>NC_064931.1:36916665-37540062 GCF_023897955.1 Schistocerca gregaria | reverse complement strand
TGGCTGACGTCTTCTTCAGAGCCCTCTCTGCTCTAACGTTCCCGACCGACGTGCAGGCCCTTAACTTGACGCCAGAACACTAATTCCTTCTCGTCATCTTTTACACATTGCAGTAATTTAAATTCTTTGCGGAATATAAGGAGTTGTCGAGTAGAAATTTTCTCAGTTTTTTTTTCAAATACACTCCTGGAAATGGAAAAAAGAACACATTGACACCGGTGTGTCAGACCCACCATACTTGCTCCGGACACTGCGCGAGGGCTGTACAAGCAATGATTACACGCACGGCAAGGCGGACACACCAGGAACCGCGGCGTTGGCCGTCGAATGGCGCTAGCTGCGCAGCATTTGTGCGCCGCCGCCGTCAGTGTCAGCCAGTTTGCCGTGGCATACGGAGCTCCATCGCAGACTTTAACACTGGTAGCTTACCGCGACAGCGTGGACGTGAACCGTATGTGCAGTTGACGGACTTTGAGCGACGGCGTATAGTGGGCATGTGGGAGGCCGGGTGGACGTACCGCCGAATTGCTCAACACGTGGGGCGTGAGGTCTCCACAGTACATCGATGTTGTCGCCAGTGGTCGGCGGAAGGTGCACGTGCCCGTCGACCTGGAACCGGACCGCAGCGACGCACGGATGCACGCCAAGACCATAGGATCCTACGCAGTGCCGTAGGGGACCGCACCGCCACTTCCCAGCAAATTAGGGACACTGTTGCTCCTGGGGTATCGGCGAGGACCATTCGCAACCGTCTCCATGAAGCTGGGCTACGGTCCCACACACCGTTAGGCCGTCTTCCGCTCACGCCCCAACATCGTGCAGCCCGCCTCCAGTGGTGTCGCGACAGGCGTGAATGGAGGGACGAATGGAGACGTGTCGTCTTCAGCGATGAGAGTCGCTTCTGCCTTGGTGCCAATGATGGTCGTATGCGTGTTTGGCGCCGTGCAGGTGAGCGCCACAATCAGAACTACATACGACCGAGGCACACAGGGCCAACACCCGGCATCATGGTGTGGGGAGCGATCTCCTACACTGGCCGTACACCTCTGGTGATCGTCGAGGGGACACTGAATAGTGCACGGTACATCCAAACCGTCATCGAACCCATCGTTCTACCATTCCTAGACCGGCAAGGGAACTTGCTGTTCCAACAGGACAATGCACGTCCGCATGTATCCCGTGCCACCCAACGTGCTCTAGAAGGTGTAAGTCAACTACCCTGGCCAGCAAGATCTCCGGATCTGTCCCCCATTGAGCATGTTAGGGACTGGATGAAGCGTCGTCTCACGCGGTCTGCACGTCCAGCAGGAACGCTGGTCCAACTGAGGCGCCAGGTGGAAATGGCATGGCAAGCCGTTCCACAGGACTACATCCAGCATCTCTACGATCGTCTCCATGGGAGAATAGCAGCCTGCATTGCTGCGAAAGGTGGATATACACTGTACTAGTGCCGACATTGTGCATGCTCTGTTGCCTGTGTCTATGTGCCTGTGGTTCTGTCAGTGTGATCATGTGATGTATCTGACCCCAGGAATGTGTCAATAAAGTTTCCCCTTCCTGGGACAATGAATTCACGGTGTTCTTATTTCAATTTCCAGGAGTGTATTACTCTGCTGTCTCTCAGATATTTTATATCACTGGGTTCGTCAAAAATTGTTGTTGCAGCATTACGCACCAATTTTTTTTGCTAAAGACAATCTTAATGTGGAATAAAGAATATCATTTTCCACGTGTTATTGTAATTATGTACATCATTGCTCCTTTCGAACTGTAGCTGATTATTTGCGACAAACTTCACGAGGGAATAAATATGCTGTGAAGTAGTAGTCAGAATGTCCAACTCCATAAATAAATGTGTACAAGATGGTCGTGGGTAAGAACCACATATTATTCTTACAGCATGTTTCTGTGCAATGGGAGACGGCTCTTAATGTCTTAACTTCGAGTAGATAGAGAAGTGACTCGTGATGGCAACGTCTTAAACCTCCTAGTAACAAACAGACAGGAACTTCTCGAATTATTTAACACAGAGGAGAGCAACAATGATCATAAGGCTGCGATAGCATCAATGGAGACATTTATTATAAGGATTGTCAAAAAGCGTAGGAAAATATTTTTTCTTACGCGAGAAGCGACTATTGGCAGGGCATAAGCGGAGTTGGTTACATTGTCAAGAGGCACCCTCCCAGTTTGCTCCTTGTCAGTTTTCCTCAAAAGGATGGTAGTGACCTGTGGTCGCCGGTAGGTGCAGTGAAAGAAGTGTCAGAATTAGGACTCGCGTAGTAAACGGCCTACAGCCCGCACACTTGGTTCCAGCCAGCTGCTACAACGGCGGCTCCCCGGCACCGGCTGTGCAGGACGCTGCCACACTGAGTGACGGCGGCGCGTGTACTGCTCTGTTCCCTCCGCTCACCACGCTTCTTCGTCATCCGTCGTACCGCGATGACGGTTGCCGTCTACCCGACAGTAATGGCCTGCTGCCACGTGGGTGCTGTTCAGTCCGCCGGGATGACAGGAACGCCTGTGTCCTGATCCCGGTGGGAAGGAAAGACCTCCTGGTCCTGCCACCTGCGACAGAGACAAACCGTGGTATTGAACTCTGCAACTGGTGATTATGGTGCGGTAGCCATATCTCCCAGTAGCAGCTGTTGTCCGTTGCGCGCGGGAAATCTACAACAGACTTGTGCCAGATGTCATTTCGTTGCCATCAGGGAATCGAGTGCGAACGTCATGTACCCCATCGATCGTTCTGACCGACTGCCTTATGAGCAAAAGGGCTGGGGTATTTATGAAGCGAAGCAGTGGCTAATGTTTACCCGACGTCATTCGTCATGACCGTATGGGTCACGAAGGTGTCAGCGGAAACTTCTGCCTTGCTTGCTTAACGAGTTTGTTATAGTATAGAACTGGTTTGTAAAAGCCCTTGGTACCGTTTGTTGCATTCGCCTCAGCTTTCCTTTTCTCACATAACGAAGGTGACGTGGCCCTGTTTGGCTGCTCTAACCCACTACATTCTACTGAAGTCTGCTGCCTGCCCAGAAACGCCGATGTTGTGTTCTGCCCTGACACGGTCTCGGTGGCGAAATGTTTTCATTGCGGCCGCCTCGTGTCAACATGTAGCGAATGTATCATCGCTCTGGGACTTCGAAAATTTTACCCCGTTATACTGTCTTGTACAAGATTGGCATGTAGCATTTAGCAAGAGTTACAGGATGCAAACTGTAGGGTACCTAACTAGGCAAATTCAAATAACCAGTTTATAGGACGGAGATGAGCGCAAATGGATAAAATTCAAAAGGATCGTTCACTACGCCTTAGACCAAGGATGGGCCCCCTAAGGGTTTTTGTGTGGCACGCGAAGACACTCAGAAGAATCTACTTTGAACCGAAATTTCTTTCTCACCCGCGACCGAAGATTTCCACTAGGACGGTCACGTCAATACAATGCGCAGTGCTTTTCCGGTTGGTCTGATTTATTTCCATTTTGTATGTGCAACAGTAAATACATAAATTTCCAACTTTAGTGAAACGATGAACCCTCTAAAAAATCGTAAAATACACGAAGATTGTCCTGTGTTTAATAAAGAATAGACGCATTTCATCATTAATATAGGGAATAATGCAGTGTATTTCTTGTGTTGTGAAACGATAGCCGTATTTAAAAAATACAATCTGAAACGACATTACAAAACGAAAATGCACATTTGGCTGCTGACATTCCCAGGAACAACGAAAAATAAAAGCTGCGGAGTATGTGAAAAGTGTGAAGAAGCTATAATCATTATTTACAAATCAATCAGCACTTGAAAATAACTCTACAGAAACAAATTACATAGTTGCCTATAACCTTTTTAAATGCAAAAAGCCTTTTTTCGGATGCCAAGTTTGCTAAGTAGAGTATGGAAGAGCGCGCAAACATATTGTGCCCTGATGTTAGAAGCAAATTTGAAAACGTTTCATTGTCAACAAAAATTATAGTGCAGCGCGTTGACTCAGTGAGGAACTCATGAAACAGCAGAAGACTGCGCTCAAAGATTATGTTCCATTTTCTTTGCAATGGATGAGTGCACAAACAGACATGTACTACTGCTCATATTTACCTTCGTAATAAATGAAAATTTCGTCATCACAGAGGAACTGTATGGCCTAGAATAAATTAAAGATAGAAACCCTGGTCACGACTTGCGTGAGTCTCCTGTGAAGTGTGTGGATATATGTGGCTTGTCCTGGAACAAACTGACAAGCATTTACAACAGATGGGGCCAGAGCTTTCAGTGGGACAAATGTAGTTATCGTTAAGCTTTTGAGAAAAGGTTACAAGCACAAGACAAAGATACTGATATCTTGTCTTTTCATTACATTTTGCATCAGGAGAGCCGATGTAAAAGCTGCACTGGACTAACAGCATTTGGTAGATCGTATTGTTAGTGTGGTGAACACAATCAGGCGAAGGGCACGCCTCCATCGACAGTGTCCACAGCTCGTGATCGTGCGGTAGCGTTCTCGCTTCCCGCGCACGGGTTCGATTCCCGGCGGGGTCAGGGATTTTCTCTGCCTCGTGAGGACTGGGTGTTGTGTGATGTCCTTAGGTTAGTTAGGTTTAAGTAGTTCTAAGTTCTAGGGGACTGATGCCCATAGATGTTAAGTCACATAGTGCTCAGAGCCATTTGAGCCAACCATCGACAGTGAAACCTCTTCTTGACGATATGGAGGCAGAATGTAATCCTCTGATTTCTGGACACTAAGAAGGTATCTCATGTTTTTGTTACAAAAATAGGATGAGAAGAGTGAAGACATGAGATGATGTTTGCACCTGATATATTAGAGTAAACGAGTGAACTGACTGTGAAACTTCAAGCAAAATAGTGGTTCGCACATGTAATTTGGAAGTATGTAAAATCATTCAAAGCAAACAAAAGTCTATTTGCTAGACAGATGGGTGAAGGCAGTTTCGATCATTTGCCTTTGTCAAGAAAACGTAAAGTGCCTGAACGTGTTTCTGAAGAGATTACTGATCATCTACAGAGTTTGAAGGACGAGGTCACAAAAAAACTACAGCACCTTAAGAAAACTGAGCCCCAATTCAATTTGCTCTCTTATACAGTTATTGCCGATATTGACACACCACCTGAGGATATTATGTTTGAATTTATTGACATGTAGTCAGATCACACTGTGGAAAATTTTCTTTAAAGTTGTGACATTAGCTGACTTTTGCAATTCTCTGTCTGCTGGGAAAATTCCATTTATGAAGAAATTTGCTGGGAAATATTCTTTATATTCACGTCTTCATTTGTTAGCAAAGTTTTCCTTGATTGAAGATCAACAAGAGTAAATATAGAGGCTCTCTGATAGATGTTAACTTTCAGGCTGTCATGAGAATCTTAAGAAGCACTCTCCCTAATAATAAAAAAAGGGAGAAAATCGAGATAAGATACATTTTTCTCATTAAAATAATTCTAAAATGAAATGTGCTTGCAGCTCTAGATGATATGAAATTACCAAGATAAATAAACTGAATAAAACGGCCACTATTTTATTTTATTAACATTTATTGATTTTTATAGGACAATTTATTCCTTTTCTGACATGCTCAGTTAGCTAATGGATGCAGTCATTTTAAAAGGCGCAGTCCTCCGCTAACCTTCACTTCCACAACGTGGCCCCCGAGCACAAACAATTGCCCACCCCTGCCCTAGACCAGTATGTGCCGATTGAGGTTTTGAATGATGGGAAAGGTCCGTCGTGGTTCAATAGCCGTATTAGGTAGTTGCTACGGAGTCAGAGAGAGCTCCATTACAGACTTAAGAGAAGTCAAAACCTACTTGACGAATAAAAGCTGAGCGAAGCCAAAATTGGCTTAAGCATAAGCTCAGGCGAGAAGCATCTAATGAACTTGAAAGTAAACTATTGTCAAATGCTCTGACTATAAATTCTGAGAAGTTTTGATCTTACGAAATGTCAGTAAGCGGGTCGAAATTATCTACACAGTCACTCGTATATACTGGCACCGAAACGAATGATGACAGAGAGAAGAATTATAGGAAATTCCCGTTAAAAACTTTTAGGATTGTACAGGCGAGTGTTTGGAACCCACGTCCGGAAACGTACCGTTTCCGTACTACAACCTTTTGAATACATGTTGGTAACGCGACTACTTTTACAAGTAATTCATTAGTGGTGACCCAGTACATCACTTCTTTTACAGTTCCACTAATCAATACCCAAAGGAATTGCTCGTGTACTCGTTGACGGGTTCTCTTCAATTTGATGCAGTACGGGCTCTTCCAGTTTGGGTGTGCAGCGTCTCCTCGGAGCACCGCAGTTGCCTGCTGACGGCGAGGCATCCTTTCTCGAAGCCGTTGCGTAATTATGGAGAAGAGGGTATGCGATGGAATCGGCCGTTGTGGAGAGCGAGCTTGATAAAGGCGACGAGCATCTCTTCCTTTTTCGTCAGCTTCGCCATTCATAAGGATCACGTCGGCGTATTCTCCAAAGTGTACTCAACCGTGTTGCTCTAACGCAGACCCGTGAATTAGGCTCGAATGAGGCCATAGAGGTAGGAAAGGCGTCAAACGACATCAGCCTATCCGACATGACTAGCCCCCACCGCGCTGCTTCATACCTACCTAGCATGGAAACGGTACGTTTCTGGACATGTGTTCCTATTCAGAAGATTTTCTACCCATTCTCCTCTAAAAGTCCTAGTGGTCTGTTACGAGCATTTTCGAACACCATGTAAAACGATAACATAGTGGCTCCGTTATCTGTTAATAGACGGTTGTGTTGTCTACAGGAAGGTTGTAACGCCAGAAGAAAATGCATGAAGATGTGCAGAGGAACGACGATTGATACAGAAATTGACACTTCGGCATGGAAGTAAAAGAATGAAATATATTGCACACAAATAGGCGAAGAGTTGTACTACGGTGCGATTAGACCGCTGCAAAAAGTAACACCAGTAAAACACCTCCGAGTAACCGTCCGGAGAGCTCTAAAATGGAATGAGCCAATAAAGGTAATTTTACGAGAAGCAAATACCAGACCAAGTTTCATTGGAAGGATGTTACGAAACTGTAGCTCACCCATGCAACAAGTGGCATACAAAACACTCGTTGGGATGATTCTTGAGTAGTGCTCGTCACTTACCAGGTGCGATTAATTCACTGACGGAAATGGATAGTGTTACATCATGAATACGTTGACCGAACGCTAACAAACGGGTACTCCAATACTGTATGCCTGCAGGATATGTTGATTAAACTTTAATCCTTGTTGTCGTTTGGTGGTTACGTGCAGTCCGAAGAATGGTTTCAGGCAGCTCTCCACGCTAGTCTATTCTATCAGACCCTCTTCATCTCTACATAACTACTTCTGTCTACACCCTTTTAAATTTTCTTAACCTGTATTTGACCTTGGTCTCCATCTACCGTTTGTATGCCCTACACTACCTTCATTACTAATAAATTCTTGATGCCTCAGGATGTATTTTGTTAACTCATCCCTTCTTTTATTCAGGTTGTGCCATCATTTTTCCCCAGTGAAATTCAGTACCTCCTCATTAGTTATTCTTGTCTATCCAACCCATCTTTAGCTTTCTTCTATAACACCACTTTTCAGACAAAGCTCTATTTTCTTCATGTTTTAACCGTTTGTTGAACATGTCTCACTTCTGTGGAAGGCTACACTCCAGAGAAATACCTTCCAAAAGAATTCTTGACACTTATGAGTGTATGAGATGTTAACAAATTTCCCTTTTGCGGAAATGCGTTTCTTGCTATTGCGTCTGCATTTTGCATCCTCGTTATTTTGGCCATCATAGTTATTTTGTTGTCCAAAGAACGAATCTCATGCACTACTTTTAATGTATCATTTCCGTATCTAACTCACTGAGCATCATCTAATTAAATTCTGCAACACTGCATTATTCTAGTATTACTTATGTTGACGTTCACTTTATAAACTCTTTTGAAGACATTACCCATTCCGTTAAACTTCCGAGTCCTTTGCTGTGTCTGATAGAATTGCAATGTCATCCGCAAACCTTAAAGTTTTTATTTCTTCTCCCTGAACGTTGATTCCGTTTCCAGGTTTTTCCTCGTTTTCCTTTATGCTTGCTCAGAGCACACATTGAATAACAAGCGGGATAGGCTGCAGCCCCGTGTCACTCCCTTCTCAATCACTGCCTCCCTTTGACGTCCCCCGATTCTTACCACTGCAGTCTGGTTTCTGTACAAGTTGTAAATAACTTTTCGCTTCCTAAATTTTACTCCTGTCACCATGAGAATTTCAAAGAGTGTGCTCCATTCACCAGAACCAAACGCTTTCCCTAAATGTACAGAATAGATGCTATACACTGAGTGACTAAAGCCATGGGATACCTCCTAATATAGTTGGACTTCCACTTGCCTGGCGTAATGCTGCAGCTGACGTGGCGTGGACTCAACAAGCCGTTGCAAGTCCTCTGTAGAAATATTGAGCCGTTCTGCCTCTATAGTCGCCCACAATTACGAAAGCGTTGCGTGTGCAGCATTTACTGCACGAAATGATTTATCGATTATGTCCCATAAATTTTCGGTGCGATTCATGTCGGGTGATCTGGGTGGCTAATTGTTCGCTAGAATTGTCTAGAATGCTCTTCAAACCAGTCACGAACAACTGTGGCCCGGTGGCATCGCGCATTGTCATCCGTACACGAGGCACACGAATGGCTGTTAATGGTCTCCATGTAGGCCAAAATAACCATTTCTGGTCAATTATCGGTTCGGTTGGACTAGAGGACCCGGCATATTCCATGTAAACACATCCCACACCATTATGGAGCCATCAGCTCTTACAAACTGAAGCCGTGAATCATCCGACCAGGACACGGTTTCCCAGTCGTCTAGGGTTCACCTGATACGGTCACGAGCCTAGGAGAGGCGGTTAGCAAAGGCAGCCGTCTGCTGCCATAGCCCGTTAACGCCAAAATTCGCCGCACTGTCCTAACGGATACGTTCGTCGTCCCACATAGATTTCTGTGGCTATTTCACGCAGCGTTGCTTGTCTGTTAGCACTGACAACTCTACACGCAAACGCCGCTGCTGTCGGTCGTTAACGGAAGGCCGTCGGCCACAAGCGTTGTCTGTGTTGAGAGATAATGCCTGAAATTTGTTATTATCGGACACACTCTTGACACTATGGATCTCGGAATAATGAATTCCCTAACGATTTCCGAAATGGAATGTCCAATGCGTCTAGCTTCAGCTACCATTCCTATTTAAGGTCTGTTAATTCCCATCGAGCGGCCATAATAACTTCGGAAACCTTTTGACATATATCACCTGAGTAAAAGTGACAGCTCCAGCAGTGCCCTGCCCTTTTATACCTGGTGTAGGCGCCACTACCGTCATCTGTACATGTGCATACCGCTACCGCATGACTTTTGTCACCTCAGTGTAAACGTACATTTGCCTTTCGTATCAGTGCATGGTCAGTGTGGTCTTGTGTTACATAAACTGATCTTCGTCGATGTCGGCCTCTATCAGTTTTTCCATACTTTTGTGACTAGTTCTTGTCAGCATTTTGCGACCGTGACTAACTAGATCTCATCCTTATGCGAGCTTATATTCACTACAGAAAGAGCCGTTCCCACTGCTCAAGAAAGATGTGAGTACGTGATAGCTGTTTGCGTGTCTTACGTTACTAGAAATTTTCCTGTGAAGATCGCAGCCCAGCTCGCCCAGATGATGTGCACGTGCAACTTATCGACATCTCTCCGACTTGGAGGAAGGTTGGAACGTTGGCATGAGGGACGTGGGAATGTCATACCGACAGATCGCACAGATTAATAGCTGTAGTGCTATAAATGCAGAACGAGTGGTGACCAGATGGACTCAGAACGACAGTGAGAATGTCGTGGGATTGTTCTACTGTCTCTAACGAATAGACGAATAACAGCTGAAATCCGGGCTGAGGTTATAGTAGAAGTGTCACCGTAAACTGGCGGGAACAGATTACTGGAAACTACGACTTTACCAACAGGATTGGGATACAAATGTCGCAAACATTGCGTGATCTCTGCTCTCTAATTTACCACATTACCGTACCACGGCCGAGCTGACGAGTATACGGAGGAATTCTACTGCGTTGTCTAGGGGCACACGTGCACTGTCGTAATTATCTGTTTCTTAGATAGTAGCTATTAGTTGAAAAGTGTATAACGCTCAGTAAATTGTGAGCCAGCTTAAACAGTTTTATTTTGTGACACTGATCAGTGGTGTCACCTACAGCGACGTCTAAAAAGGCACCATAGTTAGTTTTTGTTTTTCTTGTTTGTACACTACTGGAAAAAAATAGTACATCTGGAAAGACGACGTCGATTTTGATCCGATAGCGAGATATACCCCTGGGGGACAGTAGATGTATTGATAATGGTTTCAACGTCGTCCAACAACAGATAGCATAGTGGCTCAAATGTTCAAATGGCTCTGAGCACTATGCGACTTAACTTCTGAGGTCATCAGTCGCCTCGAACGTAGAACTACTTAATCCTAACTAACCTAAGGACAACACACACACCCATGCCCCAGGCAGGATTCGAACCTGCGACCGTAGCGGTCGCTCGGTTCCAGAGTGTAGCGCCTAGAACCGCACGGCTACCAGAGTGCTGTCTCTGTCTACCCTTTAATAGAGAATGCTCACAGTCAGAAGGCTTTGTGTGGTGCAAGCGTGTGAAACAAGGAGGCAGCCGTGGCACGTGTGTTTCCTACAGTCAACTGAGCGAGTCTGAAAGCGGTCAAAATGTGGCCTTCCGAATGGTGGAATGGTCCTTTCGAAGGACTGCCACACGAGCTGAAAGTGCTGAGTCAGATGTGCGACTATGATGATATCAGTGGTCACGTGAACATTCTCACACCTGTAGACAATGTTCTGGACTTCCACATGGCACAGACGCTCACCAGTATCGTCGTACTATGAGGATAGTACAGCTACTACAGCACAGATAAGAGGGCTTGTGAGCCCAGTTGCGTACCGTTTATTAGCAGTGGGACTACGGGCCCGTCTTCCATAGCATCACCAGGCATAACTCGACTGGTGCAGTCGCAGTTTCACAAGGAAGATGGAATGGCTGCATACAAGTGACTTGGTGACAGTTGTCTCGTAGAGTGAATTCGTCCGAGGCACGTTGGCTCCGTACCAGGCCTTATAGTCTGCGGTGTGATTGGCTCCAATCGAGCACTTGTAGGATATGATGGAGCGAGAAGCTACTCGTGCGCTCCTCAGCCAACAACTCTTACAAAACTACGTGAACAGATCGAACAGGCGTAGCATAATGTCCCCCAGGACAGTATTTGTCATCTTTACTATCGACTGGATGCCAGTGTTTGCGCTTGCATTACCACCTGTGGAGGCCTGGTACCTCAGTACCGCTTGTGCTATTGATCTGTAAATGTTATCTTTTATTGTACTTCATATTCACTGTTGCAACAATAAATCTTGAGTGAATTGGTAATCTCCAAAAGGGTGCGCTAATTTTTTTCGGTAGTGTATTTTGCGTGCATCGCAGTTCTAACAATGTAGATTTTCGCAGCCTGCAGCGCCACAGTTGGACAGTTTGAACGTTGCAGAACAACCAGTCGATAGTTTCATTATGTTATCTACCTGTGTGCTGTGCGTTTCTGTTCACTTACCTACTGTTCATACAGGAGCTCGCGAGTTTCATTTGGTGATTTTGTTTAGTAGAATCTCCTTGACCAATCTAAAAGGCATCGTATCTAATTTTTGCTATCATTGTTTAGCAATTCTAAGTGGAGACGGAGTGTGCTTGAGGTGCCCTGACGCTTGTTGAATGGGACTCTCTCCGGGAAGAGCTAGAAGCCGTGTTGGCCACGGCTGACAAGCTTCAGGCTTCTGCTCTGTGTGCGCTTGGAATGGTTGCCGAGATGTGAGGGAGGCTCTGCTGGCGGGAAAAGATCCCAACACCGAGAAGGAGCTGTGCGGCATAAACGATAGTTGGTAGGCGTGTTTCTACATCTGAAGGATGATGTTGTTGTGGTTGACAGGAGAGCCAACCCTGTGTTATTAAAGGAGGCCGAATTGCACGCGTTTTAGCTCACGCAGGCTGGCGTGAGGTCTGGAACATGACAAGGGAATTAGAATTGAGAAAAACGGACGTAGCTGGTGGAATACTTAACTTTAATCCATTAATGGAGAACGTCGCTCTTTATGGTACATGATTCACAATATTAATAGTACGGATACTGGCGCCTTGCTAGGTCGTAGCAAAGAACGTTGCTGAAGGCTATGTTAACTATCGTCTCGGCAAATGAGAGCGTAGAAGTCAGTGAACCATCGCTAGCAAAGTCGGCTGTACAACTGATGCGAGTGCTAGGAAGTCTCTCTAGACCTGCCGTGCGGCGGCGCTCGGTCTGCAATCACCGATAGTGGCGACAAGCGGGTCCGACGTATACTACCGGACCGCGGCCGATTTAAAGGCTACCACCTAGCAAGTGTGGTGTCTGGCGGTGACACCACATATGTCTGTTCAGATTTCACGCAAGTTGCATAAGAGTGTTGCTGTTAGCGCCCTATGAAAATGCGAATCAGATTTGTTTTAAATACACTCTATAACGGTCGTGAGAGTTAGTTACCTTTGAGACGTGGTGAGTTGATGTTAGCCAAAAATGCCTTTAAGGCAACAAAGATGCCATTATTATCACCGCACTGAGTTTAAATGAGGTCGTGTAAAAGACTACGAGAAGCTGGATGTTCCTTCTGCGATATTGCACAAAGACTTGGCAGGAAAGTAGCCATTGTGCGTGATAGCTGTCAGCGATGGTCACGAGAATGTACGGTCAAAAGAAAACCGGGTTCCAAACGGGCACAACACAGAAAACCATTGTGCTCGGCTAATGGCTCTGTCACACCATATTGATTCTGCAGCAGCAATTTGAGCAGCAGTTGGCAGCACAGAGACACAACAAACTGCTACAAATCGGTTACTTTAAGGACAGCTCCGATCGAGACGCCCTATAGCGTGCATTCCATAGACCCCAAGCCACGGCCATTTATGACTTCAGTTGTGTCAAGCGAGATCTTGTTGGAGTGCAGGGTATGAGTCTGTTGTGTCTTCTGATGAAAGCTGGTTGTGCCTCGGTGCTAGTGATGGCCGTGTGTTGATTAGAAGGGGGCCAGGTCAGGGCCTACAACCAACCTGTCTGCATGCTAGACGCACTGCACCTTCTACACCTGGATTTATGATCTGGGATGTGTACGTCGATCTGGTAATTCGACCTGTTGCGCCGCCATTCATGAACAGCATTCCAGGGAGTGTTTACCAACAGGATGACGCTCGCCCACATATCGTTGTTGTAACCGAAAATGCTCTACAGAATGTCGACATGTTGCCTCGGTCTGCTAGATCA
Source organism: Schistocerca gregaria (assembly GCF_023897955.1). Classification (NCBI taxonomy): domain Eukaryota; kingdom Metazoa; phylum Arthropoda; class Insecta; order Orthoptera; family Acrididae; genus Schistocerca; species Schistocerca gregaria. The sequence continues at coordinate 37,526,656 of NC_064931.1, read as the reverse complement.
CCAGATCTGTCTCCAATGGAGGACCTGTGGGACATCATCGGATGACAACTCCAGCGTCATCCACAAACATCATTAACCGTCCCTATATTGACCGACCAAATGCAACAGGCATTGAACTCTATCCCACAAACTGACATCCGGCACCTGTACGACGTAATGCATGCTCGTCTGCATGCTTGCATTCAACATTCTGGACCTTACACCTGTTATTAATGTAGGAGCATTTCACATTTGCAGTGGCTTATCTCGCGCTTACAGTAACCTTTGATGTTGCAGTGTTAATCACTTAAATATATTACCTAAACAAATGAATCCCCTAAATTTCATTAGTCTACATTATTTTTGATGTTGCGTTTTGTTTTTTCCCATTTGAGCAGTAATGGCGGTTGCTGCCTGGTTTCTGCGGCCATCTTCGGTACCCTTAGACACTTTGTTGTATTGGTGAAAACAGCTAGACTCACCCGCAGGGCAGAATCACAGTTCTCTATTGCAGAAACGATCGCGGCTCTTTGGTTTGGAGACGAATAGTAGGACTAAAGCAGAGGCTCAGACGACTCTGCATCTTATCCCGCGGTAATATCCCGACGTGCTCCATAGGGTGGACAACTGTGGGATCCCTCTCATCAAGTCAGGCGCACTCTACACGCATGAAGCTGAAAGAGGGTAGCAGAGTACGCCTGTACACGGATATTTTTTTTTAGGTTTGAGGTACGCCAGCTTTGGGACAATGATGAGTTACCTCCTGAAAACGAAGAAATTTCAGCAACTTCATTCTCAGAGGAGAACTTTCCCGCTTGCAGATCGGATACAGGAAATGTTAGTACGAGGTCAGTAAACTGAATGGTATCCAAAGTAAGAGCCCAGAATTAGTATCTGTTATTAAAAGTAATAATGCCAACATAGTATTAGCAATAGAAAGCTAGTTGAAACCAGAAGTAAATAACAACGAAATTCTTCTGTCAGACAAAAAAAAGCGAAGCACCCGGAAGGCAGAAGCAAAGAGCACGAATCTTTACAGGTTGAGAGGGCATGTGATGTTACTTCACTGACTGCAATACAGAGTCAAATTCAAAAAGAATTTTTCAGCACGAGCCCACTTGTCAGACGTTGCACCCTCTCTGGCTTCGATGCACACACTGATTCGGTTGGCAAGTGTGTATCCTCTCCTGAGGCAAGCTGTAACCAGTCCTTGATATCCTGGACGTCTGAGTTGGTTCCACACATCTTCTGTTGGGGATGGAACTGGGGTCGTTGCTGGCCACGAGAGTACTTCACACCCTTCCTGGCAGATTAAAACTGTGTGCTGGACCGAGACTCCAACTCGGGACCCTTGCCTTACGCGGGCAAGTGCTCTACCATCTGAGCTACCCGAGCACGACTCACGCCCCCGTTCTCACAGCTTTTACTTCTGCCAGTACCTCGTCTCCTATCTTCACCTGCACCTCCGCTGCGGAGTGAAAATCTCATTCTGGAGAGTGTAGACAGTTCACACAGACACATGCCGTGTGTTGATGTGCACTATCAAGTTGAAAGATGACACCGCGATACTGTCGGATGAGAGGCAATACATGAGGAGGCGGGATATCCTGGACGCAGCGCTGTGACGTCAGGTCTCCTTCAATCACTACCAGCCGTAACCTGAAGTCATACCCCGTGGCTTCCCAAGTCATGACCCCAGGGGTAACACCTCAGTGCCTCTCCAAAACATTGAAAGAATGGGATCTCTCCCCAGGGCCCCGCGTTTTCGCCTACGATGGTCATCCGGGGTAGTGCATAAACGCAATTTATCGACAAACAAAATGAAACGTCATTCATAAGCAATCCATCCGTTCATCCCGGTCGCAGTACCGCTCCATACGCAGTCGTTCGTTTTGCGGCGTTAGCGGCAGCCTACAAATGGGACAGTAATTCCCACGTCTGGCAGCTGCTAGTCTTTGACCAATGGCCAGGACACGCAGAACGTTGCGGGAAGGTCATGGCTTGTTCTCGGATGGCAGGTGCGGGTATGAAGGGGCTCATTAAGCCGATCCTCGCCTGTGGTGGTGAGACACAGTGGAGCAGAACCTTGACTACGACACTGCCTGCCCTCACGTTCCCATGCAATCCAACACTGGGCCGCTGCCACATCCCAAAGCGGCACAAATCTAGATATTGCACGATTCAACAAGCCGGCCAAATGGAGACTCACACTGAGTCCCCTTTCAACCTCTGTTAACGCCGTCTCACATCAGTACGCGGCATCTCCGTGTCCTTCACAGCGATGACTCAACATATTACACTATTCGCGCGTTACCAGGTGTGGTAACAACACTAAGTACTAACAGAACTAATGTACTCTGGTGGTCGTTTTTCTTATCACACAGAATTGCAACTACAATAACTTATGTACCCGCCGATGGTGTTTACGTGTACTCTGCTACACTGAAATCCGACCTTGTCTTCTAGGTGCTTCACTTTCTTTGTCAGGCGGTGTATATCGAAGGGACTGTTGGCAGAGCACTCCATAGCAATCTTGATGAAAACGTCTCCTGATCATGCTGTTGTAATAGGGGGAAATTTCAACTTGCCTAGTATAGAATGGAAGATTCGTGAGACAGAAACTAGTGCCACAGATAGAGACTTGCGTGAGATTGTGTTGATTGAATGTCTTATTCGAATATTGTGTAGTGTATTTAAACTGGGGACCTAGAAAAGACGGAGAGACTTGGTAGTAGCCCTCAGTGGTTCACAACCCCACAACAGGCCACAGAAGTTCACCCACCCCACCGCCGCCCCACACTGAACCCAGGGTTACTGTGCGGTTCGACCCCCAGTGAAACCTTCCCGGGAACGTCTCATACTAGACGAGTGTAACCCAGATGTTTGCGTGGTAAAGTAATTATGATGTACACGTACGTGGAGATAGTGTTTGCGCAGCAATCGCCGACGTAGTCTGAGACGGAATAAGGGAAACCAGCCGCATTCGCCGAGGCAGATGGAAAACCGCCTTAAAAACCATCCACAGGCTGGCCGGCACACCGGACCTCGACTCTAATCCGCCGGCCGGATTCGTGCCACCGACCGGTGCGCCTTCCCTCTCCGGAAGCAGCGCGTTAGACAGCGCAGCTAGCCGGGCGGGCTATTCGAATATTACTTAATGCTGATAGTGAACGGATTCGTGAGGGTAATGCAGTGAACGGATTCGTGAGGGTAATGCCATAGACCTCCTAGAAACTACTATAAACGAGCGTTTCGAATCAAACAATGCACAGGGAATTAGTGATCATAAGATTACTATAGGATCATTGACTACAGATTGTACAAACAATTTTAAGAAAGGTAGAAAAATATTTTTACTTAAAAAGTGTCATACGAAACAAATAGTGAAGTATCTGAGGTGTCAACATAAAATATACAGTCCTGAAGGTGAAGATATGAAGCAAAAATCGACAAAATTCACAATCTTTATGTGGTGTCACCACCAGACACCACACTTACTAGGTGGTAGCCTTTAAATCAGCCGCGGTCCGGTAATATACGTCGGACCCGCGTGTCGCCACTATCAGTGATTGCAGACCGAGCGCCGCCACACGGCAGCTCTAGAGAGACTTCCTAGCACTCGCCCTACTTGTGAAGCCGACTTTACTAGCGATGGTTCACTGCCTACTTACGTTCTCATTTGCCGAGAAGATAATTTAGCATAGCCTTCAGCTACGTTTTTTGCTACGACCTAGCAATGCGCCATTATCAGTTACTATTGATATTGTAAATCATGTACCGTTAAGACCGACGTTCATCCTTAATGGATTAAAGTTAAGTTTCCACCAGCTACGTCCGTTGTTTCTAAATTCTAATTTCCTTGTCCTGTTCCAGGCCTCACGCCAGCCTGAGTGAGCTAAATCGCGTGCCTTTCGGCCTCCTCTAGTAACACGGTGTTGGCTCTCCTGCCAACCACAACATTGGCGACGAGGAAAAACCGTGGAAACAAGGACTGGACCTGTGACATTTGTTGCGGTGTACCGCAGCCCTCGTCGCCTACTCGACCTCGACGACGCCAGAACGCTATTACGGATGCCGGGAAAGTTCCTTATAGCTGGGGACCTGAATTCCAAGCACGCTGCATGGAACTCGCTACACACGAACATGAGCGGGCGTCTTCTCCTGCAGGCTGTTGAAGAAGCCCAAGCACACGTCTGTGGCCCTGAAGAGCCAACTTGCTACCCATCCAATGGCGCACCGGACATCTTAGATGTGGCAATTACTAAGGGAATTCCCCAATACATGACTGCGGAAGTGATCCATGGACTGAACTCCGACCATCTGCCGGTATTATTCCAGCTTCAGGTTGCGCCGGAACTTTCTGCAGGACGCCTCAACCTGAAGCACACGAACTGGGACCAATTTCGTGATTCTGTTGCCTTCTCTCTTGACGTCATCCACGACCCAGACGAAATCGACGAGACCTCCGTAGAACGGTTCGCCACTTCCATCACGGACGCCCTGGAACTGGCCACACCACCTCCAAGGCCACCTCATCGTCCACCACCGGATCTGCCACCGCACATATTGGACTCCATACGCACCAGGAATAGACTCTGCCGTGAGTGGCGCCTCACGCGCGACGCAGCACTGAAACAACGCATCAACCAACTTAGACGAGACATACGGGCAGCCGTAATTGAACACCGGAACCAGCGATGGGCTGCGAAGCTGCGATCGTTTACGCCCGACCCGATGAACTTTAACTCCATCAGGTTCTTCACAAATAGACGAAACCGGATACCGCCGTTGACAAATGATGACCGCACTGTGTACAAGTCGGAAGACAAGGCCAATATGCTGGCGGACGTTTTCGAAACGAACTTTCGACCGCTGGACGACGGAGTTGACCCCCAGCGGGTTGCAGACATTGAAAACGAAGTTACTACCATACTTCGTGCAGCCGACGACGACGTCGACAACGATGACGACCTCATCCCTCCAGTAACGCCTGCTGAAATCGACGCTGGCATCCGGGCCTTACCCGCCAGCAAAGCACCTGGCTGCGACGACATCACGGGAAGGACTTTAAAACAACTCCCGTGGACCGCGATTGTGCACTTGGCAACCATCTTTAATTGGATTTTTGCTACGGGCAAGTACCCAGCAGCGTGGAAACATTCTATAGTGGTGGCTGTCCCGAAACCTGGGAAGAACCGACGACTACCCACCAGTTACAGACCGATAAGCTTGCTACCACACCTCAGTAAGCTCTTCGAAAGGCTCCTGTTGAAGAGGCTCCACACCATCATGGACCGCCTCCAAGTTCTGCCACCGGAGCAGTTTGGCTTCCGATCTGGTCATTCCACGACACAGCAGATTCTTAGGGCAACAGAATATATTACGTCAGCCTTCAACAATGGAGAGTTCTGTGGTGCTGTTCTTCTGGACGTGATGAAGGCGTTCGATAGTGTATGGCATCAGGGCCTCATTTGGAAGCTTAGCGCCTTCGGATTCCCCAGGGCGTACGTCAAGCTCGTTGCCGCCTACCTCCACCAACGCACCTTTGCGGTCAGAGTAGGGGATGCACTTTCCACGGCTAGACCTATCCGTGCAGGGGTCCCACAGGGCTCAGTCCTCGGACCAGTCCTGTACTCCGTCTTTACATCGGACCTTCCGACACCACCAAGAGTCGACAAAGCCATTTACGCCGATGACACCATGATATACACGAGGGAGAAATGGCTTGAAGTCCTTGTCCCACGACTGCAGAGTGCCTGCTATGCCCTGGAGGAATGGGCAGGAAAGTGGCGCATCCGGTTCAACCCACAGAAGACGCAAACCATCATCTTCACCAAGAGGAGACCTGGCCCTCGCCGACTTCGACATCTTCGGAACCTCCGACTTTATGGAACCGAACTGCAGTGGACGGACTCTGTTAAATACCTAGGAGTGACCATGGACAAACAACTTACATGGAAGCGCCACATCGACGACGTCCGCGCTAACGTGTCACGAAGGATAGGGGCACTTTTCCCCTTCATCAACGAAGGCTCGGACTTATCGATAGCCAACGGACTGTTGATATTCAGGATGTACATTCGCCCCATCTTTGACTATGCCTGTGAGGTATGGGGCAATGCAGCAAAGACACATCTTCAGCGCCTTCAATCGCTCCAGAATAAGATACTTCGCCGTGTTTTCCACGTTCCCCCGCAGTTTCCTCACCGATACATTCATGAAGCAGCCGAAGAATTGGAGGTCCCGCAGAGACATAAGCAGCTTGCACGACGATTTTATGCCAGGACTGAAACTTCGACCAACCCACTGATACGACACCTTGGTGCACCGCCTCAGCCAAGGGAACGCTATGCGCTACCCATTGCCATGCTTGAAAGGTAAAAATGTAAAAAGAAAACAATCCGAAATACGACGGAATCTGCACCCAAGATGGAAACTGATTCATGCCCGCCCACACCCAAGACACACAAACAAATAAAGATGTTCAACACAAACCTACCCCCCTGAGAGATGTAGGAAATGCTTACAAGTAAACCCTGCACCACCAAGCTGAAGCAGATCAGCCAGAAGAAAAGCGGAAGTAGAGGAAAAACCGTGTTCTTATCGATATTGCCCTGATTTCCTTGTGTAATGGCTTCGCCACAATCTCCAGATGTAATGTCCGAATTTTATCGCTTACAGAATCAGCAGACGCAGGCCTTACTGGATGCCCTTGGACAGCTCGTCCAGGGTCAACGTGCGATGCAAAACGATGCGGCAGCAGCCGCTTCACCGCTAACGCAGCCACAACACGCTGTTGCACCAACTTTTCGCCCTTTTGATGCTCCACTGGAAATCTGGACGGAGTGGTCACGCCAATTTGGATTCCATCTCGCCGCCTACAGAATTCAAGGTAACGAGTGGCAGCCTTTTTTGTGGTTTTCGTTTGGCGTGAATACGTAGCGTGTGATAGTCAAATTATTTCCCCGCCGCGACGTAGCAACTCTGTCCTACGAAGATATTTTGCCTGCATTAGATGCATATTTCAATGAATCAGTCAATGTAGTTGCCCAACGGTATACCTTCTTTCGTACAAAACGTACGGCAGGTCAGACTAATCGGGAGTGGGTTGCAACCTTGCAAGGCCTTCCTAGGGATTGCGCTTTTGAGTGTCAATGTGGACTCCCTTATTCAGATACTATGGTACGTGATGCAATTCCACAGAACGTCTCTGTTGTTCGTATAAGGGAACAGATTTTGAAACTAGTAAATCCCTCCCTTCAACAAGTGATGGACATATGGGATCGGCAGGACACACTTGACTTTGCTCAGGAATCATTTGAAACTTCGCCAGCAGTGTGTCATGTTAACCGGCCCGCCGGGCGAGCTGCACGGAGCAGTAAACAGCCCTCGCACCCGGCCGCGCCGCTGCCGCCAGGCTCTCAGCCACATGTGCCGCGTCGGCAAGCAAACGGAGTGATCAAATCACGCCCGCGGTGTGCTACTAAACATTCGCGTGATAACTGCCCGTCATGCCAGGCTATTTGCTTTTATTGAAATAAAAAAGGACATGTTCAGAGTGTTTACCAGAAAAAGCTCAGATCGGAAGCTCAAAACCGTTCCAGGCCCTTTGCTTCGCGCCGGAATCGGAATCGAACCAAGCATACTCAGGCTCGCGATACTTCGCCCATGGAAATTCATGTAGTTCATTCCACTCCGCCCAGTGCCACTCTCTCTAACAGTGACTGTGTTCGTCCCAAAAATAGTGTGCGTCGACATCGCCGGAACTCCCGTCAAGTCGCAAGTGATTATGTGCCAGTGTCAGTTCACATTGCACGAGACAGTCGCTCTTGTCGTCAGCAGGACAATAAACTTTTTGTAGACTTGGACATTAATGGCAAAGTGATACCATTCCAGCTCGATGCAGGAGCTGCAGTTTTCCTGATCAATCAAGACACTTACAAACTTCTGGGCACACCTCTGTTGCGTGTCGCAAATGTTAAGTTAACTAGCTATTCCGGTCAAGAGATCCTTGTGTTAGGACAGTGCAGCCTTCTTGCAGTATACAAGGGACAAACAAAACTTGTGTCATTTTACGTCCTTCGTTCTTCTTCTGCAGTGAGCTTGTTTGGTTTCGATTTATTTCAGTTGTTTAACTTGTCTATAGACAATCAGGCCCTATCAGTGAACCAGACTGTGCCTTCAGATAGTGTTTCTCATCTATGTGAAGAATTTGCAGACATTTTTGCACCGGGCCTCGCTTGCGCTAAGAACTATGAAGCACATTTGGAACTGAAAGTAAACGCGCAACCGAAATTTTTCAGAGCGCGCAATGTTCCCCACGCATTGCGTGATGAGGTCGCAAAACCATTACATGATTTGGAATCACAGGGTGTAATTGAACGTGTGCAGGCTTCTCTTTGGGCATCACCCTTAGTAATTTTGCCAAAACCTTCCGGAAAGTTGAGACTTTGTGTGGACTTAAAGGCAACAGTGAATCCACAACTAGTGATTGCAACTTTTCCTTTACTCTGCCCGGAAGGTCTTTTTGACAAACTGTGTACGGGTAAATATTTTTCGTAGCTGGACCTCGCCGATGCGTCCTTGCAAATACCGGTGGACAAAGAATCCCAGCACGTTTTGGTGGTTAGCACGCATCTTGGGTTGTATCGATTCAAACGACTGCCATTCTGGTGTGCATCCGCCCCTGCATTGTTTCAGCAATATCTACAAACTGTTTGTGCGTCGGTCCCTACTGCAGCAAACTATCTGGACGATATTGTGATCTCTGGAAAGACGGAAGAAGAACATTTGGCCAATCTCAGAACATTATTTCAGGTCTTGCAACAAAATGGTCTTCTCTTGCGGAAGGACAAATGTGTGTTTTTTGCTCGTGACTTGCCATACTTGGGCCACGTACTCAATGCCCAAGGCATACATCCCAGTCCAACACACCTCCGTGCCATACAAGACTTGCCTTCGTCGCAGAATTTGAAGCAGCTACAGAGTGTGCTGGGAAAAATCAACTATTATCATAAATACATGCCGCATGCCTCTTCCATTTCAGCTCCGCTTCATCGCTTACGCCGTAAAGGTGTTCCGTTCGTCTGGACGACGGAATGCGAACGCGCCTTTCGCCAGTTGAAATCGGCGTTGCTTTCCAATACTTGCCTTACGCCATTTGATCCCCAGAAGCCCCTCTTGTTGATGGTGGATGCATCGGATTTCGGGATCGGTGCTGTGCTTGCGCACAAAGATGGATCGCACGATCACCCTATTGCCTTTGCGTCCAAATTGCTCTCGTCTGCTCAAAGAAATTATTCACTGATCGAGAAAGAAGCATTGGTTCTCGTATTTGATGTTACAAAGTTTCATGATTTCTTGTATGGTCGTCACTTTACCATAATCACAGACCACAAATCTTTGACATCGCTTTTCCATCCGACCAAGCCTGTACATCCACGTACAGCGCAGAAGTTCATTCGCTGGTCTATTTTCCTCTGGCAGTACCGCCTCGATATCTTTTATCGGTCCAATGCTAAGCATGGAAACGCCGATGCGTTGTCCCGCTTGTCTGTTGCTGAGGATCGTGCATTCGTTTCCTCCGAACTTGCATGTTCATTGACGCGGAAACCGATGACGTGGTAGAATCGTTTCCGATTGATTTTCGTTGTGTAGCTACAGCCACAGCTGCCGACCCTGTCCTTGCTCCCGTTCTGCGTTTTGTTGCTACGCAATGGCCCTTGTCAAAGTCACGGATCGGGGACCCGTTGGTTCGCCGATTTTTTTGCTCACAAGTAGAGACTTTTTGTACGACGTGGTGTTTTGCTGTTGCGTTCTGATAATGATCAGTCCAGGGTGGTGGTACCACTTTCGTTACAGTCCTCTGTCTTACAGCTTCTCCACCAAGGACATCGGGCTATAGTGAGAACGAAACAACTTGCTCGTCGGCACTGTACTTGGTTCGGAATCGATGCCGCGATTACGAATATGTGCTCTTCTTGCATGGTGTGTGCCGAGGAACAATCAGCACCATTGCGGAAATTCTTTGCATGGCCAAAAGCCACTTCCCCTTGCAACGCTTACACATCGATTTTGCTGGTCCCTTCTGGAATGCTCGATGGTTGGTTGTGGTAGATTCATTGAGTAATTTTCCTTTTGTTGTCCGGATGTCTTCCACGACGTCATCTGCCACCACCCAAGCGTTATCCGCTATCTTTTGCATTGAAGGTTTTCCACAGACTATCGTTTCCGACAATGGACCACAATTCATGTCCGCAGAATTTCAGTCATTCTGCAAGGCCAATGGTATACAACATCTGACATCCGCGCCGTTTTCGCCACAGTCAAACGGTGCCACTGAACTATTGGTCAGGACATTCAAGTCACAGATGTTGAAGTTGAAAGAGTCGCATTCTCGGGAGGACACGTTATTGCTCTTTTTGTACTCGTATCGCTCTCAGTCCCGAGATGGTCGCTCGCCAGCTGAGTTGCTCCACGGTCGTCATCATCGAACCTTGATGTCTTTGCGACATCCGCCCCATCAGGTTCCTGTTAGCGGCAGACACCTGCTTTTGCTCCAGACGACGTTGTCTACTATCGTCACTATCAAGGTTCACGGCGTTGGCTCGAAGGGCGCATTCTTCGCTGCCTCGGCAGCGCTATGTATCTGGTTTTGGGGACCTCTGGTGAGGTGCATCGGCATCTCAATCAGCTGCGCCTCTGTCGTCGCACGGGATCTGCCTCCCGCCGTCTGCTTTCAGCGACGGTGCCGTCCGGTCAGCGCCCCGGCGACCCATCTACTGGTTCGCCTCAGCCCCAGGTGTTACCGACGCTGCCTTCCATTTTGCCCCATGGCGACGTGCCACCGCCACCGCCGGCGACGCCCGCTGTGGACGCGTCGCTGCAACCGTCGGGCGCCTCTCTGGGTCACGCGCCGCCGATCGCTTCCCGTGACCAGTTGTCCTCCGATATGGAACTCTTGCCCGAATGGCAGAGTGCGGGTGGCACAGCCTCGCCTGTTGTTAGGCTCCCCACCTCGTCGCATACGTCAACATGGGGTCCTCCACGCGGTGGGCGGAAGCCTTATGCCACAACCGTACGCCGATTTGCGGGGGAGGAATGTGGTGTCTCCGCCAGACACCACACTTGCTAGGTGGTAGCCTTTAAGTCGGCCGCGGTCCGGTAGTATACGTCGGACCCGCGTGTCGCCACTATCAGTGATTGCAGACCGAGCGCCGCCACACGGCGGGTCTAGAGAGACTACCTAGCACTCGCCCCAGTTGTAAAACCGACTTTGCTAGCGATGGTTCACTGCCTACTTACATTCTCATTTGCCGAGAAGATAGTTTAGCATAGCCTTCAGCTACGCCATTTGCTACGACCTAGCAAGGCGCCATTATCAGTTACTATTGATATTGTAAATCATGTACCGTCAAGACCGACGTTCATCCTTAATGGATTGAAGTTAAGTATTCCACCAGCTATGTCCGTTGTTTCTAAATTCTAATTTCCTTGTCCTGTTCCGGGCCTCACGCCAGCCTGCGTGAGCTAAATCGCGTGCCATATTGGATGACGGTACTTTGGGGTAGAACATAGGTGTCCCAGTACTCATGATTTGTTGTGCTATGAGCACTTGCTGCATCTGCGCACTAGTATGTATCAAAAAATAGAACAAGATAGATGCCCTCAGCTAACAGCAAAATGACTCTAGTAACACGGTGTTGGTTCTCCTGCCAACCACAACACTTCATACGACATGCCTTAGGTTAGTTTGATCTGAGCAGCGTTGTTATACAGAATGAAATTTTCGCTCGGCACCGGAGCATGCACTGATATGAAGTTTCCTGGCAGCTTAAAACTGTGTGCCGTATCGAAAGTCGAACTCAGGACCTTTACTTTTCGCCAGCAAGGGCTTTGTCTCCTCTACCAACCATTTTTTTTTTACGTGTTTAGTAGATTTTTAATAAGAAAAATGATGGTTCATTTTCAGGCTAGAGAAACAGGATGAAAATGCTTTTCATTCAATACTCTGAACCATCTGAAAAGTCTCGATGGTAGCGGCCACACCAGCAGTTCTCCTACTCGCACTATTCAAGGCAATATCAGCTGAAGCACTGAATGCATAAATTAAGCCCATACTTCTAAAAATGATTCAAATGGCTCTATGCACTATGGGACTTAACATCTGAGGTCATCAGTCCCATGGACTTAGAACTACTTAAACCTAACTAACCTAAGGACATCACACACATCCATGCCTGAGGCAGGATTCGAATCTGCGACCGTAGCAACAACGCGGTTCCGGACTGAAGTGCCTAGAACCACTTCGCCACAGCGGCCGGCCGCGTACTTCCGTATGAGATCATGGCTATTAGGACATGTTCGGCATGACGTCGATCCTTGGGCATATTTTCTCGGCTGAGAATACCAAATGTTTCGGAAATTCATCTTCATGATTCACACAATAAGCACGTCACGCGCTGCGGAAAAACAGGAAACCGATCGAGCTACGCAAGCACGACTCACGACCAGTCCTCACAGTTCTACTTCCGCTAGTATCTAATCTGCTACCTTTCAAACTCAACAGAAACTTACTAGACTAGAACTCCTAAAAGAAAGGATATTATAGAGACATGAGTGAGCCACAGCCTGGGAGATGTTTTGCAGAATGCAGTTTTCACTCTCCATCACAGAGTATGCTGAAATGAAACTTCTGGCAGATTAAACCATTGTGTCGGACCAAGACTCGAAATCAAGAGTTTTCCCGTCGCGGGCATGTATGTGCTCTGTCGCCTGAGCAACCCAAGCATGACTCATGGCCCTTCCTCACAGCTCACACGCCAGCACCTCGTCTCCTACTTTCCAAACCATGTCTGCACAATATCTTTTCTTACAGAAATGCTAGTCTTGCAAGTTCTATGAACTTTGGAATGTAGGATACGAGGTACTGGAGGAACTCAAGCTGTGGGGAGGGGTCGTGACTCGTGCTTGGGTAGTTCAGACGGTAGAGCACTTGGCAGGGAAAGGTCCCGAATTCGAGTCTCGGAACGACGCATAGTTTTAACCTGCCAGAAAGTTTCAAGGCTGTTGTAGCACTTCAAGTAACGAGAGCTTTCTTGTAAAAATATTGGAATTAAAACATCGACAATAGTTCCTGCTGACCGAGAAAATTGAAAGGAATTTAGGAATCTACTTTAAATTTCAGTGTTTTAACTAGTTTAGAGGTAATAAGACTTTATGATCGAATTTTACCTATTTAATCTTGTTGGATTAAGCAAGAGAAACTGTCAGCATCACCACCAGGCAAAGGAGTCGCTGTGCCCAGCTTCGATTCTAAGCCGTTAGTCATTGATTAATTAATATAAAATCCGCAAGAGAAGTGACCATTGCTCGTGTAAATGTTACTAATTCCTCACTCACTGACAGACTGCCTAACAGAAGGCACCTAGAGTGGTCCCTTCCCGGTCAAGCATTTTGCTGTTAGCTGAGGGCATCTATCTTGTTCTATTTTGTGATACATACTAGTGCGCAGATGTAGCAAGTGCTCATAGCACAACAAATCGTGAGTACTGGGACACCTATGTTCTACCCCAAAGTACCGTCATCCAATATGGCATCGATGACGTCATCCAAGATGGCGGCAGAGACGTCATCCAAGATGGCGACCATGAAGTCATCAAAGAGGCGAGTTTTGACGGGCAGTTTGAATTTTGGCGGGAAGATTGGTCAATTGGGCTACCTCCATTAACCCAATGCCCCCCCTCCCCTCTCCCAGAAAAATGTCGAGAAGTTCCAATTCCAACAGGATAATGCATCACACCACGGTTACCTCTACTAACCTAAGAAAATCGCGGGAAAATAGGTCACATGGGCTACCCCCATTAAACTAAGTCACCTGACTGCCACCTCCTCCTAAGGATTCGTGGGAAAAGGACTGGACCAATGTGGGACATAAGTCTTTGTTATTTTGCATGCACCAGTCTTTATTTAGACAATTTAATGCAGAACAGCCATCCAGTGTGTTCAGCACGAGGTCCGGACTGCAATTGACTTCAAGATGACGGACATGACGTCAGCTGATGATGCGAATACCATTATCCAAGATGGCAGGAAGCAGTGTGTTCGCCAAGAGGCCCAAGCGACCTAGTACACAGTACTGTCACTAGAGCACGCTCCCATTACGTAATCCAAGATCGTTGTTAGCAGTATGTGAAAGTCCCGTCACCCCCTCCCTACCTGCAGTTAAGCGCAGAGAGAGATGCTGCAATGCTTTCTCTCTCATGCTGTTCTAACGGGGCATGCGCCACGTGTATAGCCAGCGAGGGCGCGAATGCTGATGTCATGGCCTCTATCCCGCATGAGCATACTGATGTCATAGATCGTCTTTTCGAAATATGCTAGCGATTCTAACGGAACACATGTGACACATTGCGCATCTAACATATGAGTTACCTGAGTACTTGATTCCAATCCAATTTTAATGATATTCGATAACTGAATGTATCACTTCAAGATTCAATGATCAAATGAGAAGTTCGAGGTTTTCCCACTAGGAGCGCAGTCATACTTCATTCATGATGCAGCACCCCCCCCCCCTCCCGGCCCTAGAATGCTGCGCTCTTATTGGCTACTGCGTCAGTGACGTAATTCGATGTTATAGAAGCTATACAAGCCAAGCCACAACCGAACTCGCCCTCAGTCTGCTTCTGTACTTCTACGAGTTTCTCAGAGGTCAATCGTTTGTACTTACATCATCATCATGAAACGTACCAGCAGCGACAGCAGCAGGAGCGGCAAGCGCCGCCATGGAGATGAAGGTCAATTACCTGGTAAATACTTCTTCGGTGTTCAAATATCTGTTTGAGCCACAGTCCACAGACTGCTGCGCCCTTTAACGGATTGTGTGTGTTAGGTGTTTCCTGTGTTCATCAAATATCTGTTTGAGCCACAGTCCACAGACTGCTGCGCCCTTTAACGGATTGTGTGTGTTACGTGTTTCCTGTGTTCATCAAATATCTGTTTTGGCCACCGTCCACAGACTGATGCGCCCTTTAACGGATTTATGTGTGTGTTCAATGTTTGTTTGTGATATATCTGTTTTTGACAACTGTCTACACAGACGGCTGCATCCTTCAACGGATTGTGTGTGTTTTCTATGTTCTGTGTTATATCCGTTTTGGATCGCAGTCAACACAGACTACTGCAGCCTTTAACGGATTGTGTGTGTTCAATGTCTTTGTGTTCTATGTTCTGTGTTATATATGTTTTGGAACGCGCTCAACACAGACTGCTGCATCCTTTAACAGATTCTGTGTCTGTATTATGTGTTTGCTGTGTTTGTCAAATATCTGATTTGGACCGCAGTCCACAGACTGCTGTGCCATTTAACGGACGGTGTATCTGTGTTATGTGTTTTCTGTGTTGGTCAAATATCTGTTTTGGCCACAATCCACAAACTGCTGCGCCCTTTAACAGATGGTGTGTGTGTGTGTGTGTGTGTGTTTTACAAATTTTTTTCAATTCTGGATATTATACTCAGTCTTTTCTGTCTTTCTAGAATTCATCCCTCGCATGTTGGCTGAGCTAGCCCATCAGCTAGAGGTCGAGAGGGCTGGAGCACAGTGCGAATGTAAGTACATTTGTTCACGTAGTTCTTAGATAAAATAATTTCGTGTAATATATATTGGTTTTCTATGTGCCTATATTGAGCTGTCTGAGACATATTCTTTTCTTTTCTTTTTAGATGATTCTATGCATAGGGAGGGAGTCGCAGAGGGTGTCATGCAAGCAGAGCAAGGTGGGGGTGAAATCCCTGATTAGGTTCATGAGATGGCGGCCGCTGCGGATGAAGAAGAAGAATCCGAAAGGCGCAAGCGTATGATCCTTTTAGATGAGGTGGAGGATATACCTGAATAGGTGAGAGACCTCACTCAATGCCCTGACGAGTTGCTGCAGCCATGGAGCCAGAGTGAAGAAGGTGAATATTTTTGAACTTGATCATTATAGCAAATAATTACCATCATTTAGTCTTATTATTTATTGTTTTACACCTAGATCATTAAACTTATTTTTTCTTATTTATGTTACAGGCGTGTTACACGAAGTACATCGTGTATCTAGAGCGGTGGTTGCGGGGGTGCGAATTAGCCACACACCACAGAGACACACAGCATCGTGTGTAGTGCATAGCGCCGATCGCAGCTGCCCCCCCCCCCCCCCCCCCACTGACGCAAGCCCTCTGGCGCCCAGAAGAACAAGGAGAAGAGCATCTGTCTCCCACCTCACCGGTCACCATTGCCACAGCCCGGTTGTTCCCACCGAATGTAAATACATTTGTTCGCCGCCTCAGACTCGCCCCCGCCATCAGCGAAAGGTGTGTGTGCCAAGGCGCATACCCTTCCCTACAGCTGACGCACCATCGCCAGCCCCGTCATCGGCGGGATGAACTCCTAGTAGTAGTAGTAGTAATAGTAATATTGATTATTCTATGCCTAGTGGTAGTGCTCTTCCCCATCCTATTGATAGTGAAGGACATCAGAATAACCGTATAACGACCCCTCTAGAATAATCAGCAGTTGCTAGGGCATTTGAGGGGCGCATCTCATTCACAACCCTGTCGGGTTTTAGAAGCGTGCCTCCCTGTCTTGGAGATCGAGCTCCTCAAAGTCCTAGACGATCCGAGATTTAATGCCATTAAAATCAGCACAGTACCATGTTGCGAGTTGAATCACCCACCTAAACATCCAGGTGATGCAGAGGCTACAACTCTGCACTATATATGGGGTGATAATGGCGTTATTTCTCGGAGCACATCCATTGCTGAGTGCTATCATGAATCCACCTTGAGCACTATTATGGCCTGATTTTCCGAGATAGAAGTACACGGGTCCGCTAAAGTGCTCAGCCATATACCACATCTTGACATCCATATACGTGTCTCTGATCCAGTAAATGGAGGGTCTAGATGTATCAAGCTCCCTAAAGATATAGCTAACAAGAAGGCATGCATTAATGTCGAAAATCGGTATGATAATGCTTGTTTTGCATGGTCAATCGTGGCTTGCGAAAGAAAGTACAAATACAGACTCATCCTGAGCGATAGTTACAAAGTCCATGATATTAAGACATATTATAACTTTGATGGTATAGAGTTCCCCATAAAGATTCAAGACATACCTAAACTTGAGGCACAGAATACCAGCATATCAGTTCACGTTTATGGCCTGGAGAAGAAAAGCAAGCCTAATGAGCAGGACAAGCACAGCGTCATCGCCCCCTCCATTTCTCAAAATTTGAAGCTAAGCGAGAGCTACATGTAAACGTGCTGCTCTTCTCTAAAGGTCATAATTATCAATATGTTTGGATCAAAGACATGTCCCAACTCCTTTCCTCCCAATGTCAACTGATTGTCGTGTAAAACATACACTCCTGGAAATGGAAAAAAGAACACATTGACACCGGTGTGTCAGACCCACCATACTTGCTCCGGACACTGCGAGAGGGCTGTACAAGCAATGATCACACGCACGGCAAGGCGGACACACCAGGAACCGCGGTGTTGGCCGTCGAATGGCGCTAGCTGCGCAGCATTTGTGCACCGCCGCCGTCAGTGTCAGCCAGTTTGCCGTGGCATACGGAGCTCCATCGCAGTCTTTAACACTGGTAGCATGCCGCGACAGCGTGGACGTGAACCGTATGTGCAGTTGACGGACTTTGAGCGAGGGCGTATAGTGGGCATGCGGGAGGCCGGGTGGACGTACCGCCGAATTGCTCAACACGTGGGGCGTGAGGTCTCCACAGTACATCGATGTTGTCGCCAGTGGTCGGCGGAAGGTGCACGTGCCCGTCGACCTGGGACCGGACCGCAGCGACGCACGGATGCACGCCAAGACCGTAGGATCCTACGCAGTGCCGTAGGGGACCGCACCGCCACTTCCCAGCAAATTAGGGACACTGTTGCTC
Source organism: Schistocerca gregaria (assembly GCF_023897955.1). NCBI lineage: Eukaryota > Metazoa > Arthropoda > Insecta > Orthoptera > Acrididae > Schistocerca > Schistocerca gregaria. The sequence goes on along the minus strand of NC_064931.1, from coordinate 37,508,734 downwards.
CTGGGGTATCGGCGAAGACCATTCGCAATCGTCTCCATGAAGCTGGGCTACGGTCCCACACACCGTTAGGCCGTCTTCCGCTCACGCCCCAACATCGTGCAGCCCGCCTCTAGTGGTGTCGCGACAGGCGTGAATGGAGGGACGAATGGAGACGTGTCGTCTTCAGCGATGAGAGTCGCTTCTGCCTTGGTGCCAGTGATGGTCGTATACGTGTTTGGCGCCGTGCAGGTGAGCGCCACAATCAGGACTGCATACGACCGAGGCACACAGGGCCAACACCCGGCATCATGGTGTGGGGAGCGATCTCCTACACTGGCCGTACACCTCTGGTGATCGTCGAGGGGACACTGAATAGTGCACGGTACATCCAAACCGTCATCGAACCCATCGTTCTACCATTCCTAGACCGGCAAGGGAACTTGCTGTTCCAACAGGACAATGCACGTCCGCATGTATCCCGTACCACCCAACGTGCTCTAGAAGGTGTAAGTCAACTACCCTGGCCAGCAAGATCTCCGGATCTGTCCCCCATTGAGCATGTTTGGGACTGGATGAAGCGTCGTCTCACGCGGTCTGCACTTCCAGCACGAACGCTGGTCCAACTGAGGCGCCAGGTGGAATTGGCATGGCAAGCCGTTCCACAGGACTACACCCAGTATCTCTACGATCGTCTCCATGGGAGAATAGCAGCCTGCATTGCTGCGAAAGGTGGATATACACTGTACTAGTGCCGACATTGTGCATGCTCTGTTGCCTGTGTCTATGTGCCTGTGGTTCTGTCAGTGTGATCATGTGATGTATCTGACCCCAGGAATGTGTCAATAAAGTTTCCCCTTCCTGGGACAATGAATTCACGGTGTTCTTATTTCAATTTGCAGGAGTGTATTTGTTTAATGTGTCTGAATTATTTTTCATCAAACGAGTTGTTAGCAATACATCTACTAGATTGGGCTTCCAAGGACCCTGTACGTGTTATTATGCCCACAGAGGAAAATAACTTCATTAAATTTCAAAACGCTCACCACCACCAGCGAGCTCCGTTTGTAGTGTGCCAACTTTGAATGGCTGATGGCTCCTGTTACTCGCTGTGAAGGTAACCCCTTAGCCTCACATACAAACTTCACACAAAAACACATACCTTATGCAGCAGCGTTCCAAGCTGTATGTGGATATGATTCTAAACTTAACCGCTACAAGTCTTATGTCGGGGACGATCCTGCGATTTGGCTCCTCACTGAGCTTGAAAAACTTTCATGGGGAGCTGATAAGTTCTACAGCACCAACATTCCCATGACCAAATCAAAGGAATGTAATGATTTATATGAAAAGGGGGTTAATTGTCATATTTGTGGGCTGCCGTTACACAAAAAAGTGGAAACTCCCTGCAGAAATCATTCCCATCTTACGGGTAAGTTCCGCGGTGCAGCTCACAATGCATGCAATTTGAAGTATAAGTTACCATGGCACACACCTGTCTTTTTTCATAACTTGAGTGGGTATGAAGCTCATTTTCTCATTGAGCACTTGGCTAATTTTGGTATGAAGAATGATCAGGTCAGTATCCTCCCTGAAAGTGTTGATAAGTACATTTCTTTCTCAAAACGAATGACGCCAAAAATTACGTTCCACCTCCTTGACTCTTTACACTTTATTACAGACTTCACTGCAGAAACTCGTTGCAACTGTACCTCAGAATGATATGCATATCACTCGATCTGCATTTCCTAATGAGGAAAAGTTCCAACTTGCGACTAGGAAAGGAGTTCTCCCATACTCTCTGGACCCTGCCTTTTATTACACGGCACTTGGGTTGTCCAGGGACGCTGTGCTCAAAAAAACGGGGCGCAGCATCCAACTTTTGACTGATGCTGCATTGCTTCTATTTTTTGAGCACGAGATCTGTGGGTGACTTTGTCAATGCATTCACAGACATGCCAAGGCAAATAACCCACGGATGCGTGCTGGGTTTAACGCATCCCTTGATTCGAGTTACATTATGTACCTAGATGAGAACAACTTATACGGGCTCACCTTGACGCAGCTACTGCCGGTTGGTGGGTTTCAATGGGCGCCCGAAGATGTACTGAAGGGATCAGATGGAAAAAACTATGCAGAATGTAAGAAATGAACGCGATATTTTGATTAGAACCGTATGGGAAGGGCCTTATGGCGTGAGAAAATGTATCGTCAGGCCAAATTTTAAGCATGCCACCATCTTCAATGAAAACTTTGTTGCTGTGGAGATGTCGAAGACTGTAGTAGAGTTTATGAAGCCTATTTATTTGGGGATGTGCATACTGGATATCTCCAAATTCTACATGTACCACTTCCACTACGAGTTTGTGAGACCTCATTTCATAGAACCAAAGTAACTTTATATGGATACAGACAGCTTTGTCTACTGGATCAAGAACTGTGATCCATATGAAGTAATTAGGTGTCATGGTAAAGAATTCGCCACATCTTCTTATGACGTCGATAATCCTTACAGTATTGTACCTAAGAACAAGAAGGTTATCGGTCTCACCAAAGACGAGGCGAATGGTTTACCGATTGTAGAGTTTGTGGGATTGAGGTCCAAAATGTATGCATATCGTCATTAGACGGGGACATCCAGAGGCGGGCAAAGAGATGTGTGGCATCTTGCGCATTCACGGTTGAAGACTATTTGCAGTGTCTGTATGGTCGCAGCGTTCAATGCGCTTCTCCACACATCGTTCGAGAAACTAGTATTCGATCGTGAGGTCACGAAGTGTACACTGTGCTGCAATCTAAAGTCGGATTGTCTCCTCTTGACGATAAAAGAGACATTTGTGAGGATGCGGTGAAAACCCTCCCATACTCATACTATTTACTTGAAGCGAAAGTAGGAGATGTTGGAAATCGTCCAAGAAGGTCAATACCAACAAGCTGCAAAGGCGTTTCGGCTGGTGGAATTGGTATGAGCGGGTCAGGTGGTTTCTGAGGAACTGCTTTTCTCCTCTGGCACTCTCGACAGCGCAACACATGGTGACGAACACTCCTAAATAAACCTGGCCAGAAAAATCTCTTGCAGATCCTTTCGTATGTCTTAATAAATCCTAAATATCAGGAATCAAGTGTGTCATGAAATTTCTGTAGAACATATAAGCGTATTTGTTTAGGAATCACTGGTAGCCACCTCTTTCGAAACGGATCAAAGTTTTTCTTCAGAGTAATCCATTAACTACCTTAAATTGTCCTTTCACATCCCCTGACCGATTTAAGGCAAGCATGATTTGAGATATCTTGGCGTCTGTCTTCTGCTCAACAGAGAGATCCTGGAGTGCAGCGAGACAGTCACTATCTTCATCAAAGTCGTGATGGTCTTACACAGGGTTTCTTGAGAGACAGTCAGCATCTTGTTGTTTTCTTCCACTTTTGTACATTATGGTAATGTCATACTCTTGAAGACATAGTGCCCACATGGTGAGTCGTCGTGTTGGATCCTTAAGACCTGTCAATCAACAAAATGAATGATGGCCTCTAACAATTGTGAATCGCCTTCCATAGAGATACTGTCGACATATGCACATGGTCTGGATCACAGCAAGATATTCTCTTTCTGTAGTTGAGTAGTTTCTCTCGGCTTTTGTGAGTGCCCTAGAAGCATAGGCTATAACCTTCTCTTTTCCATCCGAAATCTCCACCAGAGCAAGACTGATCCTGTACCCACTGGCATCTGTGTGTTGTTCTGTAGGTGCTCTCTCATCATACAGACCAAGTACAGGGTCAGTCGTCACAGCTTTTCGCAGCACATCGAAATAATCTTGTTGAGCACCACCCCAGGTAAATTTAGCATCGGCTTTTAACAACTCTTGGAGTGGCCTGGCTTTGATACAAAAGTCTTTGATAAAACGATGGCAATAAGAACACAATCCGAGGAAGATTCTCACATCTCTAATACTTTTAGGAATATGAAATTCCATTAAAGCCTTTACCTTTTCGGGGTCTGGCCTCACACCTTCGTTTGACAAAAGGTGCCCAAGTATTTTGATTTCTTTTGCTCTAAAGAGACACTTTTTTGGATTAAGTTTCAGTCTTCCTTGTTGGAGACACTTAAGAACGGCCCTCAGTCTTTTTATATGTTCATCAAATGTCTCTGAGACCGCTATAATGTCATATAAATAACACAGACATATCGTCCACTTCATTTACCTTAGAAGATCATCCATCATCCGTTCAAAAGTTGCTGGTGCATTACACAAACCAAACGGCATTACCTTAAACTCATACAGGCCATCAGCGAAGATGAATGCAGTTTTCTCTCGATCAGCCTCATCTACTTCGATTTGCCAGTATCCCGAGTACATGTCCATGGTTGAGAAAAACTTAGCCCCCTTCAGACAATCTAGTGTATCGTCAATTCGTGGAAGAAGGTAAACGTCCTTTTTAGTTATCTTGTTAAGCTTCCTGTAATCAACAGAAAAGCGCCAACAGCCATCCTTCTTCCTGACGAGAACCACTGGCGACGACCATGGTCTCTGCGAAGGCTGAATGATGTCATTCTTCATCATTTTCTCTATCTCGTCGTGAATTTTTCGACGTTCCATTGCTGACACACGGTATGCTCTCTGGTTTATTGGTTTGTGGTCTCCAGTGCTAATCTGGTGCTTCACCGTCGATTTGTCTAATTGAAGCATTCAGAGAACTCTTGAAGAATGGCAACTTCTGTTGTTCCTTAGTGAGATCTGGTGATAGTCGAGCTAGAAGATCTTGTCTCGTAGTGGTAGAGCTAATTTCATGCACAGTCTTGGCACTGGAGGTTTCTATGACACTCAGGTGTTCTGCAATTAACGGCTCAGCGTTTGCTATGCACATGCGTCTTGGAAGGATCTGATGTTCCCGGTGACAGTTAACTATCCACAAATCACCGAATCCGTTCTGAAACGAGACTACAGAGGCTGGGATGACCAAGTCATTCTTCAGTGGTATGCTTCTCTTGCATTCCACGACAAAACCCGTGGGTCATGACATGACACATGACAACTACCTTCCTAGCGCTGACTGCAGGAATGACCACTTCATCGAACACACATAGTCTCCACACACTCGGATGCTCATCTTCTTATCCACAGTATCTCATCTCGTCTAGCATAATCTTCGAGCGACCACAATCTATAATTGCTTGAGAAGTTTTCAAAAAGTCCCATCCGAGAATGACGTCATGACTACAGTCTTGTAAGACGATGAGTTCTAAGGGCTGTGTATGGCCACTTATACCAACACGAATGACACATCTTCCTGTAGGTTTTACATATTTCCCATTAGCCACCTTCAGCAGAGATGTTTTGCTGTCGACGAATACGGTTTTCTGCAACTGGCAACGGTACTTCTGCGAAATGACTGAATATGATTCTCCAGAGTCCACAAGAGCTTGGGCTGGTCGGTCATCCATGAGGATATCGACGTTGTTTCTTACCATTTCTGTAGTGATCGACGGCGGAGGATTTTTCTCTTCGGCAGCGTCACCTCCAAGGAAGGACGCACCCTTTAGTTTTCCAGGTTGCAACGGCTACGTGATCGGCTGGAGCTTCTAAATGGCGATGGAGACCTTGCTCGGCGTGTTGGGGAGCGTCCTCTCCAGCTGCTAGTTTGCGGCGATGGTGACCTACGTCGTCCTGCACCCACATCTTCTTGTTCATCTTCGTCGTCCCGCAGTTGGCGTCGGCTAGGTCTGCCGTCTTCTGGTGCGGGCGTCATCAAGAATCCGCCGCCTTTCTCGACAACAGCGCACCACATGTCCCGGTCGTCCGCAGTGGAAACATACTGGTTGGTTATCCTGGGTCCTCCAGACGTCAGTCTTCCTTGGTGCCCAAACCGCTTCCTCATACGGCATTGAAGGATCGTAACCTCGTCTGAGTCTCGACTTTTTTACCGTTTTAAAGGGAAATGAAGGACGAAAAATTGGATTCAATGTCTGTTCCACTTCCTCCCTTATGACCCCTTGAAGCGTCTCGTTTTTTTTCCTCGCCGTGCAATCCAAGTGCCTTCTGAATTTCCTCTATCACTATCTGTCGAAGAACACTTGTGAAATCAGTTTCTTCCTCCATCACAGACATCGATACGACGTTCGGAAGCCGTTCAAACTTCTTGCGTGTAATTCTTTTTTGATGCATTGTCTCAATATACTGGCACCATTTCATGAAGTCGTCTGCCGTCGAAACCTCCTTCAGCAGTAGGGCTTGATACATGTCCTCACCAACACCCTTCATGAGACGTGCAACCTTATCTTCCTCGTTCATTCGAGGATCCACTATTTTAATCAGATGTCTTGAATGTAGAATGCTGTCGTTTCTCCTGGACGCTGTACCCAGCACTTTAATTTATCTTCAGCCTTGCACTTCTGCCCTTGTGTGTCGCCGAAATACTTGCACAGTCCCGCCTGGAATACTTCCCAACTTGTGAACTTCTCCTCGTTGTTCTCATACCATTGCTTGGCAGTACCCTCCAAGTAGAAAAATACGTTAGCGAAACACACGGTGTCATCCCATTTGTTAAATTTACCTATACGCTCATATACCTTCAGCCACTTGTTTGGATCTAGGCCAATGTCACCAGAGAACCCAGAAGGATGTCATGCCGTGGCACACAGTTGCTGTCTTCGTGACGTCCTCTTCTTCTTCTGTCTCCGATAGATAGCGATATGTTGAATATGGCTCGAACTCGGGTTTCTCGCCACGTAAACGGCGGTTCTGTCGTGGACTGACTGGAGCCTCTGTGTCATCGATAATGTGCGCTGTCAGAAGTTCGAATACCCAGCGCCTCCAACAGAATAATGTCACGTGAGGAAGGTGTAAGTAGAAGAACGACGAACACTAACATCACTTAACGTAGGTTTATTCAGGACTTGCACATACAAGAGCGCGGAGCTAACTGCCTCCGGCCATAACATACACTGTATATACAGGGTGTTACAAAAAGGTACGGCCAAACTTTCAGGAAACATTACTCACACACAAATAAAGAAAAGATGTTATGTGGACATGTGTCCGGAAACGCTTAATTTCCATGTTAGAGCTCATTTTAGTTTCGTCAATTTGTACTGTACTTCCTCGATTCACCGCCAGTTGGCCCAATTGAAGGAAGGTAATGTTGACTTCGGTGCTTGTGCTGACATGCGACTCATTGCTCTACAGTACTAGCACCAAACACATCAGTACGTAGCATCAACAGGTTAGTGTTAATCACGAACGTGGTTTTGCAGTCAGTGCAATGTTTACTTATGTGGAGTTGGCAGATGCCCATTTGATGTATGGATTAGCACGGGACAATAGCCGTGGCGCGGTGCGTTCAAAGCAATTGATCGGCGTCTTAGGGAGCACGGAACATTCCAGCCTATGACTCGCGACTGGGGAAGACCTAGAACGACGAGGACACCTGCCTGCATTGGACGAGGAAATTCGTCGTGCAATTGATGATAACCCTTATGTCAGCGTCAGAGAAGTTGCTGCTGTACAAGGTAACGTTGACCACGTCACTGTATGGAGAGTGCTACGGGAGAATCAGTTGTTTCCGTACCATGTGCAGCGTGTGCAGGCACTATCAGCAGCTGATTGGCCTCCACGGGTACACTTCTGCGAATGGTTCATCCAACAATGTGTCAAACCTCATTTCAATACGAATGTTCTCTTTACGGATGAGGCTTCATTCCAACGTGATCAAATTGTAAATTTTCACAATCATCATGAGTGGGATGATTAGAATCCGCACGCAATTGTGCAATCACGTCATCAACACAGATTTTCTGTGAACGTTTGGGCAGGCATTGTTGGTGATGTCTTGATTGGGCCCCATGTTCTTCCACCTACGCTCAATGGAGCACATTATCATGATTTCATACGGGACACACTACCTGTGTTGCTAGAACATGTGCCTTTACAAGTACGACACAATATGTGGTACATGCACGATGGAGCTCCTTCACATTTCAGTTGAAGTGTTCGTACGCTTCTCAACAACAGATTCGGTGACCGATGGATTGGTAGAGGCGGACCAATTCCATGTCCTCCACGCTCTCCTGACCTCAACCCTCTTGACTTTCATTTATGGGGGCATTTGAAAGCTCTTGTCTACGCGACCCCGGTACCAAATGTAGAGACTCTTCGTGCTCGTATTGTGGACGGCTGTGATACAATACGCCATTCTCGAGGGCAGCATCAGCGCATCAGAGATTCCATGCGACGGAGGCTGGATGCATGTATCCTCGCTAACGGAGGACATTTTGAACATTTCCTGTAACAAAGTGTTTGAAGTCACGCTGGTACGTTCTGTTGCTGTGTGTTTCCATTCCATGATTAATGTGATTTGAAGAGAAGTAATAAAATGAGCTCTAACATGGAAAGTAAGCGTTTCCGGACACATGTCTTTGTGTGTGAAGAATGTTTCCTGAAAGTTTGGCCGTACCTTTTTGTAACACCCTGTGTACAGCTACAGAACATTCCAGTACAATTATTCCTGCCATTTACGGATACTTCTAGTATGTACTTGAACCGAATATAGAAATTAAAATGTTTAACGTCAGACGAGTTTTGAACTCACGACTCTCTATGCCAGTATCTAGTATTATATCAACTACACTATGGCAACTGCGCTACTGGGCTTATTTTGCGACAGTTGCAATGAGTGGCAACTGACCCTTAACATAGATAAATGTAATGTGTTGCGAATACATAGAAAGAAGGATCCTTTATTGTATGATTATATGATAGCGGAACAAACACTGGTAGCAGTTACTTCTGTAAAATATCTGGGAGTATGTGTCCGGAACGATTTGAAGTGGAATGATCATATAAAATTAATTGTTGGTAAGGAGGGTGCCAGGTTGAGATTAATTGGGAGAGTCCTTAGAAAATGTAGTCCCTCAACAAAGGAGGTGGCTTGCAAAACACTCGTTATACCTATACTTGAGTATTGCTCATCAGTGTGGGATCCGTACCAGGTCGGGTTGACAGAGGAGATAGAGAAGATCCAAAGAAGAGCAGCGCGTTTTGTTACAGGGTTACTTGGTAAGCGTGATAACGTTACGGAGACGTTTAGCAAACTCAAGTGGCAGACTGTGCAAGAGAGGCGCTCTGCATCGCGGTGTAGCTCACTGTTTAGGTTTCGAGAAGGTGTATGTGTAGATGTAGACATTCATACATATTTTATGTTCACACACCTACGCACACACATTCATACACATTTTTACACTCCCACATACACACACACACTCACACCACGCATCACACACACGACCAATAATTACACTATGATAAACGAGCCATACTATTTGATGCATAAACCCACCTCACCGCATTCTGACACTCATTCTCTCTCTAAGCCGTGAAAACAGCTGAAGCATTCGGGGTAGCCAAATTCATCGTAGAAGACTGTTTATTAAAGCACGGTGCCCCAAGGTCGTTAATTACGGATCGAATGAAAGTTTCTCAATCGAATCTTGTGACGGAGATAAACCGTCGGTGCAACATTACTCATCACATGACGACTGCCTACCATCCGCAAATTAACGGGCTTAATGAACTCCTTAATAAGATCTTGGCCGTCTTGCTATCAGTGTTCGTCAATGTTGAACAGAGCAAGTATGATGAAGTGCTAAATTGGTGACGTTTGCCTACAACACCGCCGAACAATACACCACATGATTTACGCCATTTTCCTGGTGCATGGGCATGAGGCGACTACGACGATGCCACTGTGTTTCCGTTACATCCTGATGACGTGGACGACGACTACATCGGCCAGGTGTTAACCAGAGCTGTGGAAGCTGAGCAGTTAGCTCGACTCCGCACGCTGCAGGCTCAAGAAAACGATCGCCGAAGGCATGACGCGAGCCACCGCCCTGTTGTCTACCAGGCTGGTGACCTCGTCTGGATCTTCACTCCTGTTCGGAAGATTGGTCTCTCTGAGAAGCTCCTAAGGCACTACTTTGGACCTTATAAGGTTGTAAGACAGTTGTCTGATGTTACTTATGAAATTGAAGATTTCGACCCCGACGAAAGATCAAAGATACGGTCCACGTCCTTCGAATGAAGCCTTATAAGGATCCTGCAACCCAGGGTAAATTCGAAGCTCCAGCGGCAGGCAACAATCGGAAAAGTACCGAAGAATGTGACGACAAGGGAAGTTCTAAGAAGATCACCGCCAGGGCGAACATCAGTCATCGGGAGTCGGAGTATGCAGGACCGATGACTCGTACCCAGACTAGGAGGACATAACACCGAGACGCTGTTCTCTTAAAGAGGGAGCAATGTCGCAGAAGCCGAGTAGCGCAGTTGCTGAAGAGTAGCGGCTGTGCACTGGATTGTTGCATGGAGGGCGACGACTTCCTAAACTCACCTCAACTGAAACATTTTAATTTCTCTGTCCGGTTCGAGTACATTTAGAAGTACCCACAAATGGCAGGAGTCATCGTACTGAAATGTTCTGTAGCTGTATATATGCCATATGTGTCATAGCCAGAGGCAGTTCGCTCCGCGGTCTTGTATGTGCAAGTGCTGAATAAACCTACGTTAAGTGAAGTTTGTGTTCGTCATTCATCTACTTACACCTTCCTCTACGTGACGATATATATATATATATATATATATATATATATATATATATATATATATATATATATTGCACATCACGAACTAAACTGTAAGCTCAAGAACTGAATTGAACTGAATAAAGGGAAAAAAAATCGTTAACCTACATCACTGTTGTTATTTTTTTTAAAAAAAACCTAATCATTATGTTTTAGCTAAAATATATGTTTGAACATTCTGCAGTTACATCTGCATTGTACGCGCAAGTCTAGCGCCTTTAACACACACAATTTCAGAGAATTCACTTCATGCGATGGGAGAGGAATATGAAAGCGTAGCACAGGTAATGCTACTCCCCCAGTGACGGCGCCCAAGGTTGTGGTGAGTGAGTCACACACAGTTCCAGTGGAATGCAGGTATAGATGGAAGGAGATATAGTACCAAGGATAAACTTACAGGCTAAGGCCGTAGGTCTAAAAAACAAGTATACAAGGATTGTTAGGAAAAAAAATTCATTTATTTCTCTTCCAACTTAAAAGTAATTTTACATTTTCACAAGCAGATACAACAACACTTTTTTGATACATGTTCCTGAGTCAATGGACAGAAGGAGAGCCATAAAATTCCAGGTCTTGAATAGAAGCAAATTTAAAGATTCGACGTATCCATGAGATCTTCTCCTTCCCCTTCACGTAGACGATGGTGTCGAATTGATCGAATAATTTAAGTGCAGTCACCATATCTTTATAGGGTATGCCAGGATCATGCCAGTGAATTCCATGGTAGAAATGCGTTAACCACTTCGCACTATTCCTCGTCTTAGCGCACCTCAATTGCTTTAAAGGTCTTGGTGATGCAATGTTTGCTGAGAATATCTCTACTGTTCCATCATCTTGTGTGTACGCTACAAACGCCACATCTTTAAAAAAGAACTGTCTACGCTCACCATCATAGAACCCCTGAGTGTCAGCAATGATGTTCACACTATGAGGCCATCATGATGCTGTAAACAGAACCTGGATTCATCCGAAAAAATGACGTTTTACCATTCGTGCACCCAGGTTCGTCGTTGAGTACATCATCGCAGGCGCTCCTGTCTGTGATGCAGCGTCAAGGGTAACGGCAGCCATGGTCTCCGAGCTGATAGCCCATGCTGCTGCAAACGTCGTCGAACTGTTCGTGCAAATGGCTGTTGTCTTGCAAACGTCCCCATCTGTTGACTCAGGGATCGAGACGTAGCTACACGATCCGTTACAGCCATGCGGATAAGATGCCTGTCATCTCGACTGCTAGTGATACGAGGCATTTGGGATCCAGCACGGCGTTCCGTATTACCCTCCTGAACCCACCGATTCCATATTCTGCTAACAGTCATTGGACCTCGACCAACGCGAGCAGCAATGTCGCGATACGATAAACCGCAGTCGCGATAGGCAACAATACGACCTTTATCAAAGTCGGAAACGTGATGGTACGCATTTCTCCTCCTTACATGAGGCAACACAACAACGTTTCACCAGGCAACGGCGGTCAACTGGTGTTTGTGTATGAGAAATCGGTTGGAAACTTTCCTCATGTCAGCATGTTGTAGGTGTCGCCACCAGCGCCAACCTTGTGTGAATGCTCTGAAAAATTAATCATTTGGATATCACAGCATCTTCTTCCTGTCGGTTAAATTGGGCGTGTTTAGCACGTCATCTTCGTGGTGTAGCAATTTCATTGGCCAGTAGTGTAGTAAGAAGTGCGGAACCTTGGATGCATATCATACGCTAGACTGTATACATTTTGACTCCACTGCAGATCTATATTGTCATATGGGTAGAATTCTGAATTAAGGTAGACTTTGGCATTAGTTAACTTCCAGTTCTCAAACACGATGGAATCATTTGCTATATTAGCTCTTCCATCAGTATGAAACGCTAGTATGATAAATCTAGGTGTCTCTAGATGAGAGGAAGTTTTAATAGTCCATGTTCGTCTGCTCACAGTCGGTAACATTGGGTACTCGAAAACCTCCAACGAGCGAAATGTCAGTGACAGAAGTGTACCTGAATTCAGGACCTTTAAAAGCTTCAAACGCTCCTCGTCTGATACACTGATGTAGGCATTTTCCATAATACCTTGCTGATTGTGATCATATTCTCCTCTAGAGCTCCTTGAACGTATGAGTTATTGTCCGTCACACCAAAATGAGCTCCCGTTTAGCGTTCATAATAATCTGTCTCATGTCCTCAAAGTATCCCGTAAGCATTTTTAGAGGTATGCATGCAGTAAATCGCTTGTACTATGCAACTGTTCTATCCTCTGGATCGTCTATGAACCATCCTGCATTTTATAAACTATGCAAATCTGCTGGTGATATGAAACTCTTGCATAGAAGCGTGAGTGCGTCTTGGTGCCTGATGACAATCCTGATTTCATCGTTCTGGTGAAACGTGGCTGAAGCGTAAGGTTTTTGAGAGATGTATTCCTGGCGTATAATTCTCTCATCATAATCAACTGGAATCGTTATGTTGAGTGAGACTGTCATTGCACGGCTTCAGGCCAACTGATTTAAGAAACCCGTAGTTCGCACCTGTTATCACTTTGCTGTTCGGTAGCAAAGTGGCATGCTGCGGATAGCGTATACCTGTTTTATACTGTATGCCCATCCTGCCTTAGATGTAATCGTACAATGATTTCCTCACCGGGAAAGTCAACAAGTTGATTATTCTGGCCCACAATACGCAGCTCCAAATAGTCCAATGTCTGAGCCATCACTGGAAGGTATATTGCATTGGCAAGGGTCTCATCAATCTTATACCCCGTTGCACTGAGGGCAAGAACCTTAAATAGTGTGAATCAGACTATCGTTGAGATAGGAAATGGTTCAAATGGCTCTGAGCACTATAGGACTTAACATCTGTGGTCATCAGTCCCCTAGAACTTAGAACTACTTAAACCTAACTAACCTAAGGACATCACACACATCCATGCCCGAGGCAGGATTCGAACCTGCGACCGTAGGCGGTCGCTCTGCTCCAGACTGTACCGCCTAGAACCGCACGGCCACTCCGGCCATCGTTGAGATAGGAGTTCGTTGCAATGTTACACTCGACACGGATCGTGCTGATGGGGAGTATGTCCACTGTTTGATATGACTTGTAAAATTTTCTTGGATTCTTCTTCAAAACCTGTCCTTTTGTGAAACCCAACAGGTGCCCTATTGAACCTTTCTGGTTAAAGTCAATCGTTGCATTTACAGTCCTTATTTCAGGTTTAAGTGTATTGATGTTTGCACATAGTTGAATACTTTTTACAGACTGTTTTAAGACTTCGTTTAAATCGTCGATATCGTATACACCCAGTTCTATTTCCACAATATCTTTTTCACCATTAATATCCAGATGCAGTTTATTGTTAGTTTCAGTGATATTTGGGATGCTGTTGTACGTCTCCAGTCCAATCAACGCAATACTTAATACACAACGCTCAAATCAGTTACCGGGAAGTAATTTGCACGCAATACAGATAATCGTTCTTTTAACGTCAAAGTGTACGACATTTCATCTGAACCTCAACAATGTTATAGCATGCTTCTTCTTCTTCTTCTTTGTGAACGTCAAGAGAAACATGATGCATATATGTCCACAGAGGTGTGCATTAAAGTCCTGATAGCGTCTATAATTGTAGAGTGAAGTATTGTTGTAATTCTTCTGGTGGCTGCAGTTCACCAAGTGAGTCGAAATAGTAGATAGTATCCGCATCTTTCATAACATATGACACCCAGTGGGTGCCCGGGTCTCCAGCAACATCTAAATTCACAATACCGCAGTCACCAGTTTTCCACATAGTCTTCGGTAATGTATCCCACATAAACACGCCACGGTATCTTGGTATCTTGAATTTGCCTCTAACAAACTGAAGAGGATCTGTATTTGTGAGTGGTCGATCTGGTAGGGCCGCCAATGGTTTTTTTTTTTAAATTTATGAATAGACCAAGCCCTTTACGGTTTCATGTATAGTCCTTTTCCGATGGCTGCAGCTTCCATCATGCGGTTATGTCTTCTCGCCTCTTCTATCTATGCTTGGGAGTTTTGCGCCTTCTTGACCGTTCGAGCAATAGCTGCAGCACCACCAGCGAAGAAACCTACTGCTGAGAGCGCGGAGAGGGGAGGGATGAGAAATGGAATAAAACCGACAGATGTCTTGGGTACTGGTAGAACTCGAGGTACTTTAACCGATCTTCTTCTTCTTCTTCTTCTTCTTCTTCTTCTTCCCGCATCTTTCTGCTTCAGTCCGTTTTTATCTGCATACATCGCTGTCAGGATGCAATTCATCAAACAGCTCTGCTTCCCGCTCTTGTCCTTCTTGTTTTGTGCTCAACGTGCAGCATTGATAACTCGCTTGATATTCATCACTCGTAAGTCCAACATAATTTTTCCACGCATGGTTTATCAACTGCAAAAGCTTCAATGCGTTGACCTATACCAATATCCCTTCTTCCCCCTATCGCCCTAGCCTTATCAGCTAAAATCCTATCTGCAATGTGACGACTTGATAGATGTTTATTTGCAGTGTATGCAATGATGTGTTCCATACACGCTTCGTCGAGCACATTAACTCCCTTTTCACCTCGCACCAACCGTTTCTGAAGCTTTGTCCCAAGTCCACAGTAGTTATACCCAAGGATGTGTAATTCCACTGGCAGTTTGTCTAGATTACCACCACCTCCTCTAATGCGTTTCCTAGCACACATGTTACATTACTGTGGTGACTGTGGACTATGCACACCCATTATGTAGCGAATTGTCGGCATCAATCCAGCTGTTTTGTGTAGGCATTTGACTACTGCTTTATTTCCCCGACGTCTTATGACTCTGTCCACGAGAAAAACATACGGTTCTGAGCTTTTCTGCAACTCCTCGGTGTAGAAGCAGCCTGCAATTTCTTCACCTTTACTATCCTTCAATATATAAATTCTAGGATTCGTTCGTAGAACCTTGGAAACTGTAAATATCTCAGTTGACCAGTTCGGTAGGTATGATTTCTCAAATGCAGTCTTGTGTTTTGAGATACGCACCAAATCACCTCCATTAAATTTCTGTTTGCGTGGATCCAGCATCTTAACGCGGTAGTACACCCTATCCATCAGTCCATTATCACGACCATGGATTGGTCTAATTTTTATTGTGCTATGTTTGTTTGGATTATACTGAGCAATTATTTTTGGGAGGATATCTGTCCATTTGTATGAACCGCGAAGGTTAAAACCCATCCACATTCGATCTTTAATGTTCTGTTCAGGTGCTCCACGATACTTGCCTTCATATGAGTGAATGTTGAGTAGTGATGTATTCCGTACCGCTGCGACACGGTCTTGAAATACTTATTGTAGAACTCCCCACCGTGATCGGTTTGGAGGTTGTCTGGGCATCGATTCTTCCCTGTCTGTAGCAAACGCTTTTTCTTTTGACAGGTAATGCCCAGGCAAATTTGGCGTATGTAGCAATAACCATTAAAATGTATTTGAATCCATTATTCTAATGTGAATATTCCCTCATGTCTACAAGATCAGCTGGCCACAAGTCATCCAAAGCTTTAATCTTAATATGCTTACGAGGGTATGTTTTGCACGCTCGTTTGTGCAGTTCTCGAACTACTGTCTCCATACTTATTCGATGATACTTCTCTCTCTAAGCTCAGAGATTATAGAAGCAACCTCATTCGAATGAGCTGTATTACCTGCAGTAGCTGATGTCATGAGCAGCCGTAGTCGATCTATTAGCTCCTTGGGGCCGTCATAATATATATGCTGAGGGATTCGATTGTTCACTGCTTTATGTTCAATGTCACTACCATCACCGCTGCTGCTGCTGTTGTTGTTTTCGCCTTCATGTATTGGTTTTACATTTCTTGTTTCTCAGGCTTTTCGTGATCTTGTGTACACCAGTCATGTGCAGTATTTCACGATATGTTTCCCTATCATTAACTGAATAATTTATAAGTTTTTTTGTAGGTCTTAGGAAAATAAGATTCATTAAGCCGGGTGTTCTCTCAAACTGTCTATCACCAATCTGTATTGTGTCATCATTTACAGGTATAGGATGCATACCCAACATGTACGGTCTTCCCCTGCTAACGCCAAATGTTCTATCTGACCGGGGGTGTGACAGATTCGTCAATGGCAACATCTTCGTTATCGGCTGTTTTTGTTTTTGCTGAGAGCTGCCGGAGAGATTCAGTAACCGGCTTAAAGGTCTCTCTTAGTGTTTGTTATCGATCCATATCCCGTAAACTCAGCAATCGTAATTTCTGACGAACTGCTTTCCGCGCTTGAATCACTTTCTGATTTTTCGACATCTCGGTGTATGCTGATCAGACATCTCTGCAATGTGAGGCTTTATATATCCGGTCTTTTCTTCTTCCTCTTATTATGTACTGCACAGCCTTCTCAACTACAAGAAACTCTACATCTATTTTCCCTTCAATAGCCTCGACCTTTTCAGTTACGTCGGCTACTTTGTTACCGACTACATTAACTAACTCATTTAACGCATTCACCATTCTCAAAAGAGTCTGGTAGTATATCTCTAGTCCACTGGGCATACCTCCAACTGTATGCACAACAGTCTGAATTTTCACATCCATGTACAGGCCAATGTTCTGTCTGTGTACACCTATTCTCTCGGGTTGAGAGCTAGACATACGAGCGAATTTGTCCATGGTGTACCGTAGACTGGTGTACTAACCTCTCTTACCGTGCTATATATGCAAAAACTCTTGAAAGTTTCGCCTGTTCAAAATGGCTCTGAGCACTATGGGACTTAACTGCTGTGGTCATCAGTCCCCTAGAACTTAGAACTACTTAAACCCAACTAACCTAAGGACATCACACACATCCATGCCCGAGGCAGGTTTCGAACCTGCGACCGTAGCGGTCACGCGGCTCCAGACTGTAGCGCCTAGAACCGCATGGCCACTCCGGCCTGCTTTCGCCTGTATCTACCATCACTCAGTTTTCTTTTTTTTTATCAATAACGAGAGACCAGTATTGTGAATGATTCCAGCAATCTGCACATATCTTTACAAAATAACTGAACGACTTGTTAGTTTCAACATGTGCCTGGTAAAAGTATTTTAAATTCAGGTTGCTTTGTTTGAAGTCTATAGTGAGGTTTGCTTTATCCCTAATCAGCTGTTCGGGGATTCTGGAATTTGTTTGGCTTAGATAAAATACAGCAGCACTCATATGACGACCGAAACAATAATATTTTCGAATTTGGTCTTGGTTTTCCACAGCAACATCGTTAAATATGAAGACTGTGTTTGGCTTTGCTTTTTCAGGTGGAGGTATATCAGCGCTTTCACTGAATGTCGTGTATGTAACACCATCTACACCGCGCAATATCTCTTGCAATCGCTGATACTTGGGTTGAAACAGCGTTTTTGAAAATACACAAACATGTTCAAATCGGACTCCATCTACATGTGTTAGCTCAGCCGCGAGGACATTAGTCTTCCCGCAATTGGATGGACCTACAGTAATTGCTCGTATATCATCAGGAAGGGGAATTCCGTTCTTCTTTTCCTTCTTCAGATCTTCTTTTGCATCTTCACAGGACCAGTCACCGACGACAAAGTCCTTGTGATGATTGTTTTACCCACCATGTCATGATACTAACTACGCCAGGTACCCACAGGTAGTTGACATATATAGAAAAGTACATTGGAAAGGATAATAATATTATGTGTAGCCACAATAGTTCCATCACTTAACCAACTGAACTATATTGACTACACAGAGAAAACAGCTATGTATTTTACCCATGAAGAGTAACTTGATCAATTATCTTCTCAATAACTCGAATAGCATGAAAAAAATTAATAATTATAATACTTTGATTGTAATGAGAGAGGTATGAAATAAAACACTAAAACTGTTTGAGATTATGTGTTCATAATATTTTATTTAAATATCATACACGGGGTGTAGTATTTTAGGAATATCATCATCTTATTCTTCCTCGCACCTGTACAGTATTTACCAAATAAACCTTTATGACATGCAATAATTCAGTGGGTATCTCCATCAAGCCAATAGATGCCTCGCAGTACTCAGGTTTTTTACACACACGTTTAATCTGTTTCTCTTTAGGTTCAACGTTCATGTGCGAACATAGGTGCTGCTTAAGATCGTCAGCATGTACACTGTGCACGTGTAGGGAGTTTACAACACCACTGTATCCAGAGTCTATGCTAGGCAAGCAACAATTCAGTCTGTCCAATGCAAGACTTATGACACTGTCCAGATCGTATAACTTCATAACTAAGGTATGTCTTAGATAATCACAGTTGTCACCCGATTTCACACATAATGCACAGTCATCGTACACTGTTGTAATAGAAAGTGTCACACTGGTAAGGCGAATATCTGGGGGAGAACGAGTTGGATAATACTCTGTAGTCATCTACTGATTGATGTATCGCTCTCCATGACATATTTCGTCCCAGTCGAACTCGGAAATTGGCACTTTAACACACTTGGATACATTTTCAATCTCTATGCTCTCATGCAAGCTCCAGACATGATGCGCTTCGATTCACTGAGAGTTAAACTGTATGTGGAGACGGAAAGCATAGGTACACTCGATGCCTCCTTATCCACAACTGTACTCTGTGGTTGCACTAGCACAGGGATGTTCTGCTGGGATGGGTCATATGTTGGGACCAGTACTGACTTCCATCTTGGTGTTTATCACCGCCAGCAGCAGCATTCGATATGTCGGCAGCAGATCGGGTGCCATCATCATAGAAATCGATGAGTGACATGGACAACAGCAACTCCTTATACTGCTCCAGTAAGTGGGCTATATGCACTACCGGATCCCTTGTGGCCGCTACTGGTTCAGACGCGCTGAAGGCTGTTGCTGTAGCTCTCCACAAGATGGCAGTTGAGGTTGCTACAGGTCCGGACGTGTCACAGAGCTTGGCATGTTGGCGCTCGACCCTTTCGAACAACGACAAGGAAACATTACACATGGACCACGACGCGAAAACAATGAATAATGATAATAATAATAATAATAATAATAATAATAATAATAAGGCTAACTCGAGAGAAAGATGTGATGTGATATGCTTACTTTTCCATTTAATCCTGTTCTGCTTGATTGTGCTGGAGTGTGACTGCTGTTGATGCTTCATGGTTCTTCTTATTTTGCTGCTGCTGACTGACTGAGGTCCCAGAGCTGCTGAGTCTCCCCTGTCCCCCCTCCAAATACGTCGTCAGATACTGCCATCCTACTGGTTGAAATCTAACAAGTGACAGGATTAAGGGATCCTATTGGGTCCTGCCATTTTCTCCCACCCTAGACCGCCATCTTTGATTATGTCATGGAACGGATGACAGTGCCCTCTGGTTGTGGTACTATGTACTAGACCACTTGGGCCTTGTGGTGAATACTCTGTTTCCGGCCATCTTGGATAACGGTACTAGCATCATCAGATGACGTCATGTCCGTCAACTTGGATGACAGTGCCCTCCGCTGGTGGTTGTGTGTTATAGGTCAGTTGGAGTCCGGACCTCATGGTGAACACTCTGGATGGTTGTACTGCATTAAATTGTCTAAATAAAGACTGGTGCATGCAAAATAATAAAGACTCAAGTCCAGCACTAGTCGAGTCCTTTTTCCACGAATCCCTAGGAGGGGTTGGCGGTCGGGTGACTTATGTTAGTGGGGGTAGCCCAAGTGACCTATCTTCCTGCGATTTTCTTAGGTTAGTACAGGTAGCTGTGGTGTGATGCATTATCATGTTGGGATTTGAACTTCCCGCCATTTTTCTGAGGGAGGAGAGAGGAGGGTAGGGGGTGTTAGGTTAGTGGAGGTAGCCCAATTGACCTGTCTTCCCGCCGAAATTCAAACTGCCTGTCAAACGCCGCCATGTTGAATGACTTCATGGCTGCCATCTTGGATGACGTCATCGCTGAAATCTTGGGTAACGGTAGTTTGGAGGTAGAACATAGGTTGTCCCAATACTATCCTGCATTACTCAGTGTCTTCAAAAGATAGTTTCGGAACATTAACACTAACATCCGCATGGCGAATTTACTAGTTGTTTATCGCCACTGAAGGCACTGAAACTCTTGGGATGATGCCACCTACATTCTGGATCTCGCAGCCAAGCCAGGTAACCAGCTGATAACGAAAGTTCAGTCTCCGTGCAAGTTTTCATCATTATCAGATTTGCTCTTGCTCTTTCAACAACTTCAAGGAGTTTCGGTATTTTCGAAAGGAGAATCCAGTGTAGCAAAAGAACTGGCTATAATGCTGGCGGTAGGAACAGATCCTAATTTACGTTTGTGCATTTTTTTCCGTTCAGTGATTCCCATGGATCAGTAGAATACAGTACCTTTTTGTACAGTGAACGGTACTGTAACTGAGTGTTTCCTCTTTATATTTTTAGA
Organism: Schistocerca gregaria; assembly: GCF_023897955.1. NCBI lineage: Eukaryota > Metazoa > Arthropoda > Insecta > Orthoptera > Acrididae > Schistocerca > Schistocerca gregaria. The sequence continues at coordinate 37,487,740 of NC_064931.1, read as the reverse complement.
CAGTAGTTATTGAAAAAAGTATCAGTATTGTTTCATTTGTCTGTATGATTAATAGGGTAGTTTGTCAGAGGGCCTGTTTACCGTGAATAATTCTTTTCATGCACCATTCGTGAAGAGAACAGGGAACGGGGGAAAAAGGTATTGATACCAGAAGTCCCTTCCGCTACACGCCGTATGGAAGCGTGCGAAGTATAGATGCACATGTAGGTTTCTGACCCTTAGTTTTTATGTTACTTTATTCTCCGAAAGTCAGCTGAGAAATTTTGAAATTTGTATACGTAAAAATATAAAAGTTTTCACTAAAATTCTGAGTGGGCGTCATGACACCAGTGACCCCACCTCCTCGGATTAACGCCAGAGGACAAATGCATAATCCAGTACTATGCCCAATAGCTTTTTTGTAAAAACAAACCAAGTTCTTGTGGAGTGCAGACGTCGCGCTTAGCAGCGGGTAGGACTGATGCAGCTATCCCACCGCTTCACCCTTCGACGTGATGTCAGCCAGAGCGAGGCTCACGAGGAAGACAGGCCGTGGCGCATGAAACTGCACGTCTTCCGAGCGCCAGAAGCCATATCCGCGAGGAGCAGACGAGTTTAATCATTCTTGACTGCGTGTTTAAATGCATACAAGCTCTCGATAGCACACTACATAGCTAGGATCTCTAGTGCGTACCGTTTGAATTTCCCGTAGGCCCTACACGTAGTCGAGCATTCGCGAAGTGCAGCGGACAAGTCGATTAGTGTGACGTCTCAAGTTCGTTGTGAGGCCCGTGTTTCTCGGGGGCCGAGTCTGAGACTGGCACTTTGGTACTGGACAATGCTTCCTTAAAGCTCAGTGTAAGGACAATACCCCAAAATTTTCCCCGCCGCTTGCCTACTAAGGAGACTGCCTACACTACGCTTGTCCATCCTCTTTTAGAATACTGCTGCACGGTTTGGGATCCTTACTAGATGGGACTGACGGAATACATCAAAAGTTCAGAGAAAGGCACCACGTTTTGTATTATCGCGAAATATGGGAGAGAGTGTCACAGAAATGATACAAGATTTGGGCTGGACATCATTAAAAGAAAGGCGTTTTTCGTTGCGACGGAAACTTCTCGCGAAATTCCAGTCACTTACTTTCTCCTCCGAATGCGAAAACATTTTGTTTACATTGACCTACATAGAGAGGAACGATCAGCACGATAAAATAAGGGAAATCAGAGTTCGTACAGAAAGATATAGGGGTTCATTCTTTCCGCACGCTATACGAGATTGGAATAATAGAGAATTGTGAAGGTGGTTCGATGAACCCTCTGTCAGGCACTTAGATGTGACTTGCAGAGTATCCATGTAGATGTAGATGTAGATGCCATCGTCTACAGTTCGTGACTGGGTTGAATCCAGTCACGTGACTTTTTTCCGTCATATTGGGCCTTGACCTAGCTTGCGTAACATAGGAAGTACTGTGTACTTTCGTAAGTTTCGAGTTGAATAATTCCACAGTGCTGCGCTTTCGGCTGTACTTCTCAATCCCAGAAGGGAGGAAAACTTTACAGGTATCATTCTGGAGGGAGAGGTGCGGTAAGAAGAATGTGGCCGATCAAAACGGAATCGACTGGCAGTCTACAAGAGAAGCCTGATCGAGTACAAAAAGCACAATTTCTATGCATTAAGGTAACTTGTAAGATTTGTGGTTGACCGACGAGGATAATACGTAGCAATGACCTGCAGTACCTTTTGAATAAATTTGTGATGAAAATTGATTCATAATGTGAGATTAAATTCTTGATATATCGATGCTCTTATTTGCGAACAGCTGTTCGAAATATACAAATTAATATGATTGAAGTAAGCCAGCAAAACAGATTCTCGTTTCGATTTGTTGTTAATGTCAGATTCTTGAAGTGTGTTCTCTCATTCGTTTACTAATGTTAAGTATATCATTATAGGAAACAAAGAATTGAAAGAAGAAAAGGAAAATATCACGTACGGGCAAATGTAATGAAAATAATATATCCGATTTTTTAATGTCACGGTGTTTTATAGCTGTTTCCGTACTACAGTAAACAATTTCAAACGGGACTAATGCGTACAATATGTGTGAAACGTCGTTATGCGTGAAAATTAAATGCGAAACAATGACTGATAATGAAGAGGAGAGCTACATTACTCTCGACCAGTTTAGTTAGTAGTATGTGACACATGAGAAGGTGTCATATGTATTACTCAAACGTGTTGTCAACATTGTGTGTTAAGTTATCAATAGTACGTGTAAAGTTTTTTTTTTTTTTTCTACAGATGAATATATACACTACTGGCCATTAAAAGTGCTACACCACGAAGATGATGTGCTACAGACTCGAAATTTAACCGATAGGAAGAACATGCTTTGATATGCAAATGATTAGCTTTTCAGAGCATTCACACAAGGTTGGCGCCGGTGGCGACATTTACAACGTGTTGACACGAAGAAAGTTTCCAACCGATTTCTCATACACAAACACCAGTTGACCGCCGTTGCCTGGTGAAACGTTATTGTGATGCCCTGTGTAAGGAAGAGAAATGCGTACCATCACGTTTCCGACTTTGAAAAATGTCGGATTGTAGCCTTTCGCGATTGCGGTTTATCGTATCGCGATATTGCTGCTCGCTTTGGTCGAGACCCAATGACTGTTAGCAGAATATGGAATCGGTGGGTTCAGGAGGGTAATCTGGAACGCCGTGCTGGATCCCAACGGCCTCGTATCAGTAGCAGTCGAGATGACAGGCATCTTATCCGCATGGCTGTACGGATCGTGCAGCCACGTCTCGATCCCTGAGTCAACAGATGGGATCGTTTGCAAGACAACAACCATCTGCACGAACAGTTCGACGACGTTTGCAGCAGCATGGACTATCAGCTCGGAGACCATGGCTGCGGTTACCCTTGACGCTGCATCACAGACAGGAGCGCCTGCGATTGTGTACTCAACGACGAACCTGGTTGCACGAATGGTAAAACGTCATTTTTTCGAATGAATCCAGCTTCTGTTTACAGCATCATGATGGTCGCATCCGTGTTTGACGACATCGCGGTGAACGCACATCGGAAGCGTGTATTCGTCATCGCCATACTGGCGTGTCACTCGGCGTGATGGTATGGAGCGCCATTGGTGACACGTCTCAGTCACCCCTTGTTCGCATTGACGGCACTTTGAACAGTGGACGTTACATTTCAGATGTGTTACGACCCGTGGCTCTACCCTTCATTCGATCTCTGCGAAACCCTACATTTCAGCAGGATAATGCACGACCGCATGTTTCAGGTCCAGTACGGGTCTTTCTGGATACAGAAAATTTTCGACCGCTGCCCTGGCCAGCACATTCTCCAGATCTCTCACCAACTGGCTCGTCACAATACGCCAGTCACTACTCTTGATGAACAGTGGTATCGTGTTGAAGCTGCATGGGCAGCTGTACCTGTACACGCCATACAACCTCTATTTGACTCAGTGCCCAGGCGTATCAAGGCCGTTATTTCGGCCAAAGGTGATTGTTCTGCGTAATGATTTCTCAGGAGCTATGCACCCAAATTGCGTGAAAGTGTAATCACATGTCAGGTCTAGTATAATATATTTGTACAATGAATACCCGTTTATCGCCGGCCACAGTGGCCGAGCGGTTCTAGGCGCTCCAGTCCGGCACCGCGCTGCTGCTACGATCGCAAGTTCGAATCCTGCTTCGGGCATAGATGTGTGTGATGTCCTTCGGTTTAAGTAGTTCTAAGTCTAGGGGATTGATGACCTCAGATGTTGAATCCCATAGTGCTCAGAGCCATTTTTTACCCGATTATCATCTGCATTTCTTCTTGGTGTAGCAATTTTAATGGCCAGTAGTGTTTTTTCTCCTGCAGATAATTGTGATTGACATTTAAGAAATTTTTACTCCTTTAATGTTAACAGTCGATTAGCAAGTGCTAATATTACTATTTACCAGTATCACTTCTCTCCAGACCAGTCTGAATCCCAGAGAGTTGCTGGTTTAGTGAAACCTAAACCCACTGCTGTCCGAACTGGTTTTCCTCATTGTAAACCACTAATAGTATGCAAGGCCCCTGCTGAGAGGTAACGTGTTCGAAATACGTCCTGAGGAAACATGTAAACTAGAAAGATAGCTTTTACAGCATCAGTAACTTTTAAATCTTATTCGTGCTGTCATTTCCTTTTGAATCATGATTGTCTGAAACGCAAAATTATCAGTTCTGATTTGATAACTTAATGAATAGGATGTACTCGTACAACATTTGAGCACAGCAGGCTGCTGGTCATATATTTATCACTAAAATGTATACAAGTATTTACGTTTAGGAAATGAGGCGAAGTACCTTGTATATCGCTGAAGTAGTGCACCAGCTTCAAACAGAACACCTCCAACCGCCAGCAACAAAAAACCTGAGCAAAATGCCACTATCATTTCAGTGATACACTTGTAATCTGAATATTTCTGTCGTAATAATTCTCACTGTAAATATTTTGTCGATAAGTAGAAATTTGTTTTTTTTTCACAGTTGTATTGAGGATTGTAGGTTCGAGTTTACGCCTTTAAAGATAACATTTCATAGTCAGATTATTTCAACTTTTGGTTGTGCAGTTATATGTACTCCAATATTAGATTCACAGCAGCAGTACGTGCTTGAAACTTGAGATTATTGATATCAGGTGCAAAATACCTTGGATCGAACGTAATGTAGTGTGTCTTGTGATGTCTTCTTTCCATTTGCATGTGCTGTTTATACTTTGTGTATGCAGTGAACTGGGTCTCCAGGGGGGTGCAGTCGTTTACAAACCACGATATTTCGACAGCGTTCCTTGCCGTCATCTTCGGGTGATACCTGCAGACTGAATGTCCTCCCCTTTATACTCTGATCGCTCCCCACCCCTTCCCCCGCGCTCTGCCGCACGCGGCGCTGCGTGGAGGGTGGTGGGGAGGGGCGGGCTGCTGGCTGCTGGCTGCTGGATGCGAACTGTGGTCCATCAAACGGCCTGTGATCTTCGTCGGGCGCGGAAGTCGCTTTGGGTCGGCGCTGCGCTTTTAGTTGGCTGAGTGCTGGGTCCCAGGCTTTGCTGAAGTTGAATCCGGCATCTCTGTCGATCAGCTACACGTATTTCAATCGCCTCCTTCAGAACATAGTCCCAAAAAGACGAGGCCTGCCGTAAAACTTCCGTTTTCGCGTACTCCATAATATCTCCAGTATCCCTGTAATGTTCCGCAACCGCAGATTTTGTAGACTGCTTCAGTTCAGTGTGCCTTCTGTGTTCCTGGCATCTTTCTTCGATTTTCCGTACAGTTTGCCCGATGTATGCCTTACCGCATTTACACGGCATACGGTAAACATCCGGGTTGCGGAGCCCCAGGTGATCTTTTACTGTACCTATCAGGGCACGCGTTTTCGGAAGTGGGCAGAAGACATATTTGATGTTACGCCGAGCCAGAATTCTGCCGATTTTGTTGGATACTTTGCCGGCGTAAGGCAGGTACGCCATTGTCTTCTCGTCCTCTTCGTTCTCTCTCTACTGGGCTTGTGCATTCTGCCTGAAAGCACGTCGGATTTGACTCTCGTTATATCCGTTCTTCTTGAAAACGTCCTTAAGGTGGTTAAGTTCTCCTTGTAGGCTTTCCTCATCCGATATTGCGCGGGCCCTGTGTACCAGTGTTCGCAGTACACCCTCACACTGTGAAAGATGATGGCAGTTGGTAGCGCGGAGATACAGATCAGTGTGTCCCAAGGTTCCATCCGCTTTGCGCTTGACTAGGGCGTCCAGAAACTGGAGTTCACCATTCTCTTCCACCTCCATGGTGAATTTGATGTTAGGATGCAGAGAATTCAGATGTTGGAGAAATTCTTCAAGTTTTTCTCTTCTATGTGGCCATATCGCAAATGTGTCATCAACATATCTGTAAAAGCACGTAGGCTTCAGTGCTGCAGTTTCCAATGCTTTCTCTTCGAAGTCCTCCATAAACAAGTTTGCTACCACCCGTGATAGGGGACACCCCATGGTAACACCATCCGTTTGTTCGTAATAGTTTCCATCGAAGAGAAAAAATGTTGATGTGAGGACAAATTCGAAGAGATTAGTCATTGTCGGGTTGAATTTCTCCCTAATCAACTTAAGAGAGTCATCAAGCGGCACTCTGGTGAAAAGTTAGACCACATCGACACTCACCATGAGGTCCTGGTTACGGAGGCGCAGCTCCTGCAGCCGTTGAATGAAATGTACAGAATTCCTGATGTGATGCAGACATTTCCCGACGTGAGGGCTTAATTCCACCGTTAAATATTTGGCTAGCTGGTACGTTGGAGCGCCTATGTTGCTGACGATAGGGCGCAAAGGAACATCCTTTTTGTACACCGTTGGTAGCCTTGGGGCTGCAGCAGCTCGAGGTTGGAGCTTCTTGACGATTTCCTTCGGCAGGCACTGGCATAGAAGCTCAATAGTCTTCTTTTTCACCCTGTTGGTCGGGTCTCCCTTCAGTTTTCTGTACGCTGGATCCTCGAGTAGGTCGTACATTTTGTGATTGTACTTTGATAATGGAAGCAGTACAGTTGCATTTCCTTTATCCGCGGATAAAATAACTATTTCAGGATCATTCCGTAGTTCTCTAATGGCAGCTCTTTATGCTTTCGTGATGATCGGCCTCGGTAAAGCGGCTTTGGTAACCGCACGGCACGTCTCCCGACGTATCTCTTCTGCTTTTTCGCTGGGAAGGGTGGAAATTACTTGTTCTATAGCAGTGATGAGGTCTGCGATGGGTATAGTAGTCGGTGTTGGTGCGAAATTTAGTCCCTTTTCCAGAACTGCTGCGGGCCGTGGTGGCCGAGCGGTTCTGGAACCGTGCGACCGCTACGGTCGCAGGTTTGAATCCTGCCTCGGGCATGGATGTGTGTGATGTCCTTAGGTTAGTTAGGTTTAAGTAGTTCTAAGGGACTGATGACTTCAGAAGTTAAGTCCCATAGTGCTCAGGGCCATTTGAACCATTTGAACCAGAACTGCTCCCATTTCTCCAGCTTTAGACGTTGGAGAAAGACATACCCACCACCTTCTACAACCAGTGTAGAAACAGAACGACCTGAGTTAGTGCAACAGGACAGTGTTTCGACCATTCGGCGGAAATGCGCGCAATGTTGTACATCCCCAAACTACATATAAGGACTACAGATCCACACCCATTCAAATCAATCAGCCCAACATGCTGTCATCGTTATTCCATAACCCCCCCTTCCAACAGAGTAAAATTACGAACTATAAAAGCTCATCCAATTTAGAAGCCACATAGGCACCGACGCTGCTGCAATGACGCAAAGTTTTGCCACTTTGGCGTAGGTCTCCAAACTACAGTGCGAATGTGATTCACGAGCTCTACGTTTAGACTCGTCTCTCACACTGACTGAATAGCTGATGACTCTGCGTTCCCCTTCGACTGTGCGTGGGCCAACCTCTCGTTACGCCCGGACACGTATTCTATGTTCGAAGTTTGGTCAACCAGCGGAGGGGGCTGGATCCTGGGAGCTGTCCGCGAGGTGTGCATATACACAGCCTTAGGAGCGCGTGTGTTTATGTTCTCTCTTACTATTACCTTCTATGTACCGATCCTAGAATGTAGAACAGTGCTTTAGAGTTGATAGCTTGGTTGATTTACGTAAAAACACGTCGAGCTCCATCCGTCTGGAGCTCCATCGCCTATAAAAATCATTCCTTTCTTGTTCATCTTAACTGTCTGCTATTGTATTGAAATCTGTTACTATTCATCGATAAGGAGTGCTAAGCTCCTCGACATGGGCGCATCTCGAGAAATCTCATGCACTTGGATGGGTGAGGACTCGGAAAGCTCCATTCATTCACGAGAGGTGGAGTGTAGCGCCCATCTTCTGGTCGGTTGCAGATTAATTCACTAACGGTGTTGCATTGCGGGTTGGTCAATGACAATTTAAGGAGGGTCTTTCACTCTCTAATTTTACCCTAAGACAGTGAGAATGCTCTGTGAATCCCATATACTGAGAGATAGATAATAAATTAAACACTATGCTCGAGGTGATAGAAATATGTGGAGCGCTGTCTTCTATACTTTGATGATTTATGTGTTCGAGAATTAACACTGAATGGATGTACTGCACAGTCATCTGTCCATTTTCGCACTGATAGTCACAAAGAGGAGAAGGGGTGGTTTATCTATGATAATGAAACTGGGGGAACATGCTGTCACATCACTGGCCGGTGTTGAAGTTACTGTAAAATTGTTCATGCTATAAACTGTGATGCTTATTATTACAGTACATGGATGTTGTCTGTTCCATCCCATCCGTACACTGGTTACCACATAATGATTGACTGATATTGCTTGTTTGAGTTGGGGGAAAACTTTTGGTGGATGGACAGCACCTTCTGGGGAGGATAGCACCAAAGCACTGATCGCGTACATGAGTGCTATATGAGGAATCAGTCGCAGGGGAACGCAGAGTCATCAGCTATTCCGTCAGAGCGAGAGACGAGTCTAAACGTAGAGCTCGTGAATCACATTCGCACTGGAGACCCACGCCAAAGCAGCGAAACCCATCCAGTTTGCTTATGTCGTAATTGTCTTTTACTCAAAATCAACGTATGTGTGGCGTGTTATGCTGAGCACCATAAGAACATGAATTACACCATGCAACGTGTAGTTTCCTGCAAAAGGTCGTGGCTCAGAATTTCTTAATGTCAGTTTAGAACGTGACACTTGCCTCGAAGTCGTGGCAGAGGAACGAAATGTTTGGTATTGTAGAAAAGCGTGTCAGAAAACAGTGTTTGAACCAGGACCAGGGGGAGCGTCTCATGTATAGTCTGTGGGATACGATCATTCGCCTAGAGTATAGGTGATCAAACTTTAAAGTGGCCTGTGCAGTGCCTGTATATTTAATAGTTTCGTGCCGCAGAGGCGGTAGTAGCAGCAGTTTGAGGTGTGAATTCGGTGAGGGACTGGGTATACCGTTAGGAACGCTTGGAGGGCTGCACAATTTGCTATTCTGGGGAGGGATTGCGAAATCTGTTTCTCCGCTCTGGACCACGCCGCAGCTTTGCGTCATTGCACCAGCATCGGTGCCTCTGTGACTTCTAAATTGGATCAGCTTTTATAGTTCGTAATTTTTCTCTGTTGGAGAGGGGAGGGGGTATAGAATAACGATGGTAGCATGTTGGGCTGATTGATTTGAATGGATGTGGATCTATAGTGCTTGTATGTAGTTTGGGAACGCACAACATGGAGCGCATTTCCGCCGAAAGGTCAAAACACTGTCCTGTTGCACTAACTCAGGTCGTTCTGTTTCTACATTGGTTGTAGAAGGTGATGGGTATGTCCTTCTCCGACTTATGCTCAGTTCTGACTTAAATTGGAACCAACACATGCTGCAAGCAGTAGACATAGGAGCAGTTGCAAGATGCGCAGGGGATGACTAAAACCACGTTGGAATTTTACTGTAGCAGCTAGGTTCGGGAAAGGTGATTCGTTTCGAGATATGAGAGTCCCAGAAATATGCTTTACTTGTGGGTGTGATCCAACGCAGGTATGTGGTTGAATGGAGAGACCTGATTCCAAATTATTGACATCATCTCTAGCAGATAGCGTAACACTAGAGATCTGAGAACCTAGTGTACATTTTTCTTCTTACGACCCCAATCGGCACATCATCTGCTACTAATGTTTGTGTTCCTTCTCAATCAGTCATCGTCTATAACTCGGTGGATATATGGCAGAACCTCTGATATGGTATCGAGACAGAATGAGCTACAAATGCTATAGAATAATTGGTCTGAGGGAGTGGCAAATACCGCTTACATACTACGTTCCTTAGCAGAATCACTTTCAAAATGGGGTAATTTCATCACGAGATTGCATCTTGGGCTGGTAATATGCATTCCTACGATCATCGTCACGGTAGTTGTCTGGAAAAAAAACACCTCATTCAGAGGTAATGTCGTACCTCGATTTGTAAAGTGGATATAGCTTTTAACATTGATACTTGTGTGCACCTGTAGAACCAAGACCGCTTGTGACAGTAACATACGGTAGTTGCTGTGATTGGGTTTTTCTGTAACATTTCACCGACTACGTCTCTCTTTCTAGGACAGGGTGGTAGCACTCGCAAGAAAAACTCAAGAGACAGGCACACGGATCGTTAATTTTCGGTCAGTATTATTTCGTATCGCATGCAATCATCTATTGACGAAGTATTATACTTCGTAGTAGTAGGGAATGCGGGATATGATCGCATTTGAGCATCAGGTTTATAAAGTATGTGTTTGTGATAGGAAATAACTATGTCCAATAGTAAGGAGGGTATGGATTTGATTTGGAGTACTGTGTAAGTAGGCTGTTTAGGTTTTTTTATTGGTAACGCCGCCGCCACGTAGCGCTCTGTATAAAAATCACTGGCTGTGCCGTGTGCAGTCTGTGGCTGGTTTGCATTGTTGTCTGCCATTGTAGTGTTGGGCAGCGGCAGCTGGATGCTAACAGCGCGTAGCGTTGCGCAGTTGGAGGTGAGCCGCCAGCAGTGGTGGACGTGGGTAGAGAGATGGCGGAGTTTTGAAATTTGTAAGAATTGGTGTCATGAAGTGATATATATATTATGACTACTAAGGTAAATACATTGTTTGTTCTCTATTAAAGTCTTTCGTTTGCTAACTATACCTATCAGTAGTTAGTGCCTTCCATAGTTTGAATCTTTTATTTAGCTGGCAGTAGTGGCGCTCGCTGTATTGCAGTAGCTTGAGTAACGAAGATTTTTGTGAGGTAAGTGATTTGTGAAATGTATAGGTTAATGTTATTAAGGTCATTCTTTCGTAGGGATTTTTGGAAGTCAGATTGCGTTGCGCTAAAAATATTGTGTGTCAGTTTAAGCACAGTCGTGTATAATTTTTTCTAAGGGGACGTTTCATATGGCGACCCTGCCAGGATTCGAACCTGGAATCTTTCAGAGACACAAGTAAAAAAAAGGGGCCATTATCCTCGCTATTGACATTCATTCCTTTGTACAAAGCATCGCAAATACGCCACGCCCAAACTTGAAAACATATGATTACACTGTGAAGCTCTTAATTTACGATATTTACTGAAATGAAATGATGAGAAACATTTTATATCTATTGTCTTTCTAGCTGAGAGATTCCTGATTTTGTTTAATATCCAGTTTCTATCTGCACTGCAGCATTGGCTAAAACAAAATTTAATAGATGTACTAATATCACTATTTTCTGTCTACAGACCCAGTAAAGAATCATTTTATGATGCACTTTCTTAGAAAAGAGAGCACAAATAGACATTTCCCTTCACAGGAAATGCAAAAATATTTTTTTTTTTTACGATTTGGTGACTTATCTGCTAGCGTATGTTTTCGTGATGCATCACTCTAGTGTTAAGATGTGACATAGGTATTAAACATTTTTACTGTAATACTTTTTCAGCTTCAGCTTTGTCATGTTTAGGTATAATTTATAGCATTTGCTGCGGCTGTTTGCCATTCATAGTGCTACTGAATGTCACTTTGTATTACTAGGTTAAGCCAATTTTATTACTGATTTATTTTTCTTGTTTGCTGCGCATTGCCTTATATTAGTTGTAATATTGCTGCCTTTTTTTGCCAATTTCCATTTTTTTATCATTGCTGTTTGTGTAAATTGTTTTGTGCTGCTGCATTGCCTCGTCCCTTAGTTAAGCATCTGAGTTCAGTAGATTTAAGTTAGCGTAAGAGGGGGTAGCCTATATAAGAGAATGAATTGCGATGGATTTGAAGAAATGCACTGAGAGGTTATATGAGAAAAGTACAGAAAGCAGGTATAGATAGGACTTTTTGGAAATAATGAAGAACGAAGGGAGATCTCCGAGAAGTAAAGAAAGTTTTGTTTGCAAAATACTGCAGTAAAACAAACCCTGCCCTTTCCTTGTGTTATCCCACTATGTGTTTGTGTACCCTTGTGTATTTATGTTCTTTCTGTCTTTATATGTTTATCTGATAAGACTTACGTTGCAGAATTTTTCTAATACTAAGCTACATTCACTATGATGAGGAATACTGTTATCCTCAAATATAATTTGCATTAATAACATGTTATTTACTTTGTAAAGATGTTTACACATTATTTATTCTCTTTTTTTCTAATGCTCATGTGTGAAGTTGATGTTTCAAAAGTTATTCTGATCTTTTATGTATGTACTTATGTCGTTATTTTTGTAACACTGATGTATTTGCTATTTCGATTCTTTTGTAAAGCCTGTACTACTACAAATGTTATCTGTATTGTTATGTTCTTTAATGATATATTTTGTACCTTTGTTATTGTATTCTTATGTTATAAAATTGTAATTGACACCAGTTCATCAAATTAAGTAACTTGTAAATTACATTTCACTGCACACGTTCCTGTTGGTCATTGTATATGGACAATATGTGAGAAGTAGGGACTGATAGTGTTTGCACGTGTGTTAATAATTCAGTAAGGGACTGGATAACAGCATTGCTGGTTGTAAGGACATTTCAAAAACAATTTTTGTGAGTGCACAAGTGGTGGTTATGGACTTGCTATATTATCCGCAAGACTCTTCAATGGTGATTGTGCGCCTGCACAGACGCAACAGATGGCTGCTGTCTATCTCTACAAGGACTACAGTAGGTCTACACCTTTAATGACCCACCAATACCATTATTTCTACAAGGACTGCAGTGGATCTGCACCTCTGGTGGCCCACCAATACCATAATCTCTACCAGGACTACGGTGGGTCTACTCTGTGACGACCTACCTACCAATATTCTTTAAAACTTTGACTGACTCTGCTGTGGGTTTGCTCTGTTGTGGCCTATTACCTGTCTGCATGTCAAGAGTCAGCACTGTCTTTCCGTTGAAAGGACAACACTACTTCTTCAAGGCTGCATGGAAATCCACTACTTCCTTGTGCATTTTCTTTTACTACTTCAGACTTTGAGAAAAACACTGCAATTTTACTTTGATGAATGATCAGGACTGTCTTTATGGACTGTGAGAAAATTTTAGCTTTTGACCAACATTGTATCCATAAATGTGCATTTCATTTCTTTGTCATTGTAATTATGAAAAAAATTTTCAAATCTGTATTGGCCACTGCCCAAAACAATTTGTAAATTTTTTTGTGGGGAGCATGGGGGCTATGTAAGTAGGCTGTTTAGGTTTTTTTATTGGTAACGCCACCGCCACGTAGCGCTCTGTATAAAAATCACTGGCTGTGCCGTGTGCAGTCTGTGGCTGGTTTGCATTGTTGTCTGCCATTGTAGTGTTGGGCAGCGGCAGCTGGATGCTAACAGCGCGTAGCGTTGCGCAGTTGGAGGTGAGCCGCCAGCAGTGGTGGACGTGGGTAGAGAGATGGCGGAGTTTTGAAATTTGTAAGAATTGGTGTCATGAAGTGATATATATATTGTGACTACTAAGGTAAATACATTGTTTGTTCTCTATTAAAATCTTTCATTTGCTAACTATACCTATCAGTAGTTAGTGCCTTCCATAGTTTGAATCTTTTATTTAGCTGGCAGTAGTGGCGCTCGCTGTATTGCAGTAGTTTGAGTAACGAAGATTTTTGTGAGGTAAGTTATTTGTGAAACGTATAGGTTAATGTTAGTCAGGGCCATTCTTTCGTAGGGATTTTTGGAAGTCAGATTGCGTTGCGCTAAAAATATTGTGTGTCAGTTTAAGCACAATCGTGTATAATTTTTCTAAGGGGACGTTTCAACTGTGATAGCAGCAGGAAGAGAATATTGAGTCATAAGAAAGGTAGTGATATTTATATTTCCAGAGACACTGCGGACAGCATGGTGTATTTCCGATACTTCGCACATGGTCGAACGACGTTCAATTGAGACCGCGATCGTAAGATGGGTGGCTTTCGTAATCAAGTGGAAATGTGAGAAGATTGTGTATGGAGGTGCGTTTGCGATGGACTGTTATTCCCTCCCAATGGAAAGTGTTCTGTTGACTGCTTCTGCACATTTCGCGCCTTTATTTAGTTGAGAGAAGATGGATTGTGGTGTGTGCATCTGAAATGAGGAAGATACATTTGCCTGTTCTCTAGACATGGGAAAGACATTAGTTGGCCTGTAAATCATAGGGATGATTTGGAGTATGTTACATCATCGAGATCGGTATTCGCGGGTGGAAATATCATTTTTCATCTATTTGTTTCTAGTTACTCAGTGGTCTAGACCACGTTCCATGTAGCTAAAGTTTCGGGTTTGTAGAGAAATAATTTCCAGTCTGTATCTTGGGAATTACACTTCGCTAGCTATCAATAGGATGCTGCCTATTGCTTGATGTCGAGAAGTACCGCGAAAATGGTATAATATTATGGTGAACGATGAGAAAATACGTGTGTTCTTGTAATCCTCGTGTCTGGAGATGTTTGTAGAAAAGCGAGCAGGTTCGGAGCAGAAACAGTATCGTGTTTGTGCCGAGGGGAAACGATCTCGAATTTGCAGAAGAATTCTGACGGCGACTTTGGTCCGCTGAGGGTGCTCTGATGTAAAAGGGATGATTTTGTAAGGCGCTGAATGTTACGTCTGTAGAAAGAATGCTAGACACGGGAAAGACCTTAGTTGGGTTGTAAATTACAGGGATGATTTGGAATGTGTTACATCACCATTTAGGTATTCGAGAGTGGAAATATGAGTTTCCTCTATTTGTTTCTAGTTACTTGGTGGTTTACACAACGATGGACCTCGCTAAACTTTGTAGTTTCTAGAGAAATAATTTTCTGTCTATATCTTGGGAATTATGTTGCATTAGCGATCGGTATAATATTATGGTGAACCATGCTAAAATAAGTATGTTCTTGTAATCCCCGAGTCTGGAGATGTCTGTAGAAAAGCGAGCAGGTTCAGAGCAGTAACAGCAACGCGTTTGTGTCGAGGGGAAATGATCTCGAATTTGTAGGAGAGTTCTTCCAGCGACTTTGGCCCGCTGATGGTGCTCTAATGTAAAAGAGGTAATTTTTATGGTGCTGAATATCACGTCTGTAGAAAGAAAGAAAAGGTGGATGGTGCTTCCCTAGGACTGGGCAGCATTGTGACATATAGCCTGTGTGAGTGTAGGCATAGCACAATTTTTTCGTGTGCTGTACAGATATAAAAGATAACTACGCTGTTTCTGTAAAATGTGTATATATTGTATTGTAAAGTTACTCTAGGTAACGTTTTGTAAAATGTGTATATATTGCATTGTAAATTTAGTCTGGTTTATGTTATGGCATGACCAGAGAGGATGACCGTGTGTCCTATAGTACGAGTCTTTCCATATTTGACGATATGTATGGTAGTTTGTATCATTTTATTGTCAGTGCAATATGGTGATCTGTGCAAAATAATCGCTGAAAGTCTCGTCTGCAGAAGGAAAAAAGGCAGAAAGTGCTTCGATATCGCCGGTGTCAATAATTCGGCGGGTAAATTCGATAAGAGCGAGTAATAATGCTCGATTCATTCACATCCTTTGTGCTGGATATAGAAGCCTCTACACAGCGTTGATATATGTTGAGAGCAAGATGGGTATCACGTTAGGTCCACGAGGAAGACTACATTCGACGTTATTCTGCGTTATTTTCGTAAGGAGGTTCTGTTAGGGCAAGAATTTCCGTGCATACAAGCTGAGACAACACGAAAACTCGTACAGAAGCACACGTTAAGTATCTCTGGGGGACTATGCAATTTACTAGAGTTCGACTTGGTTATTATTTTAGATAGCAAAGTGGCTTCAGTGTAACATTGAGAACACTGCTAGATGCTCTTGCAATGGTAAGTTGCTACGTGTGGCGAAGTGTCAGTCAAACGACACGCATGGTCCATTAGAATCGCTAAGGAGAAAACAGCTTGTGCTATTCTGTCATCGGCGGGAAAGACATCTTCTGCTCAGAGGTGTGTCGTGTGAGTGCGTCTTGGAATTATGTGATGTCAGTATAAGCGTGACTGTATACACGTAAATAGAGGCAGGCAGCTTTCACGTGTGTTCCGAGGCGGCTCACGGCTGTCCGCGCCCCCAGGAGCGTTTGCGCCCCAGTGTCTAAATGGCCCTGAGAACTATGGGACTTAACAGCTGAGGTCATCAGTCCCCTAGAACTTAGAACTACTTAAACCTAACTAACCTAAGGATATCACACACATCCATGCCCGAGGCAGGATTCGAACCTGCGACCTGAAGCGCCTAGGACCCGCTCTGTCTAGGTGAATACATATTTAGATAGGAATTTCTCAGGTGCCAAGTATGAATGAGATGTCGCCATCTCATTCCTGCAGGACCCAAGAGGGGGCCTGTGCGTGGTTTGACAGCTGATGGTCATGTTACTTCACGCTCTAGTTGACATGGTGTGTGTGTGGGGGGGGGGGGGGGGGGGGAGGGGGGCAGTGAATCCGCTCGTTGGTTGCATTATTTTGCGATGAGCTATTTGGACAGTTTACGAGTACTGTGCGTGTCTACACATCACTGTGCTTTCGGAAAGTTATGAGTTGTTTGGGTGTCTGCAGACTGTGTATTGTGACCCCAAGCACATAAGGGCTAGTGTTTTGTGTTAGTGTTTAGTGTGATAAATATACTCAATTGCTAAATAAAATGTTCCAAACTAAATAGAGTGCACTCCTTCCTTACTCTCTCTAGCAGGTCAGCGCAGCCTGAGTCATTTTCGCGCCATTTTCCCCCTACAGACCACCATCTGGGACTAGGTCATAGGAGGGATGACAGTACCCTCTGGTGGCAGTAATGTGTACTAGGTCAGTTGGAGACACTGCTTGCAAAATAATAAAGACTTATGTTTAGCATGGGTAGAGTGGTTTTCCCGCCATTTTGTCCCACCATCTTGGATGACATCATGCGCTATACACGTTAGTACATGTTAGCCTGCCAACATGAGTTGGTAAGGAGACGTGGCGGTCGGTTGAGGATCGTGGTGGAAACTTTAACTATATCCTTCCAAGTCCAGGTGAGCATTGGCATTCGTGATGATAATTCATTGCAAGTCCACAGTAGCACACTGCGCTAATCTCAGTATGTACTAGGCCTCATGGTGGACACATTGTATCTTGAATAACGGTAATTGCGTCATCACCTGACGTCACGACAGCGCCCTCTGGCGGTGGCGATGTGCACTAAGTCAGTTGGAGTCCTGACTTTGTGGTGAACATACGTGCATGGAATTCTTTAAATAAAGACTTATGTCCAAATCCTTTTCCCGCGAATCCTTATGAGGAGGTGGCAGTCTGGCGACTGAGGTTAGTACAAGTGTGTTTTCTTTCACGTCATTTTCTTAGCTTAGTAGAGATATGCGAGTTGACTTTTGTTCATGGCCAAAATTCAAATGTTGTGGTTGGCAGGAGAGCCAACACCGTTTTATTGAAGGAGGCCGAAATGCACACGTTGAGCTCACGCAGGCTGGCGTGAGGTCTGGAACATGACAAGGGAGACAGAATTGAGAAAAACGGACGTAGCTGGTGGAATACTTAACTTTAATCCATTAATGACGAACGTCGCTCTTGATGGTACATGATTTACAATATCAATAGAAACTGATCATGGCGCCTTGCTAGGTCGTAGCAAATACCGTAGCTGAAGGCTATGGTAACTATCGTCTCGGCAATTGAGAGCGTAATTTGTCAGGGAACCAGCGCTAGCAAAGTCGGCTGTACAACTGGGGCGAGTGCTAGGAACTCTCTCTAGACCTGCCGTGTGGCGGCGCTCGGTCTGCAGTCACTGATAGTGGCGACACGTGGGTCCGACGTATACTACCGGACCGCGGCCGATTTAAAGGCTACGACCTAGCAAGTGTGGTGTCTGGTGGTGACACCACATCAAACTTGGTGTCAGTTTGTAGGAAGAGGTGGCGGTCAGGTGACTTAGGTTAGTGGAGGTAGGCCAAGTGAGCTATTTTCCCGCGATTTTCTTAGCTTAGTAGAGATAACAGCAGTCTAATGCATTATCCTATTGGATTTCAAAACATGACAAGTTTGTAGGAGGAGTTGGCGGTCGGTTAACTTAGGTTAGTACAAGTGACCTATCTTCCCACAGTTTTCTTGGGTTGGTAGCGAAACCCCAAGCGACCTTTGTTTACTGCCAAAATTAAAACTTAGCGCCTGTTCATAGGAGGAAGTGGCGGTCAGGTGACTGGTTAGTGGAGTTAGCCCAAGTAACCTATCTTTGCTTAGTAGAGATAACCGTGGTGTGGTGCATTATCCTCTTGGAATTTGAACTTTCCACCATTTTGCTGGGGGAGGATAGTGTATCACTTTCCCACGAGAGAGATTAATTAATTGATCAATTTCATTAAGTAGTCAATGTGACCTATCTTCCCGCCATTTTCTTAGGTTAGTAGAAGTTGCATTGTCATGATGGAATTTGAACTTCCCACCAGATAAGTTAACTAATTGATCAATTTAATTATGTAGTCAATCAAATTGATGAGAGTGAGAGGGGGGGGGGGCTATTCCAATAACTGAGACCTGAATGTGTATCTGTAGAAGAGAGTGGGGAGGGGGTTTAGGGAAGAGGAGAGGGTGGGGGGGGGGACAATAGTTTAAGTGCAGCGACACAGAAAATCACATAGCAGATCAATAGGTTAAGTACCTGTCAATCGAAGGAGACCAATATGCTGATACGGAAAAGCGCTTAACAGGTTTGTCCCTGAGTGCATACCTGCCCCTGATGTAAGCAACCTGCACTAACAAAATGTGCCAGAAACGCCTTGCCCCCCTACTCACGTGAAATGGGCACTGCATATACTAGCGTGTGGCGAGTACTCCACGTAGAACAATTACACCCATATCACCCACAACGAGACCATACAATGCTTGTGACTGACCTTGCACCAAGGGTCGTATTGTGTCAGTGGTTGCTCCACCAATGGATTGTTTGACCAGATTTCCTCCAGATCACACTGTTTGTTTACGAGGCCTCATTTGATCATGATGGTATTTCGAACTGCAGGAATAGCCGTGTGTGGGATGAGGAAAACCCTCACGCTGTAGCAAGTGTCACATCACTAAGTACGCTTTCCCGAAATATCTGTGCCGGCATTGGAAGTGAAAATCTCAGTGGGCCACATCTTCCACCTGGCCGTTAGAATGGCCATCTGTATTTGAGGTTTGTCCAAACAGTTCTGCCTGAGTTGCTGGAGAACATACCCTCAGCTGTTCATCAGAGGACGTGGATACAACATGACAGTGCACCATCTCACTTCAGTGTGGATGTCCTCAGCCATCTCAGTGCCGTATTTCCTGGCCGTGAATTGGAAGGAGAGGATCCGTTCCACGGTCTACAAGGTCACCTGACCTGAATCCCCTTGACTATTTCCTCTGGGGATCTATAAGTCACTTATTTGCCGATGTCATGCTTGCATTTGGATTGACGGCCGTCAGTTTCAGCACACTTTGTAATATACAGTACAAATGGTATGCTAATTGTGTCAGTGATGGTATTTGCAGTTAGCTGCAACTAATTCAAATAAAAAAGTACACAGTAATGTGATTTTATTCCTATTATCTCCTTAAGCTGGCTTCTCTTCCCTATCTCTATGTCCTGTTAAATTTCTACATGCTCTTATGGGATGGGGACACTCTGTATACAGCGACCATGAAACAATGAGTTTCCTACTCAGTTGTAAATCGCAGGAAGCACTGTTAATACATGGTGCATTATCACTACAGGATCACAGGTTTCATACACTTTATGCTAAAGGAGAATAGAGCATAGTAGCAGCTGAAATGTCACAGTTACCGGAAGGATTACAAGAATGACATTTGTGAAAAGAACAGCGTGCAAATATACAAGTTTTATTGATGAGAGATATACAAGTTTTATTGATGAAAGACGAAACAAATTTCAAATACTTTCTGGACGTGTGTAAAACTATGAGTCTGATGCAATAGGCAAATCCTACCTGGTGAAAGTAAAAGGAACTCTGAAAACTGAACCACACAGCATAGACACATTATATTCTCAGCCGAGAACTAGAATCTCTATATAATTTTGTGATATTATAACTAAATCCATTTTTGTTGCACGTAATGTGATACAACGCTCATATGAGAAGAACTAACCACAGATGTTTGTGCCCATTTGTATGGGATGACATAGGAACAGGTTTCGCCTGTAAATTTGAAAAGCCAGGTCTAACAAGACTGGCAATCAAGAATTAGATTGAATTCAAATATACGGTTAATGCTAGAGATTAAGTAGGTTCTGGGAAACAATCCCTAACGCTGAAAACGGTGTAACATATTATATAGAAAAGAGGAAGACACGAAGCTTAATGATGTACGAACAGTTGCTCTACAGAATCGATAGACAAGTTTTATCTTTGACCAAAGACATGTCGATAGTTAAGTTTTATCGGTAACGATGGTTTTCTCTGACGATGACTTTTAAACTTCGAACATGTCCCTTTTTCACAGTATTTATATCCGTCTCGTACGTACGACCCGTCACTCGACAAGATTCAGCGGAAACATCAGCACCTCTGAAGATGTCCTGAGCAGCTCTGGACGAAACGACAGAACGGAAAATTTGCATAGACGACGACCATATAATCCCAAAAAATTTCCAGCTCTTAAATGTGAGTTGTAGAGTAGTCATATAGTTGTATATGGTGGGCAGGCGAGTTTCTGCACTGGGTGCTCGTCTCTGAAAAGAACTGGAATGTATTGCGTCGCGATTGCGAAGGGTGGAAGAGATTGTAAGTAACGTCAGTCAATCTGCTGCCGAATCTCTACAAAACGGTTTTGTTCAGCAGATACGACAGAAGTTAGCGCAGGTCCAGCATAGTGTAAGACAGGAAATGGCCGAGAATAGGTAACAAATAGAGAAACCGGCAGAGCGACAATGCGCCTGAGTTACGTTTGCCCGATACGGAGAGCGCTACCGCCTAAAATGCAGTAGTGTATCCCCTACTTACTTACCAAATGGAACACTAAGGGAGTTTTTCTGCCGCAACTCTCTGCTGCGCCGTATCTTGACGCCCTGCATGCACCATGTCTGACAGGTTCGAATCCTGCCCCGGACACGGGTGTGTGTCATGTCCTTTGATTAGTTAGGTTTAAGTAGTTCTAAGTTCTAGGGGACTGATGACCTCAGATGTTAAGTCCCATAGTGCTCAGAGCCATTTTTTTAACCAAATACGGGTTCGAGTCCTGGTCGGGCACAAATTTACACTGTCGTCATTCCATTCTACAGCTGACTGCTGTCCATATTCGCAATTGCGAAAACATTTGATGTATTTCATAACGACTGTAGTCACCGCAGTGCCTGCTCCTTTGGACAAGCATGCATGTACGAAGGAACTTTGCATCGTAATTCAGAATAACACAGGCACTGTAATATCGTATTCAATTAAAATGTCTCCCCTGTACAGGAATATACATAACGGATGTACGAATGCAGGTTGTAGGCACATGGGTGACGACATATAGAAGTTTGGGTCTGGCAGTGAAGAGTTCTCGGATAGCCAAATGGTAAGCCGACCGCTCGCGATGAGCGGGAGATCAGAGTTGGAGCCCCGGTCCGACACAAAATTCCATTGTCGTCATTCCATTATACAGAATATATGTGACGGAGTGCGGCTCCTGTGGCGAACCATAGCCGCTATAGACGGGGCAAGTGAAAGAGAAAGGCGCTGGGCGGTGTGGCGGGGACTCGGGTAGCTTCACGAACCACATACCGGCTGGGTGACTGACGTCGGGAAACAAATATGAGAGAGGAAGCTGCCAAACAACATCCAGTTTGACACGACAGAGTTAGTCTTACTTAAATCCCGCGAAAAGTCGGATGTCTTGGAGAGAAAGGTAGCAGAGTTCACTTTGAAGAAGCGCATTTCCGTGTTGAAAAGAGTATAGCTCATTCCCATCCTTTGTCCAAACCAAACACTGGAGAACAGAGGATGTTCCGTTTATAAGGAATCTGAATATATTATAGCGTAATTGGAACACAAAAGAGTTTAGATTTGGTGTATGTAGAGAGGCAAAATGAATGTAACTCTCGTTTGTTACGTCGACTCTTCGTCGGCCACGTGCGACACGTTGATGCACAGTGCCTCAGAGGAGTGATCATAAACTGGCGGCTGCGCATTTGCGACTCGCAGTTTCGACGCCTCCTCACTATTAAGGGTAAGCGAGCACGTATGTTACAAGGACCTCTGTAACGGCTTGGCTGTTACCAGTACTACGTTCAGAAACGGTTCCTCTTTCCACGACAATCACGTCAAAAGCACCGACAGTGGCTTTGTAAGCAGTGTTACTCGTTCACAGTGCCGCGAAACACACTCCACACATATAGATTCCGGTGAAGGAAAGGTGGGTCCTGTCGTGTTTGAGCATAGGGAAATGCCTCCTAGCGGAAGGGAGACGACCTCCAGGAACGAAATCTTTTGATTACCTGCTTGACCATTATTCACATTAAATTATTGCAGGGCCTTTAACTTGCAAGAGGCTTCACCTTACAAACCATAAGAGGTTACTGATTTTCATATGAGAGGTGACGACTGTCAAAGATATTTGTTTTATTTTTCTCTCTCCTTCCTTTCCGAAGGTCTTGTATGTGGTGTACGCACCGTGCTGTCGCAGGCAAGAGAAAGCACTGCTGCAGAGACGGTACACGTGCCTGTGAAGGTCACAGACGGCGTACAATCTACCGAGGCAAAACTGGTTACGGGCTATCTTCGGAACGAGACAGTTACGCAATGTCTGCCATTCCTGAGAGTGAAAATGTCTCCGAGGGGAAGTGTGGTTTTAAACAAGCTGTGAGCTATATCGGGCAGATATTAGCTGCCCATTAATTAAGAGATCAACAGAGAAATTAATCGAGGTTCAGTGCTCAACTCTATAAGGATCTTATAACGATTGCACTCTCTGGCCAAGGCAAAACCGGGACGCCCCGTCACGTATTTCCTCCCTGTCTTTCGTCCGGACTCCGGATATGCGAATAACGGAACAACACTGGTTTTCGCCTCGCCTGGCCCGGCCGCTCTGCCCCCTCTCCCTCCCCTCCCCACTCCCTCTCTCTCTCTCTCTCTCTCTCTCTCTCTCTCTCTTTCTGACCTCTCTTTTTTAGCACAAAATTAAAAATTCCGAGAACGCTTACATGATACAGTTAACATGATAAAGTACGTGGAAAATAATCTGGTATTTCAGTATAATCTCTCCTTCTTTAGTGATTTCTTATTGATTGTTACTTTCTATAGTTTCGCTGGTAGGAAAATTAGTCATCGGGCACTTATAAGCAGCCAGTTATGGAGGGAGAACTTACACCCAAGGTATTTGTGACAGTAACTAGGGATCTGGCACTGAGACTACAACGCTTGCCTTATCTTTTCTCGCTCACTGTTCTAGATTGCTGGCTACCCAAAATGCAACACCCCGAAGGAAATACCCAAATCAGTTGAAATTTTCTGCACGCGTTTGCGGCGACGAGAGGTGCACGTGATTAGCTTTTCAGCGCAGACGTACATCGCGAGCGCCAGTAGCGCCGGGAACAGACGCCCGGGTGGACGTCATACGATTGTTCTTTCGTGCTGTTGTTTTACTTGAGCAGCTCCAGTTTGCCTCGTCGAAGACATCTAGCGTCTTTCGAGCATGTTCTGGAGTTTGACCCAGGAAGACTAGTTGCCTATAGTGATTGCGGATTATCCTTCAGAGAAATCAGTGACTGTGTCTGTTGAATCGTGCCTAGTCGTAAAATGCGCGGTGTCTGCAAAACCTGTTTTCTCGGATCGCTAGACAACATTCAAACAAATCGTATTAATGAGTTTTATTACAAAATGAGAAAAATACGATACTTAACTTTGTGTTAAAAAGATGTGTCGCAAGCAAAGGGCAATAGACAAAGTAATCTATGTTCTTCAGTATAACAATTCCAAAATTGAGCTTCGTAAAACGTACGAGGAAAGTAATGACCTTTGACGCTTCTATCTAGTTGCTAGTCTTCTAGCTGGTGTAGAACTGGGCCGCGGCGCTTACATTCTCTTCACACAGAGGCCGCTGCTGTCGCGTTGTCGTCCTGGAGTGGGGTCGGTCAGCGTGCTATTGGCTGACGTCGTCTACCAGCCCTCTCTGCTCTATCGTTCCCGACTGGCGTGCCGTCGCTCGACTTCACGCAGTAACATTCGCCTCCCCCAAAGCGACGCACCGTCGTCGTATACGGAGTACGACAACGGTGGGGGAGGCAGGAATGTGGATGCTCCGTGTCCTTTTCAAAGGAATTTTCTCGTGGTTCTGCGTAAACGAATTAGGAAAACCACGGGAAATATAAACCTGGATGACCGGGCGTGCGTTTGAGGCCCAGTCCTGCCGAATACGAGACCTCGTCTTTTCGTCACCTGAGAGAAGGTTAACGTGGGTGTGGTCCTTCACAATCTCTCGAATCCGATCTTTCCTTCTTAATGTGTCATATAAGCTTATTTCTCCTACAAAAAAAGTCACGAAATTTATATTCGGGGTTTACTACGTGCACATCGTAAGATAAAAAGTGAATAAAATCGAAATCAGAAACACAAACACTTTACATACGATGTGATCAGAAGGTAATAGATCTGTCGACATAGACTGGAGAATAAGATAATTTGGGTGCAAAGATATACGTCGCTGTCGACGTATGACACACGTCACCGAGCGAGGTGGCGCAGTGGTAAGGCACTGGACTCGCATTCAGGAGGACGACGGTTCAATCCCGCGTCCGGCCATCCTGATTTAGGTTTTCCGTGGTTTCCCTAAATCACTGCAGGCAAATGCCGGGATGGTTCCTCTTAAAGGGCACGGTCGACTTCCTTCCCCATCCTTCCGTACACCGATGAGACCAATGACCACGCTGTCTGGTCTCCTTCCCCAAAACAACCAACCAGACACACGCCATCAATCTTCAAACAAATAAATCGAAGCTGCGTCGATTGCAAGAATTATTATTTCACTGTTACATTTGGCATTTGGCCATTGGAATGCAGCCGTCCATTTCATCGATTAATATTAAACAGAGGGCAGAGATTTAGCTAATCTAACGATTCGGTTTGAGGGCCTTCATTCCTAGGGGTTATCTTCGCTCATACAGAGTGTTGATAGCATAAGCTTACAGTAGCTATAAATAAAATAACATATATTCTACTTAAAGGCAAACTGTGAGAGAGTTCACATTAAAGCTAGATGGTGCCTCCATTCGAAGAAGTGAGAAGTGCAAATATTTGGGTGTAATTCTTGACAAAAACGGAATTTTTTTAGCAGGTATCACGGAGATTAGAGATTTACAAAAGTTATGCAGGAAACTGTCACGCTATTTAACCATACATACCTGTTACGAATAAACACAAGCCCCGCAGAAAATTCAGACACAGATTTTATTCTTGACATGTAAGAGGTGTCAGCATATCAACTACGGTGGCAGAAGGGTAACAAGGCAGATTTTGGCTCAAAAAATACAAGTTGAGCGAGGTCATTTCCGGTAACACGTCACAGCTGAAGTAGTTGTCGTGTTACCTGCAAAGTCACAGACGAGGCACTTGCACGAGTCATCTTCAAGTACAGCCTACCGTTTATGGACTGACTCACAAGTCACACTAGTAAATTTTATTCGAAGCTATACGGGCTGAAAAGTGTTTAAACCGACAAACTCTGGGAGGCTGTAGGGGACATCAAAACAAATATTTTTCCCTAATGTCATTTTTTCCTATGAGGAGTATTTAAGCCGGTGGAGGCCGTATTACGCTCTTCAGTTGTTACAGGCCGTATTACGATCTTCAGTTGTTAGAGGGCGTATTACGCTCCTTAGTTGTAGGCAACTGCTGTCCACCAGTGTAGTAGTGTATTGTCTCTGTTTACTAATGGAGCGATACACCTGGAGAGAGAACACTCATATGGTTGGCCGCACCACAGCGGACGAGCTGCACAGCGGGTTTATCAACAACAATATCCTAATCACCGTATCCCGCATCATACGACCTTTGCTGCTGTGTACCAACGTCTGTGCGAGACGCCAGACCAGGTCACTTAACAGATTACCTGGACAGGGACGCCATCGCACGACAAGAACGTTGCAATCTGGGGAAGCTGTCTTGCAGCATGTGGAGCTGGATCTTTCACTCAGCACTCGTGAAATTGCACGTAACATGGGGACGAATCAGACGAATGTAAGAACAGTCCTTTGAGAGCAATTGTTACGTCCATTTCACTTACAGCGTGTCCACAACCTGGAACCAGTTGATTACCCACCCAGAGCACAGTTTTCGCAGTGGTACCTGGGACACTGTGAAATGCATCCTACATTTCCATCCTGTGTGTTGTTTACCGATGAAGCAACGTTCGGTCGTGATGGAGTATTCAACATGCACAATTCGCATAATCCACATGCCACAGTTACTAGCGCTCATCAAGTGCGGTTCTTCATTAATGTGTGGGTCGGTGTTGTTGGGGACTGTTTAAGTGGGCCGTATCTGCTACCTAGGCCATTAAATGGCAGGCACTATTACAATTTTCTCGCCAGAGCATTGCCAGAATTGCTGGAAAACGTCTCGCTCCTTTCAAGATAACGCATGTGGTTCCAACATGACGAGGCGCCGCTACATTTCAGTCGTCGTGTGCGTCGATTCCTGGACCGACGGTTCCCAGAAACGTGGATTGGCGGAGGTGGTCCTATAACATGGCCTGCTCGATCCCCAGATATGTCCCCTCTAGACTTTTCTGTTGGTTTAATTAATTTGTCGCCAGAGAAATCTTCCTCTACCGGTTTAAATACTCCTCGTAGGAAATAATGACGTTAGGGAAAAATATTTGTTTTGATGTCCCCTACAGCCTCCCGCAGTTTGTCGGTTTAAATACTTTTCACCCTTTGTACCATTCACTATGAAATGTTGGAACGAATATATACCATATTCTCTATAAATAAAAAACTAGTGTTTACTTATAAAATATACAATCCTGGAAATGGAAAAAAGAACACATTGACACCGGTGTGTCAGACCCACCATACTTGCTCCGGACACTGCGAGAGGGCTGTACAAGCAATGATCACACGCACGGCACAGCGGACACACCAGGAACCGCGGTGTTGGCCATCGAATGGCGCTAGCTGCGCAGCATTTGTGCACTGCCGCCGTCAGTGTCAGCCAGTTTGCCATGGCATACGGAGCTCCATCGCAGTCTAACACTGGTAGTATGCCGCGACAGCGTGGACGTGAACCGTATGTGCAGTTGACGGACTTTGAGCGACGGCGTATAGTGGGCATGCGGGAGGCCGGGTGGACGTACCGCCGAATTGCTCAACACGTGGGGCGTGAGGTCTCCACAGTACATCGATGTTGTCGCCAGTGGTCGGCGGAAGGTGCACGTGCCCGTCGACCTGGGACCGGACCGCAGCGATGCACGGATGCACGCCAAGACCGTAGGATCCTACGCAGTGCTGTAGGGGACCGCACCGCCACTTCCCAGCAAATTAGGGACACTGTTGCTCCTGGGGTATCGGCGAGGACCATTCGCAACCATCTCCATGAAGCTGGGCTACGGTCCCGCACACCGTTAGGCCGTCTTCCGCTCACGCCCCAACATCGTGCAGCCCGCCTCCAGTGGTGTCGCGACAGGCGTGAATGGAGGGACGAATGGAGACGTGTCGTCTTCAGCGATGAGAGTCGCTTCTGCCTTGGTGCCAATGATGGTCGTATGCGTGTTTGGCGCCGTGCAGGTGAGCGCCACAATCAGGACTGCATACGACCGAGGCACACATGGCCAACACCCGGCATTATGGTGTGGGGAGCGATCTCCTACACTGGCCGTACGCCTCTGGTGATCGTCGAGGGGACACTGAATAGTGCACGGTACATCCAAACCGTCATCAAACCCATCGTTCTCCCATTCCTAGACCGGCAAGGGAACTTGCTGTTCCAACAGGACAATGCACGTCCGCATGTATCCCGTGCCACCCAACGTGCTCTAGAAGGTGTAAGTCAACTACCCTGGCACAGCAAGATCTCCGGATCTGTCCCCCATTGAGCATGTTTGGGACTCTACGATCGTCTCCATGGGAGAACAGCAGCCTGCATTGCTGCGAAAGGTGGATATACACTGTACTAGTGCCGACATTGTGCATGCTCTGTTGCCTGTGTCTATGTGCCTGTGGTTCTGTCAGTGTGATCATGTGATGTATCTGACCCCAGGAATGTGTCAATAAAGTTTCCCCTTCCTGGGACAATGAATTCACGGTTTCTTATTTCAATTTCCAGGAGTGTAATTAACAAATTAGTAGTACATAGTTGTCAAACATGAGATTTACTTTACATATTATTCTACAAACCCCTAAAACCATAAAATAAAACCAACTGCTATGTTATGTCCCAGTTCCTCACTATCACCAACAGATGGCTGAACTGTTGAAAAAGTCAGTTGTTCGTTCCTTATACCACGAGTTTCACAGTGTCAGCAACAGATGGTTGCACTGTTGTAAACGTACATTGTTCTATGTTTCTACCACAAATTTTGTGTTACTGAGTGTATCCTATTTAAAAATGATAACCAATATTACCATACTTAATCTTTCAAAGTGGTGACTTTCAAGTTTCGTATCTTATGAGGGCTGACCAATAAAGATTGAGATTGATTTTTTTCACACATACTTATTAATCCATTTTAACGTGTACCGAACCATTTTCAAAGTACGCCCCTCCTACTTGAATGCACTTTCTATAGCGTTTCTGCCAGTCCTCGAACACATGGTACAGGCCATTATTTGTCAGGTCTCGCCTTACTTTTCTTGGACACTCCTACAGAGTTAACAAATCGAATGTCCCTAAGCTTTGCCTTTAATGATGGGAATAAAAACATCACAGGGTGCAAGATTGGGGCAATAAGGTGGATCCAGTACACACGTAATGTTGAACTGAGCCACAAATGACTTCATCTGCACCTTGAAGCCTCCCATTGTCATGATGAAGTCTCCCACCAGTCCTAGAACGTTCTGGTCGTTTCCTTGCAATGTACATCCTCAGTTTAGCCTGTACTGACGTGCAGTATGCAGCTGTAACAGTGGTGTGAGGCGGAACTGCATGTTGGTAAATCATTCCATGACTGTAAAAAAATGAAAGAACCATCACTTTCCCTGCAGGTGGAAAGACTTTCACAATTTTTGATGTTGAAAACCCTGGCGATTTCGACACCGTGTTGGTTCATTTTCCTTCAGGATCACAATGATGCAGCCAAGGCTCATCACCAGTGATAATAGATTCCAGAAACGCATTTCCTCCATCAGCAAAGAGATGCAGTACCTCACGCTTGGTCTCCATTCGCATAGCCTTTTGTTCGGGAGTCAACAGACGTGGCACCCAAGGAACACCAACACGGGTCGTATGGAGGTGATCATGCATAACCATAAAGATACTGCCATATGATACTCTTGACGCTTCACTGAGGTTACGTAGTGTTATCCGCCGAATCTCTCAGACAATCAGCATCTGTGTTGATGTTGACTTGAATCACACCAGGCCAACTTTGCTTAACGCAGACAAGGCAGCCTCCTTTCAAGTCTTTGAACCACCTAAACACTGCTCACTGTTGCATGAGGTAGTAAATCTTCACCATACGCTTACTGCAGCTTTTTCATGAGTTCCAGTGGCTGTGTGGTTGTATGCGAAACCCAAAGAGCGTCAACAGAATAGAACATTACTACTAACCCGCCGAAACGAGAATGCTGCTGGCTATGGACATTATACATAAAAACTCGCTGTTAGCAAATGTCCATGTTACTGACAGGAAACTATCACAGAAGTTACAGGAAAAAATGTCTCAGTCTTTGTTGATCAGCCCCTGTAATTAACGCTATTAGCAGCAACGCTTTGGACGTTTTCCCGTAAGCACTCCATCAACCATAGCTTTTTTGTACGAGACTGTGCAGCAAATAAACTCCTGCTACGAGTAAATACATCCGCAGGTTCTTCCGGTCCTTCTGTGTCCAACACATTGGTAACGTTTACCTGGAGGAAACACCCAAGTCGTTTCCTTCAGACGTAGGCAGAAGAGGCGCAATGCACTTAACACGATGTTTTTTCCATGGCTGATATAGGACCAGCTGCATTCCACACTGTATCGTCAACTCAGGCACACAGTATTTGTCTGCGACCACCAACAGCTGTGGATCACAGTCTTGGTAAATAAACAGCACCTTCGGCTCGCCGTCTGGAATGATGATGTGACCACGTCATAATGTGTTTAAATATATGGTATAATCTATCCACCTCGTGTAACTAATTACATTTTTAGGTCGATTTTCACCCAAACACTCTTATTTCAATATGATTTCGTGACATATTCCACAAAATTTAGGAAACAATTAGTCCTCTAGTGAATTGTGAGTGACACAGTGTAATATCCTCCAATGATATAACGAGATTTTTATTAGGAGTGTCATTATGTATTCAAATTTTAACAGCCATAACCATAAGTGACGTTATGATCACGTGATAATACATACATTACGGTTTGTAAGGCTCAAGATATAATTGCTGTCATCTGTCTGCAACCTATGCAATACTCCCTGGCAGTCTTTAATATTCTCAGCAGGTATACAGCTATAATGATGGAAAAATGGCGGTAAATATTACAATAATTTTTGAGGCAAGGCGCATTGAGATTATAGCGTCGGTTAAATACTACAAGTTAATGACATTGTGGCATATTCTGCAAGATGGCAATAACAAATACATGCCAATTCCACATTAAACGAATAATACGCTGCAACAAATATGTACCAAGTACACATTATCCTTACACTATCAGTCTGTGTGATGTCGTTATAAGACTGCCCCTAGTATACTGTTAAATAAACGATGAAGAAAACATCCAATCATAACATTTTACTAAATTTATAGTGTGGAAAAAATCCCAGCATAAGATGGGGACAAGACAGACAAGCACTTTAAAACAGGGCATTTTTTTAATGCTGCTGCCGCCAATTGATTGTCATAGTTTTTATTATATCGTCACACGATCCCGATCTTAACGCTAGGCCATTTTCAAGTACAAAATCTTGTCTATATGTCAAAAGACATCAGATGGTACGAAATAAAAGTCCTTGTCCAAAAAGCATATCTGGTCATACGCGCCAGATCTGTCTTTAGCAAAAGTTAGAATATCTCCAAAACGCCTAAATATATTTCAGATTTTCATTTCTGGACTCTGTATCACAGCTTTTATACGAAACTGTTAACCAATAAACAAGTATGTGCCACACTATTGTTGTTATTGCGAGAAACACGTAGTGGGAGCTGTTTATCTGTGCAGATTACATTATAACAAGTGATGAGGAAATTAAATGGTTATCATCTCTAGTGGATGTGGATCCTGTCGAAATAATTAACATGCAAAATCATGATTATCGAGCATTCAGAAAACTTGAGAAATATATCAACATTTCTGAAGAATGTACCCTCCACTGTCCGGGGTAGGTTCGGAATAAGGTTCAGAAGTGGATCCACCAGCATTACGTCCAGGATTCCGTTGGGGGGTGGATCCACCTACATTAAGTCTAGGGTAGTGTCCTAGGGGGTGCCACCCACGGTATGTCACGGCATACAGTGTAGAGACCCCCGTGAGAAACCGGCGCAAAAAATAGCATAATTGAGCTATGCTGTGGTGAACACGTCATATAGTGTGCATGAAATGCACGCAACAATCCTTTCGTAGAGCACAAATGACAAATCCTCCGTAGATACTAATTTTACATAAGACAATTGTCCACCCTCCTAATATGCTCCTTTTTACGTTGTATCCTATCAGTGTGCCCATTTTACGGGTTATCCTACCAATTTACTGACAATTGTACGGCCTACCCTGCCAATTTGTCAATTTTATGGCTTATCCTACAAATTTATTATGAGCTGTGTTACCAGTTCACACATTTTACGACCTGTCCAACCGATTTCCGTATTTGACGTCACCATTTTCTAACATTATAAATGCCAAATATCTAATAACTGCAAGAATAATATTTAGAAGCTAACTCATGTTTCGTAATGAATATTTTTGGGTCTTCCAAGTATTGCCATTTAAAGCTGTATATTTGTTTATTTCAGCTCCGCCTAGATCTATTAAAAGTTTTTGTTACAAAGGTAAGTAGTCAGCACACATTGCCTACCTATACTGTTCATCAGGGATAGGAGACGTAACTTCAGACATCTCTTCAATATGATGCTAGAATTAATAACAATAGACAGCTGCCTGTACCCAGATACCCATACAGCTCACTGAGTATAGAAAAATTCCAATCATTTCATATGTGCACTGATGTACACATCCCATCTGGAAAATTAAATTCCTTTTTGCTCTTCTGTATGTCCTATTTTATTTTACACACCTAATGTGTTTCTGTCAGGTACCTTGTGTCATCTCTCTATGCCAATCAGGTCCCACATAAAAAAACTATGATCTGTTGCCATAATAATACATACTTATTAAATATTGGTGTCTCATCGACTTCCGATGAGGTTACTCACATGCACAGCCAAGTGGCGGTGGCAATTTTTACGGCGTATCCTATCAGTTTCCGGATTTGTAGCCAGCTGGTGTTAGAATACTATATTAAGACCCAGCAACGAGTAAGGCGTAACAAAGAACGAAAACAAAGTTCTCTGAAACTATGATGGGTAAATTTTTAGACAACGTATGTTTGAATTAGGTTCAACGATGTTATATCCCACTTCTATTAATCCAATCTGGTAAGGGTCTCAGGCTTACTAACAATTATCTCATTTGAACTGTGTTTCACATGTATTGTCTTTTAACATGCACTGAACTGCTAGAGTGGTCTCATGATTATTTTATAGCGTTATAACGTGTTAATCATATGTATGAGTGATACTTACATAATACCTTACGCTGAATGGCTGGAATGTAGTTGAAATGTTGAAGTGCATCATCAAGTGGTAGATCACAGAATTCAACCTAACAGTCAATACGTATGGGTGATAATGTTGAAGTGCATCATCAAGTGATTGTTTAAAGCATTCACCGTGTTACTCAATATAACTGAGTGCTACTGAAAAAAACTGTGCAACAGTGCAACCCACATTACAACTAAGGATCACATATCACGTATTAATGTGCACCAGTAGATGCATTTGAACAGATGATGTATGTGCCATAACGGACATTAGGTGTCTGCTGCTGAATTCTAAAATTGTATTGTATAAATAGACTCCTACAGTATGTATCAACTACTAGATCACAAATAGCATTCTCAGTTAGAGATAAACCAAAAAACAAAACTGTAACATATTACCTTATGGTGTTTATATTCAATTTTGTAACTTGAAGTCAGGGTTTACAGGTGTTAAAGGAAAAAAATGATACTTTATGAACAGCTTTTAGTCTTCAAAAACCACATCTTCAGTACTCTTACATCGGTCATTGTCATAATTGATCTTGAGGAGTATTGACACATTTATTCAGTGTTTTGAGTTATGGGCAATCATGAGACTGCATGTTAACTATTTTGACAGGTTCCACACCTAGCACAGATGATAACCAATTTATTTTCTTATTACCTGTTACTATAATGTAATCTGCACAGCTACACAGCTCGCACTGTGTGTTTCTCATAGTAAGTGACTACACTTTATCCATCCCCCACTTCTAATGGCAGTGATAGGGTGACAACCAAGAGGTTGTCTTCCGAATTTTCTCTAGAAGGCTGCTGAATGCTGCATCCTGTGCTATTGTGAGAGAAGCATCAGTGAGGACTTGCTTGCCATCTACGAAAATAGCAGGTGCTTCTTTCAGCCCAAAACTATTTACATTATTTTTAAATCTTTGCAGATCTACAAATACTGTCTCCATTCAGAAACGATGATGATGACACAATTCAGCCTTTTAATGTCGTTGATTCCACAGTGAAGCATCAACTTTCACCGACCAATTTATTACGGCGCACTTCCCCTTCCCAATACCCAGAAAAAAACTTCTGTTAACATAATGCTAACTGTCAAAGCTAACTAACCCCTATGTACGCTTGAAGGCATTGATTCTGGTGGGTGTGAGAGGTCATTCAACCTTCCACTCACCAACGTAGAGGCCCACTGGCGAGCTAAAGATAAGATTCAGCTTGCATCTCCTTGCAGCGACGTACAGTAAGTCTCTTAACACACCGCTGGGGGCATGGTCAAGGAGTGTTAATAACTCGACATTGACGTAAATATTGTCAATATTTAGAGAGACGTGCAATATAAAATTTTTTAGACCAAATGCGTACTGTATCCTCTACTGGCTGCTCTACAAAGAAGAAACATGCTACAGTTACTCGTCACTTCCTATCGGGCGACTCCTGTAACGTCTGTGCGTATGTGTGTGTGTGTGTGTGTGTGTGTGTGTGTGTGTGTGTGTGTGTGTGTGTGTGTGTGTGTGCTTGAGTGTTGGACTCTCTTTCATACGTGGCGCAGTCGCAAGTTGCGGCAAGCAGACCTTGATAGCATAGTGTTTGCACATTGGGCCCTGTTGACTGCTGATACCATGGTTCTCTTCGGTCAGGCACTGTGGAACAGAGACAGCTGGATAAGTTGAGTGTCGGCCTTAGTGGCCGAGCGGTTCTAGGCGCTACAGTCTGGAACCTCGCAACCGCTACTGTCGTAGGTTCGAATCCTGCCTCGGGCATTGATGTGTGTGATGTCCTTAGGTTGGTTAGGTTTAAGTAGCTCTAAGTTCTAGGGGACTGATGACCTAAGAAGTTGTCCCATAGTGCTCAGAGCCATTTGAACCATTTTTTGATAAGTTGAGTACTGACACTTACGTGTAGACTTCCATCTCCCCTTTTTAAATTTATTTTAATGGGCTTGTGTGTCCTGCTCCCATCCTATGCTGGAATTGTTTTTACAGTATAAATTTAGTGATTTGTTGTGACTGGATTTTCTCTCCGTCGTTCATTTACCAGCATACCTGGGGCAGTCTCACAGTGACATCACACACACACTGATAATGTACGGATAATGTGTGCTTGGTTCATATTTGCGGTTGTGCATTATTCGTTCAGTGTGGACTTGGCATGTATTTGTTATTGCCACTTTGCCTAAAATACCACTATGTTATTAACTTACAGTATTTAACCGCACATTATAATGTCAGTGTGCCTTACCTCATAAATTATGGGAATATTTATCACCATTTTTCCAACATTACAGTTATATACTTGCTGAGAATACTAAAGACTGCAAGGGAGTATCACAGTGTGAGCAGAGGTTGCAGACACATGATATCAATTATATCTTGAGCCTTACAAACTGCAATGTATGTATTATAACGTGACCATGACGTCACTTCTGGTTATGAGTGACATGATGACACTAACATTAAAAACCGCGTTACATGATTGGAGGATATTACTACTTTACACTCTTAATTCATCTAGAGGACCAAAATTTCCTATATTTTGCGGAATACGTCACGAAATCGTACTTAGTTATATATCTTTGACTGTAAATGCGGGTATTTGGGTAAAAAGCTGCCTGAAATGCAAACAGTGGTGTGAAGTGGAGAAATTATGTCATTGTTTTTAACACAATATGATGTGGTCACATGGCCATTGAAGATGGTGAACCGAATATATTGTTTTTGTAGAAGGATTGTGTTCCACAGTGTTGGTGGTCGCAGACAAATACTGTGTGCCTGAGTTAACGGTACAGTGCGGAATGCAGCTGGTCCTAGATCAGCCCTGGAAAAAGCATCATGTCAAGTGCACTGCGTGACTCCTGCCCTCGTTTGAAGGAAATTACTTGAGTGTTTTCTCCAGGCAAACCTTACCAAGGTGATAGACACAGAAGGATCGGCGAAGTCAATGCAAAACAACAGCGAAGAATTCTGCAGACGTGTTGCTGACAGCTATAGTTTATTTGCTGCACAGTCTCATACTCAAAAGAAATTGGAGCTGGAGTGCTTACAGAAAAATGTCCAGTACTTCGCTGCTAATTGTGTTAATTATGATACGAAACTTGAAGATGGCTATTTTGAAACATTAATTATGGTAATATTGGCAACGTTTTGAAATTATACACAACACAGCGTGAGGAGGGGATAGAATAACATTATCCACCCCTTTGAAGAATTTGAAATGCAAAACATCTAATAATTCGAATGAACCAAATTTTTAAAAAATATAGGTTTTTTTCTCCTTACATAAATGTGTAGTCAGTATAGTTCAGACAGTCGGTGGGATAATGCTGATGGGATTATTTTACTTCATGTGTATATAAATCTCTGAATCAGCTACCTTACTTACTAAGTTGCATCAATCATAAGTCTTTATAAATTCTTAACTCACATTAAATCACCAGATGGGATGATAATGAGGCTAGGTGTGTATGTGCAACCATGTTATATGTATTTAGATGAATGTAATGAAGTCGAACTTCTGTTGTCTCTCACCTTTAATTTATTAAAGTAATACGGACAAATTTTTGTGTGGAAATATTTAATCTGATGCCTCATTGTACTTCCAAATACTTACATATAATACAAACTTTTTTTTTAATTTCCGTAGTTGTTTTGCATATTAAGAAAACCTTGCATGTTGTGTGTATTTTAATAAGTTATACTGTCATTTCAGGAGCGAAAATACTGAGGTTAAAGCTCCATAGTGCTTCCAAGCGTGGTACCCGACTTATAACACAATAAACGATAAACAACTTTATATACACTCCTGGAAATGGAAAAAAGAACACATTGACACCGGTGTGTCAGACCCACCATACTTGCTCCGGACACTGCGAGAGGGCTGTACAAGCAATGATCACACGCACGGCACAGCGGACACACCAGGAACCGCGGTGTTGGCCGTCGAATAGCGCTAGCTGC
Organism: Schistocerca gregaria; assembly: GCF_023897955.1. Lineage (NCBI taxonomy): Eukaryota > Metazoa > Arthropoda > Insecta > Orthoptera > Acrididae > Schistocerca > Schistocerca gregaria. The sequence goes on along the minus strand of NC_064931.1, from coordinate 37,450,897 downwards.
GCAGCATTTGTGCACTGCCGCCGTCAGTGTCAGCCAGTTTGCCGTGGCATACGGAGCTCCATCGCAGTCTTTAACACTGGTAGCATGCCGCGACAGCGTGGACGTGAACCGTATGTGCAGTTGACGGACTTTGAGCGAGGGCGTATAGTGGGCATGTGGGAGGCCGGGTGGACGTACCGCCGAATTGCTCAACACGTGGGGCGTGAGGTCTCCACAGTACATCGATGTTGTCGCCAGTGGTCGGCGGAAGGTGCACGTGCCCGTCGACCTGTGACCGGACCGCAGCGACACACGGATGCACGCCAAGACCGTAGGATCCTACGCAGTGCTGTAGGGGACCGCACCGCCACTTCCCAGCAAATTAGGGACACTGTTGCTCCTGGGGTATCGGCGAGGACCATTCGCAACCATCTCCATGAAGCTGGGCTACGGTCCCGCACACCGTTAGGCCGTCTTCCGCTCACGCCCCAACATCGTGCAGCCCGCCTCCAGTGGTGTCGCGACAGGCGTGAATGGAGGGACGAATGGAGACGTGTCGTCTTCAGCGATGAGAGTCGCTTCTGCCTTGGTGCCAATGATGGTCGTATGCGTGTTTGGCGCCGTGCAGGTGAGCGCCACAATCAGGACTGCATACGACCGAGGCACACATGGCCAACACCCGGCATTATGGTGTGGGGAGCGATCTCCTACACTGGCCGTACGCCTCTGGTGATCGTCGAGGGGACACTGAATAGTGCACGGTACATCCAAACCGTCATCAAACCCATCGTTCTCCCATTCCTAGACCGGCAAGGGAACTTGCTGTTCCAACAGGACAATGCACGTCCGCATGTATCCCGTGCCACCCAACGTGCTCTAGAAGGTGTAAGTCAACTACCCTGGCACAGCAAGATCTCCGGATCTGTCCCCCATTGAGCATGTTTGGGACTGAATGAAGCGTCGTCTCACGCTGTCTGCACGTCCAGCACGAACGCTGGTCCAATTGAGGCGCCAGGTGGAAATGGCACGGCAAGCCGTTCCACAGGACTACATCCAGCATCTCTACGATCGTCTCCATGGGAGAATAGCAGCCTGCATTGCTGCGAAAGGTGGATATACACTGTACTAGTGCCGACATTGTGAATGTTCTGTTGCCTGTGTCTATGTGCCTGTGGTTCTGTCAGTGTGATCATGTGATGTATCTGACCCCAGGAATGTGTCAATAAAGTTTCCCCTTCCTGGGACAATGAATTCACGGTGTTCTTATTTCAATTTCCAGGAGTGTATTTACGAGAAATTGACCCTGTCATTGTCTTTGGAGATGTCACATTCCTGTCTGTTACCGTCCTTGGTCACAAGTCGGTGTGCAGTTAAAGAGACACACTGTAATAAAAAGAACCTTCTTCCTTCTTAAAAGTAACACCTTCTTTCCTCATAATATAGTGTTTGCTTGTCTTTTATATTGTGTGTGTAGCATATTTTTATTCGATGATTTTGTTATTTAATAGTTGATTTTAGGAAATGCAGTCTATAAAGCTTTAAAAGAGCCTTGGCATCATAGTCCAGATTGTAGACTTCATCGAAAATTGTTATGGTACATAACCTCCAGTAGGCCTGTCTCATTTGTAGTAATGGAAATAATTGTGAGTGGATTATGTTTTTGTAGCGTACAACATGATGCTTTAGCTGTATCTCTGCTAAAAAGGTCCTTAGAGACAATTTAAATATGGAAATATTTAATTTGAGGATTCACCAAGACTTACATCAAGAGTAGGCCTAATTAATTACATTCAGATTGTCAATCTCCTCGCTTGTTTGCCTGCTTTGAATAACATTTCTGCCATCACAAGCTAGGCCAGGCTACTTTTGCTACTTTGATTCCCTAAACATAATCTCTAAAATGTCAATTCTTATTAGGCATCTAATTAAAATCTGAATACTAACTCCAGAGTTTTAGGCACTAATTTGATAACTATATATGTATGGTGCAAATTAACATTATGATACTTGGCATAAACATCGCACTACCTTTACATTGCAGGCATATTTTTTCAAACATTTTATAATGTTGTGGCACTTGACAAGCATCATAAATGGTGAAAATTATCAACTGTAATTAGGCATGGAAATAGCACTGAAAAACTTAGTTTAGGGCTTTAGGCCTAATTTGACAACTGTGTGTGTCTGTGGAAATTAACATTATGATAATCGACATAAAATCGCACTTTCTTGTGTGGCCAGTCATATTTTTGCAGACTTTTGTACTTGAAAAGAATATTGTGACATTTGACAAGCATCATAGATTTGGAAAATAATTAATTTAAGGCTCCGTTGTGTCTGAATCCAAGTGTTGTGCATAGAACAAACAATTATTTTTATTTTTTTTCCAGTGGCAGACATCTGTTCACGGCAGTAAGAAACTCATGGTAGAAAGATCAAACAGTGTGCATTCCCAACAGTGCAGCCATCTGTTTGATCACATTGATTGACTGGGACATAAAACAACTGTTGATTTTATTTCCCAGTTTTCAGGGATTTCAGAATAGTACTTAAAGTAAAACTCATATTTGACATCTATGTATTAATAATTTGTTAGTTGTGTTTTATCAGCATATGTTTGGTTTGAATTATTTATAAAGTGGATAGTTGTTCCAATATTCCACAGTGAATGAAATTTACCAGTACAACTACTGAGCCAGTCCATAGACGACTTTTTGGAGGCCAGTAACACAATCAAACTTAGTCATTTTTTGCATTTCAGATACTTTGATGTATTTTGTGATAAATATATTGGATACTTTTGACCGGAGCCCAGATGAGGTTATACAGCAGTAGTAATACTAGACTATGATTTGAAGAGAGGAGAGCGAGGTGTGTGACGTATTTTTTGGTAAATGATAAGGGTCATTGATCGACAAGTACTTACTTTCAAATCTGTCTTCTGCTTTTTATTCTGGTTAGAGGCAGTGGCTGGTTCCTGCTGATGACACTGCATTGTGACCCTTTAACTATGATGTACAGACTTTGAAGAGGAGGGGTGGTTGGGGGAGGGAAGGGGTATGGGGTTGATCGTAACTGTAACTCATGCAATTGTCTCATCTCTAAACTGATACCAGTGACTTTGGAGATAACAAGCACAACTGCATCAGCTCTCACATGACGCTGGAAGAGATCTTGCTGATTTTGCATTTTTTTAGTTGAGATCCACCCTTAAGCCTCAAGGGTCGTGACTTGAACTAACAATTGTAAACAACAGACATGTATTTTCTCAATCATTTGGGAACAGGCAGCATTAAGTAGTGGATGTGTGAATGTAATGTGTTAACGTTGTTGAGTCACAAATTGTAATAGAGCAACATCACTAAATCAAACGTCCAAGACGTTCTCCAAAATGATTTGAAGAAGAGAAAAGTGTGTGCAAAATTTGTCCCACATACCATGACTCCTGAACAAAAACAATGGTGTGTGGACATCTGCTGCAACTTGACTGAAATCCAAAATGGGGATAACTGAAATGCTGTGGGCAAAAACATGGTAACCCACACAAATCAAGTTCCAAGATTACTGAACTTTTCTTGTCCTGAAATTTGAATCATATATTGTAAGCTGGAATATTCAGAGAGATAATAATTTGAAGCAGAGAAGTATTTTATCAAATTAGAATGATCTTGTTCAGTATTTTCTAAACTTTTATGTGGGTTTCCACATGTTTGTGGGAAAATTCATCTGAAGTATTGGTTATCAGGCTTTTTTTAATATTAAAAAGTATGTTATTCCATTATTTTTAGTTTATCTACTCCTGAGAAAATTGTGCTTTACCACACTGTGTAACACATTAAATGTCTTATTCAAATTCACTTATGAAAATAATCTTCTTAACACGAAAGTTATTTCTAATAATATAGAAGCATTTGTTCATTGTTCAGTAGACATAAACTGAAAACAAATTTATCTCATAAGAAACAGAAAAAATACGAAAATAATCTTAATAATAGGAGAATGACTGTATGCATAACATCACATCTCTCTTAAGGAATAAGTATTACCTAACATCCATTGAAAACATTATACCATAACACAAACAATATACTTATTACAGTATCCTAAGACTGGTATGAAAGATATAGTGAATATTTAAGAGTGTATGTATCTGCCTCTTCTAAGAACTTATTGATACACAATAGGAACCTTAAGTTACAATACTAAACATAGTTAGTCTATATAATGTTTCATGAATTGGCGTTCCATAACACATTCTGACACTTTTTACACTGAGAGGTAGGACAAATATAGTGAATATTGTTGCTGAAGTGCATAGGGATTTATTTATGTATCTTCAGTTATCATTGCAGAACAGTTCCTTTCATCAAACTCTCTTTCTGTGATCTATCTTCACTTTACAGTGATATTCTTCTATGATGTTTGGGATGTAATCTTTCAGAGATAACATGTCTTTCACCTTTAATGGATCTACTCTTCTTGGCCCATTACATTTTAAGGGAAAGACTGCCTTTGCTGGTAATCCAACTTGACCCCTTGGACAAAGGTACCGTTTCGTCCAGGCCATTATATTAGTACTTAATTTTTAATTTCATAGGGTCATCCATTGAACAGGAGAAGGTGACTGCGTCTTTGAATTGTATAGGTTCCTTTTCATCAGTCTTTATTCTAAATATTTCCTTCTGAATCATTTTTGTTACTATGAACTTCTCTCTTTGAGAAGATTTTTCTATAATTTCTACTCGTTGTGGAACATACATAACATGCACGCAGCTCCTTACAAAGAATTCTATATTACCAAAATCTTGCTCTGAATAAAACATTGTATGACCTGAAACAGGAAAACGATGTTCTTCATGTTCGAAGCGACCACAAGCAATGAGATATGATAAGAAAGCTACTACAGACCAATTTTTGTTTTGGCTGTCACAGTTAGCACTTAAAAACAAGTTTCTTTCCTCTCACATTAAAGTTCTCGATATGCTTCATTAAGCAGCTAATGATCTCACCCAATCCACAGCCAGAAGTTGCTTCATCCCACACATAGAAGTAACCTAACCCAGACATGCAGTCCTGTACACTAAAATTTTAGCTTCACAATTTCATAATACTCAGTTTAGGAAAAGGCAGTGCTTGTTGAACTTTGCATGTAAATCTATAAGTATCATTTTCAGTTTTGGCTAAATCTATATTCGTTTTATTTTTGTAAATCCAGCTTGTAATCTTCTATGATGGAGTTCCTTGGTATCATTTTTTTAATTTGCAATCCTTAATTTTCAAGGAAAATGTGTTACATGTTTTACATGTGTCACTTTTTGGATGCTTGAAATACATATTCAGTGTTCTGAAGATTTTTCTGTACTTGTCGAAAAACACTGGTTTTAGTGCAATTTCTTTGCAGAAATTATTGACATAATCACTATAAACACTTATAATTGAGTATTTGTGTCCAATATAAACCCTTTCTGGGTTATATTTCTGGGTGTAATGACTTCTGTAGTTTAGAATTTTGTGTCTGTGATCAATTACATACCTTCTCCGATCGTCACTAAAGCATTATTTCTAGTACCCGCCTCTCTGGTCCAAAGGAGGGGTGGTCTGACCTGGAACTAATCTCAAACTTTATTCCTCGGTTTTTGAAGTCCATGTAAGTCTAGAAATGCTCCTTTACAAACTGCTACTACCAGATAATCTTTCAAAACCGTATACACCACATTATTAGATCTTCTACTTCCATCACCCTTCTTCATGAATCTACATTTTATTGGGATGACTTTGATTCGTCCATGCAAATACGAATTCTGGAGATTATAGCTTCTCATACCTGAATACTCTGAGAATATTTTTTCCATAAGTTCTTGTGGGATCTTCTGTTTCTAGCACTCACACTCATAACCTATTTCCTGTTTTCGCATGATTATTCCTTTGTTAACTGTTGTATGCTCAAGGTCTGAGTTCCTTTACTATTTCTTTTCCTCCCTTTGGTTAATTTTACATTTTTTTTTACAGGAACATTTTTATTTCCACCCTCTGCATTTTGTTCCTACAGCTCAGCTGGTTCTGTCATGGTTTGCATACTTTCAAGAATCGTCTAGGTTCTCCTCTATTTTCCAGGGAACTGAAAATATAGACAATAACACTGCGATTAGAATATTAGCTTCGAAACTGTAACTCTCTGCAAGGGTTCATTACACAAGTGCAAAATATAGTAAGCGAAATAAATACACGCAGACGGTTACAGAAAATAGTTCAACACTTGATAATGATCGTCTAGTAATGTTTTAAATTACACTTTTTGTATATTCACACAAAACATGTGATTAGCTTTCCAAGATCAAAACATGTTGACCAACATAACCTAAAAGTAAGCTGAACAAAATACTTACATTACTGATAGTATGATATTCATCGCTTTCTTCATTATTGGACGGATTATATTCACTTCCAAGATCTTCAAACAACACATTCTTGTCAGCAGTATCTTCTAAGTTCAATTGCATTCTCGTTTTCCTTTGCCTTTTAGAGGAACAACTCCCACTCTATTCTGCCATTGTGTCTGCAGGATACCAACGTATGAACTTAAGATGATGCAATTGTGGCTTAGTAAAACGGGTAGTACTCTGCCATCTGTTGGATTTTTGCTAGAACAATGTCACGTACTGGAGACTTACCACATGAGCAGTCTTGTAGTCATCAATTCTTAAGAAAATGTGGGGTACCATGTTTTGCCCCAACCTTTGAATTGTTTTCTGGAAAACAGCAACATGGGTGACAAAACTTGGTATTATCAATAAGAACATGCCACAACACGACACAGTGATGAAATTCACATGAAGGGTCAATGCTTTGAGTACATAACTGACATTCAAGCCAATATGACACTCCAATTGAACGACATCCCAAAGAAAGACATTTCTGACAATTTCAAATGGTTATATGAACTTTCTTTGCGTTGTACTCAAGTGGAGGGAAATTATATAGAATACTTGGAGCATTAAAACCCTGTCTTAACTTTTATCTATTTTTTATTAATCCAGTCCCGAATTTTTTTGGGCTGACCGGCTATGCGGTAAAATACATCACAATGTCCATTTAAACAGCTCAGCTTGTGTATGAGACACGAAATTATTGTATCGTAGTCAAACTACGTTACATCCAGAGAAGGATTGCTCAAAATGATGGGCGCTTTTAGTACAATACATGTCGAGGTACACGTGGTTTTGCTGGGCATCCTCAACTGCAGGATGTTGTTCTTGGTTTCTGACTTAAAGATTGGAAATTCTAAGGAAAATAAACATAATATACTTAATTTTCTAAACATCTGCAAATAGTACACATTGGGAATCTGGTTTTCTCATTTGTACCATTGGGTGCATAAACGGTACCACCATTACAAACTACAGGATGAGCCAAAAAGGACTTACGACTTGGAATATTAAAAATGTATTGAGATAACTTAGAGAATCAGTATATGTCATTTTGTAGCAAAGAACTTCAACTTTCACGTAAAAGTGTCAAGTGTCATTTTGGTTCAATGCAACTGCCATTCGTGATGTGCCAAAAATCCCACCGGTTTGTTCCCACACTCGTTGCAGCAAATCGGACGTAACTTATGTAATGGCAGGGTAGGTTAGATTTTTCAGGTCGGCTAAATTATTTGGTCGGGGAGGAACACACACACGGTCTTTAATGAAACTCTAGCCAAAACAATCCAGTGATGTCAACAAAGGGTAACGAGATGACCATATAGTGGCCCTTTACGGTCAATCCACCGGCGTGGGAAGCGGCTACTGAGGAAACCACCTAACGTATGCGAGTAAATGAGGTGGTGCACCATCTTGCTGGTAGTAAACCCTCCTATCTCAGTCACCTTCATCGATCTGTGGAATTAAAGAGTTTTAAGCATATCCAGATGCACAGTTCAAAAATGGTTCAAATGGCTCTGAGCACTATGGGACTTAACTTCTAAGGTCATCATTCCCCTAGAACTTAGCACTACGTAAACCTAACTAACCTAAGGACGTCACAAACATCCATGTCCGACGCAGGATTCGAACCTGCGACCGTAGCGGTCGCGCCGTTGCAGACTGTAGCGCCTAGAACCGCTCGGCCACCCTTGCCGGCTGCACAGTTACAGTGACAGTTTTCTCCATGAAGAAGAAACGGCTCTACACTTCCAGTTTGCTAAGGGCACAAAACACATTAACTTTGGGGCTGTCACGAACGTGTTCCAGGGTTGCATGTGGATTTTCTCTGCCCCATATTCTGCAGCTGTGGGTATTCACCACGCCACTGATATGAAATGGTGACTCGACACTGAAGATTGTTGTGTTCAGAAATGTCCTGTCATCCCCTATCCGATGCAACATTTCTGCATAAAATTCCCCACGATCAACTTTATCTGCATAACTAATGTGCTGTGCCATTGTGAATCTGTCTGTTTTCAAGTGTAAATGTCTATGCAGTACTCGCTAAATAGTTTATTGTGGAACGGAAGTCTTGCGAGATGCAAATCTGGTTGATTTTTGTGGATAGCGGGTAAAATTCCCCCTAATCTATTCGACATAATCATCAACATGAGGGCGACCTGGTAAGTTATCATGTCGCAGTGAACAACTCATCTAAAAACAAGGTTCTCGTGGCAAGAGTAAATTGTAAGCCTGCTTGGAGGTTCCTTAGCGTATCCAGTGCGAAATTTACTCCAAGCAGTTGTTGCAAAGTTCGTTTCATGAAACCAAAACACACAGAGAGCACGTCTGTTTAGTTAGGTTTAAGTAGTTCTAAGTCAAGGTGACTGTTGAGCTCAGATGTTAAGTCCCATAGTGCTTAGAGCAATTCGAAACATTTTTTAGCTACAAAATGATACACTTACCGATTCTGTAAGTTACCTCAATAAATTTCTGTATCATTCTAAAGTTGTAAATTTGTTTTTGAGTCACCCTGTATCTCTATCAGCTTGGTCTGCCTGCTTAGCTGAGTGGTAATGTGTTTGCCTACCATGCAGTAAGACTTGCAGCCAGTGGCCGAACTTCCCTGGATGGAGCCTCCCAGCCAGCAATGCCACAAGATCTTTTCATTTTTTTCCATGAGCTTGAAGAAATGTATAGTCTAATCTCAAGGAAATGTTCCATATTTTAGTTCTTATGTAACTATTAGCAGTCACTACAACATAACTTTATCACTCCTCTCCCCAACCTTGTACAATTTCCGTGAATTCACTTTTCACGTTTCATGCATCTGACAATTTTATCCAATCGACCTTCCCCGCATTACTGCCGCTTACCTGCAGTGTCTCCGCAACACTTACTTTTTACAGGTGAAGCTGATGTTCCAAATTACTTCTCCTTCGCTTTGGTTAACTTTCTTGTGTAGGATACTCGTCAGCTCACTGGCTCTTTGGTTAGGCCTTGAAGCTTTCACTTCTATAGGATGCGATGGTATTTCTTGGATGGACAGCTTTAGTCCCCTTTTCGCCTACAATGGATTATTCTGCATTGAAACCGTGGCACAATCTTTTTCGTTCTGCAATGTGGAAAGCAGGTTTTCTGATGTCGACATGCAAAACCGAACATTCTCTCTTCAAATATAAGAATATGATCTTCCAATCTGTTTCACCTTCGTTTGGAAAAAAATATTACATCCCCGCTTCCATTTTAGATTTTATGTTCAGCATGCCTCTTAATTGTTGGATGTGGCACTTTTAATATGCGTGCATATTCATTTAATCCAGTGATTCCCAAAATGGTCTATATGGACCCCCAGGGGTCGATTCCAACCGGCAGGGGGTCCATGTCAGCGACAACAAAAATTGAGGCTGCATTAGATGTAAATTCGGGTCCATGAGAGTGTATCTCATTTTTGCAGGTAGTACGCAAAATCCAGAATTCTTGTCACAGAGCTGACGGTTGCTCCTGTGTACATATGCAACTGTTCGTCTCACCAGCTAATAGAGGGTTTAGCAGTTCTATTTTCGCTCTTCTGCTGCCACCATTCAGCTCCATAATTGATTATTTTTCTAGCTCCACTCAATAAAGTATTACTCTTGCTTCTCCGAGAAGTGGAAAGAGTATCTTGCGCTGCCCATTATGAGCCAGGAACCGCTTCGCCAGTCATCAAAAGATGTATTAATCTGCGACACAGCACAATACTGCACAAGAACCACTTTGAAGTGGTTACATACGCAACATTCTGTGTTACATTGCTGAGGTTGGCGGTGGCCAGATACAAGATATTTGCGTCCCAAAGTTGATCGATTTCTACCGACTTCTGCCGATCTAGAGCTAGGGAGCCCTCCTTGCAGTGTTTCCACTGTGGTGTCACCGCCAGACACCACACTTGCTAGGTGGTAGCCTTTAAATCAGCCGCGGTCCGTTAGTATACGTCGGACCCCCGTGTCGCCACTATCAGTGATTGCAGACCGAGCGCCGCCACACGGATGGTTTAATACAGAGAGACTCCCTAGCACTCGCCCAGTTGTGCAGCCGACTTTGCTAGCGATGGTTCACTGACTACAGACGCTCTCATTTGCAGAGACGACAGTTTAGCATAGCCTTCAGCAACGTCATTTGCTACGATCTAGCAAGCCGCCATGTTCAGTTACTATTGATATTGATATTGTGAATTATGTACCGTCAAGAGCGACGTTCATCATTAATGGATTAAATTTAAGTACCAAACATGCTACGTCCGCTTTCTGAATTCTAATTCCTTGTCATGTTCCAGACCTCACGCCAGCCCGCGTAAGTTAAAACGCGTGCATTTCGGCCTCCAATAGTAACACGGTGTTGGCACTTCTGCCAACACTACATTCACTTTTATGGATTTCTCTCTTTTTTAGGGCGAAACGTCTTACATTATGTGTGGTTTGGGTCTATTCTATTTTGACAGGGAGTTAGGAAAATTTGGGATAAAATAGATCTTATGATAATAACCTTATTATTTGTAGCACTCACCACTCAATGTGTTTATTAAAGGGGATTCCCTCAAACTCTTATTGAATATAATGAGTCTAATTTTAGCTACTCTATTAATTGTGTTGTTACCATTGTTGAAAGCAACATCGGAATTTAGTTGTATTATAATTACAGCAATCACACTAAAAGTTGATCATCACAACGGAGCGTGTGAAGTATGGGAAAAAAAACCAGAACTGTCGCTCCTTGGTGTCGGGACGTGAGAAGGGAATGTTTTCGTGTTATCTTTCAGGCTCACAAGTTATGGCCATGCGCACCTCGTACCTACTAGCTGACATGGAGAAAGTAACACACTCTAGTAAAATGGATTCGCGAATGCAGATTATGGAGACTCTCATCTATAAATGAGGAACTTATTTGTAGGAATGAATATGAAATTACAATAAGGCTGTTGCAATAACATGTAATCAGTTATGTCACAGCTGTTGAATCGCTGACGCTGGATGCCATGAGACAAAAAAGTAGACTTGAAGAATTGCGACTGGTTGAGACATGTAACAATCAGGTTTTTGGCTCAGTCGGCCAACTTCTAATTTGACTATTGTAGAGTTGGCTTATTTTTATATGCATCACGCAACAACAGCGACACAGCGACATTTAAGTGTCATTATAATTAGAGATGGAAGTTAATAATGAAAATAATGACCAAGCACCTTCTTTGTCTCAAGACGTTGGATCTTCAAGATCAATATTAAATAAAGAATACTAAGCAAAAAAAAAAAATTGAACTTCTTGGCGAAGCGTCCTGATTTTACGTAATGACAGAAGAGATCTGACATCAATGAGACAAAAGCTTATTGAAAAATCTTTGATTGTAAGCTTGTGTGTGCAATGTCCAAGCTGCTCAGAGACAAAAAAGTGCACAACACTCTAAACAGAAGGCTTTGATATCAAAATGTGGACACATGTCAACGTCTTTAACCAAAAATCAGATTTATACCGACTTTTTGTAAAGCATGACCTGCTATCTCCAAACTTTACAGAAGCTCTTCTGGTTCGCAGGAGAGCTTCTGTAAAATTTGGAAGGCAGGAGACGAGATATTGGTAGAAGTAAAGCTGTGAGGACGGGGCGTGAGTCACGCTTGGGTAGCTCAGTTGGCAGAGCACTTGCCCGCAAAAGGCAAAGGTCACGAGTTCGAGTCTCGGTCCGGCACACAGTTTTAATCTGCCAGGAAGTTTTTGAAAATTTTTTTTCGTGGAATACATAATATCAGTGGTAGCAGAAGGAACACCTGTCATGTTTGACCCTATCGTGGGTTTATAAGCCGTTCAAAACAATATGTGTAATCAAGTAAAAACCAGACATTGCTAATTCAACAGTCGTTTACTAAATTTAATCCAGTTAACTTGCAGTTACGAAGGGACAGTCTAAGTTAGATAAAAACAATGCCCATCATTTCAACTTTTCTTGCCATAATTAAACCAATGAAGCAAAATACTGTCGACCCGACTTTTCCTGGTTTCCCGGTTTGTCACAAACTGCCATGATGATGACATTTCTACTTACGTTCAGCATTTAAATGTCCTTCACATTGACTTTGAAAGTAGGTTTGAGGATGTTTTGACTATGGAACTACCACAGTAGATTATCAGTCCCTATGTTGATATTGAAAAATGGATATCATATTACAAGAAGAACTGGCTGGAATGAGTGCTAATTAAGAATTTAAGGTATAGTTTAGAAAGTGATGTCAGCAAGTCTGGCTTCAGAGAGACATATCTGTTACTTAGCCTGTGTTGTGGGCTATATCAAGAACGTTTTTGATAGCTTTCCCATGTTCATACCTCTTGAAAAGGGCGTTCAGTGTGGTTGTCAGTCTTCTTACAAAAACGAAAGGATACTGTAAATTACTGACTGAACAGATTTACAGTTAAAGCTAACTGAACTGATGCCAAACATTGAATATTTACTAATACAACATTAGTATCATCCCTCCCATTAAAAACATTTATCAGTTTTACTATATTTGTATTTTGTGTAGTTGAAATTAATAGAAGTATAAAACTAAATAGGTTTTTAAAGTTTTTCACTGAACACTTCTACAGTTAAGCATATCAAAGTTAGTAGCACATTATCAACTGCCAAAAATAGATTTCGAAGGGGGACTAAACAGAAAAATATGGCAAATGGTGTGCGAGACATGATCTCCATCTGTAATACTGTTACCACTAAATATTATTAATCTGTGGTCTACCTTCCATAACACCTTTCTGTGGCCATACTATAATGCAAAATAATTATTTAATTAATGCCTTATGCTAAATCTTTTGAATGATTTCATCTTGCGTTCAGTAGTTAGAATTTTATTTTGAGATTGCAATTTCGCCGGTAAGTCATTTTTTAATGCACCTACGAAACATAATGCAATGTAATGAGAACAATTTTCAGTGGGATTAACTGTAGGTACAACCAATTTTGTAGTTTTTTAACATTCGTATACCGTACTTACAAGATTTTGACATATAGGCAGAGATAACAACGTAATATGCACAACTGCACATCAAAGAACAAGAAGCGGCGATATGAGTCAATATTCTACTCTATGCGCTGCGATTTTGAGTGAATTGTATCACACAACTACAATTGTGTGCCTACAATACATTAGATTAAATGTCTAAAACAGCCATCCGGAGTGTACAAGCGGTTCTAGGCGTTACAGTCTGGAACCGCGCGACCGCTACGGTCGCAGCTTCGAATCCTGCCTCGGGCATGGATGAGTGTGATGTCCTTAGGTTAGTTAGGTTTAAATAGTTCTAAGTTCTAGGGGACTGATGACCTCAGAAGTTAAGTCCCATAGTGCTCATAGCCATTTGAACCATTTGTCTAAAACAGTTGAGAAAATTTTTGTTTATAAGGTCTGTTTGTTGACTGAGTACATATTGAAGTTGTTCTTTGAAGGCGCTGTAAATTTCAGGTTCTTTTAGAACGTACATTAATCTGCTTTTCTGTGCCCTGCGTAGTACCTATAAGGATTCCTCGATGCTGTTTTATGATTATAGTTTCGTAGATGTGCACTAAATGAAAATTTACAGTTCTCGCTCATGTTTGTGGTATGCTCTCTGAGTCTGAGGAGAAACATCTACCTTTGTTCTTCTCATAGTACTTTTCACAGTCACCACATCTGATTTTATAAATCATTCAATACATATTCGAGGAACAAACATAGCTCAGAAATAATTTTTTTTTTCGGTAGTTGCAGACATGTAATCTAATGTGTTGTAAGTGCACACTTGTCTTTGTGTGATATATACTATCCACTCAGAATCGCAGCATATGAAATGGAGTATTGACAAATATCGCTGACTAGTTGTTCTTTGATATATCACAACGAATAATAATCATTGGTGACCGTCTGAAAAGTAGGGCTATTTAATTATTTCCATCAGACGACCTGTTCCTCAAAAAAAAAAAAAAAAAAAAAAAAACTCGTAGCGGACACTACGGCTCCAAGAAGGACATAGTTAACGCTGATCTATATGTCTGTTTATACAAGGTGTAAGTGTTTCATAGTAGTGGTAGAAATTAGGGGCTAGTATAATATAGACAACTCTCTCCTAACAGAGAAATACTGGCACTGCCGCTGGCCACAACATCACAGACAAGAAGTACAGGGGAGCAGTAAACAAAATGAAACTTTATCGATTGAGAGGGTATATGATGTTACTGCAGTGATTACAAAAGCGAGTCAAATTTATAAAGAATTTTCCAGTGTGAGCCTGTTTACCAATATGACGCTATCCCTCAGGCGTCGATGCATGCACTGATTTAATGGCTAAGGACGTCATAAAGCCATTGTATTCACTCCAAGGCAACTGGTCCACAACTGATGTAACTGGTCCTCAATGTCACATAGACATTTCAAAGGGACACGTACCATGTATGGACGAGCACTGCGCAGTGGAAAAATGCCACTACAATACTGTCAAGTGATCAGAAACCCACGAGAATGTAGGATATGTGATGTACCATTGTGCTCTCAGAGTTCCCTCAGTCACTACTAGCTGTGACCTGAAGTCATACGCAATGCCTTCCCACACACTGATCCCAGGAGTAACACTGCTGTGCCTCTCCAAAACGTTGGAAAAATTGGAATCTGTCCCCAGGTCATCACCAAATTCATTGACGTTGGTTATCCAGGGTAGTGCAGAATCTCGATTCATCGCTCAACACAATGTGGTGCCATTCATCAGCTGCCCATGATACCCAGTCATGCCATCACACCACTTGCAACCATTTGTGCTTTGGCAACCAGCACATGGGGTGGTAATTACAGCGTTCAGCTGCTGCTAGTCTCTGACTAATGGTGTGGGATGACTAAGGATGTCACAGGGAGACCATTAACTGTTCTTGGGTGGCAGGCACAGATGTGAAGGGGCTATGTTGTGCTTAGTGCACAATATGGTGATCCTCCCTCGTGATGCTCAGACATGCTCGACTGGTACCCTCACGATGGGTATTCTTGCCCACACATTTTCACATGCAGCCCAACATCAGCTACCGTCGCATCCCCACAAATTTGTATATTGCACGATTTGACCAGTCAGCCAAATGGAGACCCATAATGACGCCCAATTCACACTCTATCAGGTGTTGTTAACGCTGTCTCACAGGAGTACACAACATCTCTGTGTCCTTCAAATTGATCATACAACATCTGACGCTGTTCATGCCCCTTAGGTACCTTACCATGCTTGGTAACAATACCAAACACTAACAGTATTCCATTTTGGTTGCAGTTCTAATTGCCACAGACAATTTTAAATTTTATCATTTACTTACCTGCTGATGGTGTGTATATGTTCAAAGTTACAATGACATCATACCTTCTGCGTGCTCCACTTTTTTTGCTAAGCAATGTTAACTAAAGGAACTGATGTTCGCTTAATGGCAATGTGACTGGGATGCGAGAAGCACAGCTCCACATAGTTTTTTTTTTTTTTCGAAGAAAGACTTTTTTGACAGGACATTCTCCATGTCTTGTGTATATATGTTGAATTAACAAGAATAGGGCGAGACATGCAATTGAGGATTGATAGACACGTCTAAGCATATTTTGTTTGAATGAGAGAAATAAATTGAATGTAGGGAGTGAGTGGACATAACATCAAATAGTATGTATGACACAGTCCTTAAAGAGGAAAAGTGGTAGACGCTGTCCAGTCACATTAATGTGCCCACCTGTCAAGTCCGAATAACCACCTTTTTCAGTGCAAACCACTTCGAGGCGTGCAGGAAGAGAGTGACTGTGGTTCTGGAAGATACTGTTGGCGATGTGGAATCGTGTTGACAGCAGTGCCACTGCCAGCTGCACTAGGTTTCTCGAGTGAGGATTCATGGCGCGAATAGTCCAATCAAGGTGGTCCCATAGATTCTCGATTGAGTTTAAATCTGGGGAGCCAGAGGAGTACAGTAAGCTTATCTTGGTACTCTTCGAACAGTGCACATACACTGCAAGCTGTGTGATACGTGGCATTATCCTCCTAGTAGATGTAACCATGCCAAGGAAAAAGAAACTGTATGTAGGGGTAGAAATGGTCCTAGGGATAGATGCATACTTCTGATGATCTATTGTGCTTTCCAGAATGACGAGATCACACAGGGGATGCCACGAAATCTTTTCTCAGACCATAACGCTCCCTCCTCCTCCTGAACCCTTCGCTTCCAGAATTTGGGTGATGTACACTGCAACGGTCATCTGTCCAATGGGGCATAAAACGTGACTCAACTGAAAAAGCCACCTGTTGCCGCTCAGCGGACGTCCAATTGCTGTACTGGCGTGCAAATTCCAGCCTTCGTTGCTGATGAACAGCAGTCAGTGTGGGTGCTTGAAGTAGTCGCCTGCTGCAGAGGATACACGTCTCCACAGCCGTCGTTCACCACTGTCAGTTATAGCCCATGGTGCACCGTCATTGTCTCGGTGCCCGTTTTGGATAGCGCCATTTTGCCATGCATGGTATGCTTTAATGACAGCAGTATGCAGACAGTTTACAATCTTTGCCGTTTTGGAAATGCTTTCACCCTTCACCCTAAAGCTAATCACATGGCTTTTTGGACATCAGATAAATTGCTCCGTTTCCACATTACGACAACGACTACACTGTTTTCCGCATCTTCTCACATGCTTTGTAGACCCTCCACTCCCAACACTGCTATTTGCTGTCCTTGAGTGATTATTGCAGGTTGATATGAAACATAGACAGTCGCTACATTGATGTGGCTGGACCATGTAATATCCAAATTTAAACTAGCTGAGTATTTAAAAAAAAAGAAGTCACCAGTTAGTAAGTGCTGTCAGAAGTAGTCCAAACAATTATTATTAATTACAGACCAGCAAATCCTAAGGACTGCAGTAGATGGAGAAACACCACTAGCAGTTACGACCAGCTCAAGAGCATGGCAGGACCTTTCCAATGATAAGAATGTCTGGAAAATCAGTGCCAGTTTTTTGAGTATAACTAAAGGGATGGGGTATTGAGTCTGGTGCCATGTTCTTCCAGAACATTACTGGAGAAATGGATGGCTCCTAATGAATCTGATGAGAATGTAGTGTAGGAAGCTATTAAAGCTCCAATCTGTGGATATGGAGCCATCGATGTTTGACAGTGTTTATCTCACATTCAGCGAAAGCAAACAACTTCATATCTTAAAAATGAAATGTGTACATCAGTCCACTTTCATATAATTTGGTAGTTTTATAAGTTTGAGGTTTTATCAAGTTGGGAAGGGCATCTTTTGTCTGCCAGTATTTTTTTCGTATTTTTCCATATCAGGGAGTAAGATCATACAGGAATCCAAAACTGAGTGTTATATTCTCATTTGTATTACATTTGATGTACAGAACACCATGTGCTAGTAACCACCTGTCCTAAACATGGGTGATTTTTACATCAAATGAACATGGTGAATTCAGATGGACTTCATTTGTCTAGCTTTGAGGCACAGGCCTGAGAACAGCAGTTGAGTTCAATTTTCAAAACTGGCTTGCAGTGCCACTCAGGCAACGTATCTGGACATTATATGCACGGGTTTTCGTAATGGGTACTCGTGTGATTGGTCTTCTTAGAACCACGTGCAAGGGATGCTTTTGCTCAAATTTCAGACATATAACTTATGGAATATTTTTCAGGGCGAGTAAACAGGCCTTGCTCTGTCTTCTTCTGACTGGAGGAGATGCATGCTACCACAAAAGAGTTCGTCTTGTTGATTGGTCTGTCAACCCCTCCTGTCTCTGTGTTCGGAGGTGAGACAACTGATTCTGAGCAGAAGTTAGAGAGCCACAGAAGAGTTGAGCCACAAGTAGAGGGACAACAGGGGTATTGCCCCATGTTGCATTGTTGCCAAATATATTCACCATGGCGGATCCAACATGGCGATGGTAGAAGTCGCAACATCGCAATGACGTCATGGCAGCAAGTTCAAATTTTGGCGGGAAAATAGATCAATTGGGCTACCTTGACTAACCTAGTGGTGGGAAAATAGGTCACTTGGGCTACCTCCACTAATCTAAGTCATCCGACCACCACCTATTCCTTGGAATTGGTGGGGATAGGACTCAGCCTCTGCTGGATAGGATGGACACAAGTCTTTATTTTCCATGCAGTGTTTATTTAAATAATTTGAGTTGCCATAGGCAGTAGCTCCATCCAGTGTGTTCACCATGAAGTCTGGAGTCCAACTGACCTAGTACATAGTACTGCCTGCAGAGGGCACTGTCATCCCATGGCAGTCTGGGGAAAAATGGTGGGAAAAGGACTCAGTCTGTGTCTAGCTGTTGGACAGAGGATGGAGTGTACTTTATTTATTTTGGTACAGTTTATTTAGGGACAGATTTCACATAGTTTATTTATTACACTGATACAATACACTCGCCCTGATGTGCTTGGGGTCACACTAAATAGCCTGCAGACCTGCAATCTACTTGTAAATTATCAAAATAACGCAGTACATTGATGTACAGACACACAGAAAACTTGTCAAAATAATGCACGTATAGTGCTCTGCAAACACGCTTTCTAATTGTAAACTGTTGAAACAATGCATTGCACAGCCTACAGACCTGCAAACTACTCGTAAATTACCGAAATAATGCAGTACACTGATGTAAAGGCACTCAAACAACTCACAAATTACTGAAATCATGCAGTACACTGATGCACAGACACGTTCATTACGCATAAAATTTTGAAAATAATGGATAAATAAAACTCTACCAACACGCTCACAACGTTTAAACATCCGAAAATAACGCAGTGAACAAACACTCATTGTATATAAAACTGCTTACGAACTATCTTTAAGAAATTCGACCACGACAAATCAGCAAACTGCTTCATACAGGGGTCCAATGAGTGCACACGCAGGTGTGGCCTGCCCTGCAAAGAAGCGACATGGCTGGCAGCTGCCAGATGATGCGCAGGTGTCCATTCAGGCCCCGAAAAAGTGAGGCACTGGAATCTTTTTCATATTTGACATCTAAGATGTTCCTTCAAAACACATGTTTACCATTGCTGATGCCCAGGCTTTGTACCTGCAGTCCAGCGCCAAGCGAGAGATGTTTACATATCTGCTCACTCTTGCAGGCACAGCTAAGAGGTTCTCAGTATTATGCTGATGTCACTTCTCTATGTAAATAACAGCCAAGTCACCCTTTGAACGCGCTATAGAAATCTGTTGCAATGCTTCCCAGAATAATACGTGGTGCATTCTTCCTAGTGATCCTAACAAGACACCCCCTCCCATGTGCAAGACACATCGGACTGTGCATACATGTTTACCTGCCCAGTGTGGCTGATGCATCACCTTGAGATGTTTGCGTAGTGACTCACTCGCACAAGTGCAGCTAAAAGATTGTCAGTGGTATACTGACGTCTTATGTTTTTGTAAATAACAGCCAAGTCTCACTCCGGATGCGCTATAGAAATTTTTTGCAATGCTTCCCAGAATAGCATAGGATGCACTGTTCGTAGTGATCCTAATGGGACAGCCCATCCGTTACATACCTGTCCCTTCTCGGAATCCATAAAGTGTCACAGAAATGGTTAACTCTCGCTTTTGTTGTTGTAGCAGCTATCGTGATCTCTCAGCTTCTATGCATGGAAATTCTTGTCATAACAGGACATGTTCATGAAAATAGCCCACAACAACACCGACTGCATTCCTCCTGATGGTCCTAACGAGGCATCACATGTTTCCCTTCGCGGAAATCGTAATGTCCTGCTTTCAACATATGCCTCAGAAACAGTAAACTTCTCACCACTGAAAACCTTCATCATGTATGTGTACACTGTTACTCATAAAAGCATTCTTGTTATTTGGAAAGAAAGACGATGGTCGCATCAACGACATCCAGGAAATAGTGACATTTTATAAAAGTTTCTAATTGGTTGTGAATTCAAATGAAGTTCTCTCATTGGTCACCTCTGTCTATATATAAACCCACAACCATCATCTCTTTGTGTATGTGTTTTTTCTCCCCAATATGAAGAAAGGTAGCAGCAGCAACGATTCAGAGTGTAGTGGCAAGAGGCATTGAGTTCTGGAGACAGGATTACCAAGTGAGTAAATAATTTGTATTTTAAGAGTAAATTTTCGTGTGTATGCTAAATTCGCCTTATTAATTCCGTCTGCTTGTTATAGAACAACTCCAGGATTTTATCTGGGAGTGTGAGGAGAGACGGGAGGAGGCAGACTCCCAAGGTCCAGCCTCCGGTGGTGGGTTCACAGCCAGGATTGCCATGTGAATATAATTTTCGTTGTAATTTCTTCTTGTTTAGTAGCGATTCAATCTTTTCTTATTACATACATGTATTGTCGTTTTATATATCTTGTTTGTTTGTTGTTGTTGTTGTTGTAGGAGAGACCGACCAATTGCCAGATGCCGATTCTGATGGGGACGATAACATGCCTGAATGGGTCAAACAAAGGGCCACTGAACTAGAGCAGGAGGAAAGGCGCTGTCATCAGGCCCTATTAGATGATGATGACGATAACTTCTTTGAAGGTGTCATGGAGACGCCTGATGAAGTGTTAATGCCTTGAAGCCAGAGCAAAAAAAGTAATTACTCACTCTGCTTATAACCTTGTGATCGTCAGAATTCTTTCTTTCACTACACCAGCAGTGGTAAGCGGTGTACTAAACTATATTTTTATCTCTTCTTCTACAGCGGTCGCGTCTCCACAGCTGCAACACAGTGTGGCACACATACCGGTGGTGACTAGACCTTCTTCCTCCCCAAAGCGACGCCCGATAAGGCACGCATCGCCTATAAGGGCGCCGCTAGGGAAGCCGCCGTCGCCCTGGCACCGCCGCTCTGGCGCCCAGGGACCGAGCAACGAACCACCACCACTCACGTTACCGGGTCGGGTCTGCAGCAGCAGCAACAATAGCATCGGGAACCATCAGTGCAGCCTGGCTCTTCCCATCGTTCTGAGCCGGTAGCACCGCAGTATCCTCGTCCTCCTCCATCATCATTATCATCATCATCGTCATAGCAGCCTCAACAGAATGGGCATAAACACAAGGTATGTGTGCCTTGGCACATACCGACTTGACCCTCCACAACACCATCATCAATGCGATGGACTCAGAATAGCTTTAATAATAACAGAGAAGATCCTGCGGCTAGTGGTAGTTCTCTCCCCAGTCGTTTTAGTGAAGGACATCAGATCAGTGATACCATACCACAGTTAGAATAATCAGTGATTGCAGACACCTTTGAGGAGCGTATATTGTTCATGAGGATCGAGAACTTGGCAAGAGGGTACTGCAACCCCATTGGTTTTCCTATGCATTCCTTCCTACTGTGGAAAAGGAGCTGCTCAAGGTAGGGGATCCACGGTATCCCGCAATTAAATGCAGTGTGATGCTCTGCATCGAACTATCACCACCCTCCCTCCCCAAGCTGATTCTGCTATTGAAGAGACTACTCTTCATTATCCTTGATTGGGGGGGGAATGGAGTGGTAACACGGAGCACGTCAATCGCTGAGTGGTTTCGTAAATCCACCTCGAGTGCTCTACTGGTCTGGTTTTCTGGGACGGAGGGCAGACGGTCAGCTAAAGCACTCAGCCGAATACTAGACCTGGACAGCCATACACATGTTTACAATCCAGTAAATAGAGTGTCAAGCTATATCCAGCTCCCTAAAGATATAGCTAATAAGCAGGCATGTATTAACATTGAAAATAAAAAGGGTCAGGCTTGTTTTGTGTTGTCAATCCTAGCTTGCTAAAGAAAGTACGATTGTAGGGATCATCCTGAGCCTCCCAATACATACCGCGTCGGTGATAATATTTGTAGGTGTTATAAATTTGATGGTATCGAGTTCCCTATCAAGATCCAGGACATACTTAAATTTGAGGTGCAGACTACCGGGATAGCAGTTCATGTTTATGGCCTGCAGAAAAAAGTAAGTCAGATAAGCATAGGGTTGCCACTTTCTTCACAAAAAAGGAAGATTTTTCATCAACATATTTTTTAATGGCTAGTGCATTCATATTTTTATTAAATGCCATTTTCAATCAAAAATAGCTCACATTTACAACTTAAGCCCTATTCCTTCATATCACTATGGTATTTTGAAACTGATTTAGCTTTATGTAGGAATGTACTGTCATTCTTTAGCTGGTTAAAAAATATTTTCAGGACATGTCAAAATTTATTGCTATTTGAAGCTCTGATTTTATAAGTTTTGGTGAACACCTGTTCCTAACATCAGTCCACTTGTTTTTCAGCATCGAAAACACTCGTTCCGCAAATGCATTTGAACCTGGTATGCTTGGTATAAAACACATGAACCAAGAAATATTTGTCGCTTTTTGTTGAGGCACTAGTGTGAAGAATTTTACCCACTTAGATGCAACATCACCATCCTTAGTGATACAGTTAGTAAAGTTATCTTTCACTTCACAAAATTCTTCATATAGCTGATCCAGGTTGATCGTATCTTGTATATCTTGTGTTTCCACTACAAATTCAAAATCACATTATTGTAATTCCCCATTCAAAGAAAGAGGTTCCAATCTTGCATACTTATTACAAGCTGAGAAGTCATAATGGTTTTCAAGCTATTTCAACAATGTGTCATAGAAAGAATCGAATTCACATGAAATCTTATTAAGAGATGTTGATGAAATCTCCCCCATTAATTTTTTGGTTTCACTCCCATTGAATTTATCCTTCTTTCTTTGTGTAATCTTCTTATACATCACGCACAGACTGTTTTGTGATTCAGTGATGCTTAGCTCCCTTTTCTCCCGGTCTTTGGATACTGTTTGCATTTGACCTCCTATATTTGTCACAAAATTAAAGTAAATTTCAGAAATAATTCCTTTCACTGGGTCTTCAGCTAAAAATACTGATGCAAGTTGCTTTGGACAGGCATCAATGCTCCTGAAATAGCTCTTTATAGCTGTCCAGCACTCAATCAATCTGTTAATGGCAGGAGTTAAGGATAGCCATCTTGTGGGCACATGCCTTAATATCTCAGACCACTCAAAATCCATAAATTTAAAAACTGATTTCAGTTCCTCACGCCTTTTAGCTGATACTGAGAAATGATTATAGATCTTCAAAACAAGATTCTCTATATCCAATTCCAGTTCTTCCATAGCATGCATCATCGCATTATGAACCATGTGGTTTGAATAACTGGCTTTCGCAGGTTGGAATTTATGGAAAGCAGTAATTGACAAACAGATTGTTTCCTGACAAAATTCACATTAGTATTGTCAGCACTATGTGCAGTTTAATTATTAATATTTAGTGAATGGCTCTCCAGACTATCAACAGTTAACGTTGCCACTGCATTTGAAGTTTCATCAGGCTGTTCAATAAATGTCAACAGTTTCTTCTGTACACCTACTAAAGGTTCAAAGTATCTTATACAAATTGGGAACATCTTTCTGTCGCCTCTATTCGAAGCGTCTGTTGCTACTGAGAAAAACTTACTATTTTCAGGAGATTTTAGAATATTAACAACATCACTGACACTTTTAGGTGCTAATACGTTTTTCACCAACATTTCTGCCTTCGTCTTGCCACAGGAAAATTTTACAGCGGTTTCTGAATCTGTGAATATACATGACGTCAATTTATTGCTGCAACCCAAACTTGAATAACTTAGGCTGTGTTTGACTGTGTGATACAAAAGTCCTAACTCACAAGCTATGACAACGTTGGCTTCAGTTTTCTTAGAGTTCACAAAATATTTGGAAACTTTCGTTGTTTGACTACTTGCTTTCTCCTTTAACTGATGTCCTTTGTACTGAGCGTGTTGCTTGAGATAAAACTGTCCACCATGAGAAACCCTGAACGTACAAAAAACATGTTTATCAGAAGTTAAACCATGCCTAACCCAAGCGAAAGTATCTCCCCATTTCTTTAAGTACACTTGATTCTACTGCTGTTGCTTGCCGCGTTTCTTCTTCGCTGGTGAACTCATTACAATTCTTGAACAAAAATAAATTAAGAAAACTAGACTTTCAACTGTATGGATTCAAGAAATTATCACTGCAACGAAGTTTATTAGTTTACAAACATCTGTAGTTGTACACATCAGAAGTATATAGACAACAGTATCGATTATGCGATCGAGTGATCGTCAGAAGTACCAATTTAAACGTAGACCAGGCTAAAATCTATATCTGAACGGTAATAATAACAAATATAACCAAATTAATGTCAATTTTTGTTATACGTATATTAAGGGGAAGAATTGTGTTGGGTTCTGCGATAGTTTAGCGGCAAATATTAAAAAAACGGAGAAAGTGCTGTACGGGGAAATAAAAAACGTAATACGAAATTAACAGTAAAAAAAAAGTACAACCTGGCAACCCTAGATGAGCAAGACAAGCATATTGTGGTCAGGTCCCTCCATTTCACAAAATTTTCTGGTGAGCCTGAGCTGCATGTAAACATGCTAAAAAGCACATTTCCTTAAGGTGCCTCAATTATTTCTCCTCAGACTAGCTATAGGTGGAATGTCTGGTAGACTGTGCTTC
Source organism: Schistocerca gregaria (assembly GCF_023897955.1). NCBI lineage: Eukaryota > Metazoa > Arthropoda > Insecta > Orthoptera > Acrididae > Schistocerca > Schistocerca gregaria. The sequence continues at coordinate 37,425,943 of NC_064931.1, read as the reverse complement.
CCAAGACCCGGTATGTGTCATAATACCTACTGAGAAAACAAACCCATAATATTTAAGAATGCTCACGACCAGGAGCGATGCCTGTTAGTAGTGTATGCCGACCTTGAACGCCTACTCACTCCTGTGACCCACAGTGAAGCTGACCCCAAAGTCTCACATACCACCTTTCAGAAAAAACGTGAACCATATGTAACAGTGTAACAAATTGTATCATCCTATGGTTCCAGTCTTAATCGTTACAAATCTTATGTCTGGGATAATCCTGCAGTTTGGCTGCTCACTGAGCTCGAAAAAGTTTCATGATAGGTTCCTAAGCTTTACAGCGACAACGTTCCTATGACCAAATTGAAGGAGAATGAAGACTTATGTAATAACACAGTTGATTGTCATATTTCTGGGCTTCCGTTAGATAGGGAGGCGGAAACTCCTCGTAGGGAACACTGTCATCTTACGGGGATGTTCTGTGACAAAGCTCACAATGCGTACAATTTGAAGTGCCATCTACCAAGGCACATATCCGTTTTCTTCCATAATTTAAGCGGGTATGACGCTCACTTTCTAGTTGAGCACTTGGCTGATTTCGGCTGGGAGAAAGATCATGCCAGTGTCCTACCTGAGAGCGTCAAGAAATACATTCCATTCTCCAAACCAATGACGCCAAGAATTACCGTCCGCTTCCTTGATACGCTACGTTTTATGCAGGCGCCACTCCAGAAACTCATTGTAACTCTACCTCAGGAGGATATGCATATCACTCGAGCTGCATTTCCCGACGAGGAAATGTTTCAACTTGTGACTAGGAAGGCGATTTTCCCATATGAATATGTGGATAGTATGGCGAAACGCAAAACAACCAGGCTACCTGATATAACAGCATTCTCCAGCAACCTTACAGGCGATGCCATAATGGATGCAAAGTATGAGCATGCCGTCATGAATATCTGACGGGTACTCAACATCCCCACTTTAGAAGAGTACCCACGGCTTTACATGGACACAGACATGCGCTTGCTTGCGGACGTTTCCGAGAAAATCCGGAGTCTATGCATGTCCACATATTCTCCGGATCCTGCCTTTTATTACATGGCACGTTGGTTGTCTTCGGACACAATGCTCAAGAAAATTCTCAGCATTGAATTATTGACCAATGTTGACTTGCTTCTTTTCTTTGAGTGAGGGATCCGTGGAGGACTTTGCCAATGTGTGCATAGGCACGCGAAGGCAAATACACTGCGGGTGGGTGACAGGTCAACGCATCCCTTGACTCGAGTTACACAATGTGCCTGTATTTAAACACCTTATATGGGCACTCCATGCAGCAATCACAGCCAATTGGTGAGTTTCGGTGCCTGCAGACGAATGCAAGGGATTAGGTGAAAAAAATCATGGGATTTGTGTGTGTGTGTGTGTGTGTGTGTGTGTGTGTGTGTGTGTGTGTGTGTGTGTGTGTGTGCGTTGTGTAAATATTTCTGTGTACTATGTATGCGTGTATATACATACACATAGAACTTGACAAAAAAAAAGGACAAAAAAAGAAAAAGAAAAGAAATGTATTTACACTACTGACCATTCAAATTGCTACACCACGAAAATGATATGCTACAGACGCGAAATTTAACCGACAGGTAGGAGATGCTGTGATATGCAAATGATTAGCTTTTGAGAGCATTCGCAAAGGTTGGCGCCGGTGACGACTCCTACAACCTGCTAACATGAGGAAGGTTTGCAACCGCTTAATCATACACAAAACAGCAGTTGACCGGCGTAAAACGGTGGTGTGATGCCTCGTGTAAGGAGGAGAAATGTGTACCATCACGTTCCCGACTTTGATAAAGGTCGGATTGTTGCCTATCGCGATTGCGATTTATCGTATCGTGACATTGCTGTTCGCGTTGGTCGAGATCCAATGACTGTCAGCAGAATATGGAATCGGTGGGTTCAAGAGGATAATACGGAACGCTGTGCTGGATCCCAACGGCCTCGTATCACTAGCAGTCTAGATGACAGGCATCTTATCTGCATGGCTGTAAGGAATCGTACAGCCACGTCTCGATCCCTAAGTCAACAGATGGGGACGTTTGCAAGACAACAACCATCTGCACGAACAGTTCGACGATGTTTGCAGCAGCATCGACTATCAGCTCGGAGACTATTGCTGCTGTTACCCATGACGCTGCATCACAGGCAGGAGAGCCTACGATGGTGTACTCAACGACTAACCTGGGTGCACAAATTGCAAAACGTCATTTTTTCGGATGAATCCAGGTTCTGTTTACAGCATCATGATGGTCGCATCCGTGTTTGGCGACATCGCGGTGAACACACATTGGAAGTGTGTATTCATCATCGCCATACTGGCGTATCACCCGGTGTGATGGTATGGGGTGCCATTGGTTACACGTCTGTCACCTCTTGTTCACATTGATGGCACTTTGAAGAATGGACGTTACATTTCAGATGTGTTATGACCCGTGGCTCTACCATTGATTTGATCCCTGCGAAACCCTACAATTCAGCAGGATACTGCACGACCGCATGTTGCAGGTCCTGTACGGGTCTTTCTGGATACAGAAAATGTTCGCCTACTGCCCTGGCTAGCACATTCTCCAGATCTATCACCAATTGAAATGTCTGGTCAATGGTGGCCGAGCAACTGGCTCGTCACAATACGCCAGTCACTAATCTTGATGAACTGTGGTATCGTGTTGAAGCTGCATGGGCAGCTGTACCTGTACACGCCATCCAAGCTTTGTCTGACTAAATGCCCAAGCGTATCAAGGCTATTACTACGGCCAGAGGTGATTATTCTGGGTACTGATTTCTCAGGATCTATGCACCCAAATTGCGTGAAAATGTAATCACACGTCAGTTATAGTACAATATATTTGTCCAATGAATACCCATGTATCATCTGCATTTGTTCTACGTGTGTGAAAGAAAAAAAGGTTTTTAAATAGCATAAACAAAAAGATGTATTAGTGTATTTATTTATTTGTTCATATGCATCATATGTGTAGCCTGTAAATATATATATCTACGCACCAGGCGCGTATTTTAAATAGAATAGCTTTATAGTTTTTCACCTGAGGTTAGCCATCCAAGTCAGAATACCTTTTAAGTGTATACATATATGTATAGCTCACAGTCCATCAGAATTGTCATTGTAAAAAACTTTTGCTATTGGAGTTGCTGAAATTAGATTCTAAGCGTGCAGGTCCATAACAATCATTATAAAAGTTATGCTACACGGACTGCAGAATTTAGTTTTTGTAAAGGAAGGATCTCTGCATTACTTTTTAGCTTACATTTAATTAAAAAGTTCAGGCCAATGTTACTGTTGTAATGAGTAAGTTAAAAGTATCCCTGCATTGGAATAGAAGAGTCAATTTGTACCACAAGTATACTATTTTTTACCTAAAAAACTGCATTGTACCTCAAGAATTATAATGTGCTTCGAGAACTATATAGTATTTGTGTGAACTGAATAAAGGAAGAAAAAAAATCGTCACTATACGTCTTTGTTGTTCTTATTTATAAAAAAGACATATTCCATGTTGCATTATGTATGTAAATGTATATACACGCTGTGCAGGTCAAAAATGACATAAGTTTTGCTGAAAACGAGCGCTATTAATGAGGTGAAGTTTAACTGGAAGATAACAAAATATATAGAATGGTTGCATTGAATTTCACCTGTCATGCAGCCCAAATTGGGTTTTATGGAGCAGCATAACCGTGTCTGCTTCCAAAGATATCTAGCAGACATGTTTAAAATTATATCTCCTGTGCTTGAAGAAAACCACAGACATGGCATGTGGTGAAAACTGTACACTATCAAGGCGAGAAAAGGATGAAAAAAGGAAAAAAAGAACACAGTGGTTGTAGGGTAAAAATTCATTTATTTCTCATCCAACTTAAAAGTAATTTTGCATTTTCATAAGCAGACACAGCAATACTATTTTCACACATCTTCTTCTTCTTGAGTTGATGGAGAGCACACCTGTAGCATTGCAGGTCTTGAATAGCTGAAAACTTACAGATTCGACGCATCCATGAGATCTTCTTCTTCCCCTTCACATAGATGATGGTATCCGTGTGGTCCAACAATTGAAGCGACGTCAACATATCTTTATAGGGTTTTCCCCGATCATTCCAAGTGAATTTCATGGTAGAAATGTGTTAACCACTTTGCACTCTTCCGTGTCTTAGCACAATTCACATATTGGATAGACCTCAGTGATGCAATGTTTGCTGAGAATGTCTCTGTTATTCCTGTATCGTCGTGTACACTACGAGTGCAACATCTTTAAATATCAACTATGCTCACCGTCATAGAAACCCTGAGCGTCTGCAATGACGTTCACGCCTTGGGATGCCATTATGGAATGCTCTAGGTATGGTGCAGCACCTGTTCATTTATACAGCTCGTTGCACAATACCTGTCAGCAGGCAGTAGTTGATCACACGGTCATATAGAACCAGAGCATATTCGGCAGTGTGTTCTGGGAAATTTGTCGAAGATTAAAATTCAATTCGCTGATCTATAGGACGAGACTTAATTATCTCGTTCTGTTTCGAGCAGTCTATTACGATGATCGGTGACAGCTCCTTGTACTTACGTGGACGGAGCAGACAGCCACCTCCTTCTTCTTCAGCACTTTCATAGTAAGAAGCGCGAAACCTTGCATACATGCCATATACTAGACTATATACATTTTCATCCCACTGCAGGTGTAATTTGTCATATGTGTAGAATTCTGAATTCACGTAAACTTTGGCATTAGTTAACTTGCAGCTGTTGAGCACAGTGGAATCATTTGCTATATTCCCTCTTCTATCAGTCTAAAACGCAAGTATGATGAATCTAGGTGTCTCTAGCTGCGAAGAGGTTTTAATTGCCCATGTTTGTCTACTTGCAGTCGGTAACACTGGGTACTCGAAAACCTCCCATGAGCGAAATGTCATTGACAGAAATTTACTGGGATTCGGGACTTTTAAAAGCTTCAAACGCTGCTCGTCTGATACACTGATGTTAGAAATTTCCATATTATCTTGCTATTTGTGATCATATACTCCTCTTGAGATCCTTGAATGTATGAGTTATTATCTGTCGTACTCTGTACCAGAATGAGTTCCTGTTTGTCATTCGTAATAATCTGCCTCATGTCCCCAAAGTAGCCCATAAGCATTTTTAGAGGTATGCCTGCAGTAAATCACTTGTAATCTGCAGCTGTTCTAGCCTCTGGATCGTCTATGAACCATCCCGCATTTTGTAAACTATGCAAATCCGTGGGCGATACAGAGACGTATGTTTTAAGGGTTGATGTTACGCCGACATTGCGTGTACAGTAGATCTCAGACCCATTGAGTTCATAACGTATCTCTTGGAACAGGAATGCTAAAGCGTTACGTGTAAGCTTGGATCCCAATGTATCACTACCGTCGGTTTTCTTGAACGACGCCTCTATATGTATGAAACTCTTGCATGGAAGCATCAGTGCGTCTTGGTGCTGGATGAAAATACTAATTTCTGCGTTCTTGTTAAATATGGTTGAAGCGTAAGGTTTATGCAAGAAGTATTGCTGACTTATAATTCTCTCATCAGATTCTCCTGGACTGGTTATATTGAGTGAGGACGTCATTTCGAGGTTTGAAGTCAACTGATTTCAGAAAACCCATTTTCGCATATGTGTGCTGTGTATTGTGTACACTGGTTTAATACCGTACACCCATCCCGCCTTAGATGTAGTCATACAATGATTATTCTGGTCCACAACTCGCAGCTCCAAATACTCCAGTGTCAGATCTGTCACTGTAAGGTATATTGCATTGGCAGGAGTCTCAGCAATCTTATGCCCCGTTGCAACTGAGGGGAAGAATCCGTACATAGTATGGATCACACTGTCATTGAGAAAGGAGTTCGTTGCAATCTTACACTCGACTCGGATTGTGCTGATGGGCAGTATGTCCACAGTCTGATCTGACCTGTACAATTTACTAGGATCCTTCTTCAAAACCCGCCCTTTTGTGAAACCCAGTAGGCGCCCTATTGAGCCTTTCTGGTTAAAGTCAATCATTGCGTTTACAGTCCTTATTCAGTTTTAAGTGTATTGGTGTTTGCCCGTAGTTCAATACCTTTTCCAGACTGTTCAAAGACTTCGTTTAAATCGTCGATATCGTACGCATCCGGTTATATTTCCACAATGACTTTTTCACCATTAATATCCAGGCGCAGTTTGCTGTTAGTGATATTTGGGATGCTGTTGTATGTCTGCAGTCCAGTCAATGCAATACTCCATTCACCTATGCTCAAATCAATTGGCGGGAAGTAATTTGCATGCATTACAGATTATCGTTCTTTTAACGTCAAAGTGTACGACATTGCATCTGGACCTCAACTGATGAAGGAATGTTTAAAGCTCCTCCTTATATAGTTTGCTTCTTCTTCTTTGTAAACGTCAAGAGAAACATGATGCATAGACGTCCGCAGAGGTGTGTATTGAAGTCCTGATACCGCCGAAAATGGTGAACATACGTCTCCTGTGAGTGAAGTATCGTTGTAATTCTTCTGGCGGGTGCAGGTCACCAAATGAGTCGAAATAGTAGACGGTATATGCATTTTTCATAACATATGACACCCTGGGTCTCCAGCAACATGTAAATTCACAATACCACATTCGCCAATTTTCCACATATTCTTCGGTAATGTATCGGGCATAAACACACCACGCAATCTTGGAATGTTAATTTTTTTCTAACAAACTTATGAAGATCAGTATTTGTGAGTAGTCTATCTGGTAGGACCGCTAATTGGCTTTTTTTATTTATGAATACATCAAGTCCTTTCCTGTACAGTTTCAAGTATAGTCATTTTCCGATGGCTGCGGTTTCCATCTTGCGGTTGTACCTTCTTGCCTCTTGTAACTGCGCTTGGGACTTTTGCGCGTTCTTGACCTTTCGACATGCAGCACCACCAGCGAGGGAGCCTACCGCCGAGAGCGCTGAGAGGGCCGGGATGAGGAATGGGAGAAAACCGACAGACGTCTTGGTTATTGGTAGAACTCGAGGTGCTTTAACCGATCCTCTTCTTCTTCTTGCCGCACCTGCCTGCTTCAGTGCGTGTTTAGCTGCATACATCGCTGTCAGAATACAGTTCTTGAAATAGTCCTGCTTCCCATCCTTTTGCTTCTTCTTCTTTAGTGCACAACGTGCAGCATTCATAACTCGCTTGAAATTCATCACTCCTAAGCGCAACTTAATTTTTCCACACACGGTTTTATCAACTGCAAATGCTGCAATGCATTGACGTATACCAATATCCTTTCTTTTCTCTTTTGCCTTAGCCTTATCAGCTAAAATCCTATCTGCAATGTGACGACTTGATAGGTGTTTATTTGCACAGTATGCAATGGCATGTTCCAAACACGCTTCGTCGAGCAGATTAACCCCCTTATTACCTCGTACCAAGCATTTCTGAAGCTCTGTTCCGTGTCGACAGTAGTTATACCCAGTAATGTGTAATTCCACTGGCAGTTTGTCCAGAATACCTCCACCTCCTCTAATGCGTCTTGTAGCACGCATGTTACGCTACTGCAGTGGTTGTGGACTGTGCACCCCATTAGAGGTATAGCAAAGCGTTATCATCAAACCAAATGTTTTGTGCTGCATTTCCCCAACGTCTTATCACCCTCTCCACGAGAAACATGTCTGGTTTTGAGATTTTCTACAACTCCTCGGTGTAGAAGCAGCCTGCAATTTCTTTGCCTTTACTATCCTTCAATATATAAGTTCTAGGATTCGTTCTTTGCACCTTTGAAACTGTAAATATCTCTGTTGACCAGTTCGGTAGGTATGATTTCTCAAATGCCGTCTTATGTTTTGAGATACATACCAAATCACCTACATTAAATTTCTGTCTGCGTGGGTCCAGCATCTTAATGCGATAGTTCACAGTATCCGTGAGTCCATTATCACGAACGTCAATTGGTCTCGTTTTTATTGTGCTATGTTTATTCCTGGGAGGATATCTGTCCATTTGTATGAACCGCGAAGGTTAAAGCGCATCCACATTCGACCTTTTATTGTTTTGTTCAGACGCTCCACGGTACATGCCTTCTGTTGAGTGAATGTTGAGTAATGCTGCATCACGGTCTTGAAATATGCCTATGAGGTTATGTTTTGCGTACTGTTTTGTGCAGTTCTCGAACTGCTATCTCCATACTTATTCGATGATACCTCTCTCTCTAAGCTCAGAAATTATTGAAACAGCCTCATTCGAATGATCTGTATTACCTGCAGTAGCTGATGCCATGAGCAGCCACAGTCGATCTATTAGCTCTTGGGGTAGTCATAATATATGTACTGCGAAATTAGATTGTTCATTGCTTTATGCTCAATGTCAATGCCATCACCGCTGCTGCTGCTGTTGTTTTCGCTATCAAGTATTGGTTTTATAATGGTTTTATATTTCTTGTTGTTCAGGCTTTTTGCGATCTTATGTACATCAGTCAAATGCAGTATTTCGTGGTACATTTCCCTATCATTAACTGGATAATTTATAGGTTCTTTGGTAGGTCTTAGGAAAAGAAGGTTCATTAAGACAGGTGTTCTCTCAAACCATCTATCACCAATCTATATTATGTCATCAGTTACATTTATAGGATGCATGCCTAACGTGTACTGTCTCCCCCTGCTAACGCTGAATGTTCTATCTATCTGACCAGGGGCGTGACGGATAATGAATTCGTTAATGGCAACACTATCGTTATCGTGTGGTTTTGTTTTTGCTGAGAGCAACCTGAGAGATTCAGCAACAGGCTTAAATGTCTTAGTCTCGGGTTGAGAGCTAGACATGCGCGCGAATTTGTCTATGGTGCAGGGTGTACTGACGTACTAACCTCTCTTACCAGGTTATACACACAGAAACTCTTGAAAGTTTCGCCTGTACCTACCATCAGTCAGTTTTCTTATTTTATCAGTAACGAGAAACCCATACTGTGAATGATTCCAGCAATCAGCACACATCTTTGCAAAATCATTGAGCGACATGTCAGTTTCTACATGTGCCTGGTAAATGTGTTTTAAATTCATATTGTCTTCTTTGAAGGCTACAATTAGGTTTGCATTATTCCTAACCAACTGTTTCGGTATTCTAGAATATGTTTGGCTTAGATAAAATACATCAGCACCCATATGACGACCGAAACAGAAATATTTTCGAATTTGGTCTTGGTTTGCACAGCAACATCGACAAATGTGAGGAGAGTGTTTGGCTTTGCTTTTTCAGGTGGAGGGATATCACTGCTTTCACTGTATTTCGAGTATATAACACCATCTACACCAGGCAATATCTTTTGTAATAGGTGATACTTGGGCTTAAACAGTGTTTTTGAGAATACACAAACATGTTCAAATCGGACTCCACTACATGTGTTAGCAGAGTCTTGAGAACATTAGTCTTGCCACAATTGGATGGACCTACAATAATTACTCGAATATTATCAGGAAGGAGTATTCTGTTCTTCTTCTTCTTCAGGTCTTGTTTTGCATCTTCACAGGACCAGTCACTGATAACAAAGTCCTTGTGATGAGGAAGTTTCACCCACCGTGCCATGATACTGACAAGTAGTTGGCATATATAGATAGATACACTTGAAGGTACAGTAATAGTGTGTGTAGCCACTATAGCTCCATCACTTAACTTACTATATTGGATACACAGAGAAATCAGCTATATATATTTTACCAATGAAGAGTAACTTGACCATTCATTTTGTCAATGACAGGTGAGGAGATGTACGGGGTAACTGGTTGCTGCTGCTGCTGCATCATTATAGGTGTACCACTGAAAATAACGATACTAACAGGCGTAATACTTGTACAAAGATTATTTATTTAGAAATCATACATCGGATGCAGTACTTCTAAAAAATTTCTTTATCTCCTTCTTTGCACCTGTACAGTGTTTTCCTAACAAAGCTTTATGATATGCAATAAATTCCGCGCTTATCTCCCTCAAGCCGGTGGATGCCTCACAGTACTCAGGTTTTTCACACCCACATTTAATCTGTTTCACTTTTGGCTCAGCGTTTGTGATGGAGCTACTGCCTATGACAACTCAAATTTTTTAAATAAACACTGCATACAAAATAAAGACTTACGTCCATCCTATCCAGCACAGGCTAAGGCCTTTTCCGCCTAATTCCAAGGAAGAGGTGATGGCTAATTGACTTAAGTTAATGGATGTAGCCCGAGTGACCTTTTTTCCGCCAAAATTTGAACTTCCAACCATTTTATGGGGGAGGAGGAGGGAGGGGAGAGATTCAGGTGAGCGAAGGTAGCCCAATTGACCTATTTTCCCGTAGAAAATTTGAACTTTCCCCATGAGGTCATTGCAACTTTGACACTTCTATCGCTGTCATCTTGGATCCACCATCTTCAATAAATCTGGTAACAATGAAACGTGGGACTGCAGCCCCGTCTACTATTTCGACTCATTTGGTGACCTGCACCCGCCAGAAGAATTACAACGATACTTCACTCACAGGAGACGTATGTTCACCATTTTCGGCGGTATCAGGACTTCAATACACACCTCTGCGGACGTCTATGCATCATGTTTCTCTTGACGTTTACAAAGAAGAAGAAGCAGACTATATAAGGAGGAGCTTTAAACATTCCTTCATCAGTTGAGGTCCAGATGCAATGTCGTACACTTTGACGTTAAAAGAACGATAATCTGTAATGCATGCAAATTACTTCCCGCCAATTGATTTGAGCATAGGTGAATGGAGTATTGCATTGACTGGACTGCAGACATACAACAGCATCCCAAATATCACTAACAGCAAACTGCGCCTGGATATTAATGGTGAAAAAGTCATTGTGGAAATATAACCGGATGCGTACGATATCGACGATTTAAACGAAGTCTTTGAACAGTCTGGAAAAGGTATTGAACTACGGGCAAACACCAATACACTTAAAACTGAATAAGAACTGTAAACGCAATGATTGACTTTAACCAGAAAGGCTCAATAGGGCGCCTACTGGGTTTCACAAAAGGGCGGGTTTTGAAGAAGGATCCTAGTAAATTGTACAGGTCAGATCAGACTGTGGACATACTGCCCATCAGCACAATCCGAGTCGAGTGTAAGATTGCAACGAACTCCTTTCTCAATGACAGTGTGATCCATACTATGTACGGATTCTTCCCCTCAGTTGCAACGGGGCATAAGATTGCTGAGACTCCTGCCAATGCAATATACCTTACAGTGACAGATCTGACACTGGAGTATTTGGAGCTGCGAGTTGTGGACCAGAATAATCATTGTATGACTACATCTAAGGCGGGATGGGTGTACGGTATTAAACCAGTGTACACAATACACAGCACACATATGCGAAAATGGGTTTTCTTAAATCAGTTGACTTCAAACCTCGAAATGACGTCCTCACTCAATATAACCAGTCCAGGAGAGTCTGATGAGAGAATTATAAGTCAGCAATACTTCTTGCATAAACCTTACGCTTCAACCATATTTAACAAGAACGCTGAAATTAGTATTTTCATCCAGCACCAAGACGCACTGATGCTTCCATGCAAGAGTTTCATACATATAGAGGCGTCGTTCAAGAAAACCGACGGCAGTGATACATTGGGATCCAAGCTTACACGTAACGCTTTAGCATTCCTGTTCCAAGAGATACGTTATGAACTCAATGGGTCTGAGACCTACTGTACACGCAATGTCGGCGTAACATCAACCCTTAAAACATACGTCTCTGTATCGCCCACGGATTTGCATAGTTTACAAAATGCTGGATGGTTCATAGACGATCCAGAGGACAGAACAGCTGCAGATTACAAGTGATTTACTGCAGGCATACCTCTCAAAATGCTTATGGGCTACTTTGGGGACATGAGGCAGATTATTACGAATGCCAAACAGGAACTCATTCTGGTACAGAGTATGACAGATAATAACTCATACATTCAAGAATCTCAAGAGGAGTATATGATCACAAATAGCAAGATAATATGGAAATTTCTAACATCAGTGTATCAGACGAGCAGCGTTTGAAGCTTTTAAAAGTCCCGAATCCCAGTAAATTTCTGTCAATGACATTTCGCTCATGGGAGGTTGTACTGGTGACTGTGTTATGTCACTTCTGTGGCCACTTAAGTGATTATCTTGGGTGGGAATTTCTTCAGAGTTTTCGAGTTGGTAACTTCATGTACATTTAAAGTTATTTCTTAGAAGCACTAAGAGGTTCAAGAGTGTGAAAGTTTTGTTATCATTTGTGGTTATTACATAGGATTAGTTGAGATATAACACACACTAAGTATTCAATGACGGAAACATGCACAAAATAACTCGCAATGAGAGGATGACAGTGTCGGGTTCACCATTGTGGTTATCAAGTGGGATTAGTTGGGAGATAACACACACTAAGTATTCAATACGCACCTATTATTCACTTATATATAACAAATATGGCAGTTGAACACGTCACTCACTGAAAGTTAACACTGGAACAAAATGGTCCAAAGAAGCAAAGTCTCAAAGATAGAGCGCTTTGGGCCAGAGACGCTACATCATTCAACTAAATTCAGATGGAGAGAACTTGCTCTTTGCCTTGGCACAATTTTCTTCATGTGTCATGACTCTCAATAAGTTTTGTGTTTTCCTTCTGCTGTGACGCACAAGCCAGACCTAGACGGTGACCCACCCAAGTGCTACCCAAGCCTGAGAGCACTTAACTTTGGTGATTTGACTGGAATTGGTGTTGCCACTGTGGCAAGGCCATTGACACAGACTGTCTCACTACACACTACAAATTCACAGGTCTTGTGGACAATAATTACAGAATGAGACTACTTGGGTTTGTTAATTGACAATGTATCTCTAAAACCTTGGGGGCCTTGACATGACTTTTGCTGGAAGTGGACAGACTATGTGGGAAAAATGTGCAGATACTGTCTCCCATCACTGCATCCTTGTCTGAAGTATGGTGCCACAAGAAGAAACAATCAGACTTGGCCAAACCTTGTTATTGCCTTCCATCCACACACTGTGTTTGCATGTGCAGAAAGAATAAAGTAAAGTCTTTATGCCCTACACTATGTGGTACCTTGTATGTAAATTTGTAATTTTTCTGTTTTTTTTATTTTATGCAGGACATCACGACTGTAGTTGGACCAACGTTTCTTAAATTCATTCAAATGAGGACGATAATTTGTATTACACTGAAGAGTCAAAGAAACTGGTACACCTGCCTAATATCGTGTACGGCCCCAGGAAGCATGCAGAAGTGCCACAACACGATGTGGCATGGACCTGAATAATGTCAGAAGTTGTGCTGGAGGGAACTGACACCATGAATCCTGCAGGGCTGTCCATAAATCCTAAGAGTACGAGGGGGTGAGATCTCTTCCTAACAGCATGTTGCAAGCCATCCCAGATATGCTCAATAATGTTCATGCCTGGGGAGTTTTCCGGCCAGCGGAAGTGTTTAAACTCAGAAGAGCTGACTGATGTCTGTGATGCTTTCCTGGAAAAACAGAGAACCATCTGCCTTCAAATTTACTTGTATCTCCATTAAAGGATGACATAGAGTAGATGGGGTGGCCAGTTGAGATAGAGTTGAGGCAAGGTTTGATTTAATGGTAGACTGATGATCCATTCTAGACAGAGAGAGAGAGAGAGAGAGAGAGAGAGAGAGAGAAAGAGAGAGAGAGAGAGGGAGAAGTTGCTGCAGGTCAATTTTTCCACTGTTCTGTCAGGATGCAACGGTCACGTGACATAGCCTGCGTGCGACTCATATACAACCACGTTTTCTGTGTGGATCTTAGAGCAGTGTCTACTTGCTATCGTTAACACTAAACCTCTTGATCACCAGAGGACTTACATCTCATGTGTGATGAAACGTGACACATTCCTCTAAACAATCGAAGATTTACGCAATGTACTCCACTCCCCTATCACATCTTGGGTATAAAATCAAGACTTTAGTTTCACAACTAAGACGATTCTAAGTTAGCGATAAGTGTTTGTCAGGCACTGCAACCCACGTGTACACATTTGCCTAATAGGTGTCCTGTTTCCAGAGCTAGTGGCGGCATGATATGTAATTTCACATGTCAAACGCCTCTGCTTTACGTTTATCTATTTCCTTCCAAGAGGTATTCTCCGTTACTAACGATCATTCTATATAGGACTGATGCGGACATTGTATAACTTCTGAACTGTGATCTGATGTGAACATTGGACGCTATACATCTCTGGAAAACTCTATTGTGCACGTATCACATGGAATCGATATTTTAAGGAAGTAGTTTTTTCATTTTACGGTTTGTTCCCATAGTTTATTGTAGAGAAACCGACAAGAGGAATGTATGTCATGCGCTGGAAATATATTTCTTACATCGGAATATTAACAGCGCTGCATTCCACATGACTGATAGGTCGGAAAGTAAAGCGATCTAAAATTATAGCCTGTTTTAAGTGCGGAACGTTGTAGCCTTAGGAGTGCAGGTGGTTATGTTCTCTCTTGCCAATACCTTCCAGGTACTGATCCTAGACTCTACAACCATACTTTAGAGTTGATAGCGTAGTTGATTTACGTAAAATGCTTCGAACTCCATCCATCTGGAGCTCCATCATGCATAAAAACCACCCGTTTCTTGTTCTTCTTAACCATCTGCTATTACATCACAACACTTTAAAATCTGTTACTATACACCGATAAGGGGTACTAACCACCTCGATATGGGAGCATCTGGAGAAATATTGGGTACTTGAACGGGCAAGGAATTGGCTGGCTCCAGTCATTCACGAGACGTGGAATGTAGCGGTCTAGTTCCGGTCAGCTGCAGATTAAATCAGTTAATGCTTCTGCACGGCATTCTGGTCAAAGACAGTGTGGGGAGGCATTTTAGTCTCTAATTTTACCCTAAGACTGCAAGATTTCTCTGTGACTCCCATCCACATAGAGATAGATCGTAAATGATGCACTATGCTCGAGGTGCTAGATATATACAGGGTGATCGTGACCAGGCCTAATATCTCACGAAATAATCATCAAATGAAAAAACTACAAAGAATGAAACTCGTCTAGCTTGAAGGAGGAAACCAGATGTCGCTATGGTTTGCCCGCTAGATGGCGTTGCCATAGGTCAAACGGATGTCAACTGCGTTTTTTTAAATAGGAACCCCCATTTATTACATATTGTGAAGTAATTAAAGAAATATGAATGTTTTAGTTGGACCACTTTCTTCGCTTTGTGATAGATGGCGCTGTGAACGCACAGTCATCTATCCACATTCGCAGTGATACTCGCAAAGTGGAGAAAGGGTGGTTAAGCTATGATACTGAAATTGGGAAACATGCTGTCACATCATTGGTCAGTGTTGAAATTACTGTAAAATTGCTAAAACTGTTCACACTGTCAACTCTAAAACTTATTATGTCAGTACATCAGCGGTGTGTTTTCCACCCCATCCGTCCACTGACACTCTGTTGGTTACCACATAATGATTGACTGACAACGTTTGTTTGAGTTGGAGAAAGAGTTTTATGGATGGGTGACACTCTCTGGGGATGGCTAGCACCGAAACAGTGATCACGTTCATGAGTGTAATATGAGGAATCAGTCAAAACAGAACGCAGAGCCATCAGATATTCCGTTACTGTGGCAGATGAGTTTAAATATAGAGGTAGCCCAGTTGACCTAGGTTCCCTCCCAAATTCAAACTTCCCGCCAGAGGGGGTTGGCTGGTGGGTGTGTGGCACTTCCCGCCATCTTGGATAATGGTACTCGCGTCATCAGCTGACGTCACAGCAGCCATCTTGAATGACGTCAATCGCGTCACTATGCGAGGTCTAGGTTACTGCGAGAGGCTGTACATCAGAACATGTTAATGTCAGTTTAGAATCTGACAAAGACCTCGAAGTCGTGGCGGAAAAAAAAAGTGTGGCAGTGTGCCAAGCATGTTAGAGCAGAGGAAAACGAACTATTTCAAACAACAACACAGGGTCACATGGAGCGTCTCTTGCAACATACAGTGTAGTCTGTGGGATACGGTCATCCTCCTACAGTACAGGTGATGAAACTTTAAACTGGTCTCTGCAGCTGATCATTACCTGTATATTTAATAAGATTGTCACATGTGCTCTACGCCGGCATGCAGGTGGTATTTGTGTTCTATATATGGGAGGAGAGAAATACAGTAAAAATTTTATCGAGTTCTATAACATATGAAGTTAGTGGAGCTTCAATGTTTCGTATTTTCTCTGTAGGATGGTACAGAATAGCGATGATAACACGTTGGGCTGATAGACGTGAATGGGACCTCAGGCACATGGATCTGCTTCGGACTGTAGTATCTGTATGTAGTTTGGGGACGCACCACAATGCGCCCATTTCCAACAAATGGTCGAAACACAGTCCTGTCGCACTAACTTAGGTCTCTATGTTTCTACATGGGTTGCAGAAAGTGGTAGATATGGCTTTCTCTAACTTTTACCCATTTACAACATAAATTAGAACGCTCACATGCACAAAGCTGCGGAAATGGCGGCAGTAGTAAGATGCATAGGGACTGACTAAAACAGACTTGGAAGTTTACTGTAGCAAACAGGTTCGAGAAAGGTACATGGTGATATGTTGCTGGGTTTGTGATCTCTTTCGCACTCTAATATTGAAGCTCCTTTCCTCAGTGGGAGAGCAGTGTAATTAAGTAAAGGTCTTTCTGTATTTGACAATCTCTAGGCCACTTTGCAGGGTTTAATTGTCGGTGCAATATGGTGATCTGTACAAAATACAATCATAATGCTCTATTAATTCACAAGACATCCTTTGTGCTGGGACGTAGGAGCATCTACAAACTGATTCGGACAAGATAGATGCAAGGTATGTACAGAAAGTTCTGAGAAAGCAAGTGTTCAAAGACAAGTTGAAGCAGACCATCCATCTCTGGCGGGGATGCCGTCACTCATCCACCACTGTGGCACTGGGACATCCCCAGACCTGTAGCTGTAGGGTACCGAAAATTCCGGCCATTTTTTTCTCTTCTGTAAGACAGTGCTTCGAATTCTGTTTGCATAATTGTTCTGATTTTCCCTGTCAGTGTGTAGAGAGTGCTCTCTTTCCAAACTACAAAAATGTTTTTATGATTAACAGTGTTTTCACGTGCGTGTACAGGCTTTTAGCGGTGAGAAGGCTTAACGTTTTTGAGACGTATATTGATAGCAGGATGAACATTTCACATGTTGCGTCAGCCAGCCGCAGCTCGAACAATGCACCCTGTGCTATTCTGTGACGTCAGTATCCACAGCAACGATAAACACACGTGCTGCCCAGAGGCGTCTTGCATATGGGACCAGTGTGAGGATGCCTTGGAGTTCTGTGACATCAGCATAACACTTGAAGAACTCTAATTGTATACCCGAAAATAGACCCAACTTTCACCTGCTCGCTGTAGGCAGCAATGGCGTGAGAACAATGGCTCGTGCTGGCTTGTGTCCGGTGGCCGCTTGCGGCTGCATCAATGACGCCCTTGTAGCATCTGTGCTCTGCAAATAGGTCTTCGTTTCAGTCTGGCCACGTCAGCAACGGTGTCTAGGTGATCATGTATTTCGAGAGTAATTTCTCAGGTGTCAAGTATGAAAGGGATGCTGCCGCCTCATGACTAAGGGACGCGAATGGGCACCTATGTGTGGACTGGCAGATGACAGCAGCGTCACTTTGAGGGGGCTGCTGGTGCATCCAGATTTGTGGTGGCGTGTGTGGTAGCCTTCTGTGTGGTCCAGTGGACAGAGGGCAGTGGGCAGTGCCTGCACACGTTGTTTGCATGTCTCTTGCATTATTTTGCAAGCAGGCTGTGCTATGCGTTATTTCGACAGTTTACGAGTTGATTTTGTGTCTGCACATCAGTGTACTGCATTACTTAGGAGGCGTTTGCATGTCTGTGTGTTGTGTACTGAAATTTTTTTGGTAATTTAGGAGTTGTTGGCGTGTCTGCGGAGCGTTATTTTGGTAATTTACGAGTAGTTTACAGGTCTGTAGGTTGTGTGACGTGACTCCAAGCATGTCAGAATGTGTGTTTTATATCAGTGTGATAAATATACTATCTAAAATCCATCCCTAAATAAACTGTTCCAAAATTAATCAAGTAGACTCCCTCCTTTCTCCAGCAGCCCAGCACAGGCTGAGTCATTTTCCCCTCCAGACAGCCATTTTGTGTTACATCACGGAATGGACGACAGCACCCTCTGCTGGCGGTACTGTGTACTAGGTCAGTTGGACTCCAGACCCCATGGTGACCACACTGTTTCCTGGCATTTCCCACCACCATCTTGGATTACATCACGGAACAGACGACAGCTCCCTCTGGTGGCACTACTGTGTACTAGGTCAGTTGGACTCTGGACCCAATGGCGACTACACTTTATGGTGGTACTACCTCTAATTGTTTAAATAAATAGTGCATGCTAAGTAAAGACTTATGTCCAGCACAGGTTGAGTCCTCTTCCCGCCATTTCCTAGGATGAGGTGGTGGTCGGATGACGTAGGTTAGTGAAGGTAGCCCAACTGCCGTTTCTTTCCTGGCATTTTCTGAGGTCAAACTTCCCACCAGTTCCTAGGAAGAGGTGTCAATCGGATGACTTAGGTCATTGGAGGTAGCCCAAGTGACCTATTTTCACGCAATTTTCTTAGGTTAGTAGAAGTGTGTTGCATTGTCCTGATGGAATTTGAACTCCCTGCCATTTTGTGGCGCAGGGGAGGGGAGGAGGAGGGGAGGGGATTTACGAGAGGTGGAGAGGTTAATTAATTGATCAATTTAACTAAGTACTCACCAAATTGATAAGAGTGAGAGGAGCCTATTCCAATAACTCAGACCTGAAAGTGTACCTATAGCAGCAAGGGGGGAAGGGGGATGGGTGTTTAGGTGAGGGGTAGGGGGCTGGGGAACAACAAGTTAACCCTTTCATGGATAAAATTCATTTTTTACAGATTTTTAAAATATTAAGGTGATAACAGTTTCTTTTCAGTCCTATTATTATATTTTCACTACGAAAATATTTTTTAAGTTCTCCATTTTTTCACAACAGGAAGTGGGACACACATGTCCCATGAACCAACGCAAGATACCTTTTCTGCTGACTGACTGATTTTGTAATTTTTTTGCCATAAACAGGATTTTGCAGAGAATAAAATAAATACAAATTATACATGCATGTAATCTTTTTATTTGTGTAGAGCCAGTGTAAAAAATATTCATTACATTTCAGTTTTCATGATACATGATCAATACTTAAAAAACTGTACATGCCATGAAACTTGGAAAAACATGGTGTGGCACAGAGTGGTACACCACAAGCAGTGCAAACAACTTCTGTTCTCTTCTCTTTAGAGTTTTTGTTGCAGAATCTGCATCGCTCCCTAGTGCCACTGTCTATAGGTACATGTTTGCCTATGTTCACAAACCGGACGTCATCTGGCACGCTAGAGACTCCTCTCTTTGCTGGGAAGAAAGTGGGCATTGATCCCCTCTTTTTCTTGGATGAATACCCATTAATCAATTGTCTTGCTAATCTTTACAAATAATGTCTGTAGGGACACATGTGTCCCACTAATTTTATTTCGATTATAAGGTAGTACAGTCGCTGAGAAGTACATTCCACACTGTTTTTGTACTAAAAAATGATAATTAAGTTAATAATAAGATGAATTACTTACTTCAGACATCGCTGGAAAGTGAGAAATGATGAAAACTGAAGAATGACACAAATAAGTGGTGTTGCAGCGGCCATATATACACGCCAGTCAACAAAAGTAGTCACCGCTTCTCTATTGTCTTTGCAGTGGAGTCCCGATTTTTTTCTTTGGTTCAGTACAGTCGTCCCTAGATGGCAGCACCGTGCAGAGCTGGATAACATATATCCTGACACTCGAACTGGGGCTCAAAATTAGTGGGACATATATGACCCGTCAACCACGAAAGGGTTAAGTGCATGTCAATCAAAAGGAAGGATCCTTTTAGCAGAACAATAGGTTACGTACCTGTCAATCAAAAGGAAGGATCCTTTTAGCAGAACAATAGGTTACGTACCTGTCAATCAAAGGAGAACTATAGGTTAAGTACCTGTCGATCAAAGGAGAACAATAGGTTAAGTACCTGTCAGTCAAAGGAGAACAATAGGTTTGGCCCTGAGTGCATACCTGCACCTGATGTAGGCAACCCACACTTACAAAATGCTCCCATACGATCTTTCACCCACTACTGAGACCACCGATTCCTGTGGCATCTAGTGTGAAGGCTCTATTCACACTGGACTTTAACAGAACAGAATGAAAGGTAATGACACCTTAAATAGAGATATGTTCACATTAGATGAAACTGCAGCGAAACTTGATTTCGCTTAGTCCAGAACCAAACAGTGAAACTGAAGCTAAGAAATACCATCTGCAATACAAAAGGTCGCGATATAGAACTGGAATCAAGGAAGCATGGATAGAGTTTATTCACACCAAATCAAACTTCATACTGAATTTCTTAACAAAGGTTGTATTGTAAATTTCCACCCTATCAAGAAGTGAAAGGCTACAAAAAAGTGACACCTTAACATTTCAAAACATCAGAATTTACCAGCCCAAGAAAATATATACATACCTCAAAGAAACTGGTATAGGCATGCGTATTTAAATACAGAGATATATGAACAGGCAGAATAGCAGAATACTGCACTGCGGTCAGCAACGCCAATATAAGGCAACAAGTGTCTGGCGCAGTTTTTAGATCGGTAACTGCTGCTACAGTGGCAGGTTATCAAGATTTAAGTGACTTTGAACGTAGTGTTGTAGTTAGCACACGAGCGCTGGGACACATCATCTCTGAGGTAGCGATGAATTAAGGATTTTCCCATATGACCTTTTCACGAGTGGACCCATCAACCCCGACATTGGACTGTTGATGACTGGAAGCATGTTGTCTGGTTGGACGAGTCTCATTTCAGATTGTATCGAGGGGATGGACGTGTACGGGTTTCGAGACAATCTGACATGAATCCATGTCAGTAGGGGGGTGTTCAAGCTGGTGGAGGCTCTGTAATAGTGTAGGGCGTTTGCAGTTGGCAGGATATGGACCCCTGATACGTCTAGATATGAGTCTGACAGGCGACACGCATCTAAGCATCGTATCTGATCACCTGCATACATTCCTGTCCATTGTGCATTCCGACGGAAATTCTAGCAGGACAATGCGACACCCCACACGTCTAGAATTGCTACAAAGTGCCTCCATGAACACTCTTCTGAGTTTAAACACTTCCACTGGCCATCAAACTCCCCAGATATGAACATTATTGAGCATATCTGGGAATGCCTTGCAACGCGTTGTTCAGAAAAGATCTCCACCTCCTCGCACTCTTACGGGTTTATGGACAGCCCTTCAGGATTCATGGTGTCAATGTCCTCCAGTACTACTTCAGACATTAGTCGAGTCCATGCCATTTGTTGCGGCACTTCTGCGTGCTCGCAAGGACCCTACACAATATGAGGCAGGTGTGACAGTTTCTTTGGCTTTCAGTGTATAATGTTAATTGTATAGTTACATATAATGAACTACATAAACTTAAAAATTAAACTGCTAAAATTGTCATGTCAAAAATCCGTTGGGTTGAACAGAGATACGATAGAAATGTTTCTTAATTTTACTTTCCACGCCAGAACATAGGTCATGCACCCCTCCTTTACTTTTCATACACTGAATTATGCCTTCTTCTCTATCTTCCTTGCCGAGATGACATAATCAGTTCATTCTGTCGTTTACTTTTTATTCTTATTGAAGTTTTCATTTGCCTGTCTCTTTTTGATAGGTTTGTGTACAGGTTTCTTCGTTTAATTGCCTTTTCCTTGGCTTGCACTTCCTTTCTGTGAGGACTCGATGTTAATTCCATTGTTCGTTCAGTTCTTGTCGTATATTTCTAGCTAACTAGATAGGAGATAAACTATTCAAATTAGATTTTATTTGTTGAGTGTTAATTTAGGTAACTGTTGCAGTGTTGTTTCTGGGTCCATATTCTTGAGACACTGTAGAAGGCCCAGATTGGTCACTGAGTGGTGTTGTAACATTAGGCAGACATCCAGATGTTCGTGTCGTCGATTCAGTTCCATCGTTCGGTTCTTAGTCTGATTTATCAACAATATGCACAGTAGCAGCTACAAAGTCCTCTTCTTTGACGACTTTTCTTTCACATGACCACAAGCCTGCTACATCCATACAAACTGGTCTAGGGTATCCATTACGCATGAGTTCTGGGATGTTAGCTTGTTTTATGACACTTCCAGGATTTGAGCGTAGCCATGAAGACGCAGCTTCATTGTGGCTGTTTCTATTGTTTTAAAGAATGATCTGTCCAATGGCTAAAGGTGATGTGTCGTGTGAGCAGGAAATGATAGCATGATTTTACTACAACACGAGCCATCTGAATTGCCTCTAAATTCTTGATGTGTTTGTAGTGTCAATCCAGTAAAACCAAAATTTGTTTCTGGTCCCGTTTTTCTCCTTTTTTTTTAATTTTTATGAAATCTTCTAGCCATCAGACAAACGGTTAGTATGTTATCCATTCATTTCTTGATCCTTTAAAACTTGTGTTTGGTAGAGCTGACCTTTATTAAGACTTCGTCCTTAGGTTAGTTAGGTTTAAGTAGTTCTACGTTCTAGGGGACTGATGACTTCAGCAGTTAAGTCCCATAGTGCTCAGAGCCATTTTAACCATTTTTTGTTTGCTTTTTTGAGCAATTACTTTAGACTGTTTGTGAATGGTGGGTAATGCCATTTCATCCACGTCATATTTGGTCAGCAGAAAACTTGTTGCTGTTGTGGTCTTCAGTCCTGAGACTGGTTTGATGCAGCTCTCCATGCTACTCTATCCTGTGCAAGCTTCTTCATCTCTCAGTACCTACTGCAACCTACATCCTTCTGAATCTGCTTAGTGTATTCATCTCTTGGTCTCCCTCTACGATTTTTACCCTCCACACTGCCCTCCAATGCAAAATTGGTGATCCCTTGATGCCTCAGAACATGTCCTACCAACCGATCCCTTGTTCTGGTCAAGTTGTGCCACAAACTTCTCTTCTCCCAAATCCTATTCAATACTTCCCCATTGGTTATGTGATCCACCCATCTAATCTTAAGCATTCTTCTGTAGCACCACATTTCGAAAGCTTCTATTCTCTTCTTGTCCAAGCTATTTATCGTCTGTGTTATGCAGAAAACTTATATTTATCTAATATTTCCTCATTTTTATAAAAAACTCATTAATAAGCTCTTTATTAAACCTTTTCTTTCGTGCCACCGATATTACTTCAGGAACTCGCAAGGACAAAGTGGGATGATCTTTTATAAACCTGTAATTCTGTTTTTTACCGGCTACTTTTTCTTTATTGAATCGATGATGTAGATGATATTTCGCAGATAGTTGGTAGGCAAGTTTCATTAATTCAGTAACAGCTACTCTGAAAAAAAAAACAATATTCTAAATTAATTATTTGCTGTGTTCATTCATCTTCCATCTCTGCTGCCATATCATTAGGTCTTCTAAATTTTTGTGTTTTATTTAAGCCTTCAAATGACGACGCAGTATAGGCTTTGGTGTATTACATCATCTAAACGCTCCATTAAATCCAAATTTACAATTCCGATATTTCAGTAAAGCTGCGTCCGTATTCTCCTGCTTCCACTTATTGTATGCTCTCTTTGTCATACTGACCAACTGAAACAATCACTCTTTAGTTGGTATGTAATTTCCATCAGCGTCTAAGTCGTACAGGTACGATCAACGAATTCTCCACAGGTGTGAGATAGGCAGTGAGATCTGTATCTTTCAAACCAGAACCACAGGCATAACCTCAAAGTTTTCTACCGTTTGATTATGCTTAAATAAATGGCAGAGTACCATGAAAATAGACATGATACAAAGCAGTTACTGTCTCATCATATTCTTCTCCGAAGTTGCCTACAAATGAGGGAGAGAAAGTAATAAAAACAATCAAACAAACTTATTTGATAATTATTTTCTGACACGACAGCCAGCCGTCTCCTCACACGACTATTTTGTTCGACTTTACACTATTTGATGTTGTATTTTATAAACGTGGCATCAAATACTAGTGGAATACGACTTAGGCTGTGGTATGACTATAACAGCAACTTTACTATGTTGTAGTAACGAACTCGATAATAGCCAGGTTATCACGGATCCCAAATGAGAAGTAATCTGGGTGAAGTTAAGCATGAAAAGTTGGTCAGAAATGGTAATTCCATGGTTTTATAGACCGAATGGGTCATGAACTCTAGTAGTAGACTGCTTCAGTGAAAACTTACAGAATGTTGTTAATTATTGTCCTAGTCATGCTGTTGTAATGGGGGAGGTGACTTCAACTTGCCAGGGATACAATGAGTGAGTCATTCCGTCAAAACTAATGCCAGAGACAGGAATTTGTGTAACATTGTTCTGAATGTGTTGCGCGGAAATTACATGGAGCAGATAGCTCGAGAATCAACTCGTCAAGGTTACATGTTAGACTTCCTGTCAACAAAGAGAACTGAACTTATCGAAGCAGTTAACGTGGAGGAAGGTATCAGTGATCATAAGGCTGTGATAGGAAATATAACTATGGGTTTTACAAGGCATGTAAAGAAAGGTAGGGAGATTTTTTGCTTAGCAAGAGTGACAGGATACGAATTGTAGACTGAGTAGGCAGCATCAAATATTCAGTGATAAGGACGACGATGTGGAGCAAATATGGTAAAAAACTCAAAAGCATCATTTTAATATGCCTTAGGCAAATATGTTCCTGGCAAGGTCGTAAGGGATGGAAAGACCCATCATGGTATAATAGCCTCGTTAGAAAACTGCTCTGTAAACATAGAGAGTTTCATCTCATGTTCAAGAGAAGTCAAAACCTAGCTGATCAACAAAAATTGAACGATGTGGAAATGAGCGTAAGGTGATCAATGAGAGAAAAGTTCAATGACTTTGAAAGAAATATTTCGTCAGCCGATTTGGGTAAAAACCCTAAGAGGTTTTGGTCTTATGTAAAATTAGTTAGTGGTACGAAATCACGTGTTCATTCACTCAAAGACCATACTGGCACCGAAACAGAAGATAACAGAGAGAAGGCCGAAATACTGAATTCAGTCTTCCGAAATTGTTTCACTGCAGAAGATCGTCACAAAAAAAAAAAATGGTTCAAATGGCTCTGAGCACTATGGGACTTAACTTCTGAGGTCATCAGTCCCCTAGAACGTAGAACTACTTAAACCTAACTAACCTAAGGACATCACACACATCCATGCCCGAGGCAGGATTCGAACCTGCGACCGTAGTGGTCGCGCGGTTCCAGACTGTAGCGCCTAGAACCGCTCGGCCAGCCTGGCATGCAGATCGTCATACAGTCCCTTCTTTCAATCATATCGAAGTGTCAGATGTTGAGATAACCGATCGTAGAATAGAAAAATAACTACAATCGCTTAGCAGTGGAAATGGATCAGGACCACATGAGATACTTGTAATATTCTTCACAGATTATGTGAAAGAACTTGCTCCTCTTCCAGCAGCAGCTGTAGCAACGAGCGGTTCCTAGCGACTGGAAAAAGGCGCATGTCATTCCCGTTTTGAAGAAGGACCGTAGGATACATGCACCCAATTGAAAATCTATATTGTTAACGTCAGTCTGTTGTAGAATTGTGGAACATCTTTTATGCTCAAGAATTATGACGTTTTTGGAGAACGAAGATCCCCTCTACAAAAATCAACGGGGATTCCGCAGACAGAGAGCTTGCGAAACTCAGCTCGCTCTGTTCCTCTATGAGATTCATAGCGTTGTAGACAACAGAGTTCAGGTCGATGCCCTGTTCCTTGACTTTGGAAGGCATCTGACACCATCCCGCACTGCCGTTTAGTGAAAAAATAGGAGCCTATCGAGTATTAGACCAGATTTGCGACTGGGTTTACGACTTCCTCGCAGACAGAACTCAATACGTCGCTGTTAACAGAACAAAAACGACAGATGTAAAGGTAATTTCCGGAGTAACCCAAGGAAGTGTGGTAGGATCGTTACTGTTTACGATGTATATAAATGATCTAGGAGAAAGCATAAGATGACCTTTAAGACTGTTCACAGATGATGTAGTTATATGAAACATAGTAGCAATCCCAGACGATAGTTTTGATTTGCGGAATGACCCACAGAGGACCGATGAATGGTGCAGGCTCTGGCAGTAGACCCTGATCGTAAATAAATGTAAAATATTTTGCATATGTAGGAAAAGAAAGCCGCTACCGTGCAAATACACTGTTGATGAGAAACTGCTACAAACAGTATCCACCCGCAAACTATCTAGGAGTAACTATTCAGAGCGACCTTAAGTGGAATGACCACATAAAACAGACAGTGGGAAAAGGAGATGCCAGACTAAGATTCATAGGAAGAATCTTAAGGAAGTATAAGTCATTCACGAAGGAAGTTTTTATTTATTTATTTATTGTTCTGTGGGACCAAATTAAGGAGAAGTCTCCATGGTCATGGAACGAGTCAATACATGAAATTATAACACGATATTAGAAACAGATAAAATGAAATATAAAAAACCATATTCAGGTGACAAGTCGTAAGTTTAAATAAAGAAAATCAACAACGTAACACTGGAATTTGCTTAATTTTTTAGCTCTTCCAGGAGCTCCTCGGCAGACTAGAAGTGATGAGCCATGAGGAAACTCTTCAGTTTAGACTTAAAAGAGTTTGGGCTACTGCTAAGATTTTTGAGTTCTTGTGGTAGCTTATTGAAAATGGATGTAGCAGAGTACTGCACAAGAGTCAAGGAAGTGCATTCCACATGCAGATTGGATTTCTGCCTAGTATTAATTGAGTGAAAGCTACTAACTCTTGGGAATAGACTAATATTGCTAACAACAAACGACATTAAAGAAAATATATACTGTGAGGGTAATGTCAGAATTACCAGACTATTGAATAGGGGTCGATAACAGGTTCTCGAACTTACACCACATATAGCTCGAACAGCCCGTTTTTGAGCCAAAAATACCCTTTTTGAATCAGAAGAATTACCCCAAAAAATAATACCATACGACATAAGCATATGAAAATATGCGAAGTAGACTACTTTTCGTATTGAAGTGTCACTTATTTCAGATACTGTTCTAATGGTAAATAAAGCAGCATTTAGTTTCTGAACAAGATCCTGGACATGGGCTTTCCACAACAGCTTACTATCTATCCGAACGCCTAGGAACTTGAACTGCTCCGTCTCGCTTATAATATGCCCATTCTGTCAGATCAAAATATCGGTTATTGTTGAATTGTGAGTTAGAAACTGTAAAAACTGAGTCTTACTGTGATTTAGCATCAAATTATTTTCCACAAGCCACGAACTTATTTCATGAACTACAATATTTGATACTGTTTCAATATTACACACAAGATCCTTCACTACCAAACTGGTGTCATCAGCAAACAGAAATATTTTTGAATCACCTGTAATACTAGAAGGCATATCATTTATATAAATAAGAAACAACAGTGGCCCCAGCATGAACCCTTGGGGAACGCCCCACTTAACAGTGCCCCATTGGGACTGAACATCACTACCACTCTCAATATTGCGCAGAATTACCTTCTGCTTTCTGTTCTTAAAGTAAGAGGCGAACCAATTGTAAGCTACTCCCCTTACTCCATAATGGTCCAACTTCTCCAGTAATATTTTGTGGTCAGCACAGTCAAAAGCCTTCGTTAAATCAAAGAAAACACCTAGCTTTTGCAATCTTTTATTTAATCCGTCCAAAACCTCACAGAGAAAAGAGAATATAGCATTTTCAGTTGTTAAACCACTTCTAAAACCAAACTGAACATTTGACAGCAAATTATATGAATTTAAGTGCTCCTGTAACCTTGCATATACAACCTTCTCGATAACTTTAGCAAACACAGATGGCATAGAAATAGGTCTATAATTGTCAATATTATCCCTGACTCCCTTTTTATAAAGTGGCTTCACCGAGTACTTTAATTGGTCAGGAAACCGACCACTCCTAAAGTATAAGTTACAGATATGACTAAGTACTGGGTTAACATACATAGAACAATACTTAAGTATTCTTCTAGATACCCCGTCATATCCATGAGAGTTCTAGGTCTTTAGTGATTTAATTATTAACTCAATCTCCCTCTCGTCAGTATCATGGAGGAGCATTTCAGGTAACAGTCTCGGAACACCTTTTTTCTATATGATTCCCTGTTGGGACTAGGTTTCCATTTAGTTCACCTGCTATATTCAGAAAGTGATTATTAAATACTGTACATATATGCGACTTATCAGTAACACAGACATTCCCACTACGCACTGATTCTATATCCTCGACCTGTCTCTGCAGACCAGCCACTTCCTTTACGGCTGACCATATGGTTTTAATTTTATCCTGAGACTTAGCTATTCTATCTGCATACCACATACTTTTTGCCTTCCTAATAACAGTTTTAAGCACCTTACAATACTGTTTGTAACGGGCTGCTGCATTTAGATTCTGACTGTTTCTAACGTTTTGACATAATTGCCACTTTGTTCTACAAGATATTCTTATCCCTCTAGTCAGCCACCCAGGCTGCCTGTTTGTGCTAGTACCCTGTTTTGAACGTTCTAACGGAAAGAAACTTTCAAAGAGCATGAGAAAAGTCTTGATAAAAGCATTATATTTATCATCTACTGTATCAGCGCTATAAACACCTTGCCACTCTTGTTCCTTGATGAGGTTTCCAAAGGTCTCTACAGCAACTGGATCAGCTTTCCTAAACAGCTGACGACTATATTTAACACGTGTTGCAACACAAAAATCTTTTAGAGTTAAAATTTGTGCATCACGATCTGAAAGGCCATTCACCTTTTTGCTAACAGAATACCCTTCTAGTAATGAGGAATGAACAAAAATGTTGTCTACGGTTGTTCTACTGTTCCCTTGCACTCTCGGTGGAAAGAATACAGTTTGCATAAGATTATACGAATTAAGGAGGTCCACCAGCATCCTTTTCCTTGCACAATTACTTATACAATTAATATTGAAGTCACCACATATAACTAACTTTTTGTATTTCCTATAAAGTGAACCAAGAACCTCCTCTAGCTTTAGCAAAATTGTTGTGAAATTGGAGTCTGGGGATCTATAAATAACAACAGTTAGAAGTTTAGCTCCATTAAATTTAACCACACCTGCACAACATTCAAACACCTTTTCAGTGCAGTACTTTGAAACATCAATTGACTCAAATGGGATACCGTTTTCCACATACATGGCTACTCCCCCACACCGCAAAGAGCCCCTCGAAAAGCTGCCAGCCAACCTGTATCCTGGTAAAGGAAGCCTCTGAATTATCTCCTTATTTAAGAAGTGTTCAGATATACCAATAATTTCAGAGTCAACTTCTATAAGCAATTCACTAACTTTATCTTTAATACCTTGTATATCTTGATGAAATATACTAATTCCCTCATTACTCGGATACCTAAGCTTTGTCAAAAGTGGTTCCTTTGTTAGAGAGACTTCCCTTAAGCACGAATACCTATCAGCTGACTTCAATCTAAAAAAGGTGCAGCTCTAACTCCCACTACTGCAGAAATTTTGCCATGAGTGATCCCACCAACCCCACCTATGCTGTCACCTATAAGCTTTGCTAACCTTCCCTTCCCATGCCTGTTGAGGTGCAGGCCATGTCTAGTGAAACCTGTCCTGCTGATAGACTCCATCGACACCACTGAAATGTGAACCATGATTTCTGTCATCAGCGCACCCCCAAGTCTCATGTTATTACGCCTGACGGCTGTATTAAGATGAGGCCGATCGTGACGCTGAAACAGTTCCACGAAATGCACAATCGTGTTGCCCGTCTGAGTGGCTATCATTTCCAGGTCACCATCTATGTCATACTCCCCACCCCTATCAATACTATTACCAGCCCCACCCACAATCACTACCTGATCCTCTTTAGTAAAATCCCTACATAACCCCCCTATGTTAACAGTCACCTGAGCCAATCCTGCATTAGGCTTCACAATGCTGGTGATCTGATAGTCACTCCCCAGCACTTCCTGCAACTGCCGGCCTACACCTCTGCCATGAGAACTACCTAACAGCAGAACCTTCTTCTTCCTCTTCGACTTTGCAACTGTTCTAGCCACCGTAACTACTGAGGTCTGCTGCATACTTCCTACATCTACAGCTACTAGAGATTCCTCTCCACTAAACTCTGACAGTTGGTCATATCTATTGTAAACATCAATAGTAAATCCATCTGAAAATCTTCTTCTCCTAGCAGATCTCTTGCCAACAGCCATCTCCCATTCCCCAATCCCATTCTCCCTCCTCATCCTATCTAGGTCCTCCTGCGCGTTTTTCAACTGCACCTGAAGGGCACAGATCTTACGCTTCTGCTCCTCTGTTTACTTACTGTTGCTACATAACCTTCAGTTCCAGGAGAGGATCTCACCAGAATGCCTACTGGCTTCCCTACTGCATTCCCCCCCGTGAAAATACTTCAAACAAGTCTCACACCGCAATCCACTACTCACGAACCTACGGCAAAGCCCTCACTTCTCACTCATGGTAAAATTTTATTTTTTCTAAGTTCCACTACTGCAATAAGAAGATGTTAAAAAACTGACTACAATAATCACAAACTTACTCTACAAGGGAAGTAACTACTATTATTAACAGTATTAATAAACAACAAATGTGAATATAACAAAAGACTAATACAGAAAGAGAATCAAACGTCTAATTACACAGTAAGGCAGCTGAAAACAGTTCCCTAAAGTTTCTTCTGAAATTATTTCATCAGAAAACACAAAAAACAACGGTTGAAGACTACTAACTGGTCAGCGCCAAATGTAAACACAGGTAAGAGGTTACGTTGCTCGATACGAAACACTCACAAATATCAGGTCACAACACAAGAAAGGCAGAGGTGAATGAAGAAACCACTAATAAATCACTTATAGAGTAAATAGTATCACAAAAACCGTTAAAATGTGTATCTGAAACCTAAAAATATATTAAAAAACTTAGAGAGCGATCTCACACGCTGTCACTCGCTTAGAAGTAGGTGCATCTCTGCAAGATGGCTTATAAGACGCTTGTTCGACAGATTCTTGAGTATTATTCATCAATATGGGATCCTTATCAGGTAGTACTGCCAGAAGAGACAGAGTAGAACCAACGAAGAGCGTCGTTTATCGTTACGGGATCGTTGTATCGGCCCGAGAGCTCTTCTGATATGCTTAACAAACCCCATAGGCAGACGTTTTAAGAGAGGCGTTGAGCATCACGCAGAGGTTTATTATGGAAATTTCGAGCAAGCACTTTCCGGCAAGGATCCGACAACATGTTTGTCATACCAGAAGTACTTTTAGCCACACACCATTAGGTGGCATGCGGTGTATGATGTGTATGTAGACAAACACACACACACACACACACACACACACACACACACACACACACACACACAACACACACACACACACACTCATCAAACAATCTTTAAGAGGCAGTGTATAGAGCCTTGTTACCTTGGCTATTGTGTATTGTTTTCTTTAAAAGTAACAAATAAGGACGAAAACTACTGTACTTTTCTCCACATTAGAGCCAAATTTTTCTATATTAGAAAAAGTTTTTCAATGAAAATTGTTTCATCAATTTGTGGTTTATTTGTGTAAAGTTCGGTTATTTCCTTGTGTAGGTAATGTAAAGCCGAAGTCATTTTTCGATTCCAGATATCTGGTCTCTTTTGTCGAAGAACACTCACAGGGAAAAAATATCCTGGTCCTCATCGAATGTTCGGAAAATGTCATGAAAACAAAGGAAACAATAAAACAAAAATGAAGAAGACGCAAAAACATAAAATTCACACTTTCAACTCGTGTGAACACGGCTAGATTAGATTAACTGCCGATGTTACCAGACAACGCCATCCTCTCTCCACAATCGTCAACGTTACAACTATCTTCCCAAGAATCCTTAATTTCACTAATAAGTTTCCTTTAATTTACGTCCATGGTCACAATCTTTTCTGTTTAACAAATTACAGGTTTCGGTCTTTAATGACCATCATCAGATCTGTCTCATAAAATCAAAGTCCTAATGCACTGCAGCGATAGTGGCATAGTCAACTGTTAAATGCGGAATCAGCAGTGCATTAGGACTTTGATTTTATGAGACAGATCTGATGGTGGTCATTAAAGACCGAAACCGGTAATCTCTTAAACAGAAAAGATTGTGACCATGGACGTAAATTAAAGGAAACTTATTACATATACTGGTCACTGTGTTTTTTTGCGACTATGTCGCAGCTTGTGAAACCTTAATTTCACGTTCCCCACCTTTACGTTGTGTGAATGGTGCCATCTGAAAAGCATGCTTTGACGTTCTATTCCAGACGCTCAGTGTGAATCGATTTGAAGAGGAGTATTGAATGGACAAAGAAATAATGCAATAACGTATATCACGATTATTAAATATTTTCTGAAACTATCAGGTGGAAATCTTTGATAACAAAATGAGAATGTGAACGGAAAATCCTCCATTTGTCAATCTCTTTCCTGAGCGGTTTATTACTAGTACATATAACTGCAGTATTTTTACAAGTTCGTAGCAGAAACTCATTTTATAATTTCTTGCAAGCAGCATCTCGACAAGAATGGCACAATGTCTACGATGTGATATATCTCAGGTGTTGTACATAGGTTATACTCTATGGTGAAGTACTGTACGCATCTTTCCATCGAGGGAAGGTGGTAGTGTATATCTTTGGCCAGGTACCAGATGACGTGAAAGATTGTCGGAGAGAGTTTGTGTGTGGGCCTCAACTGTGCGTTGGAACTGTAATGTTTATTAAACGAAAGCTAAAGAGCTCTAAATTGACACGATTGTTGTTCATGTAACCACGTCTGGCACTAATTTACATCATTGGAAAGAAGATACTTCCACGAAGAGTGAACATCTGTGAGTCCTTTTCTCAGGCTTGTTTTGTTTTGATGTATGTCAAGTCTGTTAATGTGTCGATTCCGTGTTTATAAGCGAACACCATTTACATTTTAAGTTAGGATGGAAACAAATTTTTGTCAGTACCACTATATTTCTGTTTTTTCCTAACTTTTGTGTGTTTTGTGTCAGCAAAAATGTAGCCCACGTACACTCGATATTGAGACAGGAAGCTTTCTGTATTCACGGAAGTTTACCCACGGTGACTGTAAACTCATAAGAGAATTTCCTCTTCCCTGCAGCAGACAGTCATCTTTGGGTACCGAATCTTAAGCTGGGCCTTTGTTGTGTGTTGAGAATATGACCAGTGTTAGTAAAGAGAGCAGAAGAACAGTGAGCTATGGTTTCAGTTCCGTCAGCAACCGCTTGATAGAACTTCATTGTTGTGTTGAATGGTATCATGGTTGATGGTTAAGGACCACAACAGATGCCCAGTGAATGATAGCTGTTGTCAAACAACTGTATGTTCTTTCACACCGCATATTTTGCTCGAGAGTACCGTACTTTTGTGATTATTAAATAAAATATACATTTTACTATCAGTATCGTAACAAATAACCATTTATCACATAGCTCATCTCGAGATTTTACAGAGATTTCGGTGTTTATGTTAGATCACTATTCAAAAAACATATGTTTCTGTTCAATTTGGATGAAGTACGTAAAAAGACGAGACAGTTTCGTGCATCATATTTCATAATTTTATATGTGGTTTGTCGTTCTGTAAATAATCAACAGTAATTACGTTATACGCTGTTTCTACATCTTTGGTCTTTTAGAGTTATTATTTTTATGTGAACTGGTGTTGTATAATTACACAGTTGATGTGACTGGAGCATAATTTTCTCATTAATTTTTTTTCCTTCATCTAATTAGCTTTTTTTCGATCCTACTACTGTTAATTATCTGCAGATCTTTGGCCATCAACAGTCATTCATGTTGCAGTTACTGCATAGCTTATAGCTCCTGCTTTCACTGCCGTGCTGAACTATGTAACTTTCCTTTTATTATAGATTTGTGTTAAATTTCCCATCCTTCTGTACCTCACATTGAACAGAATGGAATTTACTACATTGCTACAGCCAGTTTTTTGGTCTCCAATCATCCAATTCTGTTTATTTTTAATTTTAACTACTACTAAACACAAGTAAAGTGAATGTGATGTGACTTCACACAGTTGGATGTGTACTGTGGGAAGAAGGGTGTCTGGATATGTCAGATATAGTCAATAATTGTATTATGTCATCACAAGCAGTTATGCAGATTCGGTTGTGTGTGATGTGGTGAGAACTGTGGACTTGTAAATTAAAAAGAAAAAAATTGAAAAATATTTGCTGTTATGAGGCCAGTCAAATTTCTCACTGATAGCAACTGGAATGGCCATGTGAGACATTGCTGGCTTCATGGGTGGTGTGACATGCTGTGGTTCTATTATTATCTAAGGCAACAAATATTGTAAATGGTGGCTGCTTCAGATATGTGTAAATTATAACTTTCATGCTGAAACATGATACATACACATGCACCACACCCATTCTTCACCTTCCTCTGATTCATCCCAAACATAAATGAGGTGTATGGCATTATAAGTTTTAACAAGTATTTGATTATATGATATCTGAATTGTGTAATTATCATTTGTTTGTCCTTAGTGCAAGACATGGGCAATGACATTGATTGCTTGATAATTATGTTGTGGTATGATTCTCTTGTGAATAGCCTAGCAGTAAGACTTCTCTCTTGGGACATGTATATATGAGTTTGTACTTGGCACAGTCCATGTCAGTCCAAGTAGGCAAATAAAAGAATCTTACCTTCATAGTCTCAGATAATATTGAATTTAACATATGTTCAAATGGAGGAAAAGTAATAACCCACATTTTTTGTTTTGGCCAAAAAAATTAATCCTGGGATAACAGGTTGGTAAAATGACAACAAACAACATTAGTCGCATGTGTAAAATGTTAAGAAGTTTTATATCTGGAACAGTTGATGATATTTTATTGCTTTTTTATTTTAAAAATAACAATTCTGTGACTAAAATGACACACTTGGTTTGGAAAAGTGTGTCAAAGATATTTTCCACTGTCTATTTAAGTAGAATTTTCGAAAAAAATTCAACATATTGAAATCTTGTGAAACATATGCACCAATTGTAAAATATACCGTTTCCAAACAATAGAATTTTTGTTTACTCAACTTAGTACTGGAAGTGAGAAGTGGCAGATGCATTGCTGCCTTACAGCTGGTAATCCAAATCTGGCAGCAAGTCTTTGCGGTAGCATGATATTTGCAAGGATTCCGTTCAATTCACAGATCATGTCTATAACCTCTACAATCCACCAATGACAGTCATACACACAGACTATAAACATCTCTCTTTGTTCTGAATCTGAATATTTGTGTACTGCTCTGAAATCTTGTTTGGATGAGTGAAGTTTCTTCTTTCTTGCTACTTAAAGTCTGTGCAAGACACATTCATGTATTAATTTTAATCCAGATGTGTGTCTTTAGAATTCCTTTTGGGCTGGAAAAATAGTTGGGATGACACTTACACCTTTCCGGTACCAAAGATACTTTATATGTACTTGGTTACTGTAAGCAGTTCTGTGGATTCATACAGTTGGTAATGATTTTTGAAGTGACTAGTGTCACCCATAGAAATAATGAGACAATGCTTGTGATGAACCGTGTTCTCTATTGTCACTTATAACTGCATCTCTTTTTGTCATGTTTTGAAAATATTTCATTCTTGTATAAACCGAAACTTTGTCATTAATCCAGTCGTAACATCATACTTCCTACAACAGAGTCACAAACCAGTCACTGAATTGCAATGAAGCACTAAACACAGTTGTTTAGAGTCAACAAGTCCCTTCACTTCTGCTATACATTGTTACAATTTCTTCAGATACTAATGTATTAGGCCAACTTCTTTCACAGTCCGTTTTCAGACTTCAGCAATATAGGTCTCTGTAGCAAAAGTTTTCTTAATTAATTCCTTATGTCACTTCAGAACAGCCCTCCATTATATTTTTTACACCACATAGGTGTAAGGCCAGTATCCCATTTACAGGCAGTTGCCACTTTCCTGAAGCAAACCTGTTTCTTGCTCTGTCACGTAGAGTTAACAACCTTACATGGCCAACCGAGGCTCAAATTAGTCCTTCAAAGTTACCACTCACAAGTTCAAACATTGCACTATACACAAATAAAGACAGCTTGAGGTGGGTATGGAAACATAGTGCTTAAAATTTTGATCTCCCAGTGTAGAATATTGAATGTTCTTCCACGTATGTGATGAAGGTTTCTCTATCACTGTGGGCACATCTTTCCGCTTTCACCACATTTTCTCTTGTAACTGTTGTAGTAATCATCTTTTTTGTTGGCACTCTGGTGAGAGTAGTTCCATTTATGTTCCAGATAAAATGTACATGTGCAATTTGTGGTGTGGTTCCAGGTGTTCTACCAAGTTGTTTCCATTTTATGCACTATATTTCCACAGCTGGCTCAACCATCTTCCGTAAGTGCTGCAAGTTTTGCTGCTGTGTACTGTCTGCATAAAATGGAAACGACTACTCAGCCAAATACCTGGAAGCTCTCCATTAATCAGTTGTGCCAAGAAAACCTGAGGAACTGTGTGATTTAATTGTATGCTTTGCACAAAAGATGACCATAATAAGACTTTACTTTTCTGAGAACTCCTCTTGCAGTTCTCATATTTCTTGCACTGTCCACCATGTAGTTAGATGGAGATAGAATGTGATGCAAAATATTTTTGTTTTTAAAGGGGCACCAGGATAACTGTTTGAATATTTTCATTGTAGGATGGACATAATGCAACATCTGAATTGATGTTTGCTAAAAATTCGTGACTAGTTGCTCAAGCTTCTTTTGGTTAATTTTCTGGAATTTCCACTTATTGTTTGTCAGTTTTGGTGTAGTTGGCTACAGCTTCAGTAAAGTCTGTGTATTTAACTTCATGACTCCATAACTGACCATAGTTTCTTAACAATAGGTACACCAACCCCATAGCTGACTGATTTGGGGAATGTAATTTTACCTCGTCAAACACAAAATCTGCATCGTTTCTTGTCCGCCCACAATCATTGTTGATAATGTCAATGCATTTCAAACAGAGAAAATGTTCACATGTGGATTTCAAAAGAATTGCTTGAATGAGAATTCTATGTGTACATTGACTTGCCAAATATTACAGGCCTTAAATAATAAAATACCACCACTTGATTTTTTTTTGCCAAGGTGTTTGATTGTGTAGAGTGTTACCATCATAGAAAAACTCACGTTGTATGGAATTAGTGGCATTACAAACAATTGGTTTGAATCATGCATAACGGACAGAATCCAAAAAGTTATGCTGAATAGTTTGAACAGTGTTGGAAGAAAAGATTCTAGTGATTTTGTGGAGAAGATATGAGACTGACCAAAGTTGCTGCATCTGGGACTAGGCACCAGATCCTGGTTTGAGAAGTCTTTGTCTGGCCATTCAAGAGGTCGTGTTTATATAAAGCATTATTTTTGCTATCGTTTGAGTGCTATGTTTGTGTGCTGGCTGACTTTGGTTGGTAAATATGCTTTATCATTTTATTTTTTATTGTACTATATGTGGTGTGTGTGTGTGTGTTTCTTGTATATCAAAACTGGTCTTAATGATTTTTTTTCTAGTTGTTGGTAATTATATTTTTCTAGTATAGGTAGGTATTGCAGAGTTTGTTTTACTACTTTGCTGAGGTCAGGTTTCCAGTTTTAGTTATGGGAATGAGTTTTAGTTTTTAGTGTTGCGGACTCAATTTTAGCTATGCTGGTCAAGTGAATGGTTATATACAGGATTTTGTGAATTGTCTGTGGTTTTGTGGTATTGTTGATTTCCGTGGTGCTATAGAGGCCAAGTACTGGGTTTTGGGAGCTATGTGTGTGTTTTAAATAGAGTAAAATTTCCTATAACACCTTTTTTTAAGTTACTGAATGTTTCATTTGCTTGATTTCTTGCATTACTATTTGTTTTGGTATGTCTTCATTATCAGGGTTATTGCATATTTAGTTTGTACTGTCCCGCCCACAACCTCCTAATGTCCTTAGTTACCCCAAAGGTTTCATGTTATTTCTGCAGTTAAATAGTTTTTGAGTTACTTGTGTCTGTTTACATGGGTAATGATTGATGTCATGACCTCGCAGGGTCGAAGCTGATGGGTGGTTCTGCTATCTTTGGTTTTGCCCGCCAAACACCAGAATTATTTGAATGGCTTCAGATTGTGATAGAAGGTATTGCTACATTCTGAAATTATCTGGACACATACACAATGTCCCAAAGACATTCGATGATTTGTAAGGTTTTATCTGAAGATAGAGCAGAATCACATCATAATTTGAGTTATTTCAGCTTTGTTTAATTTACCAATTTTATCTTCTATTACAGTAGTCAAAGAGTTGATTTCAAAGGAAAAAAAAATGTTTTTGGGTAATTCAAGAACCAGTGTCATGATTTCTCCTTTTCAAAATATATATTACTCATGAATATAGAGCTGCTGTGAAATTATCAAGTGTTTTTGAGGTGGGTGCTTTTAAGATGATAAAATTATAAAACAACTGCAATAAAGTAATAGACATGGAAGTTGGAATGTGGACATTGTTTATAAAATATGTTAAACTGAAAAGTGAAAGCTCTTGTTTTGAAAGAATTGTAGGGCTGTATGGTACTGATCAACAGTAAAAAAATATTTAAAAAAATGGATTGAATTTTCTGGAATAAAGAACTGTTCTGAATTTTTTTATTAAAATTGAACAGACACAGCACAATAACATGCATTGTTAAAATAAAAGTAACAAAATATCTTGAACCATTCTAGAGATAGAGCATTTTAAGATTTTGTTAGAAATAATATGTAGAAAAGTCATTTGGGGGGCGGGGCGGGGGGTTAGGGTTTCTTTCTTGTTCCTTTGTTTCAAAATATGTTCCTGTGAAGACTAGTGTATTTACTTTTCCCTGCTGCAGTAGCTCATCAATTACATTCTTCAGCATCACCTTTCTCAAAGTTTTTGTTCATCACATTATAAAGGTTCATTCTTGAAACACCTCTGAAAAATTTGATTGGGTGTGGCTGTAGTAGACAGAAGTAATTGGCTAAAGACAGATAACACAAAATACGTGATCAATTCCATCTACTTTTTTCACTATTTTAACAGTTGTAGAGGGAAATATTTTATCCTTAAATATTTCTGGCGACAAAAGACCACAGAAAAGCATATCGTGTATGTGTTGTTATCCACCTGTCCCTGTTGCATACAGTTTATTGTCAGTTGTTACCTGTGGGTCATGAGAAAGTCTATTACAGACATCTCTCTCTCATTCAAGTGTTACTTGATTCACCAATCAATTTATATACTGGGTAGTTATAATTAATCTGTTAGTGTTGAGAGTGCTGCAGTGTGGGCTGTATACATAGCAGGATGCTGAAACATTGTTGGTATGTTCATTAATCGGTGCACTTGTGTAGTATGTTGGGGGGGGGGGGGTGAGAAGTTTAACTTTCTGCCACCAGGTGAAACTATGGTGCCATAAGCAGTCAGAATGTGGTGTGGGTGCAGGAGAAAGGGAGGAACAATGAAACACACCATAAATGTGGTTCTGACATTAATTAGGACTAGGACTTGCCCCAAGTTACAACATGTGTTCAGTATGCTCCTCTGACTCAACAACGTGCTGCATCTGTAACACAGCGTGGTCTACAATTATCCACAGCATATCTGGTGTAATTGAAGTGATATGTCGTTATATGCTATCCTTCAGATCAGATACATCCCTGACAGACGTGATCTTTCGGATATCCTCGCAACCGGAGGTCAATTGGATTTAGGTCAGGTGATCTGGAAGGCCACACATCTTGAAATTGCCTAGAGATGATGCAATCATTACTGAAGGTTTCTGGAAGCAAATCTTTCACCTGACATGTGGTATCACCCCATCTTGCATGATAATAGTGGTGCTGACAGTTTTGTTCTTCAAAGCTGAAATCACATGCTGCACAAGAGGCTATTGTAATGCATAGATGTCACTGTACACCCATCAGGTCTGTCATATCCTGAAGAGAGGCGGATCTAGAAAGAAAGGAGTGTGTGAAACTACACCCCCCAGTCACATAAGCTGAGTACAGTGGGTGTTCCTGCACAAGTAGTGGTGTAGTAGAACCCCATAAGCGACAATTTTGTGCACTTGTGTCACTGTGCAGAGTAAAGTGTTCCTCATCCGTCCAAAGTATATTCCCATGACACATGCCATCCATTTTCGTGCTTGTAGCCTACGTTGTTGGGGCTTCATTTGGTGCACTTTCTAAATCTGCTAGTGATAACGATGTAAAATGTGCTGCAAAATCTTAAACTGTTGACCAGAGGAGAGAGAATTCCTGTGACACAACTCAAGCACTGGATTCAGAGTTTGAAGCACGTGCTGCACAGTTGGCTGTAGATATAGCTACTTCATCACCAATTGTCATGGGAATGGGCTGCCTCTTTCTCCCTGCTGCACCACCTAATTCAGCTGTTTCTTCGGATTTTTTGATAACATTCCTTAGCCCATTTTCACAGCTGTTTCTGTTGGAAACATTCCTGCAATTAAGTCCTGCTATTGCTGACATTCTGATAAAACATGTTACCAGCATGCACAGTCTTCCTTCTCAATATATGTTGCATTTTGTATGGAAAATTTCAACCTTCTTAACCCTTGACACCAACAATCATTCCACAAAAGGAATCGACACATGTCGCAAGTGACAGACAGCATACTGATGTCAAAACAGGAATCATTTCACAGTCTGACTGCTTACAGCACTGTAGTTTCACCTGGTGACAGAAAGTGTAACTATTAATTTCTTGAGCATACTCCACGAGTGCACTGATTAATGAATGTATCTATAACATTGCAGCATCCCATGATGTAAACAGCTTGCACTGCAGCACTCTGAACATCATCAGTTTAATTGTAACCACCTGGTATTACAATTTTTCATCAGGGACAATATTATATTCCGAGTGTGTCATCTTCAGCAACAGTAGGGATGTCAGTGGCATTACTTCACAAGTAATAAAGTTCATGTATATATTGCACTGGTAGATTGTTTTGATAGATAGTTAAATAGAACCTTCGAAATCAGTGTTCCTGAATGTATTTCTATATTTATGCTGTGTCCCATATGACAAACTGTCATATGAGGACTCTTGTGTTTTTTTATAGTTAAGTGTTGAATGTGCAGGAAATACTCTCTCCAATAATGAAAGACATGAAAAACTTAAAGATAAACTAGGTCCTGTATTGATGTTGAGACAAGAAAAAATTGTCAACATTTGTTCTCTGGGCCATTTGTGTATTACTGAGCTTGCTTAGGAATTATGAACTCTGAATTGCCCTTTATTGCCTGATATTCTCATGGAATCAAAATAATACCTATTAATTAACAAACATGGCAACCTGATTGGGATGCTGGGCAGTTAACTGAACATATTGAGCCAAAGTATTTTATTATTGCGAAAATGCCACCTGAAGTAGTGTAAGATAATACAAGCAGAATGTATATCTCTTTTCAGAATGAATTTTTAATTTTGATAACATAACATTGTTTGAGGAGTTGTTTTATGCACACAAGGAACTTTGTGCACAGTGTGGTAGAAACTCTTAAATCCATGAGAAGTGGTTGCTGCCTCCAATCAGGCCACTTTACTTTTATGTTCAAAGTGTCTTTCTATTTAATAGTTGTGCGATTGTGGATAAGTCACTGTGGTGTACCTCTCTTCTCATAGTTGCTGGTAGCATTTTGGAATTCATAAGTGATTCCTTTAACTGATTTAGTGGTCTGAGGGAACTCAGTGGCTTCAGGCCATGGAGCAAGCCTAGCTACTTCTGGGCCACATCTTGCCATGTGAAGTTGTAATGGTACCACCGACCACGCTAAAGGGCAATGATGCTAATGTTATACCTCTGCGAGGAATTTTTGAAAGTTGTAACCATGAGATAACCTAATGGAAACAGAATAATCAAACTGGGAACCGTTTTCGAAACACTCCACTAGAGTTTAAACAATAGTAAATGATGGGTCTGGAACAGTCATTCTCCCAGCACAAAGGTGAGTTGTAACATTACATGATACAACCAGTCACCAGCCTAATTGGGCGTTCTTGTGCAAGCAAAATGATAGAGGAGGAGGCAGTGTTAAGGCTAGCCTAACCTTCCTTGACACACACATTAAACTCTTTCCTTATATCTGTTCATACTATAATACAGTAACCTAACCTTGCAGATAAATGCATTATTATCAAATAAATGGCCAATGAAATAGTGAACAGTAACATATGCCTCTCAACAACACATACCTTAAATGAACTAGGTGCAACAGTGTATAAAACCAATTACCAGCTCACATGAAACTAGTAGCATTATTGGACAGGGAAAAGCTTGGAATGATTCTGAATTTAAACCCGGGGGTTTGCTAATGATCATAATCTATAACTTCATTGCTTAGTAGAGGGTCTCTCTTTGCATTAACCAGCATTCATTAGAATAGATGACATAGTAAGCAGTTCTTTCTTAAACTTGGTTTGAAGCAATTAAACATAATACAAATCTAACTAACTGCATTGCTTCATTAACTAACTAGCCTAGTACATGATGGCCATTAAACTTTCATGGTTAGAAGAAGCACACTCATTAACAAAACTACACCAGTATGTATGAGAAATTTTATGTATTCTTGTAATTAGTAATCAGTTAAGGTAAGCACAACAAACTCTAACTCTTTAAATAGCAAATGTGCTTTCATAAGCAGTCTTTTGACCTACTCAAAATTATAATTGGCTGTGCAAATGACAACACAACATTAAATTCAAGTTCAACCACTTTCTCGTAATCAATTAGGGCACTCGAAATTAAATTTACTAGGATAGGATTCCTGTCCAGGTTTGTAATTTGGGATAATCACAGGTGTAAGATCAACCAAATTTCACAAATACGTGATCCATTTACATATTGCCAAATATAAACAATTTAGTGGAAGGTGGTACGGGTGACGCAATTTGCAGTGACTGTTAACCTGGTGGCAATGCAGTCATGGCAGTACTGTTGGCCTCGCCCCATTACATATATTCTTGGTGTCGGAACTATGTTTTTATAGGGCCAAAAACCATCCCATGATAATGTTATCACCAAATGCAGCATCTGAGGCCCATAAACACTGCCCTTAAGTTCTTCTGGCCTCAAAACTCCAGGAATTTGAGCCACAATGATTTGCTACTGCTTGCAATGTGTTAACCACAGCACTGCTCAGTACAAACTCCTTACCCAGCACAAGGACGGGTTGCCACATGCGCGCCAACCACACGTTTTCCAATCTGCCAGGCTACTTCCTTAGCTGCAGGGCTTCCCCACATCTTTTACATTCAATGCTATGTTTCCAAACTATGGACCAAGTCATTTACAGTACAGCACATAGTAATCATTGCAGTAGTTATTTAAATCCTCAAACATAATTTAAACATAATCATTCAAAAGTTTCACATAACTGAAACCTGTATACATAGTCAAAGAATTTCCGTGACAGATACAACATTGTTGTTGTTGTTGTTGTTGTTGTTGTTGTTGTTGTTCTGGTCTTCAGTCCTGAGACTGGTTTGATGGAGCCCTCCATGCTACTCTATCCTGTGCAAGTTTCATCATCTCCCAGTACCTACTGCAACCTACATCCTTCTGAATCTGCTTAGTGTATTCATCTCTTGGTCTCCCTCTACAATTTTTACCCTCCATGCTGCCCTCCAATACTAAATTGGTGATCCCTTGATGCCTCAGAACGAGTCCTACCAACCGATCCCCTCGTCTAGTCAAGTTGTGCCACAAACTACTCTTCCCTCCCCCCCCCCCCCCCCCCAAAATCCTATTCAGTTCGTCCTCATTAGTTATGTGATCTACCCATCTAATCTTAAGCATTCTTCTGTAGCACCACATTTTGAAAGCTTCTATTCTCTTCTTGTCCAAACTAGCGTCCATGTCTCATTTCCTAATCTAATTCCCTCAGCATCACCTGACTTAATTCGACTACATTCCATTATCCTCGTTTTGCTTTTGTTGATGTTCATCTTATACCCTCCTTTCAAGACACTATCCATTCCGTTCAACTGCTCCTCCAAGTCCTTTGCTGTCTGTGACAGAATTACAATGTCATCGGCAAACCTCAAAGTTTTTATTTCCTCTCCCTGGATTTTAATACCTACTCCAAATTTTTCTTTTGTTTCCTTTACTGCTTGCTCAATATACAGATTGAATAACATCGGGG
The DNA here is from genome assembly GCF_023897955.1 of Schistocerca gregaria. NCBI lineage: Eukaryota > Metazoa > Arthropoda > Insecta > Orthoptera > Acrididae > Schistocerca > Schistocerca gregaria. Next base: position 37,381,493 of record NC_064931.1, on the reverse strand, counting down.
AGAGGCTACAACCCTATCTCACTCCCTTCCCTACCGCTGCTTCATTTCATGCCGCTCGTCTCTTATAACTGCCATCTGGTTTCTGTACAAATTGTAAATAGCCTTTCGCTCCCTGTATTTTGTAGGTTTGCCTTTCCTTAATCTAGCTTATAAGATAAGTTGTAGGGTCAGTATTGCCTCACGTGTTCCAGCATTTATATGGAATCCAAACTAATCTTCACCGAGGTCGGCTTTTACTAGTTTTTCCATTCGTCTGTAAAGAATTCGTGTTAGTATTTTGCAGCTGTGACTTAGTAAACTGATAGTTTGGTAATTTTCACATCAGTCAACACCTGCTTTCTTTGGGATTGGAATTATTATATTCTTCTTGAAGTCTGAGGGTATTTCGCCTGTCTCATACATCTTGCTCGCCAGGTGGTAGAGTTTTGTCAGGTCTCTTAGCAAGACTGTCATTAGTTCTAATCGCTTGTTGTCTACTCCGGGGGCCTTGTTTTGACTCAGTTCTTTCAGTGCTCTGTCAAACTCTTCACGCAGTATCATATCTCCCATTTCATCTTCATCTACATCCTGTTTCATTTCCATAATATTGTCCTCAAGTACATCACCCTTGTATAGACCCTCTATATACCCCTCCCACATTTCTGATTTCCCTTATTTGCTTAGAACTGGGTTTCCCTCTGAGCTCTTGACATTCATACAAGTGGTTCTCTTTTCTCCAAAGGTCTTTTTAATTTTCCTGTAGGCAGTATCTATCTTACCCCTAGTGAGATAAGCCTCTACATCCTTACATTTGTCCTCTAGCCATCCCTGCTTAGCTATTTTGCATTTCCTGTCGATATCATTTTTGCCTGCTTCATTTACTGCATTTTTATATTTTCTCCTTTCATCAATTAAATTCAATATTTCTTCTGTTACCCAAGGATTTCTACTAGCCCTCGTCTTTTTACCTACTTGATCCTCTGCTGCCTTCACTACTACATCCCTCAAAGCTACCCATTCTTCTTCTGCTGTATTTCTTTCCCCCCCTCCTTGTCAATTGTTCCCTTACGCTCTCCCTGAAACTTTGTACAACCTCTGCTTTATACAGTTTATCCAGGTCCCATCTCCTTAAATTCCCACCCTTTTGCAGTTTCTTCAGTTTTAATCTACAGTTCATAACCAATAGATTGTGGTCAGAGTCCACATCTGCTCCTGGAAATGTCTTACAATTTAAAACCTGGTTCCTAAATCTCTGTCTTACCATTATATAATCTATCTGAAACCTGCCAGTATCTCCAGGCTTCTTCCATGTATACCACCTTCTTTTATGGTTCTTGAACCAAGTGTTAGCTATGATTAAGTTGTGCTCTGTGCAAAATTCTACCAGACGGCTTCCTCTTTCATTTCGTAGCCCCAATCCATATTCACCTACTACTTTTCCTTCTCTCCCTTTTCCTACTGATGAATTCCAGTCACCCATGACTATTAAATTTTCGTCTCCCTTCACTATCTGAATCATTTTTTGATTTCATCATACATTTATTCAATTTCTTCGTCATCTGCAGAGCTAGTCGACATATAAACTTGTACTACTGTAGTAGGTGTCAGCTTCGTATCTGTCTTTGCCACAATAATATAATGACTATGCTGTTTGTAGTAGCTTACCCGCATTCCTATTTTCCTATTCATGATTAAACCTACTCCTTCATTACCCCTATTTGATTTTGTGTTTGTAACCCTGTACTCACCTGACCAGAAGTCTTGTTCTTCCTGCCACCTAACTTCACTAATTCCCACTATATCTAATTTTAACCTATTCATTTCCCTTTTTAAATTTTCTAACCCATCTGCCCAATTAAGGAATCTGACATTCCACGCTCCGATCCATAGAACGCGTTTTCTTTCTCGTGATAATGACAACATTATACATAAGCAATACTAAAATCTGACATAGAAATATTGATACAGATACAAAATAGGTCAAAAATAGGCATTACAAAGTTTTACTAACTAAACCCAACTGCCTCATACAGCTTTGTGTTTAGAGGAAATACAGTGAAAACCTTACATTTGAAGATATGTTAGTTGAGTTTGAAGAAGCATTAAATAATGTCAAGTAGGTTATAATAGGTCTAGTATCCCTCCACTCAGGTGATGTGGAGCCAGTGATATTAATGAAGTGCCATACAGTTCAACATTCGCATGGTAATGGCCCACTACAGGAAATAAATACCCAGCTCAGCCTGTTCTTATATCATTACTGAAGCCTTCTTTATACCCATTCATGAATACTAGTGTCACTTTGCTATCCTATATCTAGATTTTGATTTGAAACTCTTTTTGATTGTGTATGTCATTTGACGATCCTGGATATGTTCACTGGAACTGATTCAAACTCTCATTGCTTAACTGTCATAATGTCTGCTGACTTCTGTGTTTACGGCTATCGATCAAGTGTTGTTCAGAGTATCTACATATTATAGGGTTTTAGGCCTGCCCAGTTTATGTCAGGCTATGACACAAAGTTGAGTTATCAGAAGTTCTGTGAAAAAAGGCAAAACTGATTAAAATATCAACATGTATTTTACTATGACAGTAATGCTTCATACCCTAATGCATCAAAACTAATTAGCATTGATACTTCCAGTAGCCAGAGCCTAAAATGTGTACATTGAACTTATTTTAGTTTATTTTACATGTTTCTATTTGAAACTAAGCAGCAAATAGTTTTTGTTTGTGTTCAGTGCATTTTAATTTCTGTACTTGTTTTTGTATGTAATAGAGTTATATGTATTTGAGTTAGTGATGTATCTGAGTGTTGCATTATTCAGTTTGAAACAATAATAATTTACTAACACCTATTATTGCTGTAGATCCCAAGTCTTTCCCACAAGTTGAGGGATATACTCTCAGCAACTGCAACATGAAGATTGTGTGTTTTAATTAAAAAAAAAAAACCATAAACACTACCTACTTTTGGACTTAATCCTCTACTTCTATTTGTATTTGAAAAATGAAGGCTCACCAGAAGTTACAGCTAGGGACTATGGCTGTCAAATGTGTTGCTGAAGTGATTAACATAGAATCTCAGACTGGCACCAAGCCATTACTTGATGCTGGCTAGTGGGCTATGCCCAGATCTAGAACTATTTCACAGGAAGTATCATATGCAGTTAATGGCTGAAGAGTAGCCCCATATTTGTAATGGAATAGCTTTTTTTGTGTTACATCTATTGATGATAAGACAAAGGCAGTGGGTCTTGCCACTTCTGCAATAGAAGCAGTCTTTCACCTGTTGAGGTCTCTGCACCCACAGGGTAAACAAGAAGTTATAGTAGTGTGCAGTTCCAGTGATAGACATGTGATGGTCCTTCTCACAGAAATAGTGTCATGGGAGGGAAATGAATCAAATGAGCATGCACTGCATATCATGGCAGGTATTGTCCACCATATGGAGGAGGCAGTCCCTGGAAGCAGCTGAGAGCACAGGTTGCAGCCAGCTGCAGATTGTCACAAACGTCCAAACCAAAGTCGTCCATGACCTGGTTTGTGATACCAGTCACAATTGTTTCTGGAGACCGGTGAAAGTGGTAAAAACCACTAGCCTCACTTGTGAGACCTCACCACAACAGTGACTTGCAGCGACATTTGAAGGGCAGATCATGGCCCTCAGGTCAGGAGCCAAATGGAGACTCTAAACCAGAGTTATGCCATGTAGATGACATAATCTGCACTACACAGTAGAGACATGTACAGTCACCTAAGTTACATCAGAAGTGCACTATACACCAAAAGCAGCTGCTTATGTGGTAAGAGTATGTATGGAATTCCTTTGAGGCATTTTTAGATTAAGCGAAACAAGAAATGCTAAAGCTATGACTACAGTAAATGGGATACCAAATATGAAACGAGAGAATCCCAAAATAGTAACTAATTGTTAAATGTTGGAGTTTTCACAAGGTATGCAGACAGAATTGGGAGAAGGAATTAAATAATAGGAGAACATGGATTGGAGAAAGGAATGAAAATATAGACTTTTGCAGAGGGCACTGCTTAATAATTGCAAACACTAGGTTTATGAGTCATTGTAGAAGGTTGAACAAATGCATGGTACTTTATGAAGGTTTCAGATAAATTAATTAATTGTGAAACAGTGGTTAAGAATCCAGGTTTCCAACTGCAAAATATTTTTGAAAGGCAGAGTAGTGTAGGAAATTAATCAGACTGGTCATGGTTACACTGAAACATTTCAAGATTGTTGAGAGTTTCGAAGGGAGCATTAGGCAATGACTAATTGAAATAGGTCAAAAGAATACCATAAAAGAGAAAAAAGTTGCCTTGAGAGATGAAGTAGTGAAGGCAATGGGGGAAAACCAGGCAGAAATAAAAAGAAATACAATGCCCAGCAGTAACCTTTGAATGGCATAGGGAATATTAAAATTTATAGATGAAACAAGGAAATGCAGAAATATGGCACATGGAACAGATATAATGGAATATAGATGCCCAGAAAACAGACTGAGCGTAACTGCAAAGTGGCAAAGCAGGAATGCATAGAGGAGAAATGCATAGCTGTAGAAGCAGTCACTTTATATTTAAGGTAGATGCCATTTATAAGAACATGACAAATATCTTTATAGTAGAGAGACGCAGCTGTGTTGATATCAATAGCTCTGATGACAAGACTGTGCAAAGCAAAGAGAGATGCAGAAACATGGAAGGAATGTAGAAGGGCTGTATAAATGAAAGAAACTTGATGACAAAATTATGAAATGAGAAAAAAAAGTGGATGATGGTTGTATGTGTGATGCAATACTATGAGAAGAATTTGACAGAGCACTGAGAGCTATTACAAACAAAGGCACTCCGAGTAGATTATATTACTTCAGAATTATTTATGCGACCACATATGCAGGATATACTGATACAACTAATAACACTAACTCTACAGCTTATGTTAGAAGGTAGGCTGAAGATAGATAAACCTACATTTACAACATTTCTAGATTTACCAGAAGCTCTTTACAATGTTGACTGGAATACTCTCCTTGTAATTTTGAAGTTTAGGGATAAAGTAGCTTAAGCTCAACAATTGAACAGCAATATTAAGATATAAATCATTTGACACAATGCTCTGTATTATGTTCTTTTATCTATTGTTCTATTCTGATGATGAGCTGTGCCAGAAATGAGCAAATAAACAAGGGTACCATTGTTATTTGTGGCTAAAAATCATGTCTTGAAAGACATGCTCAGCATTTAAATGAAGTAGATTTCTTGTTGAGAAGCAAAGGCTGAACAAAACTGTAATGAGCATCAGGTGGGCAATGACAGAAACATTATTTTATTTTGAAAAAAAAAAAAAAAATTGCTGGATGATCTGATGGAAAAATCATAAGATGATTTGATTTTACACAGTCAATAAACAAATCAGAATCATCTGTACAGCTTGTCAGTGATCCTTCTGGTTCTGAAAAAAAGTCATAGAAAAGGCCAAAATTGTTTCATTACCTGAATTCTTAAGGTGGTTCTGCCATTCCATCATTTCACAGTCTCCAAAATGACAGGTATTGAGATGAGTGACACGGAATAGGAAATCAACTGTAGCTGTTTAATAGAGGAAAGGTAGCTGGATACCCGTACAGTTTTATGTAGATTATGGAAAAGAACTAGCTCCTCTTCTAGCACCATATTATAGGAAGTTGCTGGAGCATTGTACATTCCAAGTGATTAGAAAAGGCATGGGTCATTCCTGTTTTCAGTTATTGTTGTGTGGATGCACATAGCCACAGTGCTATATCACTGATGTCAATCTATTGTAGAACCATGGAGAATTTTTATGCTTAGGTGTTCTGACACTTTTTGAGAACTGAACTGTACTCTGTAGGATCAACATGGATTCTGTGAACAGTGGTCTTCTGAACATTGTCCAACTTGGTTTGTTCACGACATCTGGAGGACAGAATTGAACAGTGCCCAGGTTTATATGCTTTGGCTTCAAGCATTTGATGTAGTTCCACACAGTCTTCAAGTGAACAAAATGTGAGCTTACCAAATATCATACCAGCATTGGCATTGGATTGAGGACTTTCCAGTAGACATAACTCGGCACATTATTTTTACTGGCATAAAATTATCAGGTACAGAAGTAACTTTGAGAGTAGTCAAAGATAGTAATGTCATTAAATTAACCATATATTTAATGTAAATTATCTCTTGGATAAAGTAAAAAGCTCCATGAGGCTCTTTGTTGGTGATACTGTTGAATGTACAGAAGACACAATGCTACACCGATCTCTCTACAGGGATTGGCATTTAACCGTCAACATAAATAAATGTAATGCATTGTGCATAAATAGGTGAAAATGCCCCTTATTGTCAGAGGACACGATTGGGCATCAATTAATGGAAACCAAATGGCATTGAAATGTCGTGGTGTATGCACATAGAATGACCTACAGTGGAAAGGTAACATGCAAACTGTTGTGGGAGATGATACTCTAGGCTAAGAATCATGAAAAGAAACCTAATGAAGTGTACCTCACTTACAAAATAGGTAGTTTAATAGACGCTCGTTTGCATAGAATGATTTCTTTTCCCTATATTTAGAAACATTTGTTTATTAGGAATGCATCTTTCCACAGTTCAGCCATTTGAATTATTTGTTCACCATATTTGAATGATTTTGTGAACCATTTGGGGGCCATTTAGTTGTTACAAAGTAAGGTGCTTGTCACAAAGTAAGGTACTATCATTTTGAGTGGACTGTCTTGCTAGCTGTGAAAGACAGTTTTCTAATAATGTACTTATAAGAAATTTGCACAATTTTGTTATGTTTCTAGAACAATTTGAAATGAATCTTGCCGCCACCACCACCACCACCACCACCACCACCACCACAATCACCTTTCCCTCCCTCTATATGTAGTACTTCACTGTACCACAGCGCAATATTTATTGAGGTATCACAACTTACACATTGCAATGATCCATTCAATAAGGTGTAGTAGCATTATTTGTTGGTGAGGTGTGACGGATGTGAATTTGTAGGTACTTTAGATGAGATCATAAATATCTAGGAAAAAAGTCCCTAGAGCTGGGACAGAATGGTGAATTATATTTTTAACATTTCGGAATTATTTAAGTTGTAAAGGAATGTAGTAAGTAAAAATGGAGGTGTAAGGGGGTGAGGAACAAAAGTTGAAACAAAAAATTGCACACATATTACTATTATTTTAGTTTTTATGGCTATGTAGAGAGGGAATGTAGTCACAGGGCACAGGATAGGAGAGGATAGGAAAGAAAAGAAAGAGAGAATGCATCAAACCAATCTGAAGACATGCTGTAAGAAAAAGGTGTCATTCCAGTAGTTCTCGTGCAAATATTGAAGTTCTTTTTTACATCTGTAAAATGTCTTGATATATTAAAAGTGTGCACCAGAGGAGGCATTTCAGTCTCAACACTTGTGACAGGTTTTTTTGTTGTTGAATGGCTGAAACCTTTATCTATCTTAGTATTTTATGTTGAACATCTGTTGTGACATTGTGGAAGAAATGTTTAACATCTGAGTGCTATTTTTCAGATAATGATACCAATTTTCTAATATGTGTGACTGTTTATAAAACTTCCTTAGAAGTAAGTAAACAAGATTGTTAACATCTTTCAGAAAACACCAATGTCAAAACATCCAGAAAGCAATGGGTCCTGGTTTCCAAAGAGCAGTGCACAGTCCCAACCAGGCAGCAATAGATCATTCCAGACATACTTCCCGTCGACAACGAACTCTCCACCAGTGGTGAGTTAGGCTAAAGTTTATTGTGGGAAAATTATAATTATAATTAACTAAGCATTCATTCTTTCAGCAAAGTGAACTAATGCAAGTGACATGCAATTAATTTCTGAGCAATTTTTTAAGATCAACACGAATATGGTAACTATGTTTCTGCTGACAATTTACGGTCAGGGTTTGTCCATTCTCGAATGTCAGTGGATTGTTTAATATTTTGCTATAAAGTTCGAACGCCAATGGTGCAAGGGTTCTGATTCTGTGAAAGCTTTTGAATATTGTTATTTTGTCAGTGTTCATTAAGACTACTGTTACGTATGATTTAGTGGACCTCCAATTTTTGCTAGCAAAACAATTTGATTTACTTTCACTTAACTTTTGCAGTAAATATAAGGTTGCAGCTTATCCTATCTGACTTGGCAGAGAGTTGTAAATGTCTAAGCTATCCCTCTTGTATCTCATTTTGCTTTGCCATTTTATTCCATGAAGTTGATAACTGTGTTACCCCAAACAGTTGCAGAATTGATGTCATGTGCCAAGCCTGAAAGATAGATTTCTCAGATAAATGTCCTACATTAAAAAGTAAGTTGTAAATAATGACCAATTGAAAACTAGGCAAGTTTGTGCTCTCAGGAAAGCTTTTCATTAAGGTGACAGATGGTCACTGTCATGATGCTCTTTTCTCTTGAAGCTGTTTTCTGCTGCTAGAACATTGGTTAGGCATTTTCGTTGCCACACCATTGTACATCCAGACCTGGACCTCTTCTTGGAGAACCACTGCCTCAAGGTAGTCACACAGTACAGATGTTTGGACCTCCTCTTCAACAATAAACTGACTAGTTACACCACATACGTGTTAAAGCTTAGTAGTCTCTGCTCTCTTAACCATACTTCTTGAGGCACAGATTGTACCACCCTCCTATGCTTTTATGGTACACTGTCGTTGCAACTAGACTACGGACGCTGGGTATGTGGTTTGATAACACCACTGGCTTTTCAACTGTTAGTCCCCTGCAGCTAAGGAGGTGGGTGGTGGGAAGGTGCACACTAGCAAGAGACAATATCATGTGACACTGCAGCCAGTAGCATCATTCTGCTGTTTCTCCCTCTGAACTTGCTATGAACATGCAGTCATTACTTTCACTTTTATGCATGCTTTGTGACTGCTGTATTTGTCCTTGTAGTATTTGTTGTATTTGATGGAAAAGAAAAATACCAAGTTTTACACTAAAAAGTTGTAGCATTCAGAGTGTATAATTTCTTCAAATTGCCAGATGGGAGCAGCTGATGCTTATGATGTAGGACTGATGTGAAAGTCATGCAGTGGATGTTCAGTAAAGAGAACATATCTTTTCAACCCATTGGATGCTTATCCACTAACCATCACAGAAGTAATGCAATCATGAGAAAGACATAGGCAATTTAGATGAGTTTGCTAAATATGTTTTTCATTACTCAATATTCCACATTTATTACTTAACCAAATACATGACTACAGAATACAGCTTCACATATGAATTATGTTGAATATTACAAATATTAATAGACATGGGCTTCAGGTATCTTAAAATAGTAAATGGGAGGAAATTATGTATGGAAAGGAGTGATATAGTGGCTGCGAAGATAATACAAGAGATCTAAGATGTGAAACACCCTGCATTTGTTACATTGTCAAAATATGTGTAAACCTGAACCATATGTCACCAATGTGATAGAATATGAGGGACAAGCTTGGTGATGTGAAAACTTTTTGTGGATAAAGGATGTCACCTTATTGTCACTCATGCAGGATCAGCAGACATGGCCTTTATTCTTCAAAGTAGACTTACTATTCTTTAGGAACAAATGTTGAAAATAAACATTGTAAAATGTCATACAGTCCTTTCAAAAACAGATCTGTGAAACAAATATTGCCATACCTCATGCAAATTAACACACACACACACACACACACACACACACACACACACACACACACACACACAGAGAGAGAGAGAGAGAGAGAGAGAGAGAGAGAGAGAGAGAGAGAGAGAGAGATGATTAATAAACTAATTATTGCATTGTCTTCGTTACTGTAAGTTGATGGTTGCTTTGCAAATTAATAGTTCGTAAAAAACTGCCTTTGTGTGGGGCTTAAATAATTTTGAGTTATTTGTGTAAAGCAAACGATAACTCTAGTAGTTTTCATCTGAGTGATGGTTAAAACTACCTTCTTTTAACATAAAGTACAAGCTGTGATGTATCACCTCTTCATGAGCTACAAAATACAGTTAGTCATGCTAAGCTGCTTCTTTCAGCACCCCACCAGCCCCTCCAGCTTACGTCGATTGGGTCGCCAGACTCGCTATAAAAGTTTCACCCCCTGAGACAAGTAATTTATTTTAAATTAGAATTGAAGACCCCTCTGATAGCTGTGAAGATCTACCTTCCATTCATAAGGATAATTGAATGTGCGGACAGACTGACAACTGTAAACAAAGTAAAATTGTCACACACAAAGATTAAAGCGGACACTGGGAAAGGAATGATGACACAGTGACTAAAAGCAGTTAAAGGTGAAAAGACTAATTGTTAAAAGGACATGGTGATATAAACGAAAAGTGAAACAGTTTTATTCATCAGGGTGTGTATGACCCGGGACAATTGGGAGATTCGGGAAAAAACATAGGATTTTTTTCATCTGGGAGAAAACCAGGAAAAACCCGGGAATTTTTTAGAATGCCAGGAACTTTTCATTGTTTTAGTTTTCAGTTAAATTTTTACAATTTTGATTGGTAACAACCGATACTCTAACAAAGGATATTACTATATCCCGCTACTGTGGAATAATACTGCAGCAATAAAACGTGAATGAGAGAAAGAAACGAAAATTGCAAATAAATTGCGCCTTATACAACAACAATAATACACAGTGCTCATACAAGTGTCTGCCAACTCCAAAATGTGTCAAAGGCATTTGGAAGACTATGCCAATGCTTCGTAACAACAAATTGCCTCTGATGAGCGTGACGTCACAACTGTTTACATTAGATTCGTTAGAGCTGTTACTAGCGGTCTCATGCACATGTGCAGTTGAGTCAAGTATGACTAGTACATTCTGCCACTTCTGGCTACAGAAATGTGGCTGTTGGCGGTGTAAGCAGTAGCAGCTAGCAGAGAGTTGCTACCCGGAAAATTTTACTGGTGTGCCCAAGCTGCCAAATTCCTGCATGTGCAACAGGCCAGGATCAAGGGGGCGGGGGAATAGGGATATCTGACTCGGGCGGCAATTTTGGGGGGGGGGGGGGGGGGGAAGTGCCTAATTCCTGTTCTTGAGGAGAAAAAACCTTGTTTCAAAAAGCACCTACCATCCAGTGCACATTGGTCTTTCAATTACTCATATGATTTTAAACACAGCCCTGTTGGTTTTTGAACACATTCTGAGTTGATTTCTGAATTAATGTCCGCCCCCGGTAGCTGAGTGGTCAGCATGACAGACTGTCAATCCTAAGGGCCCAGGTTCGATTCCTGGCTGGGTCGGAGATTTTCTCCGCTCAGGGACTGGGTGTTGTGTTGTCCTAATCATCTTTCATCCCCATCGACGCAGTGGCGTCAAATCGAAAGACCTGCACCAGGCGAACGGTCTACCCGACGGGAGGCCCTAGCCACACGACATTTCATTTCTGAATTAATCATAAGTTGATTTTGTATGCATGCGTAGTGTATGTCATGTCTCTGCCAGGGGAATCCTCGTAGCATGTAGAAATAAACTTTCCTAGAGACAAAAGGGGATGGGGCTATACGAGCTGAGTGGAATAAAGCCGAATGGATAAATGCTGATGATTGATTGTCTATGTAGTTGACCAGGTTTGCAAATAATCAGCATTGTTATAATTACTAGTGAAATCATATATTAAAAACAAAGATTCCAAGACTTACCAAGTGGGAAAGCGCCAGCAGACAGGCACAATGAACAAAACACACAAACACACACACAGAATTACTAGCTTTCGCAACCGACGGTTGCTTCTTCAGGAAAGAGGGAAGGAGAGGGAAAGACGAAAGGATGTGGGTTTTAAGGGAGAGAGTAAGGAGTCATTCCAATCCCGGGAGCGGAAAGACTTCCCTTAGGGGGAAAAAAAGAACAGGTGTACACTCTCGCGCGCATGCGCGCGCACACACACACACACACACACACACACACACACACACACACACGTGTGTGTGTGTGTGTGTGTGTGTGTGTGTGTGTGTGTGTGTGTGTGACTCCAGAGAGCAGATTCCCTCCAGGGAGCTCATGGCTCTTTCGTGAGGTTGCACATGGAGCCCCAAGCTATTGCGGCCCATTCTTCCTTCCTGGGCTGTATTTCCCATCCCCCCGCCCCAAGGACCACGCTCCTCCTCCCCCTCCCCCTCCCCTCCCCTCCCCTCCCCCCCCCTCCCTCCCCCCCTCTCGGTGTTATTACTTGTGTTGACCTGGCTATCCACATGGTCTCTTGGTAATATGTAGTCATGTTTGCTATTACTCAAAACTTCTTATGCTGCCCAATCTGCAGCCCTTCATGCTAGTGACCATCTTGGTGACATCTTGGGGTCCATTACCTCTCATCAGCCTTTGAATATGGTTCAGGGAGCCATTTCATAGAGACCTCATCCTCCAAACTGATGAGCAACTCCAGGCCAATCAGGAACAATGGGGTGTTCATTTAGTTTGGTGTGTTCAGAAAGGTCATAAGGATGGTTGGATAGATACCAGCACCTTTACTCTGGCATTTGAAGGAGATACCCTCCTGGAGAAGGTCAAGATTATGTGTTATCGGTATGATGTGAAGCCATATGTTCCAGCACCCCTGAGGTTTTTGCGATGTTTGTCTTCCCACTGTCATTGTGTGGAGAATCCTCTCTGTGGTGAATGTGAACACCCGCTTCATGAGGAGAGTATCTGTGTTTTTCTGCCCATGTGTGTTAATTATCACAATCGTCTCTTTCCATGCTCACCAAATTGCCTGGTTTATAAAGAGGAAAAGGAGATGCAGGAGTGTAAGTCTCTTGATCATTTATCCTATACTGGAACTCATCAGAAATATGATCATCTTCACCCTGTGTCGATGACACATAACTTTGCCTCTATATGTCCTTTCCCCCTCCTCCCTCCCCTCTAGGTCTCACTCCCCCTACCCGACCAGAGAAGTGTCCACCTCCCCCCCTCCTTTTTTTGGTGCCTGCCAGTGATGAAGTTCCCTCCCAGGTCCCAGGACTCATCTCCGCGGTGTCTCCCAGGTTGAAGGCCTGCAACAACTCACTTGGCCAAAGAACCCACAGTCCGTGCTCCTCAAGGCCGCCCACTCTGTCTCAGGTCCAGATTTTTCAAAAGCCTGCTTTCTCTCCTTGCCCTGCTCTCCTGGACCTATGAAGAAGAAGAAGAAGAAGAAGAAGAAGAACACACACAAGTCTCAGGACAAGGCCCCTCCGGTGCCCCTGGAGGTGCCGTCTTCCACCTCACAACCTGAGTCTGACATCTTATTTATGGATGTGATCCAGTCCTTGTTGGCGATGGATGGTGACTCAGCAGCATGATTGGCTCCAACTCATTCACCTCCCATTTGGATCCCTGTTCTGTGCTTATTGCTTATTCAGTGGAACTGTAATGGGTACTACCATAAGTTAATATGGGTACTACCATAAGTTAATGGAGTTGCAGTCCCTTATTTCCTTTACTCAGCAGCTTGTACCGTTCTCCAGGAATCTCATTTTACTGATGTCCACTCGCAAATCCTTCATGGATTCTGTGAATTCTGCCAGACCACATCAGCACTTTGAGGGCTTCCAGTGGCATTTGCGCGTTGGACCATACAGATGTCAGTATGTGGATTCCCCTTCATACCACATTGGAAGCAGTTGCCGTCTAGGTCCACTTGTATTCTGTAGTCATGATTTTCCATCTCTAAATCTCTATCTCCCTCATAACAGCCTACCTACACCCACTGACCTAAATGCCCTCTTTCAGCAACTTCCCCCCCCCCCCCTCCCCCACCCCTGGGACTTGCCACTCTTTGGTGGGTTCATGCTTGGCTACCATGGGGCCCCAGGCTTCACAGCTACTTTTCCCTTCTGTTCTGCGTGTCTATCCTCTTGCTATCTTTTCCCCCTCCCTTGGGGAACATGTTTTGGGTGTTACTGGGAATGTTAATCACTGATATAAGAACAGTCTCAACACTATTTTTTGTTCCCTTTTCGTTTCATTGTTTACCTTCTTCTCTCCTTCCTCCACTGCAGTGTCGAGGTTCCTCTTTTTCTTATTCCTCCTTGTGCGCTCCTGTAGGCCAGCCCGCACGTCTGATCCATAACACGTGACTGGGTAATGCCTAATTCCCAGCCCGGGGTCAACAGGTAGGTTTCATACATCCCCCTTAGTACAGGCCAGTCCCAGGGATAGGTGATTGCACGAGCTGCTACCTTCCCAAATTGCTGATTGGTCCCTCTGTCAGGTGTTCTGGAGGTGTGAACAATCACCTAAGGCGGGTGCACCCCTTTGTGAATGGGGTCCCCAGTTGGAAGGAGTGCGCCATCAGAGATGCTGGCAATCATGGGGGTTTTTCTCACAGTGAGCCTATCACCTTTGGTATCAATGTCTACAAAACATAAACAGAATGATGCTAACGATTCAAAGACCCTTCCAGTTGCCCCATGGTTCCTCGTGGTTTCACTTGCTGAAGATGTTCAGTCTTTTACAATGATAAATCTGTTTATTGTTCAGAAAGGTGTTGATGCAATTGCTGGCCCTGTCAAATCCTCCTCTCGTTTATGGAATGGCACTTTGCTTTTGGAGACTTCTTTTGATTCTCAAGCACAACAACTGATTGCTGCTTCGCTTCTCCATGGCTATTCTGTTTGTGTCAATGCCCATAGAACTCTGAATTCTTCCCATGGTGTTATTTACACTAGGCTGCTTGATGGTCTGACTGAGGCCAAAATTCTAATGTACCTCTGATCAGGGTGTCATTGCCATGCATTGGGTGATGAAAAAGGTAGATTCCTCCTTATTGCCCAAACACACTCTTTCACTCACCTTTGATAGAGTGGTGCATCCATCCAACGTCAAAGCAGGCTATGAAGTTATCACAGTCTTTTTTTAAATTTTTATTTGCATGTCACGTTCTGTGAAGCTCACATACCATTTACCTGTGTGCAGTGTTTTGCTGTGGAGCATAAAGGCAAATTTCATGCTGATTTTCCACTTGGCTGTGTTTATTGTTTACGTATCCGCCTGCTTAGCTGGATGGTAACATGCTCGCCTCCAATGTCAGTGGGTCCGGGTTCGATTCCCAGCAAGGTTGGAGATTTTCTAGGCTCAGGACTGGGTGTTGTGTAGTCCTCATCATCATTATTTCATCCTCATCACCGGTGCGCAAGTCGCCCAGTGTGGCATCAAATGAAATAAGACTTGCACTTGGCAGCTGAACTTTCCCGAATAGGGGCCTCCCGGCCAATGATGCCATACGCTCTTTTCCATTGTTACATTATTTGCAGTTGATTTAAACATTTTACGGATTCATCTCCAGGTACTTCTGTGTAGTTACCAAAATAAAATGTATCTTGAAGCTGTGTAGTATTTCATCAACGGTGCTGAAGTGCCTTCAGATGAGGCCCTAAAAGACTTATAGCAAATAAAGTAAACAACCAAAACACCTGAGTAGAAAATTAGTACAAAATAGCTTTTGTGCACTATAGCAAAATAAATCACAGCTGAAGCCCCAATATTGTGTCGCGGAACTGACAAGATGGCAAGTGTTCTGTGGTCACCTCTGTATCAGACAGAGATGTTGCATTTTGCATCACCAATTGAAGCACGTTAGATATAGATATGTTGAAAGCTGTCAGAATCAGAGACAACAATGTACAATCCGATGACTTTGTGGTAATTTGTGAAAAGTATCTTTCAGAAATGAAAACAATTTAAATATATTGTGAATGTGTAGTTTCTTATTTCAAAATGTCAAAATAGTGGAACACATAAATAAAGTCTTCAATGTACCAGTTAATATTTTCGTAATATTAAATAAGAATTGCAAGAAGACCCCAAGTGTAACACTGTTATAACAGTATAAAATATGTATTATCCGACTGCCAGTCTATTTTCAAAAATAAAAAAAGGTAAGTAAAGAAGTACACACACAAAAATTATCTACTCTTAATAATATAAAGTGCATGTGTTTTATACAGGTGTGGGAGAACAGAACTGAGTATCAGGCCCCTTCACAGAATTTCTACAATTCATATGGAGCACCATATAACATAAAAACAAGTCAGCAACCTCACCACACAGAAGTATCTGGTCCCCCATCTTGGGACTGGGATGCAGCACAGATTAACCACCAACAGTTCCAACAGCCAGTGGCATACCACCACCAGCAGCAACAGCACCATCAACAGCAACACCATCATCATCAGCAACAACACCAACAGCAGCAGCAGCCGCAGCAGCAGCAGCAACACCACCAACACCACCACCACCAACACCATCCTGAACAACATCAGCAACACCATCAACAGTCTCACAGTTTTCAGCATCAGCAACAGCAGTATCACCAGTATGCAGGATATTCACAGTGAGTATTATTCATGAATGTGGGTGCTACTGTCAGGGTCTACACCACAAAACACAGTTTCTCATTTGTGTTGATTTGGAGAAAATGATTGTTTGAGAGTGTATTGTGTTACTTACACAGATAGTAGAATGTTTTCTGCAAGAAGAAAATCTTAGAATGTGTTTTCAATTTGCTAATATTTTCCATTATGAATTTACAAAATAGTAAATGACTTAATATGATAACACTTTTTATGTGTATGTAACTCTGTGTACTATCTTGACATTTTGCATTTTGATGTATGCTATATTGTTTTCCAGAGATGCCAATCAAGATCCTTGGAACTGGGGCTGGGATGACTCCTCTAATTATATAGAACCACAGAACAATAATAGGGGCAATAGCAGCAGTCCTGGCAACAATAACAGTAATCCAGATCATACTTGGAATTGGTCTGTTGAAGGAGCATCAATGTATCAAAGTAGTTTGACACAAGTTGACAGTAATGCCTCAAATGCATCTGCTTTATCACTAACAAGTTCATTCAGTGATACGTCCCAGTCATTGGCTCAAGTGAATAACAGGAGTGAAAATCTGAAGAACAATGCAAGTACTTATCATGCAGAGCAAACACCTAGCACTGCTAGTGTCACAAGTGGTGATAATAGTACTGGCACGAATTTCTCTAGTGTTACACCTTCTTTAAGTGATACAGATATAAAAAATACATTTGTAGACACAAATGTTAACAACACAGATCATAATGTGACACGTGTTACAGAAAAATCAGATTATGCAAGAACTGATCAAATTACTAGTGTACATCAAGGTGTGTTAGGTACAGATAAAGTGACAGATATTTGGCGGAGCGAATTACCGGATAGTATGTCATCTGTAGACAACCATTACAAAGAAAGTGTTTCTGGCCAATCTAGCTGGACTACAGATGTGGGAGGAAAAGACCAACCGAGTGACGTCATTAGTAATGATATTAGAAATGGTGAATGTAATGATTCAGTTGCAGTAAGGAGTACACAAATGCAAGACCTTAAAGAAGCTATGCCACAGGCAAATGATTTAGAAAATGTTGCAGCAATGGCAGATAGTGTGAAACATACAGTGTGTGCAAATGATGTGCAGCAGTGTGATGGTAGCAGCTCTGCAAATGTACAAGTAGCAGATGAGTGTGTTCACAACCAGAGAGTAGAAGGTCTTATACAGCCCAGAGATTCCAGTGTTCCTGCTGATATTACAGACACAGGAGAAAGCTCTAAGGATAATTCAAACAGTATTGCAGAAGCAAAGGAACATGTTGCCTCTTTATTGGCTCAAGATGAAACCAAGATTGTGTCTGTGCTAGAGCCAGAAAGAAGTAAGAGTTTTTCAGATACTAATTCAGTAGATAATAAGCAAGAGGACATTGTTCAGATTGATTCAGATTTGGCTACTGTTAACTTGGAGGCAAATGAAAATAGGATTGAGACAGACTGTCATGCACCTGCAAGTATTGGTACAAATGTTTTAGATATATCTGATGTAAACTGCACTCAAGGCAATGGGGATGTTGAGAATGTGGAAATAGTACCTCCTGAAACAGACTTCCAATCACGGACAGTATATGGAAATGTTGAAGGGACAGTTACAACTGTCTCACAAAATGTAGGTTCGAAGACTAATCCGTATTCTGCAAATAAAGCACTGAACCGCAAACATCATAATGCATATCAGTCAAAACCAACAGTTGATGCTGCCACAAACAGAGGCTATACATTACCTGCAGGTTCTTCAGAAGCAAATGGTAAGACTGATCCAAAAAGTCTTGCTGTCAGGACTAGAAGAACTGTAGATGACGCAGAGGACACTGTCAATCTTGAGACAGTGCCTGATAACAAAGAACGTCCAGATTTTGTGGAAATGCAACAGTCTGTCCTAGAACGGAAATCGGTGTCTCCCATGCCAAGACTTCACACTGTACCAGTTGGACAGGTGTGTATCCAGTTTTGATGCTTTGGTGCTAGTAATTGATCTTTTTCCTCATCAGTTGCAGTTTCTATGTCTTACTCTCACAGGATTGTACGCACATTCCCATTCTTATCCTATGTGCACGCACGCACACACACACACACACACACACACACACACACACACACACACACACACACTCTCTCTCTCTCTCTCTCTCTCTCTCTCTCTCTCTCTCTCTCTGTCTGTGTGTGTGTGTGTGTGTGTGTGTGTGTGTGTTGATTGCATTTGCCTTTTCCGTGCATGCTTATATGCTTATGAGAATACAGAAATATGTGAACATGGGGTAATTACTGACTGATAACAGGCCAGCTGTTCTCTAATCACTATTCAAATATAGTTGACATTTGAAGACTGAAATCCAAATGAAGTAAATATATCATAATCCTTTATTGAGGGATAGATGTGCCCGTGGTAAAAATGGAATAAAATTTTGTGAAATCAATGCAGCAGAACAATTTACTAAAAACAAATGAAAATTTGTGGTGGACTGGGACCCAAACCCGTGTTTCGTGCATGCTTTCTGGGAGTGGTCACCTTAACTGCTTTGGCTGTCCCAGCACATTTCATGGACAGATCCAAACTTCCATATGTCCCCCTGTCTGCTTCCAATAGTGCTCGCACAGTTGTGTGAGTCTCACATGGGGAGAGATTTATTTACTTTTCTTGTCAGACTGTCTTGGTTTTGGCATGAAATACGTTAGTGGAGTGTCTGTAAAATTTGATGCAGTGTTCCTTCATGCATGCACGCATATTTTATTTAATGTAACCGGATGCCCATCCTATTACCACAGTCATTGGTTGCTTAATGGAGAAAAGTTGTGTGTGTGCCATTTGCCTGTGAATTCCTGCCACTTGACTGTGAATTCCGTAAACTGTGGTCTCTGATTGATCGTATTTTAACTTGTTGTTTATTGTATTTTCTAAGTATTTGCCTAAAGAAGTGTGGTAAACCTCATAAAATCCGCACTGAGGCTGTCCATTTTACAAGCCATAATTGGTGAAGTTCCATGCAGATCCAATGTGGGCCTGGCTCAATTTACTGTGTTACAAGCTAGCACACTGCAGAATCCATTGATTGTTTTGTTCTGTACACTGACTTAATGCACCTGCTCATTAGTGTGGTAATGAGCAGGTGCATTAAGTCAGTATACAGAACAAAACCATCAATATAGTTGATCGGTGATTATTCTGGCACCAAAATGGAAGAAGACACAGGGAGAACCAATATAATGAATTCCATTTCCTGAAACAGTTTTACTGCAGAATATTTGTATGGGGTTCCTCCAATCAATTATCACCGCAATTCCAAAATTGCAGATGTGAAGTTAAGTGAATGCATATTAGAAACTCAGTTAAAATCACTTAGCAGAAGAAAAGCAACTGGACCTAACGATATTCCTATACAATTTTGTACCCGATTATATGAAAGAATTTGCTCCCCTTTTAGCAGCTGTCTATCTTAAGATGCTGGAGTATCAGAGGGTTTTCAGCCGCTGGGAAAAGGTGCACACTGAAACCTTTTCAAGACGTGTTGTCAGAGACATGTATTCATTATAGGACTATGTTGCTGATGTCAGTCTATGGAAAACAGTGGAACACGTTTTGCTTGTGAGTTAGGACCTTTCTGACAAGGGAACCTCCCCATCGCACCCCCGTCAGATTTAGTTATAAGTTGGCACAGTGGATAGGCCTTGAAAAACTGAACACAGATCAATCGAGAAAACAGGAAGAAGTTGTGTGGAACTATGAAAAAATAAGCAAAATATACTAACTGAGTAGTCCATGCGCAAGATAGGCAATATCAAGGACAGTGTGAGCTCAAGAGTGCCGTGGTCCCGTGGTTAGTGTGAGCAGCTGCGGAACGAGAGGTCCTTGGTTCAAGTCTGCTGTCGATTTAAAAGTTTAATTTCTTATTTTCGCAAAGTTATGATCTGTCCATTCGTTCATTGACGTCTCTGTTCACTGTAATAAGTTAGTGTATGTGTTTTGCGACCGCACCGCAAAACCATGCAATTAGTAGACGAAAGGACGTGCCTCTCCAATGGGAACTGAAAACATTTGATCGCAGGGTCATGGGTCAACCGATTCTTCCACAGGAAAACACGTCTGGTGACGGCATGTGCGTCACATGACAGGAATATGTTGTCGACCCACCTAACTTGTAATCTTGGGCGAATGGGTAAAAAGATTCTTCTACTTGCTCTATTTAGGTTTTCTTGTGGATGTGATAATCACTCCCAAAAAAGTGATGGAAACATAAGAGTTTGTCACATAAACTGAAAATAAGAAATTAAACTTTTCACTGGAGGGAATTCTCCTTGATGTTGCCTATCTTGCGTACGGACTACTCAAATTGTATATTTTACTTATTTTTTCATAGTTCCATACAACTTCTTCCTGTTTTCTCGATTGATCTGTGTTCAGTTTTTCAAGGCTTATCCATTGTGCCAACTTATAACTAAATCTGAGGGGGGTGCGATGGGGATGTTGCCTTGTGAGAATGAAAATCTCGTATGTAGGAATTATCAGGGATTCTGCAAACAAAAATCTTGTTAAACTCTGCTGTGTCTGTTTATCCATCGGTCCAGTGGGGTGTAGATAATGGTGCCCAAATTGATGCTGTGTTCCTTTGTTTCCAGAAGGCATTCAGTACAGTTTTGCACTGTTGCTTACTGAACAAAATTCAAGTTTATTGAATTTCAAACCAGTTTTGTGCCAGGATTCAGGATGTTGTAGCAAATAGGATTCAGCACATCAATTTCAACAAATTTAAAGTGTGAGAAATCAATTTCAACAGATTTAAAGTGTGAGATAAAAAAGTAGATAAGTTAAAATGCTAGGAAATTGTACCAAAATTTAGGAAGATCCATTGAGGATCGACACTTGTTTGTTGCAAGGATTGGCGGTTGGCCCTCAGTGTAAATAAATGTAAAGTTTTGCACATAAATAGGCAGCTATATTTCACTATTGACATAAATCCCAAGAAATACTGACAGCTGTAAAAAAAAAATTCTGGAGTATCCATCCGCGTGAATTTAGTTATAAGAAAATCAGGTGCTTGGCTGAGAATCTTAAGGAAATGTAATTCACCATCATAATAAGCAGCTTTCCAAACACTTGGTCAACTGATTCTGTAGTCTTGCTCATAAGTCTCAGATCAATTTGTCTGTGGATTAAGCGAGGAGACAGAGAGGAATGATGTGGGTCGCAGTTTAGTCTAATAGGCGCAAAAATGTTGTGAAGATGCTCATCAGCTCCAGAGAGGTGTGCATCACAGAGAGGTCTCCTTTTAAACTTCCTATAGTAGATGTTCCAAAAAGAGTCGAGCGACTTATTCCTTCCTCCCATATACACTCCTGGAAATGGAAAAAAGAACACATTGACACCGGTGTGTCAGACCCACCATACTTGCTCCGGACACTGCGAGAGGGCTGTACAAGCAATGATCACACACACGGCACAGCGGACACACCAGGAACCGCGGTGTTGGCCGTCGAATGGCGCTAGCTGCGCAGCATTTGTGCACCGCCGCCGTCAGTGTCAGCCAGTTTGCCGTGGCATACGGAGCTCCATCGCAGTCTTTAACACTGGTAGCATGCCGCGACAGCGTGGACGTGAACCGTATGTGCAGTTGACGGACTTTGAACGAGGGCGTATTGTGGGCATGTGGGAGGCCGGGTGGACGTACCGCCGAATTGCTCAACACGTGGGGCGTGAGGTCTCCACAGTACATCGATGTTGTCGCCAGTGGTCGGCGGAAGGTGCACGTGCCCGTCGACCTGGGACCGGACCGCAGCGACGCACGGATGCACGCCAAGACCGTAGGATCCTACGCAGTGCCGTAGGGGACCGCACCGCCACTTCCCAGCAAATTAGGGACACTGTTGCTCCTGGGGTACCGGCGAGGACCATTCGCAACCGTCTCCATGAAGCTGGGCTACGGTCCCGCACACCGTTAGGCCGTCTTCCGCTCACGCCCCAACATCGTGCAGCCCGCCTCCAGTGGTGTCGCGACAGGCGTGAATGGAGGGACGAACGGAGACGTGTCGTCTTTAGTGATGAGAGTCGCTTCTGCCTTGGTGCCAATGATGGTCGTATGCGTGTTTGGCGCCGTGCAGGTGAGCGCCACAATCAGGACCGCATACGACCAAGGCACACAGGGCCAACACCCGGCATCATGGTGTGGCGAGCGATCTCCTACACTGGCCGTACACCTCTGATGATTGTCGAGGGGACACTGAATAGTGCACGGTACATCCAAACCGTCATCGAACCCATCGTTCTACCATTCCTAGACCGGCAAGGGAACTTGCTGTTCCAACAGGACAATGCACGTCCGCATGTATCCCGTGCCACCCAACGTGCCCTAGAAGGTGTAAGTCAACTACCCTGGCCAGCAAGATCTCCGGATCTGTCCCCCATTGAGCATGTTTGGGACTGGATGAAGCGTCGTCTCACGCGGTCTGCAAGTCCAGCACGAACGCTGGTCCAACTGAGGCGCCAGGTGGAAATGGCATGGCAAGCCGTTCCACAGGACTACATCCAGCATCTCTACGATCGTCTCCATGGGAGAATAGCAGCCTGCATTGCTGCGAAATGTGGATATACACTGTACTAGTGCCGACATTGTGCATGCTCTGTAGCCTGTGTCTATGTGCCTGTGGTTCTGTCAGTGTGATCATGTGATGTATCTGACCCCAGGAATGTGTCAATAAAGTTTCCCCTTCCTGGGACAATGAATTCACGGTGTTCTTATTTCAATTTCCAGGAGTGTACGTATCGTGTAATGAATAAGAGAGAAAAAATTGAAGATATTTAAGTTTTGTACAAATGCTTGACGCCAGTTGTTCTTCCTGTGCACCATTTGTGCACGGAACAGGAAAGGGGCTACTAGAAGTACCCTCAGCCGCACACTGTGACGTACATCTACATATGTACTATACAAGAGACTGTGTGTGGTGTATTGTGGAGGGTACACTGTACCACTGCTAGTCATTGCCTTTCCTGTTCCACTTTGAACATGGGAAAAATGCCTATATGCTTCTGTATGAGCCGTAATTTCTCTTATCTTTGTGTTCCTTGTGTGAAATGTATTTTGGCTGCAGCAGAATTGTTTTGCAGTCTACTTCAAATGATGATCTCTAAATTTTCTCAGTAGTGTTTTGTGAATAGAACATTTTCTTTCCTCTGGTGATTCCCATTTGAGATCGAGATCACAAAACATTGCTGTAATACTCTCGTGTTGATCGAACCTAACCTACTGGTAACAAACCTACCAGCACACCTCAGAATAATTTCGATGTCTTCCTTTAATTTGAGCTAGTGAGGATCCCGAACACTTGAGTGGCACTGAAAAATAGGTTGCAGTAATGTTCTGTACACAGTTTCCTTTACTGACGAGCTAGACTTCTGTACTGTCCGTACACGCTCATTCCATTTTATATCACCTTGCTGTGTTACACTTAGATATTTAATTGATGTGGCCGTGATGAGCAGCACCACTAATGCTGTATTTAAAAATCACATGATTATTTTTCCTACTCATCAGCATTAATGTACCTTTTCTACATTTAGGTCGAGCTGCCATTTGTGACGCCAACTAGAAATTGTGTCTGAGTCTATCTCGTATCCCCATACAGTCACTCGACCACCTGTATACTGCAGCATCGTCAGCAAACAGCTGCAGATTGCTGCTCAACCTATCCGCAAGATCATTTATGTATATGGAGAACAGAGCAGTCCTATCACACTTCCCTGGAGCACTGTTGATGATTCTCATGTCTGTGATGAACACTTTCTGTCAAGGACAATATACTGAGTTCTAGTATGTGAAAAGCCTTTAAGCCACAATTATATCTGGGAACCAGTTCTGTACACTCAGACCTTCATTAGTAGTCCGTTGTGAGACACCATGTGAAAATGCTTTCTAGAATTCTAGGAATATGGAATCTACTTGTTGCTCTACATTGCTTGTAGAGTATAGCTGTAGAGCTAGAAACTGTGCTGATAAGAAACAAGTCATTTAGTGATCAGAAAGGGGTCTGGTTGGAAAGTTTTGATGAGATTGTAAAAATTTTGCTCCTTTATGGTTTTTGGGAGACTAACTATGAATTTCAAATTTGCCTCCTTGATTTTTTCCCCAGATATAATTTAAAAAATGAGAAAGAGAAAAAAATCAATTTTTTACTGATGTTTTGCTTATAATTTGGGAAGACAATTTTCGAGTAACGTTATTCGTCACTAACTAAGCAGTACTAAATTCTTTAACATTTTGATCCTGATAATGTAATCTTAGAACAATCACACATTTGAATAATGATATGGAAAGCACTGCTTTCTAAGTCTTAGTCTTCTAGGTGAAAAATGTCAGGAACAGTTCTCAAAAAATGTCAGAAACAATGTCTCGATGAGAATTTGATTACTACATATGTAAAGAGAATTCAGCAAGTCTTCGTACCAGAAGAAATCTTCTTCAGAGTTAGAAGGATGTCTTTAAACAATTAAGAGGGCAACTGAAATTGTAACTGACATAGTTCCATGACTTCACTAATGCACTATACCAATCACTAGACTATTTTCTGAAAGGACACCAGGAGCTTGTTCCTGATACTCCCTGCACTTTGAGTGATACTTTTGCCTTAGAAAAATTTTGGGCACATTGACAAAGAAAGAAATGTCAACCACTATTGCACACTAGATTAATGAGTGATGTAAGACCAAACTCATTTCTTTGGCCATTGCAGATAGGTTTCTCATTACTTATTAGAAGGAGGAGGACGAGAAAAAGACCCCCAGAAGATACTTATCGTGTTGAAATTTCGTACAACTTCCAGTGAAGCTTTATGCTTTGAGTATCAGCCATCAAGAATCTATCCTTTATAGTTCATGAGCAACATTTCTTTGAATTTATTTATGACAATACGTATTTTAATACTCAGTTACTTGATGGGTACAACACATTTCATGTGATGGGTATCACCCCAAGTTGTGTATTGGTTCCAAATCAGAATATTCGTCGAGTAAAAGAAATACCATCAGCACAATGTGTGGAAACTTGTCAAGCTTTTCAGCTACAACATTTTGATCACAATGATGATATCAGATGACCTGCAATTAAGATAAAAGATCATCTTAATATTTATTAGTGTTCAGTACTTCTTATTCCCTTTTCTTGTGGGTTTATAGTAAAATCAAAGGTGTAACAAGCTCTGAGGTTAAAAGGGTTTTTGGAGAAAGCTGCTCAAGATATCTTTTATGAAATAATATTTTTAGGTTGCCAGCCATTTATAAACACTTCTCCTATTTACTATAAAACCACCTTCACAGCTTTGTTATAGGCAGTGGAAGAGACTGAAGAATTACATTAGAAAATGTGCAGTAATATATGATCAGCTGTTGTATATGAAAATTCACAAGTAAATGCTGAAATTCCAAATTTCATAAGACTCTGTAGATACCATCTTTTAAACCTTTCATAGAATAACTAGGTTTTAAAATGAAAGGAGGTGACATGAAAGAAATGTTTGCCAACAGTCATGCCTTTTGCAGGCGAGGAGAGGACTAGATTTTCTAGGCTGCCTCAAGAATAAAAAACATGAACAACTTTGATTTAAATATTAATCTTCTGTTACATCATCCATCTTTTATATGTAACAAATAATGTTATTTGCATCTAACTTGTGTACAACTTCCACCACTTCATTACCTTTCAGAAAATTTCATTTATTTATTTTTGTAATAATGCATTGGAACTCAAACCAGTAAAATAAGTGGTTCGGTAAGACAAAGTATCTTTCATTGCATAAATAATGTAAGTGGTGATAAAAATTAGAATTTTCAGATCTAAGTGACAGATCACTGACTACTGTTATTTCCATGAGCACTTGCTGCACAATGATCAATTGGCCAAAAATACATTAAGATCCAAATTGTAGAGAATTTAATCTCTCGTAATTTTGTATAGAATGATTGCGCTTGACAGATGCACCATTCTAAAGTTGGGAGCAAAAACTCAGAAAAACTAAAATTTTTGAAATTTTTTAAATATTTATTTTGAAAATCTGAATTGACAAAGTTTGAAATTGTAATCGGTACCCTAAAAGACAGAAATAAAAAAAAATTGACACCATCTCCGAAACTTTCCAGGCAAAAATCACAATTTATCTGGACTAGTAATTAAGGAGATTGAAAAGAAATATAGAATGATATGCTAAATATCATTCATTATTTCTCTACATTTATCAGCATTGAGGTGTTAAGAGGAACTTGAGGAAACGGGGGACCTGTGTGCAAAGATGCTGTACTGAACAGCTATGTTCTTGTAACTGCACAAGGAAAGATCCTGTAGGTAGTGACAGTGTCTGTCATGTGACATTACTTGTGAAATAAGCACACCCCCTTTTTTTCCCCTGAGAGGTTTACTGAATTATTTGAAAATTTCTGACTAACCATGTTTAGTTGTACACAAATTATCCAAATGAATTTTAATCATTAGAGTTCTTAACTGTCAAGTAACGTAATACATGCCTTAAATTAACTAGTTGGAATCAGGGTATACAAAGAGAAATTACCCATTTTGGTGGACAACTAAGTTACCATTTTAGATACACATTGTATTGATGAAGATACTGGGGTCAAATTGAACCTGATAGCAAAGAGTTAACAGTATAAATGTAACAAAATATTTTAATCACATTCTAATAAGAAATGTGATCATTGTTAGCTGCGACACATTCCTGGTAGTTGAAGAAACTACACTCCTGGAAATTGAAATAAGAACACCGTGAATTCATTGTCCCAGGAAGGGGAAACTTTATTGACACATTCCTGGGGTCAGATACATCACATGATCACACTGACAGAACCACAGGCACATACACAGGCAACAGAGCATGCACAATGTCGGCACTAGTACAGTGTATATCCACCTTTCGCAGCAATGCAGGCTGCTATTCTCCCATGGAGACGATCGTAGATATGCTGGATGTAGTCCTGTGGAACGGCTTGCCATGCCATTTCCACCTGGCGCCTCAGTTGGACCAGCGTTCGTGCTGGACGTGCAGACCGCGTGAGACGACGCTTCATCCAGTCCCAAACATGCCTCAATGGGGGACAGATCCGGAGATCTTGCTGGCCAGGGTAGTTGACTTACACCTTCTAGAGCACGTTGGGTGGCACGGGATACATGCGGACGTGCATTGTCCTGTTGGAACAGCAAGTTCCCTTGCCGGTCTAGGAATGGTAGAACGATGGGTTCGATGACGGTTTGGATGTACCGTGCACTATTCAGTGTCCCCTCGACGATCATCAGAGGTGTACGGCCAGTGTAGGAGATCGCTCCCCACACCATGATGCCGGGTGTTGGCCCTGTGTGCCTCGGTCGTATGCAGTCCTGATTGTGGCGCTCACCTGCACGGCGCCAAACACGCATACGACCATCATTGGCACCAAGGCAGAAGCGACTCTCATCGCTGAAGACGACACGTCTCCATTCGTTCCTCCATTCACGCCTGTCGCGACACCACTGGAGGCGGGCTGCACGATGTTGGGGTGTGAGCGGAAGACGGCCTAACGGTGTGCGGGACCGTAGCCCAGCTTCATGGAGACGGTTGCGAATGGTCCTCGCCGATACCCCAGGAGCAACAGTGTCCCTAATTTGCTGGGAAGTGGCGGTGCGGTCCCCTACGGCACTGCGTAGGATCCTACGGTCTTGGCGTGCATCCGTGCGTCGCTGCGGTCCGGTCACAGGTCGACGGGCACGTGCACCTTCTGCCGACCACTGGCGACAACATCGATGTACTGTGGAGACCCACGCCCCACGTGTTGAGCAATTCGGCGGTACGTCCACCCGGCCTCCCGCATGCCCACTATACGCCGTCGCTCAAAGTCCGTCAACTGCACATACTGTTCACGTCCACGCTGTCGCGGCATGCTACCAGTGTTAAAGACTGCGATGGAGCTCCGTATTCCATGGCAAACTGGCTGACACTGACGGCGGCGGTGCACAAATGCTGCGCAGCTAGCGCCATTCAACGGCCAACACCGCGGTTCCTGGTGTGTCCGCTGTACCGTGCGTGTGATCATTGCTTGTTCAGCCCTCTCGCAGTGTCCGGAGCAAGTATGGTGGGTCTGAAACACCGGTGTCAATGTGTTCTTTTTTCCATTTCCAGCAGTGTATTCCAGTTGACACTTATATTCATTGCTGCTCAAGCAGTTTCTGTAAGGTTCGTGTAGATTGACAAGCCAAGTAGGCATTGGCCTAGAGAATTCCATGTGTGTTCAGTTGATTTAATGCTGATAATCTCACTGATCATTCAGTTATTCTGATGCTTTCCTCAGCGTATTGACCTCTTTGACATGCTCGTCATGGCAGGACATAATTGTGTTGAAGGATAATTTGTTTTGCATCCTTGTGTGAATTGTGACATAGTGAGCCATTTTTTTTATATGCATAAATGTCGTCATTGTCCCACATTAGAGGATATGAACTCCAAGTCTTAAGAGAGATGTCATGCTATAAAAGCATAACTACACCTTCATACCAATGCCTTTTAGTTGATGAGGGCTGGGTAGATAGTAATTCTTATTGTACACTGATCTAAAGAAAGCCACTGTGACAGTACTGTTCGGAGACATTCTGTGAACAACTACTTATTATGTTACAAGAGTTTCAAATTAAATCTAATTCTGAAAGGAAACTATCATTGGAATCTAGGTATCAGCCCACAGTATGTTATGCTCTTGTTCTCCATGTCACATGCTGCCGGTTCTTCGATGCACCACCTGTCGTTACATACCACATGTGGTCTTGTTCTATAGCAATCACTTCCTTGTGTTTAGTTACTGTGATGTGAAATATATTGTGATGGTTGTCTTTGTCTCGGTATCAGCTTGCTTGTTGCACTGTCGCGGGACTGTTTGTTTCCCCATAAAAGTTACATGCTGCTTTGATTTTTTTGTAAGTGATCTTTTTGCAAGCAATGCATTGTTTCTTGTCTACACTTTATGTAACATAGCATGTTTAACTCATTCTTGTAAAGTGTTTCGGGTAACATCTGCAATTTTAGATATTTCTTCTTGCTGCTCCTTTCAGACAGGAGCTAGTCATTCCAAAGTACCATAGATGATCTCCCTATCCTAAGTGTGTCTTGATGCCACCTCACTTCTGCTGGCTGTGATGCATGGTATCTTCCTGTGGCTGGATCTTGTTTTGCCAAATAAGATTCAATTTCACATTCAGATACCTTTTCAGGTAATTGTTTAGTATCCCTCTTAAGGCTCTCGTATGTGCAGATGGTACATTACACCACAGCTGTTCAAGAGACACTTGGTCTCACACTGATTATTTTAAACTCTGGCCATTCCACTGGATTTTGGTAATGTTGACTAGTGTAAGTTTTGACTATAACCCAAATATGCTCATTTGACGGGTTGTAGCACACACTAGAAAATGGCTACACAGCCTAAAGTGTACAACAGTGAAGAATATAAAAAAAGATATTTCAGTCTGAGTAATGGCAAACTTCTTTAGGTGCAATACATAATGATGTTCAGAAGTGTTTATTGTAGTAGCTGTTCTGTTTTTAGATAAAACACACGCTTATCTCTCACTTGAGTGTTAGTTATACTTAAAAGTATCACCAGTCCCTTTTCTGCAGTTTCATGTCTGAACATTTGTTATTAGCAATGCTAAGATAAATATTTCTGACAGGATGCTGCAGCACGCGCCCCCTCGACTTGGGGTCACGGACAACAACCACATGGCACTTACTACAGTCCTGAGAATCAAGAAGTGGCTCCAGTCTCTGGATCGAGAGCACCTGGGCCAGATCGTGATCAGTACTTGGAAACTGGACAGTTATCAGAAGAAACTCCTACACCTCCACCTGGTCTGCACAGAATGATCCCAGGAGAGGGTGGTGCTCCACCTCCCGGTCTCCGTCGCATGGTGCCGGGGGAGTGCAGTAGCCCAGACACTTCAGTGCCAAGTACCTCGGCCACTGAGGCTAGAGTTGTCACTGGTGTTGCTCGTGATGACAACTTACAGTTGCCCATACAGTGTGAGTAAAACCTTAATTTACATGAGGGAATGTAATACATTAGATGTAATGATGGAGGAGTATTGTTAGCTGTATTTCAGTAATTGTGTTTCCCAACACAAGAAATCACTAACATAACATAAAAAACTGAAAATTTATATTTTAGTAATATTTCATGGATACTTCTTTGTGTACATGATATTTGTGTGCTCCTAAACCTACTAAATCTTAGTGTAAAATTGATTTTTTTTAAAAGCTGAGTTATAGAAAGAAAACTTATTTATCTGATCACCGCATTGTTTCAGAAATAACCAAAATCTGACTTAGTTCCATAGCTCTCTAACTCTCATCATGACTTCAATATCTGAGTGGCTGATTCCATCTCATCCCTCTCTTTTTTTTATATTAGTTGTCAGCTGTCCATATGTACCTGGAGAAAAATTTGTGTTGTTCATCCAGCAAATTTTCATTTAACAAAGCAATGTTTACTTTGCAAGTGCCACAATCCCCACCACAATCTGTTTTAACCAGCAAGGCACAACATGACAATTTCAGTTCTTTCACATTTGCTCTTTCCTTCTACTGCAGTATTCTTTCATCTTTTCACTGTTTGTTATCCAAACCAGTGCTCTTGTGGCTTCTGCCATGTAATCCTTGTAAATTTAAGACTTTTCTTGTGCAAATATTGCTCTCTGCTGCTTAACAAACTATGTATATTCAGGAAGGGTGCTGATAACCATGCTGTTGAAAGCCCTAAAACAACAACAACCACCACCACCACCACCACCACCACCACCACCACCACCACCACCTGTCTTGGCAGGTTATAGGTAAAACTACTTGCCACACATTGTTCAGTTTTGTTTGCTAAGTGGAGTATGAGAGTCTTGCTGTAGTATTGCTGGTCTTTATTCTTACATTG
Organism: Schistocerca gregaria; assembly: GCF_023897955.1. Lineage (NCBI taxonomy): Eukaryota > Metazoa > Arthropoda > Insecta > Orthoptera > Acrididae > Schistocerca > Schistocerca gregaria. The sequence goes on along the minus strand of NC_064931.1, from coordinate 37,350,176 downwards.
AATTGAGTACCATCAGTAACCTGCTTTACTAATGAGAGGTAGGATTCAGAGTTTTTTTCCAAATAGTTTTGTAGATGTAAGGCATCTATTGTGAGTTGGTTATGGCTGAATTTCATATCAGCAGCTGTACATCATCACTGAGAAAACAATACCACGTGGCTGACCTTTTCACTTTTCTGTTTGTTAAGCAGTTGGCATGTTTCTCTCAATGCTCAGGCTGTTGCTGTGGAAATGAAAAATCTTTGATTCTTCACAAAGAAAATAGAGCTGTAACAGTACCATGTAACTCAAACATAGGGGAAAAGGTGTAAATTCCAGGTAACTGTGCTCAGGCAAAAATAAAGTTCGGTAAAGTGAAAGCCTTTCTCATTGTCAAAATACTCTTTAATGAGGTATTGTGTTCTGACTTTTATCATGAAATGTCAAAAAAAAAAATGGTGTTCTTGATTAAATACCCAAAAGTGAAAAGTACAGTGACAGCAGAATAATTGTAAAAAGTTGTTTGGGATCATCAGACTGTGTGATACAAAAGTAGTCTTCTATGTTCACTACATTTTGGTAACACAACCTCTATCCTGTTTTTCTCCTTAACCAACCCAATGTCTTGTTTTTCTTTTTAATGAAAATAAAATGGACACCATAGGGGAAAAGTATGAAAACTTGCAACCACAGCACACTGTCGTCGTTTATTACACATCTCTCTCTGTTCAAAAGCATCTTTTCAATCATAGCTACAGTTCGTGTAAATTGACTGTTTTTTATGTGCCAATCTTTTTACCAAGGAGAAAACTATTCCTCAGTTGAAAGTAGTAGTAGTAGTAGTAGTAGTAGTAGTAGTAGTAGTAGTAGTAGTAGCAGCAGCAGCAGCAGTAGCAGCAGCTGCTGCTGTTTTATTCATTCTTAGATTTCTTTTTATTAGGATATAGGACATGTCAAAGTATTTACAAGTTTAGACGAATTTAAATGTAAGCTAATTTGTGTACACATACATTTATGAATTCTAGTTAGACGATCATTACATTTACTCCTGGTATACAATACATTTTTTTACAAATAACTTATCAAATAATGTAATTCCACACTGTTCACTCATATCTCATTGTCAGTTTTTACACACACTGTTTCACAACACTTGACTCGCGCGCGCGCGCGCACACACACACACACACACACACACACACACACACACACACACACACTGGGCAATTTTCTGTACTGCAGCTTCCCATTTGTTGAGTTCAGAAAGAGAAAGAGGAAGAGGTGTTAGTATTGTGCTATGCATAGCTTAGGGGTATGTTTTTGTAGAAAAGGAAAAAAAAAAAAACAGTGCAAAGGTGTTATGTGGAATGTAGGATGTCTTATAATCATTATCATCATTTATTTGTATATAATATTTTTTTACGAAATCCCTACTCTGCTTTATCAGAGTAATCCTTCAATGTACAAAATGTATTGCATAACAGTTACTTTTTAGCTGCCTTTTTAAAAAAGTGTATTTTTGTAATTTCCTTAATCACTTTTGCTAATTTATTGTACAGTTTTATTCCTTGGTAGAAAATGCTGTTTTGAGTTTTATATTTATTTTTCCTTGGTAAATGTAAGTTGAGTCTAACTCTTGTTTCTGTTATTTTTGATGTGTGCAACTGACTGGTAAATGTATTCACACGGAGCAGTTAAAGTCCCCAGTTTCTTGAACAAATCTTTACAATGGGCTCAACTACTGTTTTTGGTTATTATTCTTATGGCTCTTTTCTGGAGTTTGAAAATTGTGTTCATATTTTGTGCAATTGTTCCCCAAAAAAGAATGCCATAGCTAAGAATTGAGTGTACATTTGAATAGTGTGTAACTAAAAGACACTGCATGTTACACACTTATGATAGGATTGTAAGGGCATAGCATGCTGATGACATTCTGTTGGCAAGTATCTTTGTGTGATCACGCCACTTCAACTGAGACTCAATATTCACTCCTAGAAATTTTGCATTTGTTACACAGTCTATGGAGGTGCCATCTACATTTAACATCGTCATATTCTCACTTCAAACTGAAATTCATGGCTTTATTTTTCTTTATGTTCAATGCCGCTCTGTTGCTTATTAACCAATCATAAAATTCCTTGAGAGTTACAATTGCTTGCTCCGCAAGGAGTTCTCTTGTTTTGTCAGTGACTACAATATTGCTGCCTTCAGTAAAGAGAATTTTTTCACCATGAGTAACACCTGCGAAAGTCATTGATGTATATCAGGAATGGTATTGGTCCTAATATGCTACCTTGTGGAACACCTATATTAATATATTTTGGTTCTGATAAGTGTTTTACCAAATGCTTAGATCTATATTTGGTGTATGTGTTATCTCTATTCTTTGTACCCTATCTGCTAGGTATGATCAAAACCAGTCATTAGCTACGCCTCTTATTCCTAATGTTTCTAGTTTATTAAGTAGAATCATGTGTGACTGTATCAAAGGCCTTAGAAAGATCCAAAAATATGTCTGTGACACACTCATCTTTGTCAAGAGCATCAAATACAACTCTTGAGAATTCTGCTATGGCTGACTCCGTATTTTTGCCACTTTAGAAACCAAACTGTGATTTGCGTAAAAGATTGTATTTATTCAGATAACGCATTAATCTTTCTTTCATAGTTGCTTCTATTATTTTTGAGAATGGTGACAGCAGGAAAATGGGCCGATAACTTTCTGTGTCTTCTGAATTATCTTTCTCAAGGAAAGGTAAAACTCTTGCCTGTTTTAACTGCTCTGGAAATGTCCCTGATGTGAAGGATTCATTTATTATATTTGTTAAGCGACCTTGTATAATTTCTATGCATTGCTTTAGTACACACATTGGTACTTCATCTACACCTACTGACTTCTTATTTTTTAGTTTTTGAACAGTTTTATCAACTTTATTCTCTGTGATTGGAGGTAATATCATTGTATTTATGCAGCATTATTTACAGGCTTTATAGTTGTTTTGCTGTAACTTCTCTGCAATACTTGAAAAATATTCATTTACAAAGTTTGCTAAGTGTTGTGGCTCATTTATTACCTTATCCCCCTCCCTCAGCAGTATATTATTTTGCATTCATTTGCCTCTCCCTGTTTCCTTTTTTGTAACATCCCAGACTGCTTTGCTTTTATTCTCTGCATTATATATTATTTCATCATTAAATGGCTTTTTTGCAGCAATCAGCACCTTCCTATAGATGTTTTTGTACCTATGATAGAAATTTAAGAATTCTGAAATATTGCAACTCTTTTTCATGGAACTGAGGTATTTAAGTGTTTGGGAGGACTACTTAATACCTGCTGTTATCGATATGTTCTTGTGAGGTGTTGATACAGACATACCTACTTCTGGAAAATGCCTTTTCAAAGTCCAATTTAAATAATGTGGAGAATTTAGGGAATTTCATATTCACATTCATTTCCTTATACACTTCATCCTGGTTTTCTTTTGCTAGTTCTTTTGAATTATCTTTTATTTTGGTTTCTGATAGATGTTGTTTGTAGGCTTGTAGTTTAGGGAATGATTCAGTGCCCATTTTTACTGTTGTTATTTGACAGAGATGGTTTTTTTTTAATTATTTATTTACATGTCAAGTTCCATAGGACCAAATTGAGAGCAAATCTCCAAGGTCAGCACATGAAATTATGACATAAAAGTAATAACAGATAAAAATAAAATGTTTATGAACCCAAAAACGTATCAGTCCATAAATTTAAGTAAACACAATCAACAATACAACAAGAATCAGCTTAATTTTTCAAGGAACTCCTCGACAGAATAGGAGTAGTGACTCATGAGGAAACTCTTAAGTTTTGATTTGAAAGCACATGGAATACTGCCAATATTTTTGTATTAAAGTGGTAGCTGCTTCAAAATAAATGCAGTAGTATACTGCACACCTTTCTACACAGAAGTTAAGGAAGTCCGATCCAAATGTAGGTTTGATTTCTGCCAAGTATTGACAGTGAAAGCTGCTTGTTCTTGGGAATAAGCTAATATGGTTAACAAGAAATGACAGATCCTAAATTTGGGCTTTCTACTACAGTTTACTATCTATCTAAACACCTAGAAATTTGAACTGTTCAGTTTCACTAATCATATGCCCATTCTGTGAAATTAAAATGTCAGGTTTTGTGTGTTAGAAACTGTAAAAACTGAGTCTTACTGTGATTTAGCATTAGTTTATTTTCTAAAAGTCATGAACTTAGGCCATGAACTGCACTATTTGAAACCGAGCAAATGTTGCACAACATTCTTTAATACCAAGCTAGCGTCATCAGCAAACAGAAATATTTTGAGTTACCCATAATACTAGAGGGCATATCATTTATATAAATAAGGAACAGGGATGGCGCCAACACTGATCCCTGGGGTACCCCCCCCCCCCTTCCCCCCCCCCCTCCTCTCTTTCCATTTGACCGTATCACAGTCAGACCCCACATCACAGCCATTCTCAACACTGTGAATAATGACCTTTTGCTGTCTGTTGTTAAAGTAAAAGGTGAACCAATTGTAAGCTACTCCCCATATTCCATAATGGTCCAACTTGTGGACCAATATTTTGTAATAAACACAATCAAACGCTTTTGTTAAATGAAAAAATATGCCTAGCATTCGAAACCTTTTGTTTAACCCATCCAATAACTCACAGAGAAAATGGAATATAGCGTCTTCTGTTGTTAAATGACTTCTAAAGCTGAACTGTACATTTGCTAGAAAATCGTGTGATATAAAATGATCAATTATCCTTACATACACAGCCTTTTCCATAACTTTAGCAAACACTGATGGCATAGAAATATGTCTAAAATTATCTATATTATCCCGTTCTCTCTTTTTTGCATAGCAAGTAGAAGAGAAAGTGTGCTCACTCCCCACCCATTAACACAGGCAGCATAGGACGGGTGGTGTTCCTGCGAACTACGAGCAGCACTGTCGCTTGAGACTCAAGTTTGCGCAGTTTTGCTTTATCCGAAGGTGTGTTTCACTATTGTCTGTGCTTATTTTGTGAGTGAATTTATGGTGTTGTGAGTGAACGTTGAAGAGTTGAAGTCAGGTGAATCAGTCGTGTTTAGGGATATAGTTACTCATATTTGAAGAAGGATAAAAAAATGCCGACTTGTTTCGTTCCAGCGTGCAGATCTGGGTACCGAGAAAGTAAAGGTAAACATTTTTTTAGGCCTCCGAAAAACGAAGTAGAATTTGCAAAATGGGTCAGAGCAATTCCTCGGAAAGACAGAATTCTAACTCACAATTGTTTCGTGTGTGATTCACATTTCTATGACAAACTTATTATAGAAGCTGATGTGTTCAGCATTGGGGGTAAACAAGTTAAAATTCCAAGACAAAGGTGGTTTCTAAAATCAGGGGCAGCTCCTCATTTATTTCAAAATGTACCAAAATATCTATCAATAATATTACACAAAAGAAAACCACCTCCAGTAAAACACTCACAAAAGAGTAGCTGATGTAAAGAAAATGTTCAACAAGAAGTTCAACTGTTTCCCAGGGTTTCATCTGTTGAGGAAAATATACAGAAGGTACCGGATTCACTAAAGAGAACATTAAAGTGTAAGAAGCTGGAAGTTGTGCGGTTACGTAATAAACTAAGACCAGCAAATGTAGAAATCCATCTATTGCGAGAGCAGCTCTTGGACAAAAAGCGTAAGACAGCTCAATCAAATCTCCTACGTCATTCCGAACTGAGTAAGAAACAGAAAATGATAGTAGACACTATGATAAATAAATGTCAATTAAAAAGCACTAAGGGAATGCAGTATGATGATGAGTTTCTTCTGGACAGCGTGCTCTTAAAAAATAAGTCACCCAAAGGATACAGACATTGTTTGAAGTATGGTTTGTTGCCACTTCCTTCTGAAACACATCTTCGAAATTTAGTAAAGGGTCTCAAAATGCTCATATGTAATCAATAACACTCTGTGGTGGCCATTAAGAATTATTTTCGGGAATAACAAGATGAAAACAAACGCTTAGGTGTGCTGATTTTTGATGAAATTAATTTCCAAGAAGAACTGCAATTTAATAACAATTCCCTGAAAGTTGATGGTTTCATCAATTTAGGAGTGTATACTCCGGATCACTAAGAATAAACGTGCCAATCATGCTCTCGTGTTCATGTTTGCTCCTCTGTTGCATAACTGTATCCAACCTGTTGCTGTGTATGCAAGTCGCAATGCAACTCCAAATGATGTCGTCTTGCAGATATAAATTCAAGTGATTATCCAGCTGGAACAAGCCGGAACAAGAACTATTGCAGTCACTTGTGATGATAGTCAACTGAATAAAAAGGTCTAGCAGTGTCTTGGAATTAGAGGCAAAAAAATAAAGTAGCTTGCTCTATATCAAATCCTGTTGACGGAACCACAAGAGTTTGGGCATTTTCAGACACTATTCACGCAGTAAAGTGTGTAAGAAATAATGTCTGTGATAAAACTGAAGTACTTTTTAGTGATGAGATCATCAACTATAATTTTTATTGCAGAGTCTATCAAGATTTGTCAGATTAAAAGTTTGCCACAAGTTAATTTCCACCCACTTGAAAGCGACGTCATTTCAATGAATGAATGTAAGATTAGCCTTGCAGTTATTCAGTAACTCAGTAGCAACGGCATAAAATTCTTCAGGGAAATTAAAGCTACAGGATTCGAAGGCAGTGAATCAATGGAATCATTCACTAGATGTATGAACAACATAGTGGACACTTTTAATTCTTCGTTTCCTAAGGATACATTGTACAAAAACTCAGAGGCTCACAAAACATTAATGAAATGGAAAAGCATTCCCGCCAATAAAAATAATAGCTTTGCTTCTGAAAGAACTCTCCAGTCTCTAAGAGTAGCCATTGAAAGTATATTGGAGATATCTGAATATTTGCGGGGAAAAAGGTTTCAGCTATACCTTGACTGCAAAATTTAATCAGGACCCACTTCAACATCATTTCGTTATCGTAAGGTCTCTGAGTTGCAATGATCACCCATCAGACTTCTTGAGCTTACACATGTTATAGTGTGTTTTCATTCCTGTAAAACTAACCCTATCTTCTGGCGGAAACTGCGAACATAAATGTGAATTTTTGTTGACGTCATATGTATGCCAAATGCGGACGTTAGCCAGACATTTGCAGCAAAAGAACAGAGACAGAGTTCTGGATATGGAAGACATAATTAAAAAATTCTGTGTGTTCCAGATAACTTCATAGAGGCTTATCCCAATCCACAACATATTCCATAGAGTCTTGAAAGCACAACAGGAAAGGAATGTTTAGTTTATCATCTGGCAGGTTATGTGGTGCATCAAGCAAGAAAAGCCGTAAAATGCCGTAAGTGTTTGTGTCTCTTAAGTGGAAATTTGTCCGACATCCCATTCTCTTTACTTACATCTATTACAGATTAAGGCTCTTCTACAGAAAAGACGTTGGTCACATATCTATCGAAAAGCATCTTCAATGTTCTTATGCTGGTGGAAAATATAGTCGCGGTAAAACTCCGTGAGGGCAGTTTGAGGTGCCATTTTTTTTATGATTGCCTCAATAGTTTGGACCACATAAGTGTTGAAATATCTAACGTTGGATGCTGCGAAGATCACGTGATGGGCATAGTTCCCTAGCACATTCTTCATTATACAGGGTGTTTCAAAAATGACCGGTATATTTGAAACGGCAATACAAACTAAACGAGCAGCGATAGAAATACACCGTTTGTTGCAATATGCTTGGGACAACAGTACATTTTCAGGCAGACAAACTTTCAAAATTACAGTAGTTACAATTGTCAACAACAGATGGCGCTGCGGTCTGGGAAACTCTATAGTACGATATCTTCCACATATCCACCATGCGTAGCAATAATATGGCGTAGTCTCTGAATGAAATTACTCGAAACCTTTGACAACGTGTCTGGCGGAATGGCTTCACATGCAGATGAGATGTACTGCTTCAGCTGTTCAATTGTTTCTGGATTCTGGTGGTACACCTGGTCTTTCAAGTGTCCCCACAGAAAGAAGTCACAGGGGTTCATGTCTGGCGAATAGGGAGGCCAATCCACGCCGCCTCCTGTATGTTTCGGATAGCCCAAAGCAATCACACGATCATCGAAATATTCATTCAGGAAATTAAAGACGTCGGCTGTGCGATGTGGCCGGGCACCATCTTGCATAAACCACGAGGTGTTCGCAGTGTCGTCTAAGGCAGTTTGTACCGCCACAAATTCACGAAGTCTGAAAAATGGGCCAATGATTCCTTTGGAAGAAATGGCAGCCCAGACCAGTACTTTTTGAGGATGCAGGGACGATGGGACTGCAACATGGGGCTTTTCGGTTCCCCATATGCGCCAGTTCTGTTTAGTGACGAAGCCGTCCAGGTAAAAATAAGCTTCGTCAGTAAACTAAATGCTGCCCACATGCATATCGCCGTCATCAATCCTGTGCACTATATCGTTAGCGAATGTCTCTCGTGCAGCAATGGTAGCGGCGCTGAGGGGTTGCCGCGTTTGAATTTTGTATGGATAGAGGTGTAAACTCTGGCGCATGAGACGATACGTGGATGTTGGCGTCATTTGGACCGCAGCTGCAACACGGCGAATGGAAACCCGAGGCCGCTGTTGGATCACCTGCTGCACTAGCTGCGTGTTGCCCTCTGTGGTTGCCGTACGCGGTCGCCCTACCTTTCCAGCACGTTCATCCGTCACGTTCCCAGTCCGTTGAAATTTTTCAAACGGATCCTTTATTGTATCGCTTTTCGGTTCTTTGGTTACATTAAACCTCCGTTGAAAACTTTGTCTTGGTGCAACAACACTGTGTTCTAGGCGGTGGAATTCCAACACCAGAAAAATCCTCTGTTCTAAGGAATAAACCATGTTGTCCACAGCACACTTGCACGTTGTGAACAGCACACGCTTACAGCAGAAAGACGACGTACAGAATGGCGCACCCACAGACTGCGTTGTCTTCTGTATCTTTCACATCACTTGCAGCGCCATCTGTTGTTGAAAATTGTAACTACTGTAATTTCGAAAGTTTGTCCGCCTGAAAATGTACTGTTGTCCCAAGCATATTGCAACAAACGGTGTATTTATATCGCTGCTCGTTTAGTTTTTATTGCCGTTTCAAATATACCGGTCATTTTTGAAACACCCTGTATGAAATGCTGGTTTTTCACTGGCATTAAACAAATTTGGAAGGAGTTGAAGTCTTCAGAAACTTCCAAGACTGCTCGGAAACTATCCAAAGTAGGTGACATATGCAGCATTTGGCATAATGACATGTATTTCCGTGGGTCACAAGCGGAGCAACTGACATCTCTTGGCGGAACCTGTAAACTAGCAGAGACAGCACACTTTCTCTTCTACTCGCTATGCCTTTTGTAAAGCAGCTTTACTACTGAGAACTTTAATCGTTCATGAAACTGACCATTCCTAAAGGAAAAATTACAAATATGGCTAAATACATGACTAACATGTGCAGCACAGTAGTTTAATATTCTGCTAGGCACTCCATCATAACCAGGAGAGTCCTTAGTCTTCAGTGATTTAATTATTGACTCAATCTCCCTCCTGTCTGTATCACAGAGGAGTATTTCAGAAATCAGTCCCGTAAAGGCATTTGTCAAGAAAGTTATATGATTCCCTATAGAAACTAAAATTTTATATAATTCACCAGCAATGCTCAGAAAATGATTGTTATATAGTGTACACATATTTGATTTATCAGTAACAGAAATATTTTTACTACGAACTGACTTTATATCATCGACCTCGTGCTGCTGATTAGACACTTCTTTCACAGCTGACCATATCGTTTTAATTTTATCCTGTGACTTAGCTATTCTATTTGCATACCACATCCTCTTTGCCTTCCTAATAACATTTTTAAGCACCTTACAGTACTGTTTGTAATGGGCTACTATAGCTTTATTGTGACTACTACTAACATTTTGGTATAATTCCCACTTTGTTCTACAAGATATCCTTATCCCACTAATCAGCCACCCAGGCTGCCTATTACTGCTAGTACCCCATTTAGAATGTTCTAACAGAATGCAACTCTCAAAGAGCATGAGAAATGTGTTAAGGAAAGCATTACATTTATCATCTAAGTTATCAGCACTATAAGCATCCTACCACTCTTGTTCCTTGACAAGGTTTAAAAAATTCTATTGCTGTTGGATTAGCCTTCCTACACAGTTTGTAATTAAATATGACCTTGTTTGAGTACTAAAGCCTTTTTGTGTTAAAATTTGTGTATCATGGTCTGAAAGGCCATTCACCCTTTTACTAAAAGAATGCCCATCTAGTAATGAAGAATAAATAAAAATATTATCTATGGCTGTGCTACTATTCCCCTGTACCCAAGTTGGAAAAAACACAATCTGCATCAAATCATATGAATTTATGATATCTACCAACATCCTTTCTCTTGCACCATCATATACAAAATTTATATTGAAGTCACCACATATAATTAATTTCTGGTACTTCCCACAAAGTGAATAATCAAGAACCCTCTCTAGCTTGAGCAAAAATGCTCTTTAGCCAGAGTTAGGGGACCTATAAACAACAACAACAACAACAACAAATGTTCAAATGTGTGTGAAATCTTATGGGACTTAACTGCTAAGGTCATCAGTCCCTAAGCTTACACACTACTTAACCTAAATTATCCTAAGGACAAACACACACACCCATGCCTGAGGGAGGACTCGAACCTCCGCTGGGACCAGCCGCACGGTTCATGACTGCAGCGCCTTAGACCGCTTGGCTAATCCTGTGTGGCAACAGCAGCAACAACAACAACATCAAGTTTAGTTTCACTAAATTCAACTGCCCCTGCACTACATTCAGATATCTGTTGAGTGCAGTGCTGTGATATGTCTATGTACTGAAATCGAATACTGTTTTTTATATACATGGCCACTCCCCCACCCCGCAAGGAACGCCTTGAAAAACAGCCAGCTAATCTGTATCCTGGTAAATTATTTAATTGGTGCTCTGATGTATCAATAATTCCAGAGTCAACATCTGTAAGCAGTTCACTAACTTTATCTCTAATACTTCTTATATTTTGATGAAATATGCTAATTCGTTCTCTACTTGGAAACATCACATCCTATGAAGGTGATCCCTTAGTTACAGGGACTTCATTTAATCAGGTATATCCACCAGCTGACTTCAATCTAAAAACAGTGCAGCTCTAACACCAATTACTACAGGAATTTTTCAACAAGTGAACTCACCACCACCATCCACTACACTGTCACATAAAAGCTTTGCCAGCCTCCCCTTTCCATACGTATTGAGGTGCAGGCCATGCCTAGTGAATCCTGATCTACTGGGAGGATGACGTTTCAATCCCGTCTCCAGCCGTCCTGATTTAGGTTTTCCGTGATTTCCCTAAATCGTTTCAGGCAAATGCCGGGATGGTTCCTTTGAAAGGGCACAGCCGATTTCCTTCCCAATCCTTTCCTAACCCGAGCTTGCGCTCCGTCTCTAATGACCTTGTTGTCGACGGGACGTTAAACTCTAACAACCACCACCACCACCTGATCTACTGATAGATTGAACTGGCACCACTGAGATGTGACCCACGGCCTCAGCCATCAGCATCCTCCCCAGCCCCATGTTAACGCACCTAACAGCCGCATTAAGGTGAGGCCAATCATGACGCTGAAACAGTTGCACGAAATGCACATTAGTGCCACCAGTTTGAGTAGCTTTCTTTACCAGGTCACCACCTACATCATATTTCCCATCCCTATCAAGACTGTTCCCTGCTCCACCCACTATCACTACCTGATCCTCCTCTATAAAATTCCTACATAACTCCCATATGCTGTCAGTTACTTAAGCCAACCCTGCCCTAGGCTTCACAAAGCTGGTGACCTGGTACTCACTCCCCAACACTTCCTGTTGTATGTTCCGTACATCTACAACTACACAAGGCTCCTCTCCACTCAACTCTGACAGTTGGTCAAATCTATTGCATATACGCAAAGTATAACTGTCTGAATACCTCCTCTTCCTAGCTGCCTTCTTGCCAACTGCCAGTTCCCATTCCCCACCATCCTTCACCCTCCTCAACCTATCTCGTTCCTCCTTTGCATGTTATAGCTGCACCTGAAGGGCTCCTCTATCAACTTATTTCTAATACAGATTCTGCATTCCCAGGAGAGGATCTTGCTAGAATTCCCACTGGCTTCCCCACTGCATTCCCCCAATGAAAATACTTTTAACAAATCCCACACCGTAACCCATTACTCACAAACCTATGACGGAGCCCACACTTCTCACTTGTGGTAAAATTTTATAGTTATTGAAAAAAACTATACGTTTACATTACCAAAGTTCAGTTACACCAGTAGAACTATTTATAGAAATAACAATAGCGGTCTCGAAATTCTCTGTCTGCTGAGAAAGCAGCTACTTGTATTAATACTACTACTCCACAGCTAATACCAATACCAACAAAAATTCACAATATTGTTAGCTAAAACCAAAAATTCAAATGGCCACTGGAACACTCATCGAAATTAGAACACTGAATGAAAATTTTACTGTAATATCTCACTAGAAACAGTAAGAAACATCAGCTGAAAACTAAAGCATGAAATTTACTAAACAACTTCAATGCACAGAAAACTCTAAAAAACCACAATGAGCGAATGTTTCCAAAACTTTATTAAATCGTTATTTCGCCACAAACCGCACAAAACACTGCTGAAAACTCTTAAAATTAATAACTGCATAACAGTGCACAAATAAGTTTGTCAGTATTTAGCTTTATAACTGCTATAGATGCAGTGCACGCCGCAGAATGTAAACGCACTACTGAGGCATGAGGCTTGATGAACGACATAAGCACACTTGTAAATAACAGACCACTCGAGTCAATAACATGGGAAGAAAGACTGAGATTAACAAAAATCCTCTAGTAAGTTACTTCTACAGTAATATAGTCAGAGATCTTTTACAGCTACATCACATTTTTCCCTGTCCATGTTTGTGCCCACATGGTCAATTACTGATTCAGTCATTGTGGTAACTCTTGTTGCACTAGTGACCAATAGGGACATGCCAAAACTTTGAAGGATATTTATGAGGGTGCTGCTGGATTCATTTATGGTATTAATGTTGATGGTAATGTCCCCACACAGAATTATGTTGACCTTTGTACTTGAGACTTTATCTAGAACTTCTGTTAATTTATTGAAAAAAGTGTCCACACTACCACTGCTGGGAGATATTACACACACACACACACACACACACACACACACACACACACACACACACACTAATTTCTTGGTGATATCAAGCCCTGTTAATTCAGTGCATCAATGTTCCACCACTGTATTGAGTTGGTGGGTGGGTTAGGCAGGGGATGGGTTGATTCTCATCCCTGAGGGACCTCTATTTGCTTCCTGCAGTAAAAGTCAAACCAGTCCTAAATTCAACATACATTTCGCACCACTTTAAGCTGAGGCACTGTTATTGCCCCAAATACATTGATTCTACCACTGCTACATGTCACAACAGCACAGCCAGGTGTCCTTTACTACTAGCTGGTGAAAGTACTCTTTAAAGACTTGTTTTGTGACTAAGACACTGATGATCTTGAACCTTTAACATCCAAAGCCAACCTACCTACCTACCTGTATAGTTGCGTGTTGGTCAGTACACCTGTTTGGTGAGTAGTGTTGTATCCTCATATATATTTTTATTTGAGCCTAGATTTTCTATCATTGTACATACTAGCAGATAATTAATTTTGTTTTTTCAACATATTATTTTAGGCTGAGGGCTGAGCCCATAGTCAATTAGAAGACTTCGTCATCATTTTGGCTTTGTGGTAGAAAGTCTTCAGACATATAACTTTAACTTTGTACTGGTGATTCACTATAATTTGTGGTGGCTGTACAGTATTACAAATTCTGCAGTTCCTATTTCTTTTGACATTTGCATTTGTATTCCGCAAGCCACATTACAATTTGTGGCAGAGGATACATAAGTTGCACCAGAGTCATACCCTACCACCACCACCACCACCACCACCACCACCACCACCCACTTTCCTGTTCCATTTGGTACACAATTAAGATATATTATGTAAGTGTAAATTTGTTTCATTTTATCCTCATTATCATTATTCAGTATTTATGTTGGACAAATAATGTTTTGCTTTACTCATTTTGGTATATGTCTCTCAGAAACTCCAGTAAGACTTTGTGAGATGCACAGTGCGTTACACGTAATGTTGTTCACCGAAGCTCATTTAATATTTATGTGATACTCATGTGCTGTCTAAGCATACCAACGATGAATCTTACAGCTGTTGTGTGAATCTTCCCTACCGCTTCTGTTACTCATTCTTTGCAATGGTCCTCAGCTAATGAAAAGTACTCCAGGTCCAAAGAAAGGTGTTACAAGTGACCCCCTCTATAGATCTCTCCTAATAAATCTGTGTCTGTTATTTGCCTTCCACACCGCTAGGCTATTCCGCGTTCAGTCATTCTGATAGGTTAATCATTGGTACTAGACAGTTGTAACTATCTTCACAGCCTGGTCAAATAGCCAAATGACATGACTCTTACATCTGTTTGGTTATATTACGTTACATTGACTTACATTTATGTTCAGTTGCCAGTCTTTTCATCAAGTATTGATCACCTGCAAGTTTTCTTGAATTTTCTAACACCCTCCTAATGACATGACCTACTTGTATGACAGTGTCAACTGAAAATAGCCTCATCAGCTACAAACATTACTTGCCAATCTAATTACAAAGATTATGATCAGGATCATTTCTGTCACACCACCTTCAGATACACAGAGCACTACTTTAGATTGTGAAAAGTTTCACCCCGAAGAATGACATATTCGGTTCCATTTTCTAGGAAGTCCTCATTGCAGCTCCATACATACTCATATATTTTGTAAGCACACATTTTTATGTATATGTAAAATGGAAGAGGCAGATTTGTATATTGATTTTGCAAGAAGTTGACATCAGTGAGCTAGATCTGTAGCATTGCACATCCACCCTACGAGTCTACGGACTGTAAAAATGTATGCCTCTTTTCAACGATGCAGAATACTTTTTGTTTGAGTGACCTACGATAAAATTTTGCTAAAAGGAGGGACCATATCTTCCGCATATTGGACGGATGTTTGCCAGGCAGGTCTGTTGGACTTTCCTCGATAAATGGTTTCTGCTGTGTGAAAGTTTAAAGTGGGAACTGTACTGAGATCATCTGGTGCATGCCTAAGGTTGCTGCAGCTGTGCTGTGAAAACCTCATGTATAAAGGTGTTGTGGATGTTGAGAGTTCGGTTATGATATTTTTAAAGATTCTGATAGTGCCAAGTTAATTGTGTTTGAAAGAGTCAATATGTGAACTCGAGATTAACTTTACACTGGCAAAGTATATTGTTCCTGGGAGGTAGAACTTGGTTACCATTGCCGTTGTGTCATGCAGCACATTTTTAACATTATACAAGAGTAATCCCAAAAATAAGGTCTCCTATTTTTTTTTATAAGTACATAGGCCTGTTTATTTCTACAATGGTTTACGTCAGTTTACAGCTTGAACATTTAGCTATTTTTCGACATAATCACCATTTCTGTCGATGCATTTTTGTAGACGCTGTGGCAGTTTTTGTATGCCCATGTCATACCAGCTTGCCGCCATGCTGTACAGAAAGTTATTAACCTCGTCTTTCACCACTTCATCGTAGCTGAATCGCTTTCCAGCTAAATGTTCTTTTAACCTAGGGAACAGGTGATAGCCACTGGGCGCCGAGTCAGGACTATAGGGTGGGTGGGTGATTATGTTCCCCTGAAACTGTTGCAGGAGAGCAACGGTCTGCCGAGCGATGTGTGGGCGAATGTTGTCATGGAGAATGTGTATGCCTTTGCTCGACATTCCTCTTCTCTGGTTCTGAATTGCCCGTTTGAGTTTTTTCAGAGTCTGTCAGTACCTGTCAGCGTTAATTGTGGTCCCAGCAATTCAGCTACGACAATGCTATTGAGAGTTGATACCCAGTGTTGATACAGTCTTTTAAGATGGGTGTTTTGGACTGCTTTTTGCCCATTCTAAACTTGAAATCATCTGAAAGTTGTCACAGAACATCCAACACTCGCCATTGTTGTTCCTCAGTCAGGCCACATGGTATTGGCAGTTTGATAGTAGTGGTAGCAGAGCATATTTTTTTTGTTGAGGGCACTAAGCTGTTTGTCCTGGACTGATTCTGTTGTTCGTATACAAATACCTTTATGGATGAGTTGTGGCTGCTCATGACAATTAGTGACCCAAAGTTCTCCTTGACCACTTGCAATACTTATGATCATCTCTGGCATGTAGATTTTGTTTGTGAGCCTGAATAGCTTTTTGTAATTCACAAAAGGTTCACAGTTTAACTGACCATCCAGGTTGATGACAGAAACTCGTCTTGTTGATGTCAGCAGGATAATATCTTCAATGCGAAATAACTGCCCAGAGCAATCTTCATGTGCTTGTTGAAATAACTTTGCCAGTCTGAAGTTCTGATCTTCCACAATCTGTGACTGCTTGTGATGCCTACAAGAAGTCCCATCTGAGAATATTATTATTAGTACATTTCATTAAAATAACAAATTCGAAGGGCCGTATTCTGCCATTGATAGTTATTCTCACAATACATGTTCCTGAATGCTGAACATATTTCCCATTTGTGACTTTTAGCGTCGTGGAACTGGCGGCGATGAGAACTTGTCATTACAGAAAAAGTATCCACAGAATCTACTAATATCTGGACAGTCTACTAATACCTGGAGAGGCTGGCCATTGATGGTGCTGATGAGATTTCCTGACATCTTGCTGACTTTCATCCATATAGGATTTCCATCTGTGGTGACCTCACCTCCACAGATAGTCACCTCGCTCAGTTTTCTTGAATTTGACAGCTAGGAAAATGGCTGACACAATCTGTACTGTGATGAGGAATGGCTATGGCTGATTGGGGAGCAACCTCCTCTTAAAGTACAGTGATGGGCCTCATCTGACAGGTTGTATATAATCATAGACAGTTGACTGTCATGACTAGGATTGTTGTGATGGTTGACATCTTGCAGCCAGTAGTCACTGAACACTCACCACATTTTCACTTCAATACTGGACAACATATCCAGCGTATCCACATTAAAAACATACTGCCATACTGATCTCTAACTTAAAAATGTCTGTTCTTCTTCTAGGTGTTATACAGAGAATGACACTAAAGGTAGGCAGACCTCTTCTTCAACTTTCTCTTTCAGCCCCTGATGTCTGGGGTCAACATTCATGGCTGCTATCTCTTATATACATGGCCTGACATAACTGACATGCATAAACTGCTGTATCTCTTCTCTTACAATCTTTCACAACTGCCAAAGGGAACACATTTGGGAGTCTGTCATCTCTCTTTCTCCCGCTCTTGGTCTGTTGCATTTCCTCAATGCACTGGCACCACTTCATGAACTTCTCAGTTGTTGTGAGATTCTTTAACAGAAGAGCTTGCTTCATACGTGCTGTAACTTCTTTCATCAAGTGTTAACATTTTGTCGGCATTTGTCATATTCAGATTCACAATGTGGCAAAGGGCCAACAAATTTCCTATGTAAGCCTGCATCATTTCCTATAACATTGGACTCCATTCTTATTGTTCTTCTGCTAAGTGGACTTGTTGCTGATTGTCGCCAAATGTTTATTCCAGTTTAGTCAAGAATTTATACAAGCTGTCAAGCTTCTCTTACTTGTTCTTGAAACAGCTGCTCTGTGTTATCAGAGTAAAAGTATATATGTGTCAAACACATATCATCATCCCACCTGTTGTATTAGACAACTCAATCAAATTGTTTCAGGCATTTCATTGTGTCCTGATCCACTTCTTTAGAATGGACAGGGACTTTGATTGCTGTGTTCGGATGAGATCTGAGTTGGCATCCCTACTCTCACTGCTGCAGGTGGTGCTGACTTCGGTTTCGCAGCTTGAGACTGTTGCCAATGGACACCACTGTAGGGAGCCGGACTTGGGTATCACGGGGATGTCAACCCCGTTCTGTCTGTCCCCAGATCGGTCTGCTGCTGTGGTTGCCCCGGTTGCTGCCTGCAGTGGGGCTGAGCCCTCGCCTGTGGTTGATTGGTAGGTCGTTCCAAGGCATGGCAGGCAGTGAAAGATGTCCCCCCGGAGGCTGATCAGAAAGCCTTCCCAGTGCATCTGACAAACAGGTTTCAGGTACTGTCTCTGGCTGAGCCAGATGCAGCTACCTGCCCTGTTTCAGAGGATGATTCTCAGCCCTCAAGGTCCGGGCAATCGCAGAGAGTGGGCTTATTGGTAGTTGGGAGCTCCAATGTTAGGCGCGTAATGGGGCCCCTTAGGGATATGGCGGCTAAGGAGGGGAAGAAATCCAGTGTAGAAATCCAGTGTGCATTCCGGGTGGAGTCATTCCTGATGTGGAAAGGGTCCTTCCGGATGTCATGAAGAGGACAGGGTGCAACCACCTGCAGGTGGTGGCACATGTCGGCACTAATGACGTCTGTTGCTTTGGCTCTGAGGAAATTCTCTCTGGATTCCAGTGGCTATCTGATTTGGTGAAAGCTGCTGGTCTTGCTTACGAGATGAAGGCAGAGCTCACCATCTGCAGCATCGTTGACAGAACCGACTGTGGACCTTTGGTGCAGAGCCGGGTGGAGGGTCTGAATCAGAGGCTCTGACGGTTTTGCGACCATGTTGGCTGCAGATTCCTTGACTTGCGCCATAGGGTGGTGGGGTTTCGGGTTCCGCTGAATAGGTCAGGAGTTCACTACACTCAGCTGGTGGCTATACAGGTAGCGGAGGCTGTGTGGCATGGACTGGGCGGTTTTTTTAGGTTAGAAGGCCTCTGAAAAGTATGGGGTGGGCTGCAATCTCAAAGGGTGCATGGCAAATACAGGACATGCATGGATCAAGGAACAGTCAGAATTGTAGTTGTAAATTGTTGTAGTTGTGCTGGGGAAGTCCCTGAGCCTCAAGCGCTAATAGAAAGCACAGAAGCTGAGATCGTTATAGGTACAGAAAGCTGGCTAAAGCCTGAAATAAGTTCTGCAGAAATATTTACGAAGTCTCAGACGGTGTTCAGGAAAGATAGATTAGGCAGAATTGGTGGTGGAGTGTTTGTGTCTGTCAGTAGTTGTTTATCTTGTAGTGAAGTAGAAGTAGATACTCTGTGCGAATTGTTATGGGTGGAGGTTATACTTAATAGCCGAACTAAGTTAATAATTGGCTCCTTCTACTGACCCCCAGACTCCGATGATATAGTTGCTGAACAGTCCAGAGAAAGTTTGAGTCTCATAACAAATAAATACCCCACTCATACGGTTATAGTTGGTGGGGAATTCACCCTTCCCTTGATATGTTGGCAAAAATACTTGTTCAAAACCGGTGGTAGGCAGAAAACATCTTCCGAGATTGTCCTGAATGCTTTCTTCGAAAATTATTTCGAGCAGTTTGTCCACAAACCCACGCGAATTGTAACTGGTTGCGAAAACACACTTGACCTCTTTAGCCACAAACAATCCAGAGCTAATAGAGAGCATCATTACTGATACAGGGATTAGTGATCACAAGGTCATTGTAGCTAGGCTCAATACTGTTTCTTCCAAATCCACCAGAAACAAACGCAAAATAATTTTATTTAAATAAGCGGATAAAGTGTCACTAGAAGCCTTCCTCAGAGACAATCTCCATTCCTTTTGAACTGACTATGCAAATGTAGACGAGATGTGGATCAAATTCAAGGATATAGTAGCAACAGCAATTGAGATATTCATACCTCATAAATTGGTAAGAGATGAAACTGATCCTCCATGGTACACATAACAGGTCCGAACGCTGTTGCAGAGGCAACAGAAAATGCATGCGAAGTTCAGAAGGACGCGAAATCCCAAAGATTGGCTAAAATTTACAGACGCGCGAAATTTGGCATGGACTTCAATGCGAGATGCCTTTAATAGGTTCCACAATGAAACATTGTCTCGAAATTTGGTAGAAAATCTGAAGAAATTCTGATCGTATGTAAAGTACACAAGTGGCAAGACGCAGTCAATACCTTCGCTGTGCAGTGCCGATGGTACTGTTACCGACAACTGTGCCGCTAAAGCGGAGTTATTGAACGCAGTTTTCTGAAATTCCTTCACCAGGGAAGACGAATGGAATATTCCAGAATTTGAAACACGAACATCTGCTAGCATGAGTTTCTTAGAAGCAGATACCTTAGGGGTTGCGAAGCAACTCAAATCGCTTGATACGGGCAAGTCTTCAGGTCCAGATTGTATACCGATTAGGTTCCTTTCAGATTACGCTGATACAATAGCTCCCTACTTAGCAATCATGTACAACCGCTCGCTCACCAATAGATCTGTACTTACAGATTTAAAAATTGTGCAGGTTGCACCAGTGTTTAAGAAGGGTAGTAGGAGTAATCCATCGAACTACAGACCTATATCATTGACGTCGGTTTGCAGTAGGGTTTTGGAGCATATACTGTATTCAAACATTATGAATCACCTCGAAGGGAACGATCTATTGATACGTAATCAGCATGGTTTCAGAAAACATCATTCTTGTGCAACACAGCTAGCTCTTTATTCGCACGAAGTAATGGCCGCTATCGACAGGCGATCTCAAGTTGATTCTGTATTTCTAGATTTCCGGAAAGCTTTTGACACTGTTCCTCACAAGCAACTTCTAATCAAGCTGCGGGCCTTTGGGGTATCGTCTCAGTTGTGCGACTGGATTCATGATTTCCTGTCAGGAAGGTCACAGTTCGTAATAATACACCCAGGACACTTCCCCAGGGAAGTGTCCTGAGACCTCCGCTGTTCCTGATCTATATAAATGACCTGGGTGACAATCTGAGCAGTTCTCTTAGGTTGTTCGCAGATGATTCTGTTATTTACCGTCTAGTAAGGTCATCCGAAAACCAGTATCAGTTGCAAAGCGATTTAGAAAAGATTGCTGTATGGTGTGGCAGGTGGCGGTTTACTCTAAATAATGAAAAGTGTGAGGTGATCCACATGAGTTCCAAAAGAAATCCGTTGGAATTCGATTACTCGATAAATAGTACAATTCTCAAGGCTGTCAATTCAACGAAGTACCTGGGTGTTAAAATTACAAACGACTTCAGTTGGAAAGACCACATAGATAATATTGTGGGGAAGGTGAGCCAAAGGTTGCGTTTCATTGGCAGGACACTTAGAAGATGCAACAAGTCCACTAAAGAGACAGCTTACACTACACTTGTTCGTCCTCTGTTAGAATATTGCTGCGTCGTGTGGGATCCTTACCAGGTGGGATTGACGGAAGACATTGAAAGGGTGCAAAAAAGGGCAGCTCGTTTTGTATTATCACGTAATAGGGGAGAGTGTGTGGCAGATATGATATGCGAGTTGGGATGGGAGTCATTAAAGCAAAGACGTTTTTCGTCGCGGCGAGATGTATTTACGAAATTTCAGGCACCGACTTTCTCTTCCGAATGCGAAAATATTTTGTTGAGCCCAACCTACATAGGTAGGAATGATCATCAAAATAAAGTAAGAGAAATCAGAGCTCGAACAGAAAGGTTTAGGTGTTCGTTTTTACCCCGCGCTGTTCGGGAGTGGAATGGTAGAGAGATAGTATGATTGTGGTTCGATGAACCCTCTGCCAAGCAATTAAATGTGAATTGCAGAGTAATCATGCAAATGTAGATGAAAACAATGATAGGTGCTTGATGTGCAGCTGACTTGTTGATGTTGTGGAATGCACTGGTGTTCTGAATATACATACCTCAGTAATGAGGTATTGCTTGTATTCTCTTTCCTGTCTCTGTAGACAATGGCTTTTATATTGCCTATTTGGAGCCACAGTAGATATTTTGAAGTATGTGACATCTCCACCAACAGTGTTGCATTGAAACCACAATAGAGTCCAAATTGGAATGGGTCATCAGTGAAATAAAACACTTAGCACTGGAAGCACATTTATTATGAACACCAAAGTACAGCCAGAATTGAACTGGGCTGAGAATGCTGCTATTTATACAAACACCAAATGTTCTAGAATATACAAACATTACAAACATAAGAAATTTTGAGAACCTTCCAGAAATGGTACATACTAAATATCAAACAACTGCTGATGGGCAGATTTGAGCTGGTGATCTGCAGCACACAGTCAGCCATACTAATCAGTATGCTACACTGTGTTCAGCACAACTCACAGCAATGTTTCTATTGAGTCACGATGTGCACTGTCTATACCTGACTATCTTCCACTTTCACACTATCATCCTTTCAGGTGACTATTTGTTTTTGATGTTTCAAGAAGTAGGTGTTTATTTTCTTGCCACAATTATGAAACAGTAATATCTTACTACATTTTAGCCCTTTCATTAATCATCAGTGATGTTGTTATAGCCTTAAAGTCTAAGATTCCCACATCCTAATTCATTGAATGACAGTGTGGACCTGTTTGTTGTTGACAGCTCTGTTATGTTTCTCTCACATGTGCAATGCAATGTCTAACCAGTTGCTCGAGATCACATTCATGGGCGATGATTACAACACTGTGACAAGACTCTGTTCCCCTACTACTCATGTAACTTGCAAATTGAAATATCCCATTATAACTGTACAATGTTCAGTGCCATTATATGCACTAATGTCTTACTTTCTATGGAGTTTTCGAACACTGATACTTAAAGTATGTGGCTAGTGGAAACATCCACTTGCTACACCCCCAAAAACTGAGCGAGGTGGCGCAGTGGTTAGCACGCTGGACTCGCATTTGGGAGGATGACTGTTCAATCCCGCGTCCGGCCATCTTGATTTAGGTTTTCTGTGATCTCCCTAAATCGTTCCAGGCAAATGCCGGGATGGTTCCCTACAAAGGGCACAGCCGACTTCCTTCCCCATCCTTCTCTAATCTGATGAGACTGATGACCTCGCTGTTCGGTCTCTTCTCCCAAAAAAAACAACAACCACCACCCCCCCCAAAAACCTACTGCCAAGTAATCCATATCAGCATCCTCAGTAGTCATTAGACATCCTGAGAGAGCAGAATGGGGCGCTTCTCAGAACTCACGGACTTTGACCATGGTCAGGTGATTGGGTGTCACACGTCTGTAAGTGAGATTTCCATACTCCTAAACATATCTAGGTCCACTGTTTCCAATGTGATAGTGAAATGGAAATGTGAAAGGACACGTACAGCACAAAATCGTACAGGCTGACCTCGTCTGTTGACTGATAGAGACTGCCGACAGTTGAAGAGGGTCGTAATGTGTAATAGGCAGACATCTATCCAGACTATCACACAAGAATTTCAGACTGTCCATTGCAAGTACTATGACAGTTAGGTGGGAAGTGAGAGAACTTGTATTTCATGGTTGAGCAGCTGCTCATAAGCTACACATCACACCACTACATGCCAGACGCTGCTTCGCTTGGTGTAAGGAGCATAAACATTGGACAATTGAACAATGGAAAAACATTGTGTGGAATGGCGAATCATGGGACACAGTGTGGCGATCCGATGGCAGGGTGTGGGCATAGCGAATGCCTGGCGAACGTAATCTGCCAGCGTGTGTAGTGCCAACAGTAAAATTCGGAGGTGGTGATTTTATGGTTTTATTGTGTTTTTCATGGAGGGGGCTTGCTTCCCACTATTGAAGAACAATTCAGGGAGAGTGATTATATCTTTCATCATGATCAAACACCTGTTCATAATTCAGGGCCTGTGGCGGAGTTGTTACACGACAATAACATCCCTGTGGTGAACTGGCCTGCATAGAGTCTAGACCTGAATCGTATAGAACACCTTTGGGATATTTTGTAACTCTGACTTCGTGCCAGGCCTCACCGATCGACATCGATACTTCCCCTCAGTGCAGCACTCCATGAAGAATGGGCTGCCATTCCTTCCAGTACCTGATTGAACATAAGGCTGCGAGAGTGAAAGCTGTGATCAGGGCTAAGGGTTGGTCAACACCATATTGAATTCCAGCATTACCAATGGAGGACACCATGAACTTGTATGTCATTTTCAGCCAGGTGTCCGGATACTTTTGATCACATAGTATATGTTTGCTAATCTTTGACACTTACGTTCATCTGGATTATCTCACAGTATGACTGTGTATTTACCTAATTAAAAATTATGGTGTTTTATTATGGCAATAAATATACTACAACCATTGGAATATTCTGGATTAACATGAAACTGTCCACCAGCAGTTGAGATCAAGAAATCGAAAATTAACAACAAAAATGATGGAGCTTCTGGTTTGAGCCTCCCATACAATTCAAATTAGAGGACGTCACTTGGTGATGAAGATGATCCTACAAATTCTGAGCTCTGCTTCCATTCGACAGGCAAGGCTAGCAGCCTTCACCACATCAGTTAGCAGCCAAAAGGAATTGAGAGTGTCCTATATTTTAATTGGTGCTGGCCTGAGCCATATCTTGCACCTGGCTGCACCCAATTCACTGAGTAACTGCCTGCAGAGCTTCTTCCATATCCTGGGTGAGACACCCTGCCAAACATACTGAGCACATACTAAGGTGCCAACATTTGAACATTCAATAATAAGCAGTCCCTCCCTCTGAACAAGTCTGAACCCAATCCCAACAGATGATGTGACCCGCGTTGGTTGAGATAAACTTTCTGCAATGGGCAACATGTCGCTTATCTTGTTAAGGTGTACAGGAACAACCATATTGCTAGGACCTGCCTTTGCCTTCCACTCCTTCCACTCAGATATCTGTGGCCAGTTCACCATACACATTTCTTTATTATGTGAGAATGGCTAAAAAAAAAAGATCTTTTAAAACATGCCTTAAGGTGCAGTGCCATCAAAGCTACGAGAGAAGCCAGATGCATCATATGTCACTAAAATTTCACCTTCATAGCTGCAGCCCAGGCAGCATTCCAAAGCTTTTCATATGTACATTACACAACTTTTAGCTGTTTTCATACAGCAGCTAACCTCTGTCCTTCCACAGATCAATAATACAACCTATAAGCATCTCTGACTGTCAGGCAGACCTCATTAAGCACATAAAAAATTAAAAGATCTAAAGCTGTCTAGCCTAAGTTTAAAAAAATTGAAAGACTGTGTTACCCTTCCTGCTGAAGAGCACTAAAACATGTTAACTATGTCTAAAGCTGGCATGAGTGGGCAGTACTAAGATCTGAGAGGTGATGATAACTGTCATAAACGCATGAATAAACGAAAAAAGAACAAGATGATGATGTGCTTACTACAGCTGTTCTACAGAATAAGGATAACCAGGTTAAATGTGCTAAATACAAACAAACGAACAAGAAATGTTAAAAATCCTCACTGAGCACAAACTAAACCTAGTTACTGCTCTATGAGGAAACGTGCAGAAAAGTAATTGAACATTCTGTGCAGAATATGTTTTGCAACTGGTGTGAGTGGTGCTGCTGGTTACTGCCAATTGTGGGATCCGATACACTACTGACATGTTGTTCACAGGTTGTGTATGCAGTTTGAGTTGGTAAACAGTGGCATTTATGGTGAATTGCAAGTAGATTGCATAATGTAATAACATGGAAGCCTAGGTCTTGTAAATACACAAACAAGTAAAGAAAAAAAGCATTACTGTACGCAGACATGAAGAGCTGCTGTTCAGTTTCACACAAAAGTGTTGTGATGAATGTCAGCCACAGAGAACTTCAGCTGTTGTAAGTCTCACTGCTTTTTACTGCTCACAGGACTGTCAGACACATTCCTTTTATTCATCTTTGCTATTTGATGTGTTTGTATCAATCTCAGTGTTTGAATTCTTGATAGTACCCTCTGCACTTATTCAGTTATAAGGGACAATCTCTGAAGGTGTGGTGAAACTTCTATCTTGTGAGAGGAGTATTATCCAATTCACATCTACCAGTTTTGGGTACCAGAGCTGATGTCACACAGAAGCACAAGCATATCTTTCTGATATGTCTAAAACACTGAATAAAGATGACATTGTTAATTTGGATAAAGTTTTATGCATTAGTCTTCATCCATCCAATACACAAAAACATGACCTTGCAGAAAGAGACATGTCTTCTTGTAATTGTTAATTAATTTTCTCTAATATATTTCAATTTTCATTTTAATTATCAGTATATTCAAAGGCTTAGCAGTTATTTACAACATAGTAATACGTTGAAACTGTCAGTATGATAAACTGGCTGTGTGTGTTGTCCATAAGCTAGACAAACAACTGTGCTGAACTTTGCTTTATTCGTGATTTGGCTATTTTTATATGGAGTCAGAGAAATTAACAAAGTTAGCTAAAGTTGTAAAGGCTTATTCGTGCGGAATCAAATAATAGAAGAGAGTCTTTAATATTAGATATTGCAGTAGAGGCCAGCAGAAAGAGTAAAGGAAAGCAAATGTATGTTACAGGTTGCAGGATTCTGACAATATTGTTAAGACACCAGTGCAAGTAATGTTATAACTAATATTCTTTCTCACTCCTGACAATACAACAGATCTTATATTTCGAATAGTGGCCTCCTTCATGTACCCACCACCACTTCCAGTTCCACTGTTATTATTATTATTATTATTATTATTATTAAAATACATTGTACATTACAGTCTGTTTTGTTATTATTATTATTTTTGTACTTAATAGATGAGACTGATATAATTTGTGGACTTGAAAGTATTGTAACTGCAATAAAACTTGTGTTATGGTGATAACAACCTCAGAAGTTGAATGCATATAACTCTCTCTCTCTCTCTCTCTCTCTCTCTCTCTCTCTCTCTCTCTGTGTGTGTGTGTGTGTGTGTGTGTGTGTGTGTGTGTGTGTGAACTTCATAATATAATTACATAGGTGTAAAGTTTTGTGGTTGTTCGTCTTTCAGCATCTGGAAGTAGAGTGGCAAGTGAGACCAGCACTTCAGTTGCAGAGCCAGCTGTTGCTTCTGGTGGTTTGACTCAACCACCATCAGAGAGGAGTGAAACAATTGGTTCTGATAATGTTGATTCATATTCACTGCAAACAACAGATTCAGCTTCAAGGGAATCGAGGTTCGTCATAAATTTGCAAAGCCTCTTTATTTAGCAGCAGTCAGTACAGCTTTAGAACATAAGACTACACAGAAAGAAAGGTTAATGTAATGTATTACTGTATTTTACTATTGTATTTGTGTGCACATATGTTGTTGTATCTAGGCTCATATAAACAGTTTTAAAGGGTACAGGGAGGACTTTAGCACTTACTTAGTATAGAGACATTTACCTCATTGTTAGAGGGGATATAGCAGTTGCAATACCAACAACTTGTCATTGATTATCTCAGACTTCCACACCGACAAACCAGTGATTTTCCTGTCATAGTTTGCTACCATCAAATGTCATGCTTCATCTTGTTTATTTGGGTGGGGCAGAATGTATAACCCTGTTTCGGCATACTGATTTTTTTGGCTGTGGTTCCCATAAATAACTTTTGTGTGAATATCAGTATTGTTCCACAAATTTGACCACAATAAAGTCCACACTGAACTTCATGGCTTTAATTCAGTTGATCTAGTATTCTATCTCCTACAGCCTTCGCATCAACATGAAATTGTATTCTAACAAAGAATAAATACAAAAGAAACTATTTACTCTAATTTAGCATATTGAGAAACTTTTTTAAAAAAACATCCAAAATTTCCTAACAAAATTCTGTACTATTGTAGATATATAGATGATACATTAATTTTGTTTAAATGTACAGGGAACAAAGTAGACAATTTCCACTCACAATGGAATAGTCTGCATAAAAATGTAACATTTACAGTCAGAGATGAACAGGATAATAAGGTAAATTTTCTAAATCATGAAGTCACAAAAACAAGCTAATGCAGAAATTCAGCATCTACCAAAAACAGAGAGCCACAGACTATATAATACACAATCTCTCTTGTCGTTCAAAAGCACACACAGAAGCATATTTTTCAACCTTTATAGAGATAATAATAAAGTATGCAATGGCTAAAGAAAACATAACATCTGAATTAAAGGCTGTAAAAAGAATAGCAAAAAATAATGGTTATAATCCCACTACAGTCAAAAATATTTGTATCAGACAACTACACACAGATGAAAATAAAATGAAAGACAACATTACATTAACAAGGACAAATTGTAGCAAAATGCACAATTCACTGTCATTCCATAGCGGGGAAAATTTCAGATAAAATAAGACTTCCACTGCGGAAAACAAACCTAAAAACAGGCTTCTGAACACACAACACATTGTGATGAAAATGTTTTCATAAAATAGAATAGTTATGCAAAAATGTGTGGTCAGGAGCTTAAAAGTTAATATGCAATGACTGAGAAAATTTACACAGGACAAACTGGACGAAATTTCAAAACAAGATTTAGTGAACATCTGAATGTGACTGGCACAAACCTATCTTCAGCTGGTATGCACTTACAAGAGCAAGACAGCACAGCCAGTGGTATGACAGGAGACCTATCAGTCCTACATATTACTGAATAAGGCAGCTTACTAAATATATTGAAAGAAATAAAAATGTTCCCATGTATAAAAAAGGCCTGACTTTTTTTTGGACAATCTGTCTGATCTAAAAAAAAAAATCATCGCTAATATTCTTTAATGACAACATATCTCTTTGTTTCACTAACAGAGATTATAAAAAAATGGAACATTATATACATTGTATGACATGTAACAAAAAATAATCTTTGCTTGTACAGAAATTGCTAATAGCAGCCGATTATATTTTCATTAAAAAAACAACGTATGCAGATTGCATAGATGTACATATAAAAATCATTTAATCATATTATTACATGATTATTACAAAAAATTGTCATTGGCACATCCTAGAAAAAATTAAGTATAAGGCAAGTCACATTATAATACTATGGAAAATCATGCACGCATAAAACACTACTAAGAGGATATACACTTTAAGTAATGTATTATAAGAAATAGCCCAGTAAAATAAACCAGTACAAAAAAACAGTTTCTGTCAAACACCTATTAATGTGACATTTGCACAACCCTTTCAAGACACTATCCATTCCATTCAGCTGCTGCTCTTCTAAGTCCTTTGCTGTCTCTGATAGAATTACAATGTCATCAGCAAACTTCAAACTTTCACACTTCTTCCTGAACTTCAGTTTCCTATCCTAATATCTCCATAGTTTCTTTACTGTTTGCTCAACATGCAGACTGGACAACATTGGGAATAGGCTATAACCCTGTTTCATTCCCTTCTCTTCCACTCCATCTGTTTCATGCCCTTCACCTCTTATAAGTGCAGTCTGGCTTCTGTGCAAGTTGTAAGTAATCTTTTGCTTCCTATATTTTATCCTTGTTACCTTCAGAATTTCATAGTATGTATTCCAATCAACATTACCAAAAACTTTCTCTAAGTCTACCAGTGCTATAAATGTCAATTTGCCTTTCTTTGGCCTATCTTCAAAGAGTAGTCATAGGTTCAGTATTCCCTCACATGTTTCCCACATTTCTTCGGAAGCCAAGATCGGCATCTACAGGTTTTTCAGTACTCTTGTAAGTACTTTATGTCTATTTTACAAACCAAGACTTATTTAACTGATAGCTTGATAATGTTCATACCTGTCAACACCTGCCTTCTTTGAAATGTCTTCTTGAAGTCTGAGGGTATTTCACCTGTCTCATATATAGTGTGCATCAGATGGTATAGTTTTTTCCTAGTTGACTCTCCTAAGGATGCCAATAACTCTGAAGAATTGTCATCTGCTCTAGGGGCCTTGTTTTGACGTAGTTCTTTCAGTGCTCTGTCAGTTTCTTCTCACGACATCATATCTCCCATTTCATCTCCTTTTCTCCTTTCTGTAATATTGCCCTCAATTTCATTTCCCTTGTATAACCCATCCACTTTATTACTCCACCTTTTAGCTTTACTTTTTGTGGTCAGCACTGATGTGTCATCGAAGCTCTTGATAATCACACTGCTGCTCCTCTTTTCTCCAGTTTCCTATAGTCAGTATGTATCTCTCCACTAATTATGCATGCTTCTGCATCATTGAATTTCTTGTCTAGCTATTCCTTCTTCATCATTTTGCACTTCCTACAAGTCCCATTTTTTAGATGTCTGTATTCCCTTTTTCCTCCTTCATTTGCTTCATATTTATAATTTCACCTTAGTCATTTGAATTCAGCATGTCTTGCATTATTCAATTAATTTTACTGGAGTTTTTCTTCACGCCTGCTTAATTCTCTGCTGCCTTCACTATTTCATCTCATGAAGTTACCCATTGTTCTTCTACTGTGTCCCTTTGTCCTGTTTGTCAGTCGTTGCCTGATACTCCCTTTGAAACTCTTTAACAATTTTTGGTTCTTTCAAGTTGCCTACATCCCATCTCTTAATTTTTACTACCTTTCCACAATTTCTACATTTTAAATCGGCAGTTCATAACCAATAAATTGTTGTCCACTTCTGCTCCTTAAAATATTTTGCAGTTTAAAATCTGATTTTGAAATCTCACTCTTTCCATTATGTAATCTATTTGAAATATTCCTGTCTCTCCAGGGCTCTTCCAAGTATACAACCTTCTTTTATGATTTTTAAACCAAATATTTGTATTGATTAAGTTATGCTCTGTGCAGAATTCTACCAGGTGGCTTGCTCTTTCATTCCTTTCCCCCATTTCATGTTATCTTATTGTTTTTCCTTTTCTTTCTTTTCCCACTCCCAACTTCCAGTCTTCTATAACAATTAAATTTTTGCCTCACTTAACTGTCTGAATAAATTCTTTTATCTCATCATACATTCTTTCAGTCTCTCTGTCTGCAGACCCATTTGGCATATAAACTTGTACTGTCGTCGTGGGAGTTAGCTTTGTGTATATCTTGGCTATGATAACGTGTTCACTATGCTGATCATAGAAGCTTACCCATCTTCATATTTTTGTATTCATTATTAGTCTACTGTATTACACCAATTTAATTTTGTATTTATGGCCATGTACTCGTCTGTCCTCGTTCTGATAACAGTTGAATGTTGAATTCTGACCATCCCCCTTCTTTCAGATGCATCATCTGTGAAAGTAATGTGCCAGAGTATTAGTATATTACATGGTCAATAATGATACTGTCGTGCATAAGTCATAAGCCATTTTCATAGAAAGGGCACAAAACAAAAAGTTTTGTGCTATTAACACTATCTTAGGAGTCATTTGACAAGAACAGTGATCAAAATTAGTGTTGCACTGTAGTGGTATCCAGTCAGCAGTTTGTTTTACAGATGAATGCTGAGGCTGTGGATAAATTTGATAGGTGAACTGGTTTGGTCCAGAACACTTTAATTAGTTAAAATTACGACTTCTTCCTCGAAGCTTTATGTTATTTATTTTCAAAAGTATTGTGTCGGTGTACCTGAGTGTGAAAATTTTCTCGAATAGTGACATAGTGACTAAAATAGGTTATTAATTTTCCATAAACTGTAGTAAGTTGGTACTTGTGTAGTAGGGTAATTCAAACAATGAGTTTAGAGTCAGAAACATAACAACACATTGAATCCATAGGTAATCCATTATTCACACATATGTACTGTATTGATATTTTGTGTATATTTGCAACTGTCCCAGTTCATTGTTCGCATTTTCCTCTTCTGTATCTTTTGTATTTGTCTAAAGTTCTGAGTTATATTGTCTTTAAACCTGGCAAAATGTTGTATTGTTGTATATTTGAGAATAGCATCTTTGCCATAGTATATTTTGTTTTACTGTGACTGTTCCAGTAACATACGGAGAGAGGTCAGCACCAAAGAGCGTGAACGACGTGTGGCAGATGATCAAGATGTGCAAGATAGAGAACTCCGCAGGCACGAATATTATGACTCTCACAGCCAGTCACCTGGGCGTTATCGTGATGAAAGGGAACCGAGGCGATCATATGAACATGATAGACCTCACGAATCTGAAGACAGAGCGCATTATCGTCGTCGATCACGGGAGGATGAACGTGGAGGACGTCGTAGAGGAAGGTACTGTGCATGTAACTTTTACCAAGTTTAAAATTATGTTGTTTTTAATGACTTGTGTAGGTTAACTGAGTGAATAAAAATATTTTAATCAATGTTTCAGCTATGAAAGATCAGAAGATGAAGCAGACACAGAAGATTGTTTAAGTGACCGTGATAGACGTGAAAGACCTGTACCACGAGAAGGGTATGAGAGGTATAGAAGACGTGGGGACAGAGACAGAGATGAAAGGGAAGGACAGGAAAAGCGAAATAGGGAACGTGCAGATCACAGGTATTGACCATTCCTGCTGTCATTGTGATGAACCCAGCTAGTAATCAGTTTGTGTGTTTTTTTTTTCTTTGTGTGTGTGTGTGTGTGTGTGTGTGTGTGTGTGTGTGTGTTTTCCATAATGAATCTAATTTTTTCCTTAACATTGCAGAAATTTGAATCTTCTCAGTCCCCATTCCGTGATCGGATTTGTGTTGTTTTGGCTGTCTCTCATTGTAATTTCCATACTTTTTCTTCCTGCTTGCACTTTTTCTCAGCTTTCAAAATTAATGGTCCTTAACTATTTGTATTTTTTATTTTATGTGGGAGATATCCATGGGATATTGTCATACTTAAATATGGTGTTCTAAATTTTAGTTATAGTTTGGGAAATGGAATAGTATTTTATTATGTATTAATACCCCCCCATGAACCATGGACCTTGCCGTTGGTGGGGAGGCTTGCGCGCCTCAGCGATACAGATGGCCGCACCGTAGGTGCAACCACAACGGAGGGGTATCTGTTGAGAGGCCAGACAAACGTGTGGTTCCTGAAGAGGGGCAGCAGCCTTTTCAGTAGTTGCAGGGGCAACAGTCTGGATGATTGACTGATCTGGCCTTGCAACATTAACCAAAACGGCGTTGCTGTGCTGGTACTGCGAACGGCTGAAAGCAAGGGGAAACTACAGCCGTAATTTTTCCCGAGGACATGCAGCTTTACTGTATGATTAAATGATGATGGCAACCTTTTGGGTAAAATATTCCGGAGGTAAAATAGTCCCCCTTTCGGAACTCCGGGCGGGGACTACTCAGGAGGATGTCGTTATCAGGAAAAAGAAAACTGGCGTTCTACGGATCGGAGCGTGGAATGTCAGATCCCTTAATCGGGCAGGTAGGTTAGAAAATTTAAAAAGGGAAATGGATAGGTTAAAGTTAGATATAGTGGGAATTAGCGAAGTTCGGTGGCAGGAGGAACAAGACTTCTGGTCAGGTGATTACAGGGTTATAAACACAAAATCAAATAGGGGTAATGCAGGAGTAGGTTTAATAATGAATAGGAAAATAGGAATGCGGGTAAGCTACTACAAACAGCATAGTGAACGCATTATTGTGGCCAAGATAGATACGACGCCCACACCTACTACAGTAGTACAAGTTTATATGCCAACTAGCACTGCAGATGACGAAGAAATTGAAGAAATGTACGATGAAATAAAAGAAATTATTCAGATAGTGAAGGGAGACGAAAATTTAATAGTAATGGGTGACTGGAATTCGAGTGTAGGAAAAGGGAGAGAAGGAAACATAGTAGGTGAATATGGATTGGGGCTAAGAAATGAAAGAGGAAGCCGCCTAGTAGAATTTTGTACAGAGCACAACTTAGTCATAGGTAACACTTGGTTTAAGAATCATGAAAGAAGGTTGTATACGTGGAAGAACCCTGGAGATACTAAAAGGTATCAGATAGATTATATAATGGTAAGACAGAGATTTAGGAACCAGGTTTTAAGTTGTAAGACATTTCCAGGGGCAGATGTGGACTCTTGACCACAATCTATTGGTTATGACCTGTAGATTAAAACTGAAGAAACTGCAAAAATGTGGGAAATTAAGGAGATGGGACCTGGATAAACTGAAAGAACCAGAGGTTGTACAGAGTTTCAGGGAGAGCATAAGGGAGCAATTGACAGGAATGGGGGAAAGAAATACAGTAGAAGAAGAATGGGTAGCTTGGAGGGATGAAGTAGTGAAGGCAGCAGAGGACAAGGTAGGTAAAAAGACAAGGGCTGCTAGAAATCCTTGGGTAACAGAAGAAATATTGAACTTAATTGATGAAAGGAGAAAATATAAAAATGCAGTAAATGAGCAGGCGAAAAGGAATACAAACGTCTCAAAAATGAGATCTACAGGAAGTGCAAAATGGCTAAACAGGGATGGCTAGAGGACAAATGTAAGGATGTAGAAGCTTATCTCACTAGGGGTAAGATAGATACTGCCTACAGGAAAATTAAAGAGACCTTTGGAGAGAAGAGAACCACGTGTATGAATATCAAGAGCTCAGATGGCAACCCAGTTCTAAGCAAAGAAGGGAAGGCAGAAAGGTGGAAGGAGTATATAGAAGGTTTATACAAGGGTGATGTACTTGAGGACAATATTATGGAAATGGAAGAGGATGTAGATGAAGACGAAATGGGTGATACGATACTGCGTGAAGAGTTTGACAGAGCACTGAAAGACCTGAGTCGAAACAAGACCCCCGGAGTAGACAACATTCCATTAGAACTACTGACGGCCTTGGGAGAGCCAGTCATGACAAAACTTTACCAGCTGGTGAGCAAGATGTATGAGACAGGCGAAATACCCTCAGACTTCAAGAAGAATATAATAATTCCAATCCCAAAGAAAGCAGGTGCTGACAGATGTGAAAATTACCGAACTATCAGTTTAATAAGTCACAGCTGCAAAATACTAACGCGAATTCTTTACAGACGAATGGAAAAACTGGTAGATGCGGACCTCGGGGAGGATCAGTTTGGATTCCGTCGAAATGTTGGAACACGTGAGGCAATACTGACCTTACGACTTATCTTAGAAGAAAGATTAAGAAAAGGCAAACCTACGTTTCTAGCATTTGTAGACTTAGAGAAAGCTTTTGACAATGTTGACTGGAATACTCTTTTTCAAATTCTAAAGGTGGCGGGGGTAAAATACAGGGAGCGAAAGGCTATTTACAATTTGTACAGAAACCAGATGGCAGTCATAAGAGTCGAGGGGCATGAAAGGGAAGCAGTGGTTGGGAAAGGAGTGAGACAGGGTTGTAGCCTCTCCCCGATGTTATTCAATCTGTATATTGAGCAAGCAGTAAAGGAAACAAAAGAAAAATTTGGAGTAGGTATTAAAATTCATGGAGACGAAGTAAAAACTTTGAGGTTCGCCGATGACATCGTAATTCTGTCAGAGACGGCAAAGGACTTGGAAGAGCAGTTGAACGGAATGGACAGTGTCTTGAAAGGAGGATATAAGATGAACATCAACAAAAGCAAAACGAGGATAATGGAATGTAGTCCAATTAAATCGGGTGATGCTGAGGGAATTAGATTAGGAAATGAGACACTTAAAGTAGTAAAGGAGTTTTGCTATTTAGGAAGTAAAATAACTGATGATGGTCGAAGTAGAGAGGATATAAAATGTAGACTGGCAATGGCAAGGAAAGCGTTTCTGAAGAAGAGAAATTTGTTAACATCGAGTATAGATTTAAGTGTCAGGAAGTCATTTCTGAAAATATTTGTTTGGAGTGTAGCCATGTATGGAAGTGAAACATGGACGATAACTAGTTTGGACAAGAAAAGAATAGAAGCTTTCGAAATGTGGTGCTACAGAAGAATACTGAAGATAAGGTGAATAGATCACGTAACTAATGAGGAGGTATTGAATAGGATTGGGGAGAAGAGAAGTTTGTGGCACAACTTGACTAGAAGAAGGGATCGGTTGGTAGGACATGTTTTGAGGCATCAAGGGATCACAAATTTAGCATTGGAGGGCAGTGTGGAGGGTAAAAATCGTAGAGGGAGACCGAGAGATGAGTACACTAAGCAGATTCAGAAGGATGTAGGTTGCAGTAGGTACTGGGAGATGAAGAAGCTTGCACAGGATAGAGTAGCATGGAGAGCTGCATCAAACCAGTCTCAGGACTGAAGACCACAACAACAACAACATGTATTAATACCAATAAAGTTGACAGCTTTGGTGGGTTTTGCCTCTGGTTAGGATGGTACTTGGATCCGGGAAGGTGATAATGCAAAATGCAAGAAAATAACTAAGAGGGGATGACTGAGACTGAAGAATAAAAGTGAATTTTAAAGGGACTAGTAAATTTCAGTAATGTAAAACCAGCAACTTTTTAAAAGCCTTAGTTACATCATCTTGTGAGTGAAGCTATAGTTATTGCCTATTTTATGTGAATGAGTTGTATGTTGAATGACAGAACTTTGTGAGGAAACTTTCGACCAAGCAGCAATGTGCAGTACTTGTTGGTCGCACTTCTTAACACACCACTGGCATGAATAGGTTATTGTGGTGATAAAGTAATGTCCAGAATGTGAGATAAAGTGTTACTAAGGGAACTGAAAATGGCTCACTCTTGATGGTGAACACAAAAATACAAAGATAATGTTTCTTCAGGCATGCCTAGGGGTTTTGATTTTGTTTGTTTCTGTATTGACACGTCACCCTTTAATGTTTGAAAAACAATGTTTGAAAGCTGTGGACATAGATTTTTTAATATCTGTTCCCCACATACGATTTGATATGAAAGGCATGATGGCGATGGAAAATTTCATTGCTGGACTAGTAATTGTTCACTAGAAAGTAACATTTATATGTTGATGGATGGTGTTATGGTAGGACCATAGTGAACAGTTTTGCAATGAATTAAGAAAAATGCTGTAATAATTCGCAGTCAGAGAACATGCATTGTGATCGAGGAAGACAAAAATATTTAATTTTGCAAGAAAGCAAATTGTATAATTAAGTTTAATGAAAGCACTTTACTTCAGTTCAAGAGCCTCAGCATTAGCATAGAGAAGCAAGAATTGAAAAGTTTGTAATTACTGGAGCAACATTAGTACAGTCCCAATACTTGCATACAGTAACATGATATAAAAATATGGGTGTATGTAGAGCGTATCTATGAGATATCTAAAAAGGTTTCAGGTTTCTCAATAAATGAGTAGATACTGTATTTTGCTGCAGCTATTTGTAAGTGTTCACAAAACAAAATGTATCCATTTTATCATCAGAATACAGAAAAAAGCACATTGAAGATGGCATTAGATGTTTCAGAGTTAACCACTTAAGAGGACATGAGGTATGTGTCTAGATATGCACTCTCTGTCTGTCAGCATTTTCCTGAGCCTCTCTGAATTCATCTGGAGGAGCTGTTCTTTCTTTGTTACAGGCTGCTCTTTCAAGTGTATTTATTTCTTCCAACACAGTTCTGGGATATAGTTTCCCTCTACTTTATTGAAGTGTGTTCACATGATGCTTTTTTTGTGTTCAGCTTTGCATGTACTCATAAATTTCCAACACGACACATGTGCATGTGTAATTTCCTGCAAGTGGAGGTCATGTGTTAAGCACGTTACTTCCCACCTTAGGTTTGCATTTTAGCAGACAATAGGCAGCTGGGGCCCATGTGTGTTTCGTTGTGTAGTGTGTTGAATTTATGCTATGAACCAGTTTATGTGCGATAATCTGACACCAAAGGGAAGCATGCTTAAATTTATAGATGATTACAGCCAAAGAAAAGTCATATAGAATGTCACTTCTAAAGATTACTCGAATAAAAAAACTGAAATGTGATCCCCTTAGCATCAGGTATCAGATAAAGGGTCTCCATTCATGTTACTGAATTGAATAAGATACAGTAAATTTCGAAATAGGAAAATGGAGAAGAATAAGCCAGAAATTTATGAAGAGTGTATATGAAAGCTGTGGATGAATATTGATTCTGTGGTGACTTAATAGCACAGCAACTTAACTTAGAAGTAGATATCCTCAGAGTAGTGAAGCAACTTAAATCACTTAATAAAGGCAAGTATTCTGGTCCAGACTGTATACCAGTTAAGTTCCTTTCAGAGTATGCTGATGCAATTGCTCTGTACTTAACAGTCACGTACAACCGCTTGCTCGACGAAAGATCTGTACACAAAGACTAGAAAATTTGCACAGGTCACACCAATATTCAAGAGAGGCAGTAGGAGGAATCGACTAAATTACAGGTCCATATCATTAACATCGACATGCAGCAGAATTTTTGAACATAATGAATTACCTCGAACAGAACGGTCTATCAACACACATTCAAAACGGATTTAGAAAACATTGTTCTTGGGAAACACAACAAGCTCTTTACTCACACAAAGTATTGAGTGCTGTTGACAAGGAATTTCACATTGATTCCGTATTTTTAGATTTCAGAAGTCTTTTGACACTGTATGTTACAAGCGACTGGTAGTATCATCTCAGTTATATGACTGGATTTGTGATTTCCTGTCAGAGAAGTCACAGGTCGTAGTAGTAGATGGAAAGTCATTGAGTAAAACAGAACTGATTTCTATCATTCCCCATGGTAGTGTTATAGGCCCTCTGCTATTCCTTATCTATATAAACAATGTAGAAGACAATCTGAGCAGCCATTTTAGGATATTTGCAGATGATGCTGTCATTTATCATCTAGTTAAATCATCAGAAGATCAAAACATATTGCAAAACAACTTAGAAAAAATACCTTTATGGTGTAAAATTGGCAGTTGAGCCTAAATACTGAAAAGTGTGAGGCCATATACATGAGTGCTAAAAGGAATCCGCTAAACTTCGGCTACACCATAAATCAGTCAAATCTAAAGGCCAAAAACTCAAGTAAATACCTACGAATTACAATTATGGACAACTTAAATTGGAAAGAACAGATAGCAAATGGTGTGGGGGAGGCGAACCAAAGACTGCATTTATTGGCAGAACACTTAGAAGATGCAACGTGTCTACTAAAGAGACTGCCTACACTACATTTGTCCATCTCCTTTTGGAGTACTGCTACGTGGTGTGGGACCCTTACCAGACAGGATTAATGGAGTACATTACAGCACGTTTTGTATTATCAAGAAATGGCGGAGAGAACGTATCTGACATGATACAAGATTTGGGGTGGACTTCATTAAAACAAAGTCGTTTTTCGTTGTGACGGAATCTTCTCGCGAAATTCCTATCGCCAACTTTCGCCTCCAAATGTGAAAACATTTTGTTGATGCCACCGTACACAGGGAGAAATGATCATAATAATAAAATAAGGAAAATTGGAACTCGCACATAAAGATGTAAGTGTTTATTTTTTTCCATGCGCTGTTTGAGGTTGGAATGGGAGAGAATTATTCTGAAGGTGTTTTGATGAACCCTCTGGCAGGCATTTAAGTGTGATTTGTAGAGTATCCATGTCTAGATGAACTGAGGAACCTGACATCTGAATAAAAGAAATGCTGGTGTATGTACAGCCTTATGTACAGCTCATCAACAAACTACTATAAACAGTAATAAAGGACACCGATCATGCAGAAATACAGAATTGGAAAACACAGCCTGCATTCTAGTGGAAAAATCTCATATTTGTTGAGTCCGAGGATGTTAATCTACATATTAATCTATCTTTGCTTATTAAAATTGTGTAAACAATAGTTGTTTAGAAATAAAATACAAATGATGCATTAGAAGTTAATTAACTTTCAAATAATGACTTCTAACCTCCCTTAAGTAGTTCTTAGTTTTGGGAATAACGCCCAGAATGCTTTGTTTTTAAATGCAAAATAAATCGTTCGAACTGGTATGTAAGTCACCGGTTACGAGCTAACAAAGTGTTATTGCCAGCCTTACCACAGTTTCCCAAGCATAAAATCTTAAATCTTTCTGTGAAGTTCTCCTAAAACTTGCACCCAAAACATTGTCACCACTTCGTATTTCTCATACCTCCTATACTTGTTTATGTACAGTTGCATTTGCATTTTCTTTTTCTGCCAACTTTTCATCACAATAAACACAGCACACACTACCAAGCAAAGTAGGGAATCCATAGCAGATTGCTTGCACAATGAGGCAATGTGTGGACACAAGAAAGTTCACGATACATGCATTCGTCCCATAAATTTTTGTTCATGCCCTTTTATTCCCGTGCGCTTGCGATTGTGACGTGAGGAAACAGACATCGTGTGGACTTATGTTTACTACATTACTCAAAGTGTCGCACTCTGGATTGACTTTGATAAATGATTGTTGTACTCTAATCATCCCCATTTCATTTTTTTGTGTCTAATTACTTTGTCATTATAACTTTGTGCTGCATTATAACGTTACTGTTAGTAAAAGTAACTATCGCCTAGAAAATTTCATAAATGCCTATGGTGGATCACTACCTGGAGCAATTTGTAATACACATTGGTGTCTCTTTCAGTGTTTCACATGTGCTTTTCACTACCATGAACTTAGCTGAAATTGCATTTCTCTTTGCTCGGCACCCTATACATCACATCTAAAATCCATTGTATTATATGTCAAAAATTGAATATTTATCTCATAAGCTCAGTAGTAGGTAAAGCAGAGGCAGACTATGGTCCACTGGTAGGATACTGAGACACTATCAGTCTATAAAAGAAATTGCTTTCAAAACTGTTGTGTGACGCAGTCTAAAATATTGCTGAAATGTGTGGAACCTACACTAAATAGGATTAACAGTGGTTTTGAATCTGTACAAGAAAGTAGAGCATAAATGTTACACATGTTTGTTTGACCACGTGAGAATGCCGTTAAAATCCTGAAAATCCTAAACTGGCAGATATTTAAAGGTACACACAAAACATTCTACGAACGCCTAATTACAAAGTTCAAAGAATTGGAATTAAGGAAGATATCTAGGAAGACAGAGCTTTTGACAATTTGACTGGAAATATAGTCTTTGAAGGTAGTATGGATAAAACACAAGGACTGAAAGGTTATGTAAAACTTATACAGAACCCAAACTGCGGTAATGAGTCAAAAGACATGAAAGGGAAGTTGTAGTTGCGTAGGGAATTGGACATAGTTTTAACAGCCTATCCCTATGTTATTCAATCTGTACATTGAGTGAGCTGTAAAGGAACCCACAGAGAAATTTTTAAAGGTATTAAAGTGCAGGAAGAAGAAACAAACCAATGTCTCTTTTTAAAAAGAGGCAGAACAGAAATGTTGAAAAATTGGGCATGGAAAAGGGACCCAAAAACTTGTTGCTTTGGACCTTATTTGTGATTTTCATTTTGTGTATCCTAATGAAAGGCCCTGTTGCTTAGTTGCTGATGATATTTTTTGAACTTATTGATTATGGAATAAATTTAAAAAATATTGAAACAAAATTTATAAATTTGGTTTGATGATCCTCTTCCTGAGTAGCTGGAACATAAGACCCCACCCCCTTACCACCACCCTCCATCCACCCTCCCCCATGCCATAAGCATATTGTAATTTAAGAGACATTTGACTGTTACACCAGGTGTGTTTTGCTTTTCTTTACAAAGCATCACATAAGTGGTGGCTATGTAAATACACCACACACAATACATTCTTACATCTTGATACTTAAGAATTAAAAACAGCAAGTAACTTCTTCATAAGCAGAATTATTTTTAATCTGTAGGCAACCAAATGTAATGTATTGTGGATGGTGTGTTTACAGATCCACTAATGGTGATACTTTGTAAATAAAAGCAAAAAGTGACTGCTGAAACAGTCTCAGTAGCAATATGCTTACGTACAGTAATTGAAGAATTATAAGCATTGGCAGTGGAAAATTTTGTACTTCTAAGTTTTTGAACTGAACGTATTTTTTCACCGATTTATTCGTAAATTGCCGATATTGCTACTATATATTTTCTCCTTCAGATCATCAGGGAGGGAGCGTGAGAGGAGACGACATGATAGAGACAGAACAGATTTTGGAAGAGATGAGTATTATGGAAGGTACTATGATGATGATCCATACAAAAGGGAGAACCATCGGTAAGTCGAATGTGTAGTATTTGTTTGTTTTCTGAAAGAGAGTTTTCTTTGTTTTGTGAAATTATCTCTATCTTAATCTGTCCAGGTCACGTCCAACGAGTAGGTCCGGTTCTAGACCTGACTATGATGATTATCGAAGACCAGACTACCATGGATATGGTATGATACTTATTTATT
Organism: Schistocerca gregaria; assembly: GCF_023897955.1. NCBI lineage: Eukaryota > Metazoa > Arthropoda > Insecta > Orthoptera > Acrididae > Schistocerca > Schistocerca gregaria. Next base: position 37,308,107 of record NC_064931.1, on the reverse strand, counting down.
TACAAACAATAACTGTTTTACTAAACTGTCAAATTTTGAGTTTAATATTACCATATTTTACTCATGTGTGATGTTTTTTAAAACTCCTTGTGATAATATTTCAGTTACAAAATCTTCCACCACATGACACTTCCAAATACTGAAAAGAATGTATTGTACCCCTTTTGTTAAACAAAATAATATTTATACTGTGTGTAATCAATGAGATAGTAAGGATTTAGTAATCATTGAAACAAATATTATAGGTATTGCAACCATTAGGTCAATAGACTTTGATTGGCGCATTTTTTTTTTCTGTCTTATCTGCAATCTTAAAATGGTAAATTTTGACATCTCCATGTTGACAAATGGTAGGTACGAATTACTGCCTGTAAATTTTTCTTTGCCCTTCAGCTTCTTACGTCACAATATGAGTTAATGGTTACAACACTGAATCCATACCCTGGATGAATAGGATTCCAAACCCTCTCTGACCATTTTTATTTAAGTTTCCCGTGGTTTCCCATGCTAGGTCAGTTTCTTACATGAGGCCCCAGTTCCTCCTCCTCCTCCTCCTCCTCCTCTTCTTCCTTCCCCCCTCCCTCCATAACCCCTTCCCCCATTCATTTTGCATCCTTTTCTAATCTGAGCTTGTGTTTCATCTCTAGCATCCTTGATATTGATAAGGCATCGAATCCTAAACTTTGTGCTTTCCCTTTTCCTTTTAGGTAGCCATCTCTGTGTAATAAGAGCTGGAGGTTATTGCACAATACTGAATTGTGTTGATAGCACAATGTCAATTTTGAATGTCATATTTTGTCTTCAAAATGGCTAATCATCAGAGGAACTGTTGACTTTGATTATATGGAACATCCAAACATTAATTACTTCAACATGTTATTTTTAATTCTGTAGTTGGTTCTACAATATACACATAACACAGTGCAGTTCTCTTATTCAGACTACTACATGAGAAAATCTCATATATATATATATATCATCGGAGATATATATATATATATATATATATCTCCGATGATTTCAAGTGGCCGCCACTCATACCTCACCTGTCATTCAAAATCATCTTTGCCTCTGCACTTCCGCCTCGACTGACATCTCTGCCCAAACTCTTTGCCTTTAAATATGTCTGTATATGTATGGATGGATGGATATGTGTGTGTGTGTGTGCGTGTGTGTGCGTGTGTGTGTGTGTGTGTGCGTGCGCGCGCGTGTGTGTGTGTGTGTGTGCGTGTGTGCGTGTGTGTGTGTGTGTGTGTGTGTGTGCGTGTGCGCGTGTGTGTGTGTGTGTGCGTGTGTGTGTGCGTGCGAGTATATACCTATCCTTTTTTCCCCCTAAGGTAAGTCTTTCCTCTCCCGGGATTGGAATGACTACTTACCCTCTCCCTTAAAACCCACATCCTTTCATCTTTCCTTTTCCTTCCCTCTTTCCTGATGAAGCAACCGCCGGTGGCAAAAGCTCGTAATTTTGTGTGTATGTTTGTGTGTTATTTTATTGTGCCTGTCTACTGGCGCTTTCCCTCTTGGTAAGTCTTGGAATCTTTGTTTTTGTGTCCAAAGGATAATTTCCTTCTTCTGTTTAATACACTAATACTCTTACGATGTTTCCACTTACCTCTCTGCAATTGTGGTGGATACATTTCAGTGAATACCATTTCACGTTTTTCTTTTTTGTCTCAACACCCAATGACATCATTATAAATTGCCTAATGGTTCACATATAAGAACAGTAGTTATATTTGCATGTGCCCTGAGTTCCATTACTTTTTCCAGTTGACTTGACTTTGTGCGTACCCACAAACGGTGCCTCATTTGGTTCTCCAAACTTCTGTATAAGTATGACACTAATGGAAACAATAAGAAAAATGCATGTTACTTGCACAGTTAGATTTCAAGACATCTGTGATGTCTGATCCATGACTGTGTCACACATTGGGCAACAATTTTGACTTTTTTTTTTTTTTTTTTAATGAACAAACAATGTATATAATTGTCATTTCCACTTCACACACACACACACACACACACACACACACACACACACACACACACACACACACACACACAGTGCCAATGCTATTTAATGGTTTTTCGGATGATGGAATGGTTGTGGTGGGGTAGTTGCGGATGGGGTGGGGAGAGGGAAAGGGTGCAGGAAATGGGAGGCAGGGAGAAGGACAGGGACAGGGTGTGGGTGGCCAGCAGCTTGGAAGGTGGTCATCAGGTGGAAGGGTGTAGGTATATGGGCTGGTACAGTTGTAGCAGCTGGTGGGAAGTAGAAGATGCTGAAAGTGATACGAACTGGGAGGGGCTGACAGAACCGGCGAAGACGAAATTTTCAGGTGGAGGTTCAAGGGCAGTGGGTTACCTGAAATTGTGCCTAGGATTTATTGTAAGGATAACTCCCATCTGCTTAGTTCAGAGAAGCTGGTGTTGGAGGGAAGGATCCAGATGGCTTGGGATGTGAAGCAGTCATTGAAATTGAGCATCTTGTGCCACAACTGTTCCTGAGAACAGTTTAGTGGTGGCCATTCATCCAGGTAGACAGCTGGTTGGTAGTCATAAGAATATAAATGGCTGTGCTGTGTTTGCAGAAGTGTTGGTATAGGACATGGCTGCTTTCACAGGTGGCTCAGCCTTGATGCAGTAGGATAAGCCTGTGACATCCCTTTGGCAAGAGGCTGGGAGTGGGAGTGGCATAGGAGTGGACTAGGAAGCTGTGCAAGGTGTGTGGGCAATGTAACACCTCTTTAGGATGGGTGGGAAGGATCTTTGGTAGGATGTCCCTCATGTCAGGGAAGGATGAGAGATTATCAAAGGCCTGGTGAAGGATATGGTTCAGTTGTTCCAGTTCAGGGTGATATTTGGTGATGGGGGTGGGGTGGGGGAGGGGGTGCTCCTCTGTAGGTGATTCGTGGTGGTGGTGGTGGTGGTGGTGGTGGTGGATGATTTGTCTGTGTGTGTGTGTGTGTGTGTGTGTGTGTGTGTGTGTGTGTGTGCGCACGCGTGTGTGTATGTGTGTGTGTGTGTGTGTGTGTGTGTGTGTCACAGGAAATCTGTTTATGGAGTAGGTTTGGGGGTATTGCATGTCTGCAAATGCCTTTGTGAGGACATAGGTGTACTGGCAAGGGAGTTCTCATCACTGCAGATGTGTCATCCATGAGTGACTAGAGTGTATGGGAGGCATTTTTTGGTGTGGAAGGGATGGCAGCTGTCGAAATGCAGGTACTGTTGGTGGTTAGTGGGTTCAGTGTGGACAGAACCATCAGAGAGGTGGGATCAATGTTCAGGAAGGTGGCACATTAGACAAAGGAGGACCAGGTGAAGCAGTTGTGAAGGAATTTGGACAGGGTGTCTTGGCCCGGATCATGAAGTTATCATCAGTGACACTGACCCAGACTAGGGGTTGGGAGTTTTGTGAGGCTAGGAAGGTTTCCTCTAGATGGCCCACAAATAAGTTGGCATACCTGTAGGGGCGTGCCATGTGGGTGTCCATGGCTGTGACACTGATTTGTTTGTGTACCTTCCATTTAAAGACAAAGTAATTGTGTGCCAGAATATAGTTGGTAAAGTGTGTGAGGTACTGAGTTAGGAGTCTGATGGCACATTTGAAAAGATAGTGTTTGATAGCAGTGAAGCCATGCTCGTGAGATGTTGATGTGGTATCAACAGTGATGAGTAGGGATCCACGAGGTAAATGGGCGAAGATGGTGGAAAGATGGTAAGGGAAGTGGTTAGTATCTTTGATGTGGGAGGCTGGGTTTTGGGCATTTGGTTGGAGGTGTTGATCAACAAGAGTGTAAATTCTTAAAGTGGGAGTGCAGTAGCCAGCTGCAGTGGGGCATCCAGGATTATTTGGTTTGTGAATTTTGGGGATCATGTAGAAGGTGTGTGGGATGTTGTTTGGGTGAGGAGGGAGATGAACTCAGGTGAGAGGTTCTAGGATTTCATTGGTGATGGGAGGTTATGTTGGACTTCTGGGATGGGATCAGTCAGGCAGAGTTTGTTGGTGGAGTCAGTTGGTGTTGGCATTTTGTCAGGTAGTTGCTGCGACTCATCACAACAGTGGTGGAGCCTTTGTCTGCAGGGAAGATGATTAGATCTGGTTCTGTTTTCACGTTGTGTATGGCTGTCTTTTCTTCTGCCAAAAGGTTAATGCCTTTAGGAAGAGACATGGGGAAGGATGGTGAGGCCAAGTTGGAGGCAAGGAATTCTTGGAAGCAGACTAGGAGGTGATAAGGGGAGAGGGTCACAGTTGGATGGTGATGTGAACTGGGAGAGTCAAGGTTCTCCATTGGGATTAGGTTCACTTTGGCTGGAGGGATGGGTGGCAAAGAAGTGTTTCCACTGTAGGGATCTGAAGGAGAAGAGTAGGTCTTTGACATGTCCAACATGGTTACATTTGGGGGTAACACTGAAATACCTGTATTTCATGCCCAAGCTCAAGGAGATAAATGATTTACAAATGTAAATATTTGACATCCTAAAGATAATGGCAGAGGCCGCAAAAGCCTATTTACACAGTTTAAAGTGAAGAATGTAGAGATAGTCTTCAGCTCCTTGTGTACTACTCCTATAGGACATTGTTGTAATTATTATTATTATTTAAACACTGACTCCAGACTGTGTTGGGTGCAGCTCACATATATGAACAGCAATTAATCATAAATGATCACAATCATGATTCAGTCTAATTTCCAAACTTTTGCTTGTTCTATGATCTAGCAATGTCTGTTAGTACAACCTCCACAATGGGTAATGCAGTTGTAATTTATTCTCTCAATCATAACTATAGTTTGTTCAGTATTAATTATTTTGTATTTAGGCATTTAGTTCCTAATTAAATTTCTCCCTTGTTTCACCTGGATGTTTACCATCTTGTTTCCAATATCGTTAAAAGTTGGTAAACTTGTTACTCATTATTCTAATTTATAAACAGAGAAAAAATGTCATTTGTAACTCACTTGGTATCCCATTACAGACTCCAATAGCCAAATGAAGTATTGTTTCTTCATCTGATCGGTTTAGAGTCAAGTATTAATTTTTAAGGACAATATTTTCACATTTGACTGTTAGCTTTACTTAAAAATCACTATAAATGTTTATATAACAGTATACACTACAGGAGAACTCCTGTTGCAGATTTGTTCAAATTGATAAGGAGCAAATCAAATTTTAGGCAGACATAGGTATGTTACAGTTTCTTGTGTATCACTTGCACTATTACTACACGAGTCAAATGTCACTTGATTGTTCGAGTAGCACTCATTACCGTGTTGAGCTCAATGGTTTATTGGAAAATCTCGGATTCATTTGACCTTTCGTACCTTTGGTCAGCCCCATTTTCCATTATATAATGGTTGCAGAAATCTGTGAGTATAAGTAATAGTTCTGTTTGCTCCTGCTATTCATCATTTTTGTTCACTATATCTTGTGTGTTTAACACATATCAAGTGTGTGTGTGTGTCATTAAATTATGACAATTTGCATGTAACTCATGCTGTGGATGAACTGCCACATTGTAACGCAAAAAGCTAAAATTTATTGTTTTTTCTTTTTCTGGTGTAAAGTAAAATTTGGTTCACATTTCAGAGTATCTGTAGGAGGTGAAGTATTAGTAACTATAAATTTTCACGTGTTTACATTACTATCAAGTTTCCATAATGATGCATCAGCTTACTCAGTAAGCATGTAGTTAACTTGCCATAATATAACAAAAAATCGCCCCTGCGGGTCCAGCGGTTAGAATAAGCCTGCGGTATTCTTGCCAATCATAAGAGGCAACTAAAAGGAGTGTCACATGTCTCTGCCTTTATGGTTTGACCTTTATACTTCCAAATTTTTTCCAAAGAGCGAGCCAATTGGGGAAGGGCTCCTTACAGGGTGCATAGTGTCCATTGCACAATGAGACCTTTAGCCCACTTTCTCATCATGGCATTGCAGCCCCACTCACTCTCCATCTCTTGACAAGGGTACATTCCTGGGTGCAGTTTCCCCCATCCAATACACTGTGTAGCCTTCTGCACCGACGAGGACCATCAACTTCTTGGCACCTGACATCCAGTCCCTTGTGGTGGGGCCACCATGTACCCTGTTGGTTGTAGCCCCCTGACAACACAGGGATCACTCTGCTGATGCCTGTGCCGTTAACTCCCCACACATGCCAAGGAGTAGATACCTATCTCCCTGGGGTATCGGGACTCCCGGCAATGGCCATCCTGCCAGGTGGCCCTTCCTGTGGCTGGGTGGCACCTATGGGGAGGGCCCTTGGTCGGAGTGGGTGGCATCAGGGCGGATGACACACAATGAAGTGTGGCACATCTTCTCTTGCTGGTGACCAGCTGCCAGCAGTCTCTAAGTGTTCCAGGGCTCAATTTAATGCAAACACGTATGACCCCAAATCGTTTCCCTCCATGGCCACACCGTGGGAGGAACGAAAGGCTAAGAATGACAGCGAAGCTACTTCGCCCTGGTACCTAGTATGTATGAGATCTGATGGGAATCCTTTTTGTCCATGAAGCCTCAGTGCTTTGTAGAGCATTTATAAGACAAGTTTCTACATCTACACTTATACTCCGCAAGCCACCCAACGGTGTGTGGCGGAGGGCACTTTACGTGCCACTGTCATTACCTCCCTTTCCTGTTCCAGTTGGGTATGGTTCGCGGGAAGAACGACTGCCGGAAAGTGTACGTGCACGCTTGAATCTCTCTAATTTTACATTTGTGATCTCCTTGAGAGGTATAAGTAGGGGAAAGCAATATATTCGATACCTCATCCAGAAACGCAAACCTGGACAGCAAGCTGCACCACGATGCAGAGCGCCTCTCTTGCAGAGTCTGCCACTTGAGTTTGCTAAACATCTCTGTAACGCTATCACGGTTACCAAATAACCCTGTGACGAAATGCACCGCTCTTCTTTGGATCTTCTCTATCTCCTCTGTCAACCAGACCTGCTAAGGATCCCACACTGATGAACAATATTCAAGTATAGGTCGAACAAGTGTTTTATACGCCACCTCCTTTGTTGATGGACTACATTTTCTAAGGACTCTCCCAATGAATCTCAACTTGGCACCAGCCTTACCAACAATTAATTTTATATGATCATTCCACTTCAAATCATTTCGTACTCATACTCACAGATATTTTACAGAAGTAACTGCTAACAGTGTTTGTTCCGCTATCATATAATCATACAATAAAGGATCTTTCTTTCTATGTATTCGCAATAAATTACATTTGTCTATGTTAAGGGTCAGTTGCCACTCCCTGCACCAAGTGTCTATCCGCTGCAGATCTTCCTGCATTTTGGTGCAATTTTCTACTGCTGCAACTTCTCTGTATACTACAGCATCATCCGCAAAAAGTCGCATGCAACTTCCGACACTAACTACTAGATACAGCAGAGGCCACAAATCACCGTCGACGGCACTGAGACGCGTCCATATGGATACATGGTAAAGCGGCCCAGAACACGACTGGCCCTCCTTCCTGCTAGCTGTACCAAGACGCTATGCAGGTCCCACACTAATCGGTCAAGGTCATCCAACGCGACAGCTGAAGGTTAACAGTATGATCCACTGTAGGCCAGTCAGCACTACTGTTTTTTTTTAATTCATGTTACAAAGACCACGACGAGAGTCCGGTGACCCGCGATCTCGCTGACTAGATATCACAAACGAAATCTAAAGGTTGCACCCCATATTTGTCTTGCGTTGTGGCCACTAAAGAGATAACCTTCCCTGAGTCGTCGGAATACTGACAGTAACACGCAACCAATAAAATGACGCCACAGTCACAACCAAAGAAAAGAAAAAGATGTCGTTTACAACTGTTGTCTTAAAGATAAAACTATCTGAGGTGAAGTTTGCTGTGACACTAATAAAACAAACGTTAACTTTTTAACGTTCCATATACGTCCGCGCACTGTGTTCGGCTTCTAGGAAAGAAAAGTTTTACAATTACTATCTACCTGTTCCACACTAGCACCAAGTGTCTTTCACTTATTTTTGTGAGTTAGAGCACCAGAGCTCAAAGAACAGAGAGCTGACTACTTTCTAGCTGCTGCTCTGCGGATTCGCGGCCAGGAAAATGTGCCCCGTCAATGACTGACCAACCACGGAAGACATGCTGTCAACAACGAAACCGGTACAGTTTCAGAGTTCATGGGAAGAATGAGCAAATAAAAGGGAGCTGAGTAGCACGAATGAAAATTGCGTCTAGCGAAACTCGCGCCTGTACTAAAATCTGGTGGTGCGAGAGCAACAGGGAGGGAAGTGCTCTCCACCATCAAGGGGGCAGTGTGGTCTTACGGCTCTGAGAGCTGACTGGAATTGGTGCAATGGATGGGGCTGTAATAGTAGTGATAGCAGCGGCATAAGATGTTGTCATGCGCATGGGATGGAGCCTTTCAAATTTACTTTTAGCCTCAGTGTAGGTCAGTCAGCCCAGGGTCTTGTATTCCATTATTTCCCTTTGCTTCTGTAGAATCCTATAGTCTGACAAGCAAGAGGAATGGTGCTCTCCACAGTTGACACAGATGGGAGGCAGGGTACATGGAGTATTGGGATGAGATGGACAACCACAGTCTCGACATATGAGGCTGGAATCACAGAGGGAAGACATATGGTCGAACTTCCAATACTTAAAGTACTGCATTGGGGGAGGGATATATGGCTTGACATCGCAGCGGTAGACCATCACCTTCACCTTCTTAAGTAATGTGTCACCCTCGAAGGCCAAGATGAAGGCACCGGTGGCAACTTGGTTATCCCTCGGACGCTGGTCAACGTGCCGGACGAAATCGACACCTCATCGCTCTAAGTTGGCGCGTAGCTCATCATCAGATTGTAAAAGAAGATCCCTTGTGGAAGATAACACCCTGGACCATATTTAAGCTTTTATGGGGCGTGATAGTAACAGGAACATCCCCCAGCTTGCCACAAGTGAGTAATGCCCGTGACTCGACAGAGGATGCTTTTGTTTTTTAAATCAAGACTGACCCAGGCTGCATTTCAGACAACACCCCACTTTTTTCGTTGTTTTTGCAAGAGTGTTTTGACCCATTTTGAGTACCATGGGCGATCAGCTCCGTCGTTTGTTAATTTATTTGGTATAAATCTCTCAATTGCTGCCGATACTATTTCCTTGAATTCAAATGTTCATCTTGTGTCCTCCTTTCGGGACACTGTCCGTTCCGTTCGGCTGCTCTTCCTGGTCCTTTGCTGTCTCTGGCAGAGTTGCCGTGTCATCTTCAGGCCTCAGGGATTTTTTATATCTTCTCCATGGGTTTTGATTCCTGCTCTGAGTTTTTCTTTTGTTTCCTTTGCTGCTTGCTCAGTATACAGATTGAATAACGTCAAGGATAGGCTACAACCCTGTCTCGCTCCCTTGCTGGCTGCTGCTTCCCTTTCGTGCCTCTCGACTCTCTGTGGTTGCCGTCTGGTTTCTGTACAGGTTGTGAGCAGCCTTTTGCTTCCTGTGTTTTGCCTCAGCCACCTTCAGAGTTTGGAAGGGGGTGTTCCGGTCAGCATTGTCAGGGGCTTTCTCTGGGTCTGCGGGTGTTGGAGGCGTGGGTTTGCTTTTCTTTAGCCTCCCTTCGGAGATAAGTCGTGGTGTCACGCATGTTGCTAAAGCTTTTCAAAACATTGTTTGGTAATTTTCAAACCTGTCAGCACCTGCTTTCATTGTAATTGAAATCTTATGCTTCATAAATAACTTGTCATAATAACGAACAGTTTTAACGTCACAGTGTATAACGAATTTTCATATATGGGCAGACTATGCACCGTAGAAGAAACGAAAGCATGCTATAATCACTAAAAGAAACTAAAGTACTCTTTAATCACTAAAACAACCAGAACCAGTGCAATATGCGTTTGTAGGAGGACGTATCGTACAACGTCATGTTGACCTTCATCCGCCAGAAGTGTGATTACGCCGAGACTGGGACAGGGCGGCGTGCCCGGTGGGCGTCGACTCTCAGGGAACAAGCAGTCAGACAGGCAGGCAGGCCGTCACCCAGTGAGTTCGTTCATATTACTCCACATGTGAAGACTTCCTCATTTATTAGGGATGTTAACACTACATTTATCTTACTGCAGTAACTGCACTAGTCACCTGCATGTGTGGACATGGGCATAATTCAGACTGCGAAATCAAAATAACTATATAGCTGTTGTGCAGGGCTGAATTTCATTCCGTGAGAAAAAGGTAATAATGAAAATGAACTTTTTTCAGTGTGCTATTGTCTGCAGACAGCATCAAGCTGTATTGCATGTTCTGGCATTGATACAGTATCATGTACAGTTGAAATCGATTTTCATAAAGAAAAATGGATAGTCATTACAGTTGTTTTAGCATGTGGCACATTTCAGGATTGTTTCTCATGATGATGGCTCAACTTTTGTAGCCCAGGTGGATGTAAGGGAGATTTGTAATTCTCTTATGCAGAAACAAGCTAAAATGAATTATAGTGGAGGTAGTGACAGTTGTACTGGTGATGTAGAGGATTCATCGGAAAGAAGTTTTTTTGTGTAGCTGTACAAGGACTTGATATTATAAGGAGCTGTTTTTCATTAATTTGGTCAGTTATTGCTGCATCAACCAGGAGGAGTGATAACACCTGTGGGTACATTATGTTGGAAGAAAGGAGCTAGTCTTATTGATACCTTTTCCACTGTACAAAATATAGTTGTTTTTTTTTTGTTTTTTTTTACTTGCCTTATCATGTTCTTATTGTGTCACTTGTCAAATAAAACAATTGTTCTTGAATAAGGTAACCAATCACAAATACTTTTAAAATGCTTTACTTCAGTGTCATAAACAGTTTCCAGCATCTTCAGAGGCTGAAATTTCCAATTACATTAATTAGCCATCTGAAGAGGGGCACAAATGCATGAAGCCTGTTTAGGGCACTGAAATGAAGCATTTTTTACAAGAATTTGTGGCGGGTTGGATTACTCATCTACAATCATTAATGGCTGCAGAGTTCACAATATCTGACATGGGTAAAATAACAAATAAAACAATATTTGAATAAAAAGTGTTATTCATTTTGAATGCTTTCTTAAATTGCAGTACAAATTGGTGATTTTCACATTTAACTTAAAAATAATAACTGTTTTCATACTAAGTTATGGTTTAGTTTCCAGCACATGAGACATTTGGTTAATGAATACTACATCATCTAAAACGTTTGCAATTACATTGTAACCACTCTTTCAGTGTGAGAAAAACCCCTAGATAAAATTCTTACACACAATTGGGGTCATTAGTCAAAGCATTTCCCAAAAAATCATTGAGATATGTATTATATTTTGATATTGACAACAATATTTATAATAGTGTAAAAATGGAACATTATTTCACTGCAGTACCATTTTCTTTGGAACCACTGACTGCACAGCTTGGAAAAAGTGTCAGAGTACAGACAACATTCACATAAGTGTTCTGTGCCACCAATTTCCTTCCCTGATGCTGATCTGTGAAAAGACAAGTAATTTATTCTACTACAGCAAAAATATTTAAAAATGTAGCTCAAATATTACCGACATCATCATCATCATCATCATCATCATCATCATGTTATAAATTTTTCAGGAAATAGTAGGCAAGGGAGGTATAGAGGGACATTCTAAATATCTGTATCAATTTTTGTGAGTTTAACTTCAGTCATTTAGAAGAAAAGTGTACCTGAATGATGAAAATTCAAGATTTAATAACTTATCACTAAGCTTGTTTAGAACATTCCAGCTGCATACTCCAGTTGTCATCCTGTTTCCTTATCCTCCATACTCTTTCTCTTCATTCTTTTATTTATCCTTGACTCCTTGGTAGCAGCTTCAGCAGCTGCCTCTGCTTCAGTTACCCGCCGCTTTTTAATAGTAGTTAGAGCTGAAGCCATATTCCTTCCTGTCTGGATGTTCAATTTCTTCATAATATTGATCCTTGAAATTGCACCATCATTTAATGTCATTATTGCATCCATTACACCGATCTTCAGCACTGTCAGCCCAACAAATACAGATTTGGGTATTCTCTCCCATATACAGCTTCAACAGCTTTCATTTGCCTTCTGAGAGAGACATTGCATACATTTCCTAAGTAGATTTTTATTTGCCAGATCCCTTTATATAGGCCTAATTGCCTAGTATCAAGAATGCTTGTGGGTATATTGTATGCCTGTAGCATTGCTCAACCAGTGCTTGCACCACGAATCTTCCCCTTTTGGACACAAACCATGCTGTGGGGTTTTAACTGTTGACACTCTGTGAAACCATGTTGAACAAACAGCTCATCTCATGCTCTCCAAATCTCGCACATTTTTCCTTATTGCTAGTCCATAATACTGAGTGAAAGAATCAATTTCAATTTTTGTAAGATGACCTGGACCATCTACGTGTTTTCGTCTGACAGTTTTTTTTTTTTTTTGTTTTTTTTTGTTTTTTTTTTTTTTCCCACTGAAGTCTTTACATAATTTTCTCAGCTGAGCTCCCATTCTTTTTTTGTACATGCCCAACACATTCAAGCTTTTCTGTCAGAGTGTCCTCATGTGGCCTGTCAATAACAACTGTAGTGTGTACTTTACAGTAGCCTACATACCTCACACCATGACTGACCTCTGATCTTCTAAAATGTTTAGAACTCCTTTCATTTCCACTTGGGCCATCAAAGTTCTTTACATAAACATGGGTGGCAATAAATTTACTTGAACAACCCTGGCAGTGCTTTTTTAGACATTCATAATCTAGTATCTTACCAGTTTCAATAAATGTGGCAGGCACAACCCCATTCAGAGAAGTATGACTTCTCTTCTGCCAAGATCCATCAAATGATGCTACAATGTCTGTATTCTCAGGCAAGGCTACTGCTTCTTCTGTTGCTCTTTTCGTTGAATGTTCACTTACACCACATAAAGCATTATGTTTCAATTTATTGTATGTGTCAAAGCTCGGTGGAGGTGGAGGCAAATCCATCACTGCACAAAAAGTCTGGGTAGCTTTCCTTCCCCTTCCAATACATCGCATTGCATAAGCAAGCTGAAGATTTAGATTGTAAAGTCGACTATCAGTTACTGGTGATGTCATAGTATCACTGTGCATCTTACAAGAGTTACAGGCAATCACTAACCGACTTGAAAGACCCTTCCTTGCTGAAATGTCCTCAGGAACGTCAATACTATCTGTACAATTGCAGTACTTACATTTCACAACACTCTTCAACAGTCTTGACAGCATATTTAGGTTAACAATAACATTTCTGTTGTTTTTGCTGCTCACAATACTACTAGGCATGTTCTTATTACATTCAGAAAGCAAAAGTTTACGTCTAGAAGCACTGCCTGTAGACACAGTTTCTGCGGGTGACTTTTGAAGCAACTGATGTATATTATTAGGTTGTGTTTGGAACTTGTTGCCACAAAACTTCCGTTTGGGGTTAATATCTTTTCTCTCGGCACTTTTTGCACAGGATGCATGCACACAGAAACAAAACAACACACAATAACTACAAAACCGCACGCATATGAAATTCCGAAATCATATATTCTCAGATCTTTGTTTACATTTGAACCATAGCCTTCTAGACATGCCTGTACTTTGGTTTCGGGAGTGAGTGCCTTGTAGAATACACCTGTGTTAACAGTCCGTAACTATTGATGGAAAACACGGAAGAACAAAATAATGCATCAAATATTCTGATGCACTTCAAACTGACAGATGGGCATGGCCCCTGTGCAACATTAAGTAAAGAAAACATATTTGAGTGCCCAGAGATAAGAGAAACTTCCTTTGTGGGTTATTCTTAATCATTTATTACATATCTTAAAGACTATGAGAAGGAAAGTTGCTACTCACCATATAACGGAGATGCTGAGTCACAGATAGGCACAACAAAAAGACACACAGTTGAAGCTTTGGGCCATTAAGGCCTTCATCAACAATACACACACACACACACACACACACACACACACACACACACACAGCTGCAGTCTCAGGCAACTGAAACCACACTGCGAGCAGCACCAGTGCGTGATGGGAGTGGCGGCTGGGTGGGGGTAAGGAGGAGGCTGGAGTGGGGAGGGGGGGGGGGGAGTAGTGGAAAAGGAGAGACATAAAAAGACTGGGTGTGGTGGTGGAATGATGGGTGCATAGTGTTGGAATGGGAACAGGAAAGGAGCTGTCACTGTCTTCACCCATCCAGACTCTTTCCTGTTCCCATTCCAGCACTACACAGCTGTCCTTCCACCACCACACCCAGTCTTTTTATTTCTCTCCTTTTCCGCTACTCCCCCTTCCTCACCTCTCCACCTCTCCCATGCCCTCCGTCAAACGGTGCTTGCAGTGTGGTTTCAGTTGCCTGAGACTGCAGTCGTGTGTGTGTGTGTGTGTGTGTGTGTGTGTGTGTGTGTGTTGTTGTTGTTGTTGTTGAAGGCCTTAGTGGACAAAAGTTTTAATTGTGAGAGTCAGCATCTCCGCTATATGGTGAGTAGCAACTCTCCTTCTCATAATATTGTTACATTCCATCTTGGATTTTCCATTCTTTGATATCTTAAAGACTGAGTTATCTGTATGCTCAAGGACTGTATTGTTGGTAATTTCGAAGAGAACTACATTCTCTCCATAAGAAGACCCACTGTATTAAGACTTCCTTAAAAAAATCATAATCGCATAATATAAAAACAATCAAAACTGGTTTCTACCACTTTCAAATTCTATACACATTGATCTGAAATGGCCAACGAATAGCCATTATCAGTTATGTTTATTGTATTATGGATTTCTGTGTAATATTTTTAAAATATGAAAAACTGAAGTATGTATTGAGTGTTGATAAAGTGGTTCATCACTGAGTTTACATGCAGTGTAGATTCTCAGAATCCACTATTTATTTAGCCTCATCTACTAATTATCTAACTAAATCTGAATAGAGATTTTCACAAAGAACCCAAGTTGTTGTCATTGCCTTCAGCCAGAAGACTGGTTTGATGCAACTGTACATGCTAGTCTATGCAACGCAACTATCTACAATCTACATCTCTACTTCTGTGCCACCAATATTCACACAGAGAGAAAGGGGGTGGGGGCCGGTTTGGGGGGGGGGGGGGGGAGAGAGAGAGAGAGAGAGAGAGAGAGAGAGAGAGAGAGAGAGAGAGAGAGTGTGTGTTCAAAAAGTGGTTCATCCAAAAGCTAGTGAAGTTCTGCGTCTTTCAATGACACAATACCTCTACTGTTTGATAAGTTGTTATCTTAACTCCTAAATTATTTCGATGTCACTATTTGTGTTTTGGGCACGGGTGAATTGTTGAATCATATTCGTAAGATGCCTGTTTTGATCCAGGCAGTCTAAATGGTTAAATAATTCGTTTTAAGTGATCTAAACGCTCTTTGAACAAATTATTTTGTCCTGATGAGTGCATTGTTATCCTGGAAAATCACATCACTTGTAAAGCTACATGGAATTTGTGAAAGGTTACCCATGGTCATTTAGGAGACAGAAAATTGTTCAGTCATTGCTTATTTCACAAGCATGTTTGTACTTGATACGTGTAGTCATGATATTTTCACCTGACAAGAGTCCTTATTTGTCCCCTATTAACTGCTTAAAAAGTTTGTTCAGTAAGTATCCCATTTGTACACAATCTCTTATTCATTTTCTCCAATAGTAAAATAAATTAACACACAACCATTGAATCTTCCATAAATTTGACATTTACAAAAGAAATAAATTGTAAGTAGTAAGAGAATTTGTAAATACAGTCTTAAGACATAAAAAAAATGACTCATTTGTGGTGTGTCATCCAAATAGGATGGAAATCGGTAGATTGGATGTAGTTGTACAGAGACACAAATTTCAGAAAAACTGAATGATTTATTCAAGAAAAATAAGTTCCCAATTGAGCAAGTCAGTTATGCAGTAGTCCACCTCTGGCCCTTATGCAAGCATTTATTCAGATTGGCACTGATTGACAGAGTTGTGGGATGTCCTACCGAGGGATATCGTGCCAAATTCTGTCCAATTGGCACATTAGATCATCAAAATCCCGAGCTAGTTGGAGGGCCCTCCTTATAATGCTCCATTGGGGAGAGATCTGGTGACCTTGCTAGTCAAGGTGGGATTTGGTAAGCATGAAGACAAGCAGTGGAAACACTCGCTGTGTGTGTGTGTGTGTGTGTGTGTGTGTGTGTGTGTGTGTGTGTGTGTGTGGAGAGGGGGGAGGGGGGGGGGGAGGGGCTTTAGCTTGCTGAAATTTAAGCCCAGAATGGCTTGCCATGAAGGGCAATGAAACGGGGCACAGAATATCATCGACATGCCCCTGTGCTGTAAGGGTGCCGCAGTTGACAGCCAAAGGGGTCCTGCTATGAAATAAAATGGCACTCTAGAACGTCACTCCTGGCTGTTGGGCCATATGGTGGGTGACAGTCTTGTCCCACTGCTGTCTGCAATGTCTCCAGACATGTCTTTCCTGGACATTGGGACTCATCACTGAAGACAATTCTACACTAGTCGACAAGATTCCAGGCCAGAGACATATCTGGAGATGCCTCGGACAGGTGCGGGTTACTAACCTGACTGCCACCTGCCATACAGCCCAACAGCTAGCAGTGATGGTCTGGGGTGCCATTTCTTTTTATAGCAGGACCCCCCATGGTTGTCATCTGTGGCACCATTACAGCCGCAGTAGAACATCAATGATATTCTGCACCCCGTTTTGTTGCTCTTTGTGGAAAGCCATCTAGGGCCTACATTTTAGCAAGATATTGCCAACCCGCACGCAATAAGTGTTTCTACTCCTTATCTTTGTGCTTTCCAAATACTACCTTGGCCAGAAAGGTCACTGGTTCTCTCCCCAAATGAGAATGCTTGGAGAATTATGGGCTGGGCCCTCCAACCAGACTCGGAATTTTGATGATCTGATGTACCAGTTGGGCAGAATTTGCCAGGAGGACATCCAACAATGCCACCAATCAGCACCAAGCCGAATAACTGCTTGCATAAAGACTATAGATGGATGAGCCAGTTTAACCTGAGTGTTAAAACTGCCCAAAATAACTGGTTTCTGAAATAACCAATATTTGGTTTTCATTATTATGGTTTCCTGTAATAAATGTAGCAATCAAACAAAGATTGAAAAATGTTGACTCTCTCAGTTTCAAAGTAAATAGAATCAAAATATTAAATAGCCAAATAAAAGAAACCTTCGTCCATTCACTGCTTTGCTCAAAATGTGAAAGTGGTTGATCACTACAAAAAATCACAAGTATTCTCCTACTGATTCTAATTTTATGAAACTCTGCTCTAAACTCATGAACTCATGTTGTAATTGGGGATCATACCACTATTTGGTCATTATGGATAATCATTACTAAAGTGTGAAAACTGATGTTGACGAACTCCATTTTTCATGTTAACTTGTACATTTTCAAGCGCTACAAGCCAATAAAGGTATATTATGTAGATACAAGCAACATATCAGCTACTTTCTATTTTTATTGTTTACTATGAATGAGTTGATGGTAAGTTTTAATGTATTACTGTTGCCGTAATTTCCTTCCTCTTCTATTATTTCATAGAAATGGCAGACAGAACTTTAATTTTCTTAAGCAAATGAAGCATTGTACTTCGTTGTTAGATCACTCCACAATTTATAAGAATCACTGCAGAAGTCATGGTACTATTTTTTGTCTCAAAAACAGTAACGAATCAAAAATTTTTGAAATATGCGAATGGAAGGTTAGGTCATATATAAACATTAAATGTAGGCAGTCGGATGAACATACACACCATCATAAAGATATACATCACAAGGAAAAAGATGAAAAAAGTTTGCCATTGCAAATCTGTTTTACTGTCAATTGCATCAACACACAATACTACGTTACTAACTATGTGCACTTCATGCCATCAGGGGTCTTCCCAAGAATTCACATTAATGTGATGTGACACTAGATGGCAGTCCTTTCCAGAAGAACAAAGTATGATTAAAGACAACAGTGTGAGTTGAGCATACATCCAGGGTGGATGTACCCAACTTGTACAGCACTCTTGCATGGAGATTGCAGTTCACCAGGGAAGGAATGCACAACAATGCCACAAGGAGCTTGTGGAATCTGTAGAAAATGCTGCTCTACTGTACCGAATGGTTGCTTAGTGGGTAGATGCATCCAGGCAGGGAGAGTTGCAGTGGCCAACATGCACCAATCTGGGCAGCCTGTCCATGTACGTATGGACTGTTCTCGCACCCAGATCACCCTGTGCTTGGAGAACAACAGACGATGGATGCTGCAGGAAGATTGTTGAGAAGACAACAGAATTTTACGTGACGAGCTACACACGTGTTAAGTCGCTGCAAAATGGGTGCCTTATGCACTGAGTGAAATGGAAAAGTGGACATGTTACAAAACTTGATGTGTGCATCAAGCGCGTTATGAGGAGGGAGGGAGACAATATGCTTGCAAGAATCGTCACCATAGATGAATTTTGGGCCAGACCCTATGAGTCAGAACTGAAATGCCAGTTTGTGGAGTGGCATCGTCCAGGTTCACCAAACAGTTAATGTTTATCATAGCCAATGACATTAGAGGAGTGATTTTGTGCTATTTTTGTCCCACATGGGCAAACTGTTAATGCTTTTTACTACTTTGGCACTCCCCTGTAACAACATCTAGAAGAAGCTAATCGGGAGAAATGTCTTGGACGTCTACACAATGCATTAATTTTTCAGGAAAACATGAAAGCCCATATGGTAGAGTGTGTGAGGAATTTGCTCATGCAATGGGGATGGGAAATACTCATATTTATGACTTATCACCTTGTGATTATGACCTCGTACCAAAATTGAAATAGCCACTGTGTGAAAAACACTTTGGAACATGTGAAGACATTGCCTCAGCAGTCATGTGTGAGATCCTACAATTCGCTAGTTCTGAGGGTGCAGGTATTCATTATCTTCCACAGCATTGGCAAAGTGTGATGTATTCATTGGAAGACTATTTCGAGGGACTCTTAAGATGTCACAGGTCCGTGTTCCTGCCCTGTAGTATTGTGTACAGATGCAGTTGACATTAAAGCACATTTTAAATGACAAAATATGCTTCGTCTTTTTTCTCATACTATATCTTTATGGCAGTGTGTGTGTGTGTGTGTGTGTGTGTGTGTGTGTGTGTGTGTGTGTTCATCCATATCCTTATAAGTAATGTTTACATATGAACTAATCTTCCATTTGCATATTTCGGAATTTTTTAATTCATTGCAATTTTCAAGACAAAAAATAGTAGCCATGACATTTTCAGTGACCCTCATACTTCCAGACTAGGCTGATGCCATTCTGCAATACAACGGATATCTGACAATGACAGGAAGAAACTGCTGTGTAGACCAGATGGGGGGGGGGGGGGGGGGGGGAAGGTCTTGCACATTTGGACGTGCACTCGTACCTTAAGCCACAACCCAGACCAATGGGTACATTATTGTTTCAGCACTTCTGTAGCAGTGCTTATGCCATCTTTTTGTTGCTTGGCTGAGGCCTAAGACGAGTGTGGAGAGGGAAGTGTTGAGCAGTACCATGGGAATGTATACTGCATACGTTGGCATTTTATGAACATCTGCCATTTTTCAACTGCAATTTGTGTGACTCTTATCAGCACTCTGAATCAAACTGACTTCAGAATTGGATGAATATTCAACAGTAGCATACACTATGTGATCAACAGTATCTGAACTTCCCCAAAAACAAATGTTTTTCATATTAGGTGCATTGTGCTACCACTTCCTGTCAGGTGCTCCATATCAGTGACTTCAGTTGTCATTACACATCACGAGAGAGCAGAATGGGGCACTCCACGGAACTCACGGACTTTGAACATGGTCAGGTGTTTGGGTGTCATGTTTGTCATACGTCTGTACACGAGATTTCCATGCTCCTTGACATCCCTATGTCCACTGTTTCTGATGCCCTAGTGAAGCAGAAACGTGAAGGGACACCTACAGTACATAAGCGTACAGGTCAACTTCATCTTTTGACTGACAGAGACTGCCGACAGTTGAAGAGGGTCGTAATGTGTAATAGGCAGACATCTATCCAGACTATAACACAGGATTCCAAACAGCATCAGGATCCACTGCAAGTACTATGACAGTTAGGCAGGAGTTGAGAAAACTTGGATTTCATGGTCGAACGGTTACCACACATCACACTGGTAAATGCCAAATGCCGCCTCACTTGGTGTAAGGAGCGTAAACATTGGATGCTTGACCGGTGGAAAAACATTGTGTGGAATGACGAATCATGGTATACAAGGTGACGATTCGATGTCAGGGCGTGGGTATGCCTGGTGAAGAACATTATCTGCCAGTGTGTGTAGTGCCAACAGTAAAATTTGGAGGTGGTGGTGTTATGGTGCGGTCATGTTTTTCATGGAGGGGGCTTGCACCCCCTTGTTGTTTTGCGTGGCACTATCACAGCACAGACCTACATTGATGCTTTAAGCACCTTCTTGCGTCCCACTGCTGACGAGCAATTTGGGGATGGCGATCGCATCTTTCAATACGATCAAGCACCTGTTCATAATGCAGGGCCTGTGGCGGAGTGGTTATATGACAATAACATCCCTGTAATGGACTGTACTGCACAGATTCCAGATGTGAATCCTATAGAACACCTTTTGTATGTTTTGGAACACAGACTTCATGCCAGGCCTCACCAACCGACATTGATACCTCTCCTCAGTGCAGCAGTGGGTGAAGAATAGGCTGCCATTCCCAAGAAACTTTCCAGCACCTGATTGAACGTGTGCGTGTGAGAGTGGAAACAATCATCAAGGCAAAGGGTGGGTCAACACCATATTGAATTCCAGCATTACCAATGGAGGGCTCCATGAGCTTGTAAGTCATTTTCAGCCAGGTGTCCCCCTGCAGGCCCAGAGGTTAGAATGGGCCCGAGTATTCCTGCCTGTCATAGGAGGCGACTAAAAGGAGTCTCACACCATTCGGCCTTTATATGGTGGTCCCCTGTAGGGTTCGACCTCCATTTTTCAAAATTTTACCGAAGAGTGAGCCATTTGGGAAAGGGCGCCTTACATGGTGCAACGTGTCCATTGTGCATTGAGATCTTTAGCCCGCTTTCTCGTCGTGGCTTTGCAGTCCCACTTGTCCTCCATCTCTTAAGTGCATATTCCTCCACCCATTATGCCGCGTTGTTTCATGCACCGACAATGACCGTGGAATTCTTTGCACCTCATACCGAGCACAGTAGACAGTCCTTTGTGGTCGGGCCCCATGTACCATGTTGGCTGTAGCCTCCTGACAACACAGGGATCGCCCTGCTGATGCCTACGCCGTGAACTCCCCCGTATGTCAAGAAGTAGATGCCGTCACCCTGGAGCATCCGGACTCCCGGCAATGGCCATCCTGCCAGGTGGCCTTTGTACGGCTGGGTGGCACCCGTGGGGAGGGCTCCCAGTCGGATTGGGTGGCATCAGGGCGTATGACGCGCGAGGAAGGTTACCACGTCATCACTTGCTGGTGATCAAACGCCAGCAGTCTCTAAGCGTTCCAAGTCTCAGTACAGCGCAAGGAAGTATGATAGTAAATCATTCCCCTCTCTGGGCACACCATGGGAGGAACGCCATGCTAAGGATGGCAGCGAACCTTATTCGCCCCGGTACCTTGTACGTACGAGAGCTGATGGGGACTCCTTTGTCTGGATAAAGCCTCAGTTTTTTGTAGAGCATTTAGAGGACAAGTTTGGGCAGTACCATCACGCCTCATAACAGCTTAAATATGGTCTGAGGTATTATATTCCACAGGGACCTTCTTTTGCAGTGTGACCATGAGCTGCACGTGAACTTAGAGGGACTAAGAGTTCATTTCATCGGGCGCATCCGTCGGGGTTCGAGGGATAATCAGGTTGCCACTGATGCCTTCATCGTGGCCTTCGAGGGTGACACATTACCCGAGAAGGTCAAGGTGATGGTCTACTGCCATGATGTCAAGCCATATGTCCCTCCCGCGATAGGCTGATTTGAGTGCTGGAAGTTCGGCCATATGTCTTCCCACTGTACTGGAGCATCACATGTTGAGATTGTGGACGTCAATCCCATCCCAATACTCCATGTGTCCCACCTCCCATCTGTGTCAACTGTGGAAAGCATCATTCCCCTTGCTCACCAGACTGCAGGATTTTACAGCAACAAAGGAAAATCATGGAGTACAAGACCCTGGAGCAACTGACCTACACTGAGGCCAAGAGGAAATTCGAGCACCTACATCCTATGGCTGTGACGTCCTCTTATGCTGCCCCTATGAGAAAAGTTGTAGCCCCATTAGTTCCGTGAATTCCAATCAGCTCACAGAGCCGGAAGACTACACCTGCCCCCTTGATGGTGGGGACACTTCCCTTCACGTTGCTCCTGCACCACCTACCTTGGGAACACTGTACCCCCCAACCATCTTTTCAGCTGGAGAAGTGTAAGTCTTCTTCAGCTCCTCTCGCTAGGAAGGGGACCCTTGGGTTACTCCCTTCCCAGCTTTCTGCTAGTGTGAAAGATGACACCCGCTAGTGGCTGAATTGCCCAAAAGCAGCTGGTCGTAGGGGTTCATGGTCAATCTCAGTCCCGGAGACTGAATCAGTGAAGCCCTCCCAGCCAGAGAAACCCAAGGATCAGCGAGAGAAATGCAGAAAGATGACCTGAAGACTAAGGGAAATTTGGTGGCACCCACACTACTGCTGCCTACAAGCTATGCGTCTGAGGAAGAGATGAAGAATCTGGCATCCTCTGAGGACCTAGATCTCACCAGACCCTTAGATACAATGGATATAGCCTGTTCAGTTTGGCAGCAGGTGACTCCGAGGCATAGACTGCCTCATTGAGTGTTTCATGCCTTCCCAGTCTTACAATCCCGTCATCCTCCAGTGGAATTGCGGTGGTTTTTTCCACCACATAGCTGAGCTATGGCAACTGTTAAGCTATACACCTGTTTCCAGCATTGCCCTCCAGGAAAACTGGTTCCTGGCAATGCGACCCCCTGCCCTTCACGGCCACAGGGGATATTACAAGAACCATAGCAAATATAATAGTCCGAACTCGGTATGTAGTGAACCTGTGCCCCTTCAAACTCCTCTTGAAGCTGTGGCTGTCAGGGTATGGACGATACAGGAAATAACTGTCTTCAACATAATCTCCCTCCAGATGGTGCGGTACTCCTGAACGTATTGGCTGCACTGACTGATCAACTTCCTAAACCTTTCCTACTTTTGGGAGATTTTAAAGCCCATAATCCCTTGCGGGATAACAGCATGCTTAGTGACTGTGGCAGATATGTTGAAAATTTACTGTCCCAACTCTACCTCTGCATCTTAAATACTGGGGCTGTCACACATTTCAGTATGGCTCATGGTAGTTACTAAGCCATTGATTTATCAGGTCGCAGCCCAGGACTTCTGGCGTCATGCCTGTGGACGCCCACCCAAATTTTCTTTAAACAAGGCAGACTGGGTAGCCTTCACCTCTGCTGTCACTGTTGAATCTCCCCCAAATGGTGCCATCGGTGTTATGAGTGAGCAGGTCACTACAACAATTGCTTCTGCAGTGGAAAACACAATCACCTGTTCCCTATGGTGTCCCCAGCAAAAGACAATATCTTGGTGGTCGCCAGAAGTCGCTGAGGCAATTAAGAGTGTTGGCGAGCTCTACAGTGACATAAATGGCACCCTTCCTGACAGCACCTAACAGCCTTTAAGCAGCTCAGTGCCGCGTTTGCCTGCTTATAAAAGACGGAAACAGGAGTATCGGAGAGGTACGTGTCGACCATTGGGTGTCATACGTCACCTTCTGAAGTGTCGACGAAAAGCCGACGTCTTTTTGGGTACTAGACCCCAACAGGTGTCCCTAGCATTAATATCGATGGAATGCTCTCTACCAACACAGATGCAATTGCCAAGCACTTTGTTGATCACTATGCTAGAGCCTCTGCATCAGAGAACTGCCCCCCAGCCTTTCGCACCCTCAAAAATGCAGATGGAACAGAAAGTCCTCTCGTTCACTACACGTCACAGTGAACCCTATAATGCCCCATTTACAGAGTGGGAACTCCTCAGCATCCTTGCACATTGCCCCGACACAGCTCCTGGACCTGATTGCATCCACAGCCAGATAATTAAACATCTCTCATCTGACTACAAGCGACATCTTCTTGTCATCTTCACCCTGCTCTGGTGCGATGGCTTCTTTCTATCACAGTGGCGGGAGAGCACCATCATTCCCATGCTGAAACCCAGTAAAAACCCACTTGATGTGGAAAGCTATCGGCCCATCAGCCTCACCAATGTTCTTTGTAAGCTACTGGAACATATGGTAGGTCAGCAGTTGGGTTGAGTCCTGGAGTCATGTGGCTTGCTGGCTCCATGTCAGGGTGGCTTCCGACAGGTTGGCTCTACCACTGACAATCTAGTGTCCTCAAGTCTGCCATCCAAACAGCCTTTTCCAGATGCCAACACTTGATTGCCATCTTTTTCGACTTACGTAAAGTATATGACATGACCTGGCGACATCATATCCTTGTCACATTGTATGGGTGGGGTGTCCGGGGCCTGCTCCCGATTTTTATCCAAAACTTTCTGTCGCTCCATACTTTCCATGTCCAAATTGGTGCCTGCCATAGTTCCCCCGTATTCAGGAGAATGGCATTCCGCAGGGCTCCATATTGAGTGTATCTCTATTTTTAGTGGCCATTAACGGCCTAGCAGCAGCTATAGGGCTGTCAGTGTCCCCTTCTCTGTATGCGAATGACTTCTGCATTTCGTATTGCTCCTCCAGTACAGGTGTTGCTGAGGGCACCTGCAGGGAGCCATTCACAAGGCGCAGTCATGGGCTCTAGCCCACGGCTTCCAGTTTTCAGCCACGAAGTTGTGTGTCATGTACTTACGTCGGCGATGTAGTGTTCATACGGAACCTGAACTTTATCTTAATGATGATCCACTCACTGTAGTGGAGACATATCGATTCTTAGGACTGGTTTTCGGTGCCTGATTGACTTAGCTACCTCACTTTCACCAGCTTATGCAGAAGTGCTGGCAGCACCTTAATGCTCTCCGCTGCCTGAGCAACAACAACTGGGGTGCAGATCGCTCTACGCTGCTGCAGCTCTACAGTGCCCTTGTTCAATCCCGCCTTGACTATGGGAGTCTGGTTTATGGTTTGGCAGCACCCTAAGTGTTGCAGTGTTTCAACCCAGTGCACCACTGTGGCGTTTGCCTAGCGACGGGAGCTTTTAGAATGAGTCTGGTGACCAGTGTCCCTGTGGTGGCCTTAGGCCTTCCATTGCAGATCCGACGTGCACAACTGCTCACCAGTTATGTTGTACACATTCGTAGTTCTCCTGAGCATCCGAATTACCGTCTCCTTTTCCCGCCCACGGCAGTTCATCTCCCTCATCGGTGACCCAGGTCAGGGCTCATGCTTGCAGTTTTCGTGCAATCCCTTCTTTCCGAACTGGATTCCTTCCCTTTACCACCTCTACTTGAAGTTCATTCACGTACATTTCCGTGGTGTACACCTTGGCCGAAGCTTTGTCTGGACCTTTAGCATGGCCCAAAGCACTCCGTTAATCCCGCCGCTCTCCGCTGTCTCTTCCTCTCTATTCTTGACATGTTCCAGGACTCAGAAATTGTTTAATCCAACAGCTTGATGACATGGTAATGATGGCTTTGCCTGTGTCCGCAGAGACCCGGTTGGACAGCATTCCTTGCCTACTGGCTGCAGTGTTTTCACTTCAGAACTTGTGGCCATATCTCGTGCACTTCAGTACATCTATTCCTGTTCTGTTTATTCTCTGTTCTGACTCCACCCTGCAGGTCTGGGAGTTAGAATAGGCCCGAGGTATTCCTGCATGTCGTACGAGGCCACTAAAAGGAGTTTCACACGTCCCGGCCTTTATGTGATGATCCGCTGTAGGGTTCGACTTCCATTCTTCAAAATTTTCCCGAGGAGCGAGCCAATTGGGGAAGGGTGCCTTACAAGGTGCATCGTGTCCATCGTGCATTGAAATCTTTAGCCCACTTTTTCGTCATCGCATCGCATTGCAGTCCTGTCCACTCTCCATTTCTTGGGAGAGATCACCTTCCTTGGTGTGTTTTCCACCATGTACTACACAGTGTCGATTTCTGCATCAACGATGACCATGGACTTCTTTGCACCTGATATCCAGCACGGTAGCCAGTCCGTTGTGGTGAGGCCGTTATGTACCCTTCGCCCCACAGGGATCACTCTGCTGATGTCTGCTCTGTTAACTCCACATGTATGCCAAGGGGTAGGTCCCCATCCCCGTGGGGCATCAGGACTCTCGGCAATGGCCATCCTGCCAGGTGGCCTTTGCTGCGGCTGGGTGGCGCGTGTGGGGAGGCTCCCTGGTCGGAGTGGGTGCCATCAGGGTGGATGACACGCGATGAAGCGTAGTCCATCATCTCTTGCTGGTGGTGAAACATCAGCAGTCTCTAAGCGATCAGGAGCTCAATTCAACACACAGAAGTATGACCCCAAATCATTCCCCTCCCTGGCCACACCATGGGAGGAACGTCAGGCTAAGGATGGCAGCGGATCTTATTTGCCCCGGTACCTTGTATGTTCGAGAGCTGATGGGAAATATTTCATGACAAATGAAGCCTTAGATTTTTGTTGAGCATGTAGAGAACAAGTTCGGGGAGGTGAAGGGCTTGTCCAAAATGAGATCTGGGTCAGCCTTGATCAAAACAGCATCCTCCCTATCACAGGAGTTACTCGCTTGTGACAAGCTGGGGGATGTTTCTGTAACCGTCACGCCCCATAAGAGCTTACATATGATCCAGGGTATCATATTTCACAGAGACCTTCTTAGGCAGTCCGACAATGAGCTGCACACCCATTTAGAGCGGCGAGGTGTACATTTCACCCAGCGTGTTCACCGGGGTCCGAAGGACAATCAGGTTGCCACCGGTGCCTTCATTTTTACCTTTGAGGGTGATACATTGCCCGAGAAGGTCAAGGTGATGGTCCACTGGTTTGATGTAAAGCCCTATATCCCTACCCCGATGTGGTGCTTTAAGTGCTGGAACTTCAGCCATATGTCTTCCCACTGTACTTTCAGCATCACATGCCGAGATTGCGGACACCCATCACATCCCAATACTCCATGTGCCCCACCTCCCATCTTTGTCAACTGCGGAGAGCACCATTTGCCTTGCTCAAGTGACTGCAGGATTCTCCAGAAAGAAAGAAAAATCGTGGGGTACAAGACCCTGGACGGGATGACTTACACTGAGGCTAAGAGAAAATTTGAACGCCTGCATCCTGTGTGTATGACATCGTCTTCCGCCGCCACTACAACTGTTCTGCCACCATCAGCTCCGCTAACCTAGGTCACCTCTCAGAGCCAGAAGACTACACCTGCCCCCTTGATGATTGGGGGGTGGGGGGGGGGGGGGGCATTTCACTCCCTGTTGCTCCTGCACCACCTACTTTGGGAGCAACGCCACCTTCCCGCCCAACCTCCCCCAAACCATCGTGAACGTCTGTCTCGCTTTCTAAGCCAGAGAAGCGTAAGTCTTCTTCAGTTTCTCTTGCTAGGAAGGGGTCCCGGTCCCTTGGGTCAGTGATTTCCCTAAATCGCTCCAGGCAAATGCCGGTATGGTTCCTTTGAAAGGGCAAGGCTGTCTTCCTTTCCCATCCTTCCCTAATCCGATGAGACCGATGACCTCGATGTTTGGTCTCTTCCCCCCAAACAACCAAACCAACCCTTGGGTCACTCCCTTTCCAGGTTTCTTCTAGTGGGAAAGATGACACCCACCAGTGGCTGAAGAGCCCAAAAGCAGCTGGTCGTAGAGCTTCGTGTTCATCCTCAGTCCCAGAGACTGAGTCAGTGAAGTCCTCACAGCCAGGGAAACCCAAGGAGCAGCGAGAGAAATCCAAAAAGAAAACCCATAAGACCAAGGAAATTGCGGTGTCACCCACACCGTCACTACCTACAAGCTTTGCGGCTGAGGATGGGGTGGAGATTTTGGCATCCGCTGAGGACCTAGATCTCACCAGACCCTCGTACACAGTGGGTATAGACTGCTCAGGCAATAAATTGGTGGCAGCAGTTGATTCTGAGGCGTAAACTGCCTCATTGAAAGTCAATGCCTTCCCAGTGTCATGATGTCATCCTCCAGTAGAATTGCAGCAGTTTTTTCCACCTCCTGGCCGAACTACGACAACTGTTAACCTTTACGCCTGCTATCTGCATTGTCCTCCAAGAAACCTGGTTCCCAGCATTGTGGACTCCTGCCCTCAGTGACTATAAGGGATATTACAGGAACCGTAGCGATTATAATCGAGTGTCAGCTCGAGTTTGCATTTATGTCCTAAAGTTGGTCTGTAGTGAACATGTGCCCCTTCAAACCCCTCTTGGAGCTGTGGCTTTCAGAATAAGGGCGACACAGGGAATAACTGTCTGCAATGTATATCTTCCTCCAGATGGTGCAGTATAGCTGCAGTGATTGATCAACTCCATAAACCTTTCCTACTTCTGGGAGATATTAATGCCCATAACCCCTTGTGGGGTGGTACCATGCTTACTGGCCGAGGCAGAGATGTCGAAACTTTACTGTCGCGATTCGACCTCTGCCTCTTAAATACTGGGGCCACCACACATTTCAGTGTGGCTCATGGTAGTTACTCAGCCATTGATTTATCAATTTGCAGCCCAGGACTTCTCCCATCTATCCACTGGAGAGCACATGACGACCTGTGTGGTAGTGACCACTTCCCCATCTTCATGTCACTGCCCCAGCATTAGGCACACAGAGGCTTGCCCAGATGGGCTTTGAACAAGGTGGACTGGGGAACTTTCATCTCTGCTGTCACCGCTGAATCTGCCCCTCATGGTAACATCAATGTGATGGTTGAGCAGGTGACTAGCACAATTGTTTCTGTGGCAGAAAACGCGATCCATCGCTGTTTAGGGTGCCTGGGGCATAAGGCAGTCCCTCGGTGGTCACCAGAAGTTGCTGAAGCAATTAAGGAGTGTTGGCAAGCTCTACAGTGGCATTAGTGGCACCCTTCCCTGGAGCACCTCGTAGCCTTTAAACGGCTCTGTGCTCATGTTCCCTACCTTATCAAACAACAGAAGAAGGAATGTTGGGAGAGATAAGTCTCAAACAGTGGGTGTCACACGTCACCTTCCCAAGTCTGGGCAAAGATCAAACATCGTTTCAGGTACCAGGCCCCAACAGCTGTCCCCAGTGTTAACATAAATGGCGAGTTATGTACCGATGCAAATGCGATTGTGGAGAACTTTGCTGAGCACTTTGCTCGAGCCTCTGTGTCTGAGAATTACCCCCCAGCCTTTCATACACTCAAACGGCGGCTAGAGGGGAACGTCAACTCATTCACTACATGCTGAAGAGAACCGTATAACACCCCATTTACAGAGTGGGAGTTCCTCAGTGCCCTCGCACATTGCCCCAACACAGCTCCTGGGCCTGATTGCATCCACAGCCAGATAATTAAACATCTCTCATCTGACTACAAGTGACATCTTCTTGTCATCTTCACCCTGCTCTGGTGCGATGGCTTCTTTCTATTGCAGTGGTGGGAGAGCACCATAATTCCCATGCTCAAACCCAGTAAAAACCCACTTGATGTGGAAAGCTATCGGCCCATCAGCCTCACCAATATTCTTTGTAAGCTGCTGGAACATATGGTATGTCGGCGGTTGGGTTGGGTCCTGGAGTCATGTGGCTTGCTGGCTCCAAGTCAGGGTGGCTTCCGCCAGGGTCGCTCTACCACTGATAATCTTGTGTCCATGGAGTCTGCCATCCGAAGAGCCTGTTCCAGATCGCAACACCTGATTGCTGTCTTTTTTGACTTACGTAAAGCATGTGACACAACTTGGTGACATCATATCCTTGCCACATTGTATGAGTGGGGTGTTTGGGGACCACTCCCGGTTTTTATCCAAAACCTCCTATTGCTCCATACTTTCCATGTCCAAGTTGGTGACTCCCATAGTTCCATTCATACCCAGGAGAAAGGAATCCCGCAGGGCTCTGTATTGAGTGTCTCTCTATTTTTAGTGGCCATTAACGGTCTAGCAGCAGCTGTCGGGCCCTCCATCTCACCTTTTCTGTATGCAGACGACTTCTGCATTTCGTACTGCTACTCCAGTACTGTTGTTGCTGAGCGGTGCCTCCAGGGAACCATCTGCAAGGCGCAGTCATGGGATCTAGCCCACGGCTTCCAGTTTTCAGCTGAAAAGTGGTGTGTGTCATGCACTTCTGTTGGCATCGTAATGTTCATCCGGAACTCACTCACTGTAGTGGAGACATATCAATTCCTAGTACTGCTTTTCTACTCTCAATTGACTTGGGTCCCTCATCTTCGTCAGCTTAAGCATAAGTGCTGGCAGCTCCTCAATGCCCTCCATTGCCTGAGCAACACCGATTGGGGCGCAGATCGCTGTACGCTGCTGCAGTTCTACAGAGTTCTTGTCCAATCCCGAACTGACTATGGGCGTGTGGTTTATGGCTTGACAGCTCCTTCAGTATTGCATTAACTCGACCCTGTCCACCACTGTGGGGTTCAGTTAGCGACAGGTGCTTTTAGAACGAGTCCGGTGACCAGCATACTGGTGGAGGCTGGTGTCCCTCCACTGCAGCTTCGTCTGGACCTTTTGCATGGTCCTAAGGACTTCATTAACCCCACCGCCCTCCGCTGTCACTTCCTCTCAATTCTTGACGTGTTCCGGGGCTCTGAAGTGGTTTACACTGATGGCTCAATAGCTGATGGTCATGTAGGCTTCACATATTTCTGTGGAGAACATATTGAGCAGCACTGCTTGCCAGTTGGCTGCATTGTCTTCACTGCCGAGGTGGCGGCCATATCTCGTGCTCTTGAGTACATCCGCTCATGCCCTGACAAGTCATTTCTCCTGTGTACTGACTCATTGAGCAGCCTACAAGCTATCCCCAGTGCTACCCTCACCTCCCTTTGGTAGCGTTGGTTGAGGAGTCCAACTATACCCTGGAACAGTCCCAATGTTCTGTGGTGTTTGTGTGGACCCCAGGACATGTCAGAATCCCTGGCAATGATCTTGCTGACAGGCTGGCCAAACAGGTGATGCAGGAACCACTTCTGGAGATAGGCATCTCCGAAGCTGACCTGCATTTCCGGCTTTGGGAGACAGAATGGCAGAACAGCATGCACAACAAACCGCATGCCATTAAGGAGACTATGAGTGTGTGTAAGTCTTCCATGCCGGCCTCTCGCAGGGAATCAGTTGTCCGCTGCCGGCTCCGCATTGGCCATACATGGGTAACGCATGGTTACCTAATCCGTTGCGAGGACCCACCTCAGTGGTCGCTGTGGCTCCCAAATGACAGTCGTCCACCTTTTGCTGAACTGCCCACTTTTAGCTGCTCTGCGGCAGACTTTTAACAACTTTTCCAGCACCCTGCCTGGGGTGTTGGGTGACAATACCTCCACAGCAGCTTTAGTTTTATGTTTTATCTTCGAGAGTGGGTTTTATACTTCTATGTAGGTTTTAGCACGTCCTGTGTCCCTCTGTGTCCTCCACCCTATTGCTTTTAGGGTGGTTGTTTTAATGTGTTGCAGACTGGCTGGATTTCCATTTTTATTCTCGTGGTTGGCCAGCCACTGTAATCTGCTTTCATGTCTTACTCTCTTCTGTTTCTAGCATCTCTCTGTTGTTTTCGTGTCCTCCTTTGTTCCTTTTAATGTCCGTTGCCTTTTCTTCGTTCTTGTGGCTTTTCCTTTCTTTCTGTTTTGTGTTATGTCTGTTTTACTCTCACACTTGTGGCATTGTTTTATTAGGAACAAGGGACCGATCACCTCGTAGTTTGGTCCCTTCTCCCAGGCAGTGAACTTGCTGACCGGTTGGCAAAACAGGCAATGCAGAAACCACTCCTGGAGATGGCCATCTCTGAAACTGACCTGCATTCTGTGTTATGCCGCAAGGTTTTTCGGCTTTGGGAGACGGATTGGCATAATATTATGCACACCAAACTGTGAGTCATTAAGGAGACTGCAAATGTGTGGAAGTCTGTCTTCCCTGCGGGCTTCTCGCAGGGAATCAGTTGTCCTTTGTTGGCTCAGCATTGGCCATGTTACGTCCTCTGTCGCGAGGACCCACCTCATTGTCGCTGTGGGGCCCCAAATAAGTCATCCCCCTCTTGCCAGACTGCCCACTTGTAGCTGCTCTGCAGTGGACTTTTAACTTTCCTAGCACCCTACCTTCAGTGTTGGGTGACAATGCCTTAACAGCAGCTTTAGTTTTAAGTTTTATTCGTGAGAGTGGGTTTTATCATTTGATATGAGTTTTAGCACATGTTCTTTGTCCCTCTGTGTCCTCTACCCTAGGACTTTTAGGATGGAAGTTTTCATGTGTTTCAAAGTGGCTGGCTTCTCCTTTTTTATTCTCATGGTCAGCCAGCCTTGGTAATTTGCTTTCTAGTTTTTAACCTCTTCTCCCTGTTTCTTGTGTCTCTCTCTGTGGTTTTCTTTTCCTGTTTTTATCCATAGTAGTGCTGATTGTCTTTCTGTCGTTCTTCCTCTTGTTATTGTGCCATATGTCTTCTTTGTTTTCTTCTTTCCCTTGGGTAATTGTTTACTGGAAACAAGTGACTGATGACCTCGCAGTTTGGTCCTCCACCCCCCCCCCCCCCCCTCCAACCCCTTAAACCAACCAATCAGCCAGGTGCCTGGATACTCGAGATCGCATAGTGTACATGTCTGCGGGAGGTGCAAAAGGTCTAAGTTGAGACCAATGGTGTGCTTACATGTTTCATGCAGCACTGTTGCCGATGCTCACTGTGAGATATGACGGGAATGATTGGGATGTGTCAGCTGGTGATCCTAACCAATGTGAGAGCAGTGGGCAGACAATGTGTTTGGAAACAAGAGATATTGTAGCATCTCACATTAGTATAGAAATTAAATCCACCAAGTGTTCAGAAAAAAACAGTTATGTTCTCAAGTCCCATAGTAACCTCAACCTCAAAAATCCTAACATATTTGGAAGAAATAGCCGTATATTTGTGAAAACAGAGATGTTAAGTCTCACAGCTGTTTTATTAGGATGACAATGAGATGATGATGATGATGATGATTAAAAATAGTGATACCACAGATGACTGGCTAACTACAGAAAAAAGGCAATAGGTGTAATGTTAACATTTTAGGCAAGTCCCTTAAGTCAATAAAAGTTTGCTATTTTGGTTAGTCAGAATATGTAAAAAACAAATTTGTCTCAAAGAGCCTCTTTCTAAAGGGGGGTTGTCTTACGTTCAAGGTCATCTTACACTTGGGTAAATGCAGTATAATTGTGAAAACTGATTGCCACTCTAATCAGTCTGTCATTCAATGGAATAAGTTTTATGAGGACAAAGTTGTTAGTATGGTGAGGAAAGATTTGAAGATTGCATTTGAATTTAACGTAATAGAAACATTGTAAATTTTGTCACTGAAACGAGGAAAAACTGGAGGACAATGAAATACATCTTTTTGTATGTGACAAGAAAGCAATTAGTGATTGTGGCCAGTTATTTTAAAAGAAAAAATATTTTTAATATTGAACTTGTTGTGACTTGGTCGTGTTGAAGGCAGGATGCCATTACCTTCTTCTACCCTTAAAATTGACTTTACCTAGCCAGTTAAAGAAGGACCTGCAGTGTTACCTAGGCTCAGTATCAAAGTTCAGCTTCAAATTTTCCATATTAACAAATCATAGGCAATAGCTGACGTAGTATACCACAACAGACAGGGTCTTTTTTTAATCAAATGAGCACCTCCACCATTTTCTCATAGCTTCCTACGACACTGCTGAAAATACTCATTTGAAGCACACTTTCAGTAACACACTGTTTCAGTGCAATGGTCACACCCTCCATTTGCTCCAGTCAGTCTCCGATTTGTTTGCCATCTCATATGGTAGTACTGGAGCTAATAGATGGTGGCACACTAGTTGAAAACTCGGACTTACTGACCAGTTAACATGATCCACTGACTAGCTCTAGGATGATGGCTGGCTGTGCATCCTTTCCCAATCATCTCCCTGCTCTCTGTGATTAAGATAGTAACATGTGCTTATTACATTTCTAGGTTATGGTTATTATGGACGACCTGCTTTGGATCGTTATCATTATGAGGCATACTATAGTTATAAATATTATGAAAACCTCAGGAGAACAAACCCAGCTGCATATGCTGATTGGTATGCAAAGTATTATGGGGATCAGCATCAGTATCAACAAGGTGTATACTCTGAAGACAGAGGCAGTGTTCATTCTGGTCGCAGCTCTGAAAATGATGACAGGTATATATGTATATTCTACCAGCAGCTTTGTGTTGTCTAAAATAAATATGGTTTATATTCTTTGTAGAATGTAATCGAGCATTTTGTGATGTATCTTAACTTTAAATTGGTCACTCTCCCACTGCATCAACTCCCCCCCCCCCCCCCCCCAAATAAATAAATAAATAAATATAAATAAAAATAAAAAATCAAGATGTACATCAGTACTAATAAAATAAAGTTTTACACAATTTTGTGGAAAAAATCTGTTAAGTAGTAAAACTATGTGGTTGACCAGGACACGAACTCAGAAACTTGGCTTTTGTAGGCAATGCTCTTACCAGCTGAACAACCAGGCCGGCATAGCTTGGTCAGTTAGAACATCACCCACGAAAAGCAAGAGTCAGGGTTTCAGCTCTAAAAACTAAGAATAAGTAAAGATACCATCACGTGCTTGATATGTGAAAGTGTACAATGTTGTATTTCATACTGTGTGTTCAAAGAATAATGGGGATTTTTCTGTCTTTTCTGTTTTAAAAAATAATTTTATTTATTCATCTACATCAATGTTATCCCCTTCAAATTCGTCCTCATTAGTTATTAGACTTTTATGCCAGCACTTCTTCTAATTCTCAAAACACTTATGGAACACTTATTTGTGGAATAGCTTTTAGCTCTCTCAGCAATGTGATTTTAATCTTTCCATGCTTGTAAAACAACAGCCCTTTAAGGTTTTCATTATTCTTGGAAACGGAAGGAAGTCACGTGGGGCCATGCGTGGTGAATATGGCTTCTGGGTCATCATTAAAGTATTGTTTTTGACCAGAAATTCAGAACAAGCAACAAAGTTTAAACAGGCATATTATCATGGTGCAAAACCTCTGAATTGTTTAGGCACAGATCTGGATGGTATCCCTCCTCTGCCCTACTCCCGTGGATTTCTTCTCACAAACAGCATTGAACTTGTTAGCAGGACTTATTGATTTTTCAGCCTTATGGCAGGAAGTCGTGGTGCACTGTGCCATTAAAATTGAAGATCACAGTGAACATAACTTTAACTCTTGAGTCCAATTGCCGAGCTCTTTTGGTTTCGGAGATGCATCCACTGGGATGACTGAGTTTTAATTTCATTTTCAAATCCAAAAAAACCATGTTCCATCTTGTTTTATTACACATTTCAGAAGCTGTGCATCATTGTTGACTTCATCTAGTGACTGCTGAGCAATCTTCATTTGTCACTGTTTTTGTTCAAAATTCAACAAATTTTTCTGCTGCACATTTTACACCCGAAGAATATGGGAAAAAAAACTTATGGTGTGCGCCAGTTGGTATGCCAATATCATAAGTGACTTCTTTGATTGTGATTGTACTGGAATGTCCAGGTTGTTCATCATTTTAAATGTCTCCAAAGCCTTATTCAAAGAGCGTATATACTCTTTAACTCTTATGTTATCCATAGCAGACTCGCCAAATGCAATATTTAACAGCTGTAACACTTTGTTCCATTTTCTCCATGGAAAAATTTTATACAAATTCTCTGATCCATTTTTGTATGAAATAAGTAATTGCCAATGCTCCAAAATACAAGTAACCTTTTGGACAGCTGGCAATAGGACAAGTATTCGATATTCCTGACATTGTGCAGATACTTTGCATTTATGTTTTCCACACAACACCAAGTGAAATCATGTGAATTGGACTAACATAACATGTGAAGCTTGAAAATCCATGTTATTTTTTGAACACGCCTCGTGCATTATCTCCACAAAGAAATTTATTAGGTGAAAACACAAATTTCATATATTTTATTCCAAAAATCCTAAATCACTGTTATTCGTTTTTAGGCTGTTAGCTTGTGTCTGAAGTTACACATGTACACTAGAAGTTGTTATTGTGGTATGCATTAAGCAATTCTGAAATTATTTAGGGTATTTTATGCAATTGTTAACATATATTTTTGTTATACAATAGCAGCATGTGTGGCATCCTAATTTCTATTTTATGACATCCAGTGATTGTTTCATAGGATGTATGTCCTAATATTGCCAAGAAATAAATTTGTGTGTGTGTGTGTGTGTGTGTGTGTGTGTGTGTGTGTGTGTGTGTGTGTGTGTGTGTGTGTGTGTGTGTGAGAGAGAGAGAGAGAGAGAGAGAGAGAGAGAGATTGCTTAAGTGTGACAGTTCACATGAGTGACAATATATTTGTTCATTTTGTTGCAATGCAGTAAGTAAATGTATAAGGTGTACAACTTTATGCTGTTTTTTTCCCATATGTTTGAGGCTATAATGAAACAAATTAGTTACATATGTATCATTCAAAATATTTTTCATTGCTGGCCACTACTTTTTCCCATCTTTCAGGCAGTGTACGAATCCCGCGTCAGAAAAAATTGTTCATCTTTTGAAGCGATCCACAAATCGATCCAATTTGTGACTTCATGACATCGGACGTGTTGGTCAGCCAGGCTATGAGCCATTGATTTAAACAGGTGATAGTCAGAGGGAGCAATGTCTGGAGAATCTAGTGGGTGGGGTAGGACTTCCCATTTTAACTTTTCCAAGTGCATTTTGACCTCTTTTGCAACGTGAGGTCAAGCGTTGACATGCTGCAAAATCACTTTATCGTGCCTCTCACTGTATTGTCTTTTAATGCTCTGCTCAAACACATGAACTGAGTTCGATAATCGGTACCTGTGATTGTTTCACTCAGTTTTAACACCTCATAGTACACGATGCAGAGCTGGTCCCTCCAAATGTAGAGCATGATTTTGGAGCTGTGAATATTTGGTTTGACCGTCGATGCGGAAGCATGGACGGGATATCCCCATGATTTTTTGCGTTTAGTGTTATCATAATGAACCCATTTTTCATCCCTGGTCACAATGTGATGCAGAAATCCCTTCCGTTTTTGCCTCTGAATCAACTGTTCACAAACACACAAACGCTGTTCAACGTCTCTTGGTTTCAGCTCACACAGGACCCAAGTTCCTTCTTTCTGAATCATGACCGTAGCCTTGAGACGTTTTGAATGGCATATGTCACTCACGCTAATCATGCCAATTCTTGTCGAGTATGACACAAGTCTTCACTCAGCAATGTCTCCAATTCTGCATCTTCGAAAACATTCTCTCTTCCACCACAATGCCGGTCTACGACATTAAAATCACCGTTCTTGAAGCTTTGAAACCACTCGCAACATGAGATTTTCAATCAGGAACAACTTTATGATGCAGATACAAATCGACTAATGTTTGAATGAGGTTATGTTGACTGAGGTCCAAGCTAACTGCCTGATGTCTGCGATCTGTTTCTTTTGACCGCTACTAACCGTTGTTGTCACCCATCGGTAAATGACGGAAGCAAAGTTGTACACCTTGTACTTTTTTTGATGTGTTGAAGGAAATCATTAAGAAGTCTATGGCAGAAATTAGTTGGTTAATGAGGTGGGGGAGGGTGGAGGGAGGAAAACATTTTTCATTTTAGACTATACTCAATGATATTTGGTGCCTTGTAAGTGAGAGGTAACATGGGTGCTGTTGACAGTGTCAGAATTTTGGGTTGACAAATAGAAAGCTCACAGGTAGATGTCACAAATGCTATCATCTACTAAACACAAATGCGTCTATCTTTTCAGTCAAAATATTGTCTATAGTCAGTATATGTCATACACTAAAGCTGGTTTATATCGTGTGTGTTCATGCTGGGAAATTCGGTTCAGACAAGAACAATTTGTGGAACATAACAGCGAAAAACCAGAGCCTTATGTTTCGTTGATTCCTGTACTGCATCAGAATGATAATCAGTAGGTAAAAAAGGTTTCAAAAAGTGTATCAGTTATGTTTATTTTAAGCAGACTATTTAATAGTGCAAAATCTGATAGTGGAAAAATATAGTCCAAGGTGTAAGTATCTGGCCCTACCACTTCCCCTCTCTCCTTTATCCACCCTATTTCACATAAGTAACTCAGGTTGCTTTAGTTAGACTCATGCTAGTTCATTCAAACCAAAGGCAGACATTAAAGCCATAAAATGGTGCACCCCTGTTCAAGAGGATACCGATTTGTTATCTAACTTGGTCATCATGATTTGTTTTCTGTAACTTGATTAAACTGTTTCAGGAGAGTGCTGACTATGTTTCATTCTTAAGCTCACAGTTACCATTTTCTGGTAATTAGTGTAATATATTATGGAAGCTGTATTTGAATTAATGTTATAATATTTTGTATTTCTACTATTTGTTTATTTGTATAAAAAGAAACTACAAGTGATTTTTATTTCAAAAGTTCTATGACCAGGGTCTCAAGATCCGACAATCCTGCACATTTTTGATAAATTAAATTTGTTAGATGATTTAGTATTGATTTTATGGGTACAAAATATTGTGAAGTACTTGTTACACAGTGCATCATGGTATCACAGATTTGATTAATGGATGTACTCTTTCTATAATGAAAAGCCTTTGCAAGCCAGTGTTGTAGTCCTGTCATTATAAGAATACACACATGGGTACCAGTTGTCCATTGCACTTACTGTTATTTCTTCAGCAGCAGATGATGACATGCTCATTTTATTGTCTTTAACATAAGATAATACTGTTGCTGATATATTGCTTTGCATTTACATTGCATTAATTGATGTAGACCATGCTCTTGCAGATACAGAACAGGACAGTATCATCATCATGATTACTACCAGTCATCATCTATTCTCTCTGACTATGGTGCTAGGAGGTGAGGTGAATTTTGAACTCATCAGTTTTTGATCTTCTGTAGCTGATGTATTTCCTATGTTGAGATGTTAATAGAGAAATCCATAGATGTCTTGTTGGTGTAATTTGTCGTATTCATTTGTTGCAAACCTGTATTTCACTAGCTGGTACATTTCATGTGTTTAGATATTCTTTGGATATTTGGAACCATTACATAAACTGTGAGTACAGTTTTAAGGAAACAGATTGTTATTCAGTTTAAGGCTAAAAGGACAACTAATGACTATAACATTCACTACTGCTTGATTATTTCTGTAGCTTCTAATCAATAAATTCTATCTTTAAGGCTAAGAGTGGTGGCATAGGCATTTTTCTTCTTTTGTGACTGTGAAAGACACATTGTGCTTTAGTCTCCTGTTGGTGGTTTATTTGTAATGTGAGGTGTAATAAGTATTTCCCAGAATTGTGGAGTGCCTCCTCATAATTTCTCCATTATTGGTTGTAATTAAGATACAGCTTGCTCATTTGGTGTACTGTTGACAGAAGTGTTGGGAAATATGCTTACGGAAGTAGTAAACTTCATAACTCATTTTGAAGTTCATAATGATTTACGTAGAATCTTATTAACTAAACTGTTTTTCCAGATATGTATTAATATTTCCATTGTAACAAGGGATAAGTTGTTTTGTGTTTTGATGTTACAGTTAATTGTATATATGATGAAAATTCACTATCATAACGTGTGACAGGTGCATTATTGCAGAAGAAATTGAATTATGTCTTAAGATTACCCTCTATAACTGACACATAGAGATTAGAATTGAATATCACAAATATTAACTCCACTGACTTTTGTTTGTGGTGATGGTGTCTTTGGAATTAACTATTAGAAGTATTTCTCATTGTGATTTTGAAAGAAAAACTACTGTTGAATCACAGACACAGAATTTGTCTTGGACATCTTGCAAAGTGAAACTTCCTGGCAGATTAAAACTGTGTGCCGGACCGACACTCGAACTCGGGACCTTTGCCTTTCACAGGCAAGTGCTCTACCAACTGAGCTAC
Source organism: Schistocerca gregaria (assembly GCF_023897955.1). Classification (NCBI taxonomy): domain Eukaryota; kingdom Metazoa; phylum Arthropoda; class Insecta; order Orthoptera; family Acrididae; genus Schistocerca; species Schistocerca gregaria. The sequence continues at coordinate 37,268,011 of NC_064931.1, read as the reverse complement.
CCAAGTACAACTCACGCCCCGCCCTCACAGCTTTACTTTCGCCAGCTCTGAGGACAGGGCATGAGTCGTGCTTGGGTAGCTCAGTTGGTAGAGCACTTGCCTGTAAAAGGCAAAGGTCCCGAGTTCGAGTCTCGGTCCGGCACACAGTTTTAATCTGCCAGGAAGTTTCATATCAGCACACACTCTGCTGCAGAGTGCAAATCTCACCTTGCAAAGTGTCTATGTAAATGGCAATTGTCCTCATATTTGTGAAGCTGTGCAAATATATTTCAAATACCCAAGCTGTTAATAAGAATCAAATAAGAAAAGAAAACTTATTAAAAGATGAAATGGGTGAAATTTTTTTATTCATTTCCATGCTAAATTGCTCTTGTTTATATCCTGTAGGTCACCCACCTTTATATGTTTTGGTGCAATGTGATTTCTCCTTCTGCGGACATGGTGTGACATTATGAACACTCCTGTACAGGTCATGCTACAACAGAATGAAGTCAGTCAGTTCAGAGTGAAAGAGAGGAGGGGGTGGGAGAGAGAGAGAGAGAGAGAGAGAGAGATTGAGATTGATTTTTCATCAAAAGCTGTCACAGCTGATACTCTTTGCCAATTCACTGTTAATGTATGTCTTTTTTTTCTTTTTTAATGGAAATATGTGTGTGTTTTATCATCATGAGATGGCAATAAACAAAATTGACAAAATCCTATGGAAGCATTGCAAGGAGGATTGTGTGTTATCACAGTAAGGCTGACCCTCAAAATTTTGAGAGTGAACGTCAAATAATAGTTAAAAAAATTACACACTAAACACTGAATTACTTTGGCAGGAAAATTATAGAAATTTAGGCTTAGGCAGAAGCATACCTACATTCATTCTTAGTACACACCGTCTGCAGTAACAGTTGTCAATGCAGAGCTTGCTGATTAGCAAAAGTATTATCTTATTGACCTTCATGTAATCACTTAATTGTCATTTTAATGTTATAACTTCTGTACGGGAGTACTAAAGAAAAATACAGTTGGCGCCAGGCAAGTTTTGCTATACTGTGTGTTTATTTTATGTTACAAGAGCTCATCTTACATGAGAATTGTTGTTGTTCCAGCTAAGTCTCCATTTATGAAAATATCTGTTACATGGGGTAGTATCAGGACATCAGGAGCAGTAGTCGAAAACTTCAAAGTTTATGGGACATAAATAGTCACTAAAATATTATGACAGCTACTAGAATGTTGTCGCAGAACAACAAACAATCAAATTTGAATATAAAAAGAATTGAAGTGCCTTTGTGAGCTGAGGTATGCACTATTCCATACTTCACATTTCAGCACTCCACATAAAAAGCAAGTGTCTGTTGATCTTCAGTCAAACCATTTCCTGTTTTCCAGCTTGGTTGCAATAGCATTTCACTGAGCGGAAGCAGTAAATGCAAACATGAGCACCACTCGTGGATTACGTCTGAGGCTCATTCTGACTGACCGACTGCTGCCTAGAAGTGTCATTCCATGTCAGTTCAACCAGGGGCTCCAGCTCATAGTCTCAGATTTGACTGAAATTCAGTACACTAATTCTACCATGTGTGGAAAACTCATGTAAAAAAGTATTAGTTTCCCCTGCCAATTAGTTCCAGAATTATGACTTGTGAAAGAAGGTGGCGTGATCCGGAAATTGCAACCCACATCTGGCAATCTATCTTCAGACCCAACTTCCGGTCTTAATAACTTTGGAACTATTCCACACAGTCCAGTGAAATTTTTACAACCCAGTAACATCCATTTAGAGAACAAACTCCATGAATGAAAACATCAACTACATATTTCTGAGGGAAAATAAAAAAATTCCAAAATGTGATTTAAAAAATGTAATGCGTTAAAAGGTACATATTGTAGGTGCCATCAATGCCAAATATAATTCACTCAAAAAGGGTATGAATTTTTTTGGGCTAAGCTTAATGTGGCCTAAACATACACAGAACTCACCATGCCCATATCAGTCACAAAAACTGAGTTACATGCACACAAAAATACAAAAATTTGAAAAATTACCTGAAAAACATGGAATTTTGAAGTGTGGTAGTACAAAAGGGTCAAGTGGTATTCAAGCCAAATTTCACACACTGTAGACCATAATGATATATATCTCAAAATTTCAGCATGTTATTGCAAGACATTTGTGTACAATGGAAGTTGACAGATGTATTTGGTAATGTGGCCATTGTTCCACAACACAATTTTGTAAAAACACATCGTAAACTGTTCTGCCTCTTTTTATCGTCTCCCACAACTGTTTAATCACTAAGCAACAACATATAGACAGATTAACACAACCTATCATTAATGTTTACTGCACCTTAACTGCTAAAAATCAGTTGATTGTGCTTTGAACAGAAGTTCTCCCACACTTTAGCTACTGTACTCTGTACATTGAGCAGCAAATTGTACTGTCTTCCTGAAACTGTGGTAGGAACTGGAACTGTCATTAGAATATCTTCAAAAGGAATACAACGCCAGTCTGCCAAACATGGCCAATGAAATGATCTTGCTGGTCCTGCTGGTGCCATGAAGTTCACAAATACATCACCTTCTGCTTCACAGCACTCTGCAACACATCCTAAGTACCATTTGTCATCACAAACAGCAATAACATAGCAACCTGGTTGTATGTTGCTGCTTTTGCTTCCGACTCCTGAGTCAGACACACTGTGAAGACACATGTTTGTGTATGAACCTATAGTTATAACCAGACAGTCTGCTCATCTACACATTGTCAGAGTCCGCTAGAGAGAAGTGATGATGGCTCCTTGTGCTTGCAACAGTTTCAACGTGTTTTAGTCTACTTTTTAGCAACTCTTCAACTGATTTCACTTCATCTTTCGAAACCTAGACTGATTGTATGCCAGACATATTTTTCTGTACCCAGGTAAATAATTGAAGAGGTGTTAGAATGTGACCTTCCGTAGGGTGCTGCAAACTAGCTCATGATGCCATGTGCTTAATGGTAGCACCAATACAATCACATACATTTTTACCATGACTTGTTGCAGAAAAAATTCCATTCTGCATGAATCTGAAAATCATGGTAATGCGTGCATAAATTTTTGAGATTTTTACAGTTTTTGTACTGACTAGATGCCCCATCACTGAAGTATTTCGCAAAATGTATGTGAGGCAGCTTGTTTTTCACATATGCCATGACCGTGCGAATGTGGGCATGAACTGCAATGGCATCGTGAATTAAACAGTCACTAGAAATGCACAGGTTCATGACAAGTACATCACCTGATTCACCTCTATAGTAAATCGCAAATGGCTGGAGAGTTGCTTGACTGTTGTCCCAATGATATCCTTGGATGGCATCTGGAACTATAAATGCATAATTTTCAGAAAAGTCTAGTATTACTATAATTTCGTCTTGTTTCAAATTATCCTTACAAAACTGGAGATAAGCCGATTGTGCTGTTGCTGTGAAGCTGTGTGTGGTCAGTTTGTCTATTTTTTGACAACACATTTCAAGAAAATCTTCCACTGTACTTTGCTTTGTTTCAAGACTTGTGCGATCCATGTGTGTCCATTGTTTATAAGGAACAAGTTCATTGTCAGCCATAAGGAGTTCACCATACAGTTTGTTCTTCACGTGTCCTGCAAGATTTGCCTTACCAGGACACTTTTCACACCTGTGTATCATGCACTGGTAGGAATTGATGTCACACACTAGCAGCTTCATTGCACCTCTGTAATCCAGATTGTGCAACCACTACGGGCGCAGGTTCGAATCCTGCCTCGGGCATGGATGTGTGTGATGTCCCTAGGTTAGTTAGGTTTAAGTAGTTCTAAGCTCTAGGGGACTGATGACCTCAGATGTTAAGTCCCATAGTGCTCAGAGCCATTTGAACCATTTTTTGTAATCTAGACCAGAATGCTTTATAGCAGCAATCATCAGCTTAACATTTTGATGGGTCTCACATACACAAACTTTGTGTGCCCCCCTTGCACTTACAGGCACAACCCATTTTGGCCGAAGATTGAAAAAAGATGATAAACCTACTTTGGTATTGGGATACTTTTCCTTGAGTTCTACATATAGTTCTGATATATTGCATAGCAACAGTCTTTTTTGCATCTGTACATGTACATTTCCCATTTTCACCGTTACATAGTCTTTTTGTTTCCAGGCATTATTCAGCTGTAGTCATTATTTTCATAAAACTCTGACACTATCACCTTTATTTCTGAACTCAGTTGCTTACCCTGAGCCTGCTGCAGTTGTGGAAACACTCCTTGGGTTGCTTGCTTTACCATATATGTAGAAACATTGAATTCCTTTGCAGTGTAGTCAATAGACCAGCTGGAAGGTGCAAGGGTAAGAATAGCTACTTTTTTCTGGTGTGTGGATACGGCACATTTTTCTTTCAAATCATACACAATTTTGTCCGAATTAGAGCACTTCTGGCATGATTTCTGTTCCTTTGGAGCAGATAGTTCTTCCTCTTCCACCATTTGTGTTTTAATTCCATTTGAGCTTCTTGTAGTTTTCTTCTACCATAGCTGGGCCTGTCTCTCTTCCCATCTTTGTGTGTCTTCATGGGAGACAAACCAAGAGCAGTCACTGAAGTTTTTAATTGCTCATCCGCTGTGGTTGTAGGTGGCTGATACTCTTCATCACTGTCATGTAAATTATCAGAATATTCTTCATGTTTTAGCATTGGAACATAATTTTTGTCGTGGTTTTATGTTAAGTCCCATGCACTGATTCATTTTCAATACTGATTTTATATCAATTTCTCCGAGGCTACGCTTCATTGCCTTCTTATAAATCCGAAATGAATCAAAACAACTTCTTTGTAGGAAAGAATACTTATCCAGAAACACTTTAATATGATGATAACAAACACTAAAGTTTCCTGGAACTGTACTTCTTGTGCCCACAGGATGTATTCCGGATCTCCATAGCAACAAATCTTGGTCAGATTCATCCAGATCATACAGTACAAAGTGAATGCCACATTTTGTTACATATGTTGTTTTATGGCATTCAGATACTTGTGCTCTACCAATACTGCAACTTGTTTGAACAAAAGCACCACTCTTCTGCCTCCATACTGTCTGAACTAGAATCTTAAAAGCATGAGTAACCTGTAATTGTTGTCTGTTTCCTTTGTTGTTCTTGCCTAACAATGACTCATTCTGTCACTGAAAACTACCATTGTTTAACTTTCTGTTGCCTTATGGTTCCCAACAATTGCTGCAGCTTTATCTGAAACAAGCTGTATGCATCATCACTATTACTTGCTAAATCGTGTTAAAAGAAACGTAACCAAATACATCTCTGTCAACTTTTATTGTACACAAATGCCTTGCTATAACAAGTTGAAATTTTGCCACATATTATATTATGGTCTACTTATGCAGTGTTTGAAATTTGGCTTGGATATGATTAGTCCCTTTTGTGCTACCACACTTAGAAAATCCATGTTTTTCAGGCAATTTTTCAAATTTTTGTATTTTCGTGAGCATGTAATTCTGTTCATGTGACTGATATGTGCAAGATGAGTTCTGTGTGTGTTCAGGCCACATTAAGCTTACCACAAAAAAAATTATACCCTTTTTGAGTGAATTATATTTGGCATAGAGGGCTCCTACAATATGTACCTTTTAACATATTACATTTTTTTAATCACATTTTGGAATTTATTAGTTTCCCTCAGAAATATGTTGTTGGTGGTTTTGATTCATAGACTGTGTTCTCTAAGTGGATGTTACTGGGTTGTAGAAATTTCAGTGGACTGTGTGGAATAGTTCCAAAGTTGTTAAGACCTGAAGTTGGGTCTGAAGATAGATTGCCAGATGTGGGTTGCAATTTCCGGGTCATGCCACCTTCTTTCACAAGCCATAATTCTGGAACTTAAAATTTTGTACATGAATGTCCCACACTTGGTAACATTGGTGTGCTAAATTTAAGCCAAATCTGAGACTATCCGCTGGAACATTTTCTCAAATTGGTTGAATTGTCATGGAATGACCCAGAAGGCAGTATAAGGAACAGTGTGTGATTGTGAGGCATGTGATCAGCTTGTCACTGATCCCTCCAGCCATTATTGCCAGTAGATGAATCCTGTTATGTAGCTGCTTCTTTATTCAAGCAGTTCTTCACAAGGCGAAGTGGACACCATTCTAGATCTTCCTATATAATGATGCAAATAGCATAGCAATTAAAATTCTTGGGGCATTTATTGTGTTGCAGTGTGTGATGTACTATCTGCTGATACTAGTAAAAAACTGAAATTTACTGACTTTAACTTGCTCTCTACTGCTCAATACATCCCAAAGGAATCATCATTATAGTGTCACGATACGTCTGTAATTTCCTGCAGTTACTTTTTCACTGGTTGATGGATGATATTGATCTCAGTGCAGAACATCTTTAATGACTCAAAGAAGTTTCTCCAGTCTTCTCACAGAGTTGAACACTCAAGAAAGACTGTGCTGCAAAATAGTTGCACTCTTCTTCTTATGCTCTCTGAAACTGCTTAGTTCTGATTAAGAATTACAACTAAACTTATAGGAAAAGATCAGCCTTGTGGCTGCAGTGCATGTATGGACATTCAAACAAGCAGGGTGTGGAATTTGCACACAGAACCTCATAGTGGAAAATATGGCTGGTTCCCTTTGTATCTTCCAGCAACAATAACTATAACACAATACAGAAAAAGTTCATTGTCATATTTGTTTGATAAAAACAACTAGGTTATGTCTGGGTGGAGAAATGTCTTTAGAGGGCTGTTTTGATAATGGTCTGATTGTTTGACTAATAGTTCATGTGTTGAGGATTTACAATAAAACTTCAAAAACATAATGTGCCATTGTGCCTCATCGTATAGGTGGGGGGCCTACTCCTCTAGTATAGGGTGCCTAGTATAGCCTGCGTTCTTGGAACGGTATACAGCAATACAAGCACAATCACATTAATAGTTTTTATTACAAATAAGAAGAATGACAGTACTTAACATGTATTTACAACACGTGTCACAAGCAGTGGACGACATGGAAACAGTAATGGTCTTTGCTAAGGACAATATTCAACAAGCAATGGATATCGATCACTAACCGTTCTGCCAGTGCTGGTCTAAAACTGTGTGAATACTGCCCAAATACTGAGTGAATACCAACCAGCCAAGACGGGCAAGAGCGGTGCTTATATTCTCCTCTTGTAGAGGCCAGTCCTGTCACGGTGTGGCCCTAATCAGCATACCATTGGCCGATGTCGTTTCACCACCTCCTGTTCTCTTGCATTCTTCATCTTCGTTCCAGTGATTGTGGTTATGCCAGAACATTCCCCCCCCCCCCCCCCCCCCCCCATAAGTGATGGACCGTTGTTGTGTAGGGAGTGCAACCTCGACGGGGGAGGCAGGAATGTGAGCCCATCCCCGGGCCGGAAGCTGCGGCAGCAGGGGACGTCAAGTTACTGGCTGTACCCCACCATCCAGCTTGTGCTTTGGCGGAAACATACCTCGGAAAACAACCAGAAGGGTACGTGTCCACCTCCTGCTGCCATGAACCATATGGAGAAGGTGGCGATGGCTGCGGTGTGGGTGGGTCCAGCCCCATCGGTAGGACAAGAGGAGGCAGAGGAGGTGAAGGCTCCTTCTCAGTGGGGTTGTCCCGCGGTGTCATGATGATACCCTCTGGCGGCTGCTGTGGTCGCTCTGTCCTCTAGATCATTGAATTTGGGGAAAGATAGACTGAAAGATCATCGTGTAAATGACAGAGGCAAAGTTGATTTTGATGTTGGCACTGCAAGTCATCTGAACCTCAAAGAAGATACATGCAACCGCAAAGTCGATGGACTATCTTGCCTTGCGCTCATGTCTGCTGCCAAAAAAAAAAAAAAAAAAAAACACCTGTAAAAAAATGTCATGTGGCGCGAAGCGATACTTGGGGGCCTGCCTTTGACGATGGATCCTGAGGAAGGTGGAGGTGTCTGTTGGCAGCAGCCGTGAAGGAATGCAGCTGGTGATGGTCCTCCTCATGGGTGCGAATGATATGAGGCGAGAAACAGTTACAATCTTTGATCCTTGGTGTTTGCGGAGTGAAGTTTGGCCATCTGCTGCTTGAAGGTTCTGACGAAACCCACTTTGATGTTTGACTGTGGATAGAGCAGTTCATTAGTGAAATGCTGTATGCTATTGCGTTCACATAATGTTTCAAATTCATTTGATATGAACTGAAGTCCTTTGTCTGACACTATTACCTCAGGTAATAGTTGTCCGCCGTGACATTGTCAAGTTCATTAGCACAGCAAAAGGAAACTTGCTATATGAGTCAACCACAATCAACCAGCGAGTTTTCCAAAAAGGTCCTGCAAAGTCTATGTGCACACATTGCCATAGTGAGTGTGACTTAGGCTAAGAAGGGAATTTTTGTGGTGGAGCGAACTGATTTTCCGCACGTGCGTGACACTGTGACATCAACTGTTCTATTTGGGTGTGTATACCCTGCCAAGTACAGTGTCGATGCACTAACTGTTTCATATGAACAATCCCCCAATGTCCTTGGTGAAGTAACTGCAACACTTATTTTTGCAAAGCTTTAGGGATCAACACACGTGACTGTCGACTGTCATTTTGTACAAGATTCACACCTATCTGCACAGCGAGGCTATGCAGACGTGCAAAGTATCGGCGCACTACAGAGTTCTTAATGCTATTCAAGGAACGAGGCTCAAGATTTGTGAATGTACTTGAGCAAAATGTTCAAATCTGAATCAGATTCCATGGCTTGTGCAGTCTTATAGCTCAGTGGGAAAGACTGAAGCAACTCAGAATCCTGTGGATTGATGTGACAACAAGATGCAGCAGAAGCATCAGAGTCTTTATTAGGGCCAATCGGCAGACGTGAAAGTGCGTTCGCATTACCATGGTGAGTTGTCGGACGATACACAATCTCGTACTGATATTGATACAGCAACAAAGCCCGTCTTTGCAATTTTTGGGCAGTTCGTACAGGAACCAGTTCTGTCAGATCAAATGACTGCAAGGGCTTGTGATCTTTTACTAAGTAGAATTTTCTGCCTTTCAAATAATGGTGAAATTTGGTGACACCATACACAATAGCCAATGCCCCCTTCTCAATATGTAAATAGTTACACTGAGCTTTGGACAACACCTTTGATGCGAAAGCAATAGGCCTGTCTTTATCACCAATTCTGTGTGAAAGCACTGCACGGATTCCCTAAGAGGAAGTGTCAACTTGCAATACAACTGGTTTGTCAGTATCAAAGAGAACTAAGCATCTATCACTGAGCAATGCATCTTTAAGTTTTTGAAAAGTTACTTGGCACTCGTCTGTCCAAACAAAGGGAATATGCTTGTCATGCAATGGAGCCGCTATGTGTGTAATATTTGGTATGAATGTTACACATAGTTCATTTTCTCTAAGACTGACTGCAATTCTGTGTCATTCCAAGGAACTGGCAAATCCTGTATGGCTAACAAATGCAACTGAAGAGGATGTACCCCTTGATTGTTCGTGACATGACCAAAATACTGCCACTCAGGTTTAAAAGAGTCACACTTGTCCAGTCTACACTTAAGTCCTGCATCAGACAACACACGAAACAAAGGACATACATTTGCAATATGTTCTTCAGGTGTAAGACCTACTACTACAATATCGTCCAAAGAGTTTGAACAATTTGGCACTTGTGCAGTCAGCTGTTCCAAATACCATTGGAAAATGGTGAGTGTGGAAGCACTGCCAAAAGGTAAACACCAATATTTAAACAAACCCAAACGAATATTGACCACACACGCTTTTTGAGATTCTTCATCAAGCAGTATTTGAAGATACGTGTCACACAAATCAATTTTTTGAAAAGTAGCATCCAGTGCCTAATTTGTCCATAAGATCCTCTGGGCATGGCAATGGATAAGTTTGTCACAGTTTGTGGGTTAACATTAGACTTAATGTCAACACGGAAGTGAATACCACCTGAAGGTGTGGGAAGCAAAACCAGTGGACTTGCCCATTGACTAACTGATGTGGGTACAATAATTCTGCCATCTTGCAATTCTTTAAGTTCAGCAGTGACTTTGACCCATAATACAATGGGAATAGTTCTAGCCTGGCAAAATTTTGGCTGAGCATCGTCTTTCAGAATAATATGTGCAACAAAATTATTAGCCATGCCTAAACTTCTAGAAAAAAGTTCTGGGAATTATTTTAGCACACTAGCTACACTGCCTTTTGCATCGAATGCAGACACTGACAACACATTGTCCTGAATGTTAAACCCAAACAAGTCAAAAGAATGAAGACCAAATATGTTCACACACTCACGTGATTGTAGCGCTGTAAAAGTCACTGTTCGCATATGCAAGTGGTACATGCCAGGCAAAGTGCATGTTCCGAGAATGGGAATGTCACGTCCATTACAAGCCGTCAGTTGCGTGCTAATTTTAGACAGGCATGAGGAGCCTCAAAGTTCATATGTGTGATGATCTAGCAATGTGACAGAGGTACCTGTGTCCAACTGAAATTTCACACATTTGCCACAAATAAGTCAATGAACAAAAAGTTTGTTTGACTGGTGTATCACTGTAGAAACAGCACGCATGCTGTTTTTGCTAAAACCCATTGCAGACATTGAATATACTGCATTTATGACATGGTCCTTGTGATTAGATTTTTGCGAATGGGCCAAATTCTTATGTTTGTTCCGTTGCAAACATACAGATTGCACGTGTCCTTTCCTACCATAGGCATAATACTGAACTTGTTGGGAGGGGCAGTCTTGGCATTTGTGCCTCGAATAACATTGAGGGCAAGACTTAATTCTGTTTGCCTGTGTAGCCGTCTGTGTTGCGAACTGCTTATGCGGCGTGGAACATTGTTTACTCCACATGGCAAGCGCACGCTGCCAGTGCGGAATGGGTTGAGTGCCAGCAAGGGACTCTACCTGGCAAATAGCTGGCTGCTCAAATGTATGAGCCGACAAGGCACTAGAATCTTACTGACCTAGTGTTTGCACTACCTGATGAAATGATGGAGCAGACTGTTTCCAAATTTTTTCTCTGAGTTTGACATCAGGTACATTGTACACGATTGCATCAAGCAACATCTGAATATAAAGCACCACAAGCACATTTGAACTTGCATTTCCTTGTCATACCTTGCAAATCTGTTACTGATTTGTGATAAGTTTGTTATGACAGTTTTTTTCAAGTAAAGAATTGACACCTAGCTGCTACCACACTCACTTGTCGGTTAGTTAGGGACGCTACCACATCGTCGTAAGCAAGTTCACTCGGAGTGGGATTAGGGAACAGTTTTTGTAGGAGTCCAAACACTGCACTTCCTACTGTTGATAGTACACAGGGAAGTTTTACAGTACCTGGTACATTGTGGGTGATGACGTGGGCTTCAAATTGTGACAACCACTCGAGCCATTTTTCTTCTCGTTCACAAAACTGTCGAAAAGGTGGTGTAGCAGCTGTAGTAGGTGGTGCTTCTTCCATCAGACACACAGTGTTGGCCAGCAGTTGCTGCACTGTGTTGAGTAATGTGGAGATTTTTTAAGTCTAGAACTGAAACATTTGCATTATGCATTAGCTTTGTGGAATCTAACGTGTGCAGCTGCGGCACCTGAGCAGTGGGTGGGACAGGTGGGGTGGGCATGTTGGAAGATTCAAATGCAGAAAGAGGGGGGGGGGGGGGCAATTTCTGCAACTCCCATCTGAAAACACGAATTAGCAAAAACAACAAGAAACTATTAAAGCAGTGAGCACCTCTGCAAAGAGAGAATTAAGGCGCCAGTACAAAAAACAGAAACAACAATTCTGTGGCCACCAGGCACTGGATTCGGCGGATTCTCTTTGCCAAATGTGGAGTCTTGCCTACTCGTCTCATATAGGATGCCTAATGGATGCTGCATTCTCGGAGTGCTATACAACAATTAAAGCAAAATCACATTAATAGTTTTTATTACAAATAAGAAGAATGACAATACTTAACTTGTATTTGTATTTACATCAAGTTTCACAGGCAGTGGATGACATGGAAACAGTAATGTTCATCACTATAGACAATGTTCAAACAAGCAATGGATATCTATCACTAATAACTGTTCTGCGAGTGCCGGTATACAACTGTGTGGATACTGTCCGAATACTGAGCGGCTGAGGGTGGCAAGAGCGGCGCTTATATTCTCCTTTTGTAGAGGCAGCTCCTGTCATGGTGTGGTCTTAATAAGTGCCTCCTTGGCTGATGTTGTTTCACTGCCTTCTCTTCTCTTACATATTTCTTCTTCGTTCTGGTGCTTGTGGTTACGCCAGAACAGTATGTTTTCTTGTGTACTGTTAGAAAAATGCTATTAAAAGCCTTGGTGTGATCTGAGTACATTTATTTGTGTGTAACTAAACTACTACAGTAGTGTATTACATTTTTGGTTATGTTAATTTAATGTCACTGTAGATATACTCATTAGTTATATAGATTTTGTATTGTTATAATATGCTGGGAAACTATAACAACAAAATTGATTTTGATATGTTTCTCTTCTCCTTTCTTTTATACTGTGGAAATGTTCTGTGTGTTTGCTACTGGTGATCCAGAAAGTAATTTTGATTTGCTTCAATAATATTCATGTTACTGTGGATCAAGCTCTGCATTCTGTGATTTTTCTAGACTGTAATAATCAAATGAAATAATTTAGCTCATTCAGAATAACCAGACAGCATCATGAGAGGAAAGTGCATTATATTGAGTTTCTTTGTGCTAAACTTTAACAGGAATATTTGATTTATAGACTCTGTGGTGGTGATGGTAAGGCCTCTTCATTTTTCACAGCTGGTTAGACATTTATTTTCTGTTTTCGACCAACAGTTTCAAATTAGATTTTGTGATGTTAATGTTACTGGTAACGTCAGGTTTGTTTAAGTTTAAAAAGTTACCTTTCAGTATAGTTTTTACCATTACTCTTCAAGCAGATGTTCTAGAAGTATACTTTTGCAATACCAGTGCAAACTGTTTGTACATACAACTGTGAAATAAGTGGACTATTAAATTCATAAAATTATTTAATATCTCAAAATTATTATCAAGGACAAGAATGTCATAGGAATAGTAACATAGAAAGTATTACACACTTCACTATTTAAAAATAAGATTTGTACTCCTCCATTACTAGAGTACACTCCATTCACAAAGGTATTCATGTTTGATTTCATATTGCAATATAAGCAGAGTTGCAGTTTTCAGATTCCTAGTCCCAACCTTTGCCCCTGACTTTTATAGTGTAAAAATTAAATTGATAACTAATTTTTTTATCTTGCAGGCCACGTGAGCAATCTGAACCTTCAGTACTGGAAGGAACAGCAAGTACCACTCCCCAGCGTCTAACACCTGTGAAATTTATGGCCGCTCATGTCAAAGGTAGAGAAGAAAGAAATTTAAAGTTGTAGAATGTGTTTTTATTTTTAATTTTGTAGATAGTGAAAGTATTTGTTTGAAGAAAGCGTCGCTTTTTTAAGCCTCCATACATGCATTTCGTGCCATTGGGTTCCAAATTTACATGTACCCATTGAAAAATAGATATTGTATTGCTTCCCTAAATAGAAATTGAAAATCCAAACGTCAGGATGGCTTCTTTGAAAAGGCCATGTCCAATTTTGTACCTCCATCTCCTCCTCTCCTCCATCTCCTCCTTCCACCTCCAGTATCCTCCTCCTCCTCCACCACCACCCTCCCTCCCTCCCTCCCTCCCTCCCTCCCGCCCACAATGGAGGTCAAACTTGAGCATAAGTTCCATCTGTAACAATCTTTTTGCCATTGGGACAGTAAACCCTAATGTTCTTTTTTTACAATTTAAATTTCATTTTTCAAATGCTACATGTCATTTTGGAGACTGTATACTGATGTGTTGTGAAGGCATCATTATAATCACATTGTATGTGCTCACACAGTTGAATACTTAAAAAATATTACTGTTTTGCATGAGCTCACACAGCAAAATGCTTAAAAATTTTTATTGTTTCAAGTGGTTTACATTACATCAGTACACTATACACACAACTCTCAATGTTCAGAAATTTTCTTTTCCTTAGTACTCCATAAATATGTAGATCATCAATTCATTTCAGGAGTGTGGACCACAAGAGGTCGAATGTTGAAAATTCTGCCTCAGTGCCCCCTAGAAGGGCAGCCTGCTGTCATAGAGATATGTGATATTTCTCATATGATCCCTGACAGTGATTTAGAAGATTATCCTGGCCCACTTATTAGGTATATGAATATGTTTTTTTATTTTGCGTTTGAAATTTATTGGTTAAATATGTAGTGAATGCATGACCTACAAAGATATTTATTGTTTTCAGGGATGTTACACATAAAAATTCATTAATTTCATTCTGCTCACGTAAGATCAAAAAGGCAGAACGTGATCCCAACTTGTACGATCGAGGCTCAGTTATATTACTGTGGCGACTTCTGATACTCTTGTTAAGGCAAAATGGGGTGAGTTTATAAGTCAGCAATGCTTCTATCAGTGTTTGTTTGCTTTCATCAATCAGTACCATTTAGATTTTACGAGATGAAGTGCTTGTATTTTAATCTTAAACTGTATTGATGTTTACTGTAAATGGTGGCCAATTTATTCTGTCTGTGCTGTACACAAATGACACAATGATAAACCTTACTTTAACAAAAGAACTTACGGTTTGGTGGTATTTTATTTTTAGAGACAATGAGAACTAACATACATAAACCTTATCTGGTGCAGTTCACTTTTCACTGTGATAATGTCTTGCAGAGATGTGCAGATGTCATTGATGTTAAAGGGCGGTTTCAAAATGGTGTTTTACAAAGTCATAAAAAACATTATTAATAGAAAAATCACGATTATGTTGCCTGCTAAAACTTAGGTAGCATATTCAGACAAAGTAGGATTTTTTCCCCCCAAAAATTGATAAGTGTGTGTTTTGTAGCCAATGTATTAACTGATGTATGAGAAATAAGTCTTTAAGGGGTGAAGAGGTTACTTCTACTTAGCTCTACTTGGCGATTCAAAAAGAAAGAACAGATTTCAGTTTTTTATTAAAAACTACAAAAGAGAAACATATTGTGCATGTCACTGGATAGAGGAAGATTATAAGTTTTGACACAGTGACTACACCCCAAAAGAAATAAGTTTGTATGTTGGAATTCTCATGTAGTCAGTCCATTGTTCAAGTGCAGCTTGCATTCTGCTGCCGATTCAGCAAAAATCCACGTCTGCACCAGCAGATTTATGACTTGCATACAAAATTTGTGGAAGTTTGTTGCATATGCAAATATAAGAGCACTCATTGGCCATGCACATCTGATGAAAATGTTGAACATAAGTGAGATGCAATCACACAACCTGTTCACAAGACAGACAGGTAAGGAACTTCAACATCCTCAAACAACAGTGTGGTATGTTCTGAAATGATGCCTGCATATGAAGCCTTACAAGTAGCAGATTCTGCAGCAATTGTATCTCAGCAACTGTAAAACAAGTACAAATTTTGCATTTAAATTCTTCAGGATATGGCAGAGGACACTTTTTCCAAATTACTTGCCTTTTCAAATGTATCGACATTTCTTCCAAGGAGTAAAGTAAACCACGATAAGGTAAGAATTTGGTGGCATAAAATTCTGGAGTTTTCAAACATGAGAGACTCACTGAAACTGGGTGTGTTTTGTGCTATTTGCGAACACAAAATTTAAGGACCTTTCTTTTATATGAAGAAAACTAAGATAGGAATCTCATAGCTGGACATGCTGCAAAATTTGTTGTTTCCTCAACTTCATGAAGATTCCGATGATTTCATTTTTATGCATGACACTGTCCCATCTCACTTTCATCTTGAGGTGCAGCATTACCTTAACACCACCATACCACAACATTGGGTTGGAAGAGATGGACAACAAGATCTTGTTCATTGCTTTTGGTCTCAGGTCACCAGACCTCGTACCTTTTTTTTTTTTTGGGGGGGGGGGGGGGGGTTACATAAGACAGAGTCTATGTTCAACCTGTAGCAGCTACTCTTCAAGAGCTGAAAGATTGAATTGTTGAAGCTATCAGTTAAATAGACAGGGATCTGTGCAGTTGTGTATGGAATAAAATGGGCTACCATTTTGACGTTTCTTGAGCGATGCACGGTCCTCCTATTGAGTGTATGGTAAAGTGTCTGTGCAGATGTACAACTTTCAACCTTCCTCTATCCAGTGACATGCGTAATGTGTTTCTATCTTTCATAGTTTGTCAGTAATAAACAACTGAAATCTCTTCTTTCTTTTTGAATCACCCTGTATATTGGCTTCAACGACTAATGATTCAAATAAAGCCATTAAACAGATTACTTGGTGGTTTTTTAAATAAATGGGAGCATAACTTAAAACTCATAATGTATGTATAACAATTCGCATGATGTTTCAGACAGTAGTTGGAGCAGATATAGCAGAGCTGCTTGTTTCGTGCTCTTCTTCTTCATCATCATCTTCAACAAGTTCACTTGCTGGGAATCCTGTTGTTCCTCAGCAGAATGTATGTGAGGTCCGTACAGATGAGCAAATGAATAAGAAATGTGAAGAAGATGTGACAAACCAATTTCGAGAATATTTGTTATATGGCAACACAAAGGAAGCACTGGGTAAATACATCTTGGTATCTTATCAAGAATCAGTTTGTTTGCAGATCTCTGTGACATTTAGTATCAGATGATTATTAATCTTTGGTATCTCTAGTGAGCTTGATTGTCTCGTTAGGAGAGTACTTCCTGTTAAAAAATTCTGATAGTCTAGCTAGTATAATGAAACACCTTGTAGATGTATTTAATAAGTAAATTAAACTTGTAAAATGATTTTTGAATGAGTAAATTACTAATACTATAGTACACATTTTCCTTTAAACAAATCTCTGGAGGGCTTAAATAGTTTTTCCTTAAATGGTATTTCCCTTGATTAGGGGTTTAATCTTAGTATGTTAATGAAGTTATCCATAATCAGAATTTGGAAGATTTAGCCTAAATCGGTAGAATTATTTAGTCACAAATGCACATGACTCGGTTGTAGCAAATTACAAAAAATAAACATTATTTTGTGCTACACACGATTAATTAATTTAATAGGCATGCATTTTCAGTTTACATTAAAATCACCAGTTGGTATCTAGATTTAAAGGCAGCATCTGGAATGAGGAATGAAGAATAAATTGTTTATATTATTAAGCTAATGCAATAGACAAATACAGTTACATGATAAGGAAAAAAATCCTTAAATATATAATTTATTTCATGAATAAAAAAAATATAAAAATGTGTAGTTTGCTATTTCCTGCCAGCATAACATACTGAGAGGAATTGTCACTGTAGCTGGTTGGTATTTGCTAAAACCAACCCATCTACACTTATCAATGAAAAACACTTTCTAACAGCTGCAGCAAAAGGCAGCTGAATCACCACCATCCTCTCCTCCTCTCCCCCTTCCTCATCCTCCCATCATTTACCAACTGTGCTTGGTTCTTCATTAGAACACCACACAAGTCAAGCTGTCTGTCATCACAACAGTGTCTTGAAATGTCATACATGCTAAAGTATGTGTGGCAGCATTCAGGGAAATTATCCTTATCCAGGGAAGTTACCTCCATGAAATTTTCCTGCCATGTAAGAACATGGCAACTGACACTGAGCTGCAGCCAGCAGGTTTCAAGACAGTACAGGTAGCAGCAAACATGTGCATAGCCTGCAAAATATCCACTCTTATTACTTCCTCTCTTTCCATAAATGAAACTGACCTTTGCACAACAGCGAGTCTGTATTTAGCTCCCACAGGATGAATTATGTCCAGGAGGCTGCAGGTAACATATACAGTTAATAGGTAGAAACCCATCAACATTCCAAAGGAATGTCGTAACCTTTGAGTGTGCACGACATCTGTCTGTAATAAGAATTATCTTCCTTCCTGCTCCACCCATCTCAGCATCTACATTCCTAAGAAACGTCATACAAATTTCAACTGTCATCCAGGCATTGCAGTAAAATTGTATGTGCACAGTATTGCTTTTATGTTTTTAGATCACCTGAGAGTTTAAAATTTTTCCTTGTTAATGCTGGAAACATTTAACTTCCATCACTGTTAACATACAACCTCCATGACATTTTCCTAGTGAACGGACTAGGAATATTTTTTTATGTTAATGAATTATAGATTATCTCAGTTCCATCAGCATGGAAAATGTTCCTGGACACATATTCATTGTCAGACATGGCAACATATTCATCTTCCAATGTTCAGTACTTTCAAAGTCAATTACCTCACATTCTCGAATTAAATTTTTGTTTAACCAGTCAGTTTGTTACATGTGATGTCATGTCTGAGCGACTACTCAAGATAACTGCTTATTTCAAACAGGCTGTCCATCTGCCCAAGAGACTAGACTTCATCGATGATAAATGAATAGTTGCCACTGTAATTGTACAATTTCCCCAATCACATGTAACCTGAACTTAATGTTACCAAACTCTCCGTTATTAATGGACCTTCCGTTTTTTTGCCCGAATTTTCTTCTGCTCCTTATTTTTTTACCTGGAGTGAATAATTCTCCGTTTTGTGTGTAAGTTAATTATAAACTATATTTCATGGAATAAATATAATCTTAAAACTTATATTCTTGAAAATGACTATCATAGTTTCTTCTGTAATGTTGAATTTTGTGAATACTAGCAATGTGTGAGCTTCGAAACTGTAGCAACAACCAGCAATACTAATTTACTCTGCTTTCTCCAGCATCTGCAAACTAATTCACACATGGTTCAGAATGTGCTCCTGATGCATTAGCCTTCACTAGAAAATTAGTTTAAAGTTAAGAATGTCTGAAAACGATTAGTATGTTGTTTTGTGTTCTTTATATTTTATACCCTCTCATAAATATATGGAAGGGCCATGTAACTTTTTGTGATTTTGTTATAAACAAATAAGTGGCCACTCTTTTTATTTTACAACATCTGGCAACTGCACCTAATCTCAACCTGGAATTGTGGCTGTAGAATGTGTTTCTTACTCCAGTTGTGTGGAGAAAAAGCTCTCCTTTTTCTGTTCTCCTAGCCGCACAGTTAAAGGCGCCATGTCACTGATTGCACAGCCCCTCCCGCCAGAGGTTTGAGTTCTCCCCCGGGCATGGGTGCGTGTGTCATTCTTAGTATAAGTTAGTTTAAGTAGTGTGTGAGTCTAGGGACCAATGACCTCAGCAGTTTGGTCCCTTAAGAATTCACACACATTTGAACATTTTCTGTTCTCCATTGTAACTTTATTGTCCCACACAAACTGCACAGAATGCCAGATTTCAGGGACCGGGCAGGTAAACTTAGTATAACCTACACACCTTCAGTTCAGAAAACTGTCTGAATTTTGACATGAGGGGATAATGGTTCATTTAAACTGGATGTGTGTAGGCCATTTTGAAGGTTTAAACATGAATGTTCTTACTTTTTTAAACACAAAAGACAGAGTTCCAGCATTCAAGAATGCCTTCTTATTTTTCAGTATATCCTGCAGAAAAAAAAGACGGTTTCAAATTATATTTCTTTCACCTGTTGAAGAGTTTAATGTTCAGATAGTCCTCATCGTTAGGATAATGGTCTTCTTCTGCCTACTCTCAAAGATTTTTTTATGTTGCTAGCCATAACTACAGTAAACTTCCATTGTAGTATTTAACACTTTGACAATCAGTACAGAGTAATCAGTTTGCACACTAGAACTGAAGGGCAATATTTTCTGTGATGACATATCATCTGAACTGTGTGTGTGGGAATTGGCACTTGTTCAAAATTATCTACCTAAAACTGTGATGTAGAAAATGAAGAAGAAGAAGAAGATCACATCACTCCATAAAGTATTTGACATATACTAAAGTAACGTAGCTCCTATATACAAGCATTTAAATACTTACTGGTCTATTTTGACAAGAATCAGCTGTTAGCAATAAGAATAGATTGAGAGTTATTGACATTTTCTCTGTGAACAGTTTAACACAACTCATTCAAAAATGTTAAGACTCTCAATATGAATAGATTTCAGTTTAGAAACTAATATTTATTCCTTAAAAGTACAGAGTAATCAGTTTGCACACTAGAACTGAAGGGCAATATTTTCTGTGATGACATATCATCTGAACTGTGTGTGTGGGAATTGGCACTTGTTCAAAATTATCTACCTAAAACTGTGATGTAGAAAATGAAGAAGAAGAAGAAGATCACATCACTCCATAAAGTATTTGACATATACTAAAGTAACGTAGCTCCTATATACAAGCATTTAAATACTTACTGGTCTATTTTGACAAGAATCAGCTGTTAGCAATAAGAATAGATTGAGAGTTATTGACATTTTCTCTGTGAACAGTTTAACACAACTCATTCAAAAATGTTAAGACTCTCAATATGAATAGATTTCAGTTTAGAAACTAATATTTATTCCTTAAAAGTGAACTTTTCCTTAATAAAGGATCATTAAAACCAAATCCGAGTAACATCTTTCTTTTGGCAATTTCACTGGAACCAACAGAAATATTAATTAAAAGTGGGTTCATTAACATGGAGTTTTACAGTAATATTGAAATAATTTTTTATGACAGCACTGCTTGGAGAAGTAGTTGCATTTTTTGCAGTTATTTGTGATCGCAGTTAGACATAGACGGAGTTTATTTGTTGTGAGGAATGGCAGAAAAAAAAAAAGAGTGAAAATTATTTGTAAAAGAGATGAGCATTAATTTTCTTCTGTGTTGTATTTGTTGAAGTTGTCAGTAAACAAGAAGCAACTTTTAAAACTGAAGTGAATTGCTTCTCCAAGAAACGTTACTAACTGTAGACTAATGTTTAGATAATCCTTCTAACTTGCCAAAGTAAATTCCTTTGACCACCTTTGTATGAGCTTGTGCTATAGCTTATTATCTTGATGTTGACAATTCATTATATTTAACCTTTTTTGATTCAACTAACCTCTCCAAGAAATGTTAACATACTTCGAGTACCACATTCAAAATACTGATTTTGCCTTCTTAAGTAGCAGCTATTCAGTTAGGCATTTTTAACATAGTATTGCATAGACCTTTGCATATTTGTCTTAACACTGCTGAAAATTTGACATAAAGCATTATCACAGC
This sequence comes from Schistocerca gregaria, assembly GCF_023897955.1. NCBI lineage: Eukaryota > Metazoa > Arthropoda > Insecta > Orthoptera > Acrididae > Schistocerca > Schistocerca gregaria. The sequence continues at coordinate 37,246,845 of NC_064931.1, read as the reverse complement.
ATTGTATAGTACTCAAATATACAATATCCTGTCGGTAAATGGCAGCTGTACTAGTGTGTTCCCAGTGACAGTGGTGGCAAAGAAGACTGCCATCTTATTATAGAAAACAAGTGACATAGCTCAGCTTCATGCTGGTAACAGTAAGTAGCTACAGCCTGATGACTTATCTGGTGTAGTGGTACTTTTGGTTACAGAAAGATGTGCAGAATTGCGTTTAAAATTTGGAGAACAACAATAAGCAACTGAATATTGTCAGTTTCATATAATTTAAACAACTTAAGTAACACATGTCAGGAAAGTTCTCAGGAGACAAGAACATTTTCTGTTACATAACTAATTATGGCAATGATGAGAGCTACAAGTTACCACACTGTCTAGTCTGCTCAACTAAAGTGTGAGTTCCGTGTGAGTGATAGCCACTTTTTTGTTACCCAACTGTAGCACCAGTACGGCGTGGTCCACCCGACCACAGTGGAGTTCAGTGCAAGCTGTGGTCACTTCCTGGCCGACTGACTACAGCACCATTCCAGCACAAGCAGACTTTCCTGTGTGACCGTTTCCTGTATTTCCCTTAACACATCTTAAACACACATTCCGTACCAAAAAATCTCTTCTCACCAGCTTAATATGTTATGCATCCCACATCGCAGGTCGTTGAGGATGTCTGCAGAAGCTCACTGGCTATGCACTGTAGCTGGGCAGCTTTACGATGGTGGGGACTTAAATTTGTTCAATTTTTATGAAATATTTGTAAATTATATATAAAAATGTTCATTGTAAATCAGTCTATCTATTAGTGAAAAATCATATCCTTACTGTAGGTGCTAAAATTAGCCCAAACACAAAGACAGAAACTGTGGGAGACTTTAATTTATATATGTATAGATAAAGTGAGGCCAGTGACGGTAAAATAGATATGATTCACTACACTAATGGGTGCAGATTTTCAGCAGTAGAAGTGAAATCTTGTCATGCTTTTTTGTAAACCAGTTTCCCCAGTAATGAATGTCTTGTTCAATTTATAATCATTTCACAAGTATGTAGGCCCCACAGTATTTTTTGGAGTCAGCTAGCTCTCAACAGTACCCCGATAGTCTTGAATGGCTTTACTGAAAATATTTACAGTCAAAGTGAGCAATAAAAAAACACTGTAGAAATGCAAACCCCAGGAATGTATTCATTGCTGTTTTTTTTTAATTATTGTTTCTCGTTATTTATTTACACTTAATTCACTGTAAATTCATCCACTGAATAATCTGTAATTTTAAACGAATTTTTCCCTCATTATTTTGCAGAATGGGCAATGAAGCATGGTCTCTGGGGACATGCTTTATTCCTTGCCTCAAAAATGGATAAGCGAACACATGCTCAGGTCATGATGAGATTTGCCAATGGTCTGAAGATGAATGATCCTTTACAGACATTATATCAGCTTATGTCTGGTCGTCAACCTGCTGCTGTTACAGTAAGTATTAAGAAACTTTGTATACAAATATTAATAATTTCTATGAAGCTAATTGATTTCAAACAGTTTGAATAGATAACTGTATCCAGGTATTTGAATTATGTTTCTTATGAGATGAAGTGCCTGTCAGAAGGACAAGACTATTCTAATGTCCTATTAAAATTTCCCCTTCTTGTTATTTTCTTAGTCCTATCCAGATAGAAACTTTTCTACAGTCTCCTTTACCATCAGACAACTGTGTGCGTTTTCTAATTATGTTATGAAGATAAGTCCTAATATTACATTAAGGACTAAGCGGCTATTTTTGTTGGATATTCTCCACTGCATGTGTTTGTTTTTAACCTTTGATTTCATGCAGGAGCATATTTCGTACAACTTCTATGAGATAAACATAGAATGGACATCCATGTGCAAAATTTGGGTATTTACTTTTAGCTCCATAGATACCTACAGATATGTAAACTGTTTTGTATGTTCCAGCTGTTAATGTTGTCAATACAGCCACAAAGTTTTTCGTAGTTGATATGTCATGTAGTATGATCTCGGTGACTGTCACATCACATTGGTGTAGACTTAATTGATTGGCAATATTCTCCACTGTCATTAGAAAACCAACTGATTCACAATAACATGGCAGTGGTCTATAGGTGTTAACTTAGTTGTGCACCCCTATTTGCAACTTCAGACAACATCAGGGGCCGCAGCGAAATATCATCTCCAGCAACACTGTTCTCACCACTGTGTAAAATATATGGTTTCTGCTTATCTGTAATCTCTTTGTATAAAATACCTGCTTCCGCACATTGCTTTATGTATATCCATGTATAAAATCATTGTTCAGTAAAGGGATTAAAGTATCTCGTGAAAGGAAAAGGAAATTTTATCTATTGGCATGAATAAGCAAAGATCATGCTGGAGTTGTACTCATAATAAATAAGAAAGGTTATTAAAAAGTCAAGAAACATGCACATTATGCTGTGAATTAGTAATTCTGGTAACAGACTTAAATCTGTGTGGAATGCAGTGAAATAAGTGAGTACAACAGGCTACCGAACAGGATAACATCACTATTTATCTAAATGGAAGGGCTATAAATAATCAGTCACAGGTAGCAGATATGTTTAATAATCATTTCTTGAATGTAGTTGAAAATACAGGGACAAACAGTTCAAGAGAAAAATTGAAGCTGTGTGGTATGTTGAAAAAGCAAGTCATGTAAAATTCTGTCATATGGATGTCCCACCCATTTCTCCTTCTGAAATTAAGAAAATTATATTTTCACTTAAAAATAAAAGTCCATCTGGAATTTCCAAAAGAGTACTAAAGATGTGTTCACATCTTTCCTGAAATATGTAATGCATCATTAAGTTCAGAAAGATTGGTATATACCATTATTAAGCACATCTATAAGAAAAATTATAGAAGAGATGTCAATAACTACTAACCTGTTTCACTGTTGACATAATTTTCCAAATTTTTTTAGAGGGCAATATGTTCTAGAGCAGCATTCCAGCTGAACAACAGTAATATCCTCAGTAAATCACAGTTCTGATTTCAGAAAAATTGCTCAGTTTTAGGATATCATTTACACATCCACTCACCAAATTTTACAAGCATTAACAAACAAAATAGGGCTGGTTGATATTTTCTATGAATTATCTAAGGCATCGGATAATGTAAATTAGAATATTCCCTTGGATAAACTTGAGGTTTTATGGAATTGATGGTATACCCAACCTGTTGGTGATGCCATGTCTAACTGAAAAATTACAGAAAGTTGTACTTGGTTCAAATTCAACCAATGTAAGCAAGGGAGATTCTTCTGACTGGTGAGAAATCACTTATGGGGTTCTCAAGGTCTCAATCTTAGGTCCCCTATTGTTTCTCATATATGTAACGACCTACCTAATGTACAAGCAGCAGAATTATTTATTTTTACAGATGACATTAGTATTGTAATCAGTATAAACATTTATACAGCAGAAGAAGAAATGGTAAATAATGTTCTTAAAAGTATAATATTATTTTCTGTGACTGGTTTCACTCTGTTTCAAAGATAACATTGCGTATTCAGTTCTGCACATCTGAAACAACTTAGTTCAACCACATTTATACTTCAAACTGTTGCAAATCTTAGGGGAGAGACAAATCAGTAAGTAGACACGTTTTGTGTATTTTCATTCAACAGTGTCATGTGAAATAGTGGTTTGGATAACTCAGTTTTAAGAAAGAAAGTCTCCATAGCACAAAAACATGCTGTAAGATTAATATTGGTACTTGCCCATGATCTGCTTGTAGATGTCTCTTTAAGGAGTTAGACATTTTGACTAGTGATTCATAGTATATTTATTCCTAAATGAAGTATGTTTTAAATATTATGCTGCAGTTCAAAACGAACAGTGATGTACATATTTGCAATACCAGAAGAAAAAATGACATTCATTACTCCACCTTAAGGCTGTCTTTAGCACAAAAAGGGGTTCACAATTGTGCTACCAAAAATTTTAATCACTTAATAAATGATATAAAGTGTCTGACAGGGGGTACAACTAAATTTGAAAACAAACTGAAAAATCTTATCCTTGACAATTCCTTCTGTACTGTAGAAAAAGGTATATTTTTGTAATGTGTAAAAAGAGGTGTGTGGAGATTACTAGTTCACGTCTCTGATCCAAAAAAAAAATGAAAAAACTACTTGTAAATGGTCATTATGTTGCCATATTTACATATGAATGTGTAAGGTAAATGCAAACAGACTAAATAACTCACTGTTAAAATTGTTAAGGAACGTTCTAATATTTGTGGCCTCTTTATTGCCCTGTTCCATTAATTTGAAGTATGGACTTCAATCAGTCTTAACCCCAAAATCATCTTGTGGCAAATAGCTCTAACCGTGAATATTACAAAAGTCTTGGAATCCAAAGCTTTGTATATTCTTCACAAGCACATCTCTGAATTTCTTAGTTAACTATATTTTTCTTGAAACACTAACACTATCTCTATTGATATGATGAAAAATTCAGTTTGCAGTTAAGGGATATAAATAATGGAAGGAGGAACTTAGCTTATTGTTGAGTTGCCAACAGGCATATAAACAAGACAGAAAGCAATGCTAGCTTTCAGACAAATCATTCTTTAGCCATAGTAAACTACATATACACCTACATGGCCACACGATTTTAGAACTGCAGTTTGACTTAAAAAGGTTGGTGTCAGGTGTGGTGGGTGAGGAGAGAAACGGGTGGGGAGTGATAGCAAGGATTGGGAAGAGTGGCTGATGGCTGGGAGGGAGAGGCAGGTGTGCATGATAGAAATGTGGTGCTGATGAGATAATTCTGCTTGCAGGCTGAGGGAGTTGTACACAACGTACAGTGACCTGGGGGAGTGGATTGAGGAGATGACACAGAACAGAGGAAATGGTGACCATACAGAGGAATATGTGAGTGCTGGGTAAATGAATTGAGGGGCATGAATGAATGTGGGTGTGGGGCAGGGGCTAACAGAACTTGAGGCGTGGAAGACTACGGGATCAGAGGATGTGTAGCGATGGTGGAGAATCTGGCATGTCATGAGGGACGTCTCAGCTGTCATATTTTTAGCCCATTGGCTCTACTGCTGAGGCACGTCCTAGTGTACCTTATGCGGTTCATCCGCTGTCACATCAGGGTGAGTGGCAGTTGTTAACACTTATGGGTAGCTCAAGGTGTAGGGCCAATGTGGAGGCTAGCTGTCTGGCCTCGCCTATTTGTCCTGTGAGTGAACAGGCGGCCATTCCTTCAGCAGGGTCTGAGCAGGCATATGGGGGCAGCAGTTTGCTAGCTACTGGGAGTTCCAATGTTCAGCACATTATGGATCCCATTAGGAAGTTAATGTTCAGGGCTGGAAAGAAAACCAATGTGCACTTGGCATATCTGCCGAGGGTCCTCATCAGAGGTGTGGAGGCAGCCTCGCCTACAACTGTTGAGTGTGTAAGATGTAGTCATTTGCAAATTGTTGCTCATGTTGGCACCAATGGTGCCTGTCACATGGCTTCTGTGACCATCCTCAATTCGTGCATGTGGCTGGCGGAGGTGGTGAAGGCTGCAGGTCTCTCACGTGAGCTTTAAGCAGCGCTCACAATTAGCAAAATTGTTCCTCGAGTTGATCAAGGTCCTTTGTTTTGGAATTGAGTAGAGGCTCTCAACCAGACTTTGTCGACTCAGAGACAGTCCTGGCTGCAGATTTCTGGATCTATTTTATTGATGGGTAATTTTAGGACTCCCCTTGATATGTCAGGGGTGCACTACACAAGGGAAGCAGCTACTTGGTTGGCAGACTACTTATGGTATGCACATTTTTTTTCCCTTAGGCTAGGCAGTAGTTTAAGGTAGTCTGAACACTCACCAGCCAATTTGCAAATAGGGAAATCATCCCATGTTCGTAGCAAAGACACTTTGACAGTCAAACTTTTATCAGTAAATTGGCCAAGTATTTGTAACATAGTTTCTGAATTTACGGACGTCTGAGTCACAGCTCTTGTACAAGATAAGTAATTTAAGTAGTAATAAACTGTTTTTTAACACTTTAAACTAATTTATTACGTTAATTATAGTGCTCTGCAAGCGTACTATTAAAGGTTTTTGTCTTACTCGCGTATTTTCACAGTAATCACGTAAAGTTCGTTTTGTTTACATATCGCGGCCAGGCCGAACTTTTGAGTTTTCAGATTAAACTTCATACCGCAATCTTAAGTGCATTTACTGATAGTTTAGTGTGCTAAATACGTTTGCTGCCCCTTTATATCTGTAGAGTATCGTCATCTCTTAAGTAATTTCCAGTAAAAAACTTCTGAACCACTGTTTACATAGTCGTGAGTAGGCCTAATTTTTCGTACACGTATTTTCATTGTTTTCCGGTAACTTAATTGTCTTTCTGTCACTAAAATCGATTTGTACCATGAGTGTAAAGTGCCTGACATGCCGTAGGATCGTTAGCTCCGGGGTCTGGTGTGATGGATGGAGTAACTTTTTTCATTGGGGCGACTGTAGTGGCGTGGGAATTGGGAAAATGAGCGAGACTCATCAGTGGTTCTGTAGGCTATGCAGTAGAGATAGGAAGATTGTGGAACAGGAGGGGAAAATTGCTGCCCTTCAGGCTGAGTTAGATGAGGCTAGGCGAGAACTGGGCAGGTTAAGGGGGGGAGAAGGGTAAACAGGGGTGGGAAGTGGCAACAGGCATGAGGAACAGGCCAAGAAATTCTTCTGACAGCTTTGTTATTAATGTACAAAATAGGTTTGACCTGTTGCCTCAGTCAGAAACTGATGAGCCTCTCACAGAAGTAGATGTAGACAGGGCTCAACAAGCTTTCAGCAGCAAATTGATTAAGAATGTAGGGAAGTCTGCAAAGAGAAAGAAAGTCTTGTTGCTAGGTAGTTCGCATGCTAGGGGTGTGGGCCAACTTCTGCAGGATGAATTAGGGTTGGATTACCAGGTCACAAGTTTTTTCAAACCTAGTGCTGAACTTGGGCAGGGCAGAGGATTTAGGTTCACTATGTAAAGGTTTTACTAAGGAAGACACCGTGGTTATTGTGGGTGGGCCAGGCAACAGTATTGACAGAGATCCGGGGTACAGCATAAAGTGTGACCTGGCAAAGATTGCATCGGCATCGAATCATACCAGTGTTGGGTTTGTGTCGGTTCTGGAGCGCCACGACCGACCTCATTTGACCTCTTCTGTCAGGAGAGTTAATTTGGAGTTGGAACGGCTACTTGGATCTGGTGCAGGGTCACACATTGGTGTGGTTCCTGTTGATTCACTCTGTAGGTGGGACTATACTAGACATGGCCTACACCTCAACAGGAAAGGGAAGGGTAAACTGGCTGGGCTGATAGCAGGAAATTTAAAGGGGGGAGGAACTACATCTCATGGTGGAAACTCTTTTTTAGTGTAAGATCAGTGTCCAGTGGGAAACTCAGCCAGGCAAGTACTAAAGATGTTAAAAAAGTTCAAGATACTCACAAAAGTAAAGTGAAAAATACTGTTAGTATATTTCATCAAAATATTGGGGGATTGCAGAATAAAATTGATGAGCTTCTGCTTTGTTTAGAAGATATAGAAACCAAGAATGTAATAGATATACTATGCCTGTCTGAGCATCACATTGTCACTGATATGCAAAAGGTTAGCATCAATGGGTACAAATTAGCTGCACATGTAAGTAGAGATAATATGATGAGAGGAGGAGTTGCCATATATGTCAAAAGCTTCCACAGTGCAAAAAATTTTGTGTAGAGCAACATATGGAAGCATGTGCCACTGAACTTAAACTAACTGATGGCACTTTCATAATTGTAACAGTGTATAGGTCCCTCTCAGGGAATTTCCAGCTATTTCTAGAAAACTTGGATGCTTTGTTGTGCTATCTGTCAGACGGGGAAGCAAATTATCATTTGTGGGGATTTCAGTGTTGATTCCCTGAAAGAGTGTAATAGGAAGAATGACCTTTTAGTATTACTCAGTTCTTTCAATTTGAGCTCCGTCATTGATTTTCCTACTCGGATAACAAAGAACAGCAGTACATTGATAGATAACTTTTTTATAGACCAAGATAAGTTTAAGGACATAAATGCTTATCCTGATGAGAATGGTCTTTCAGATCATAGTGCACAGCTTGTTACAGTACATGACATAGCTCCATGCAGTATAATAAATCAGACTTTCAAAGCAGTGCGTTCAATTAACAATATAAATATTGCAAACTTTAGGGAAAGCCTACAGCAGCTAGACTGGGATGAAGTGTATAAGGAACCCGATGCAAACTTGAAATATAACTTATTTCACAATACATTTTTAAGGGTATTTGAAAATTGTTTTCCCAAGAAAATAGTTAAACATAATTCCAAGAAAACATATAAAAAAACCTTGGCTAACTAAAGGAGTAAGAATATCTTGCAACCGTAATCTAACAGCAAGAGGGAGTACTGACCCCGAAATTGTTCAATATTATAAAAACTATTGTGCGGTACTAAGAAAAGTTATTAAAAAGTCCAGAAGCATGTGTATCATGTCTGAGATCAGTAACTCTGATAATAAAATTAAAGCAATTTGGAATATTATTGAAAGGGAAACAGGGCAACCAAGAGCACAGGAAGACTTTAGTGCAATAAAACTGAATGACAAGTGCACTAACAAACAATCAGAAATTGAAAATATTTTGAATAATCATTTTTTAAATGTTGTGGAGAAAATAGGATCTAGATCTTCACTAGAAGAGACAAGGCTATTAATAGAAGAGGCCATACCTGCGCAGTTTGAAACAACTGTAATTCCACCAACCTCTCCCTCTGAAATCAGTAAAATAATAAACTCACTGAAAAGTAAAAGCTCTTACGGAATTGATGGCATTTCCAGCAAAGTACTTAAAGCTTGTTCCCCACAGATAAGTAGGATTCTCAGCCACGTATGTAATAGCTCTTTGGAGCAGGGTGTTTTCCCTGATAGACTGAAATATGCCATTGTAAAACCATTGCATAAAAAGGGGGATACATCGGATGTCAACAACTACCGCCCAATCTCTCTTCTGACAGCTCTATCAAAAATTTTTGAGAAAGTAATGTATTCAAGAGTAGCCTCCCATATTTGTAAAAATAAAGTACTAACAAAATGTCAGTTTGGTTTTCAGAAAGGCTTTTCAACAGAAAATGCTATATATGCTTTCACTGATCAAATATTAAATGCTCTGAATAACCGGACATCACCCATTGGTATTTTTTGTGATCTCTCAAAGGCCTTTGATTGTGTAAATCATGGAATTCTTTTAGATAAGCTAAATCATTATGGTTTGAGTGGGGCAGTGCACAAATGGTTTAATTCATACTTAACTGGAAGAATGCAGAAAGTTGAAATAAGTGGTTCGTGTAATGTTAAAACAACAGCTGATTCCTCAAACTGGGGTGCTATCAAGCACGGGGTCCCACAGGGTTCGGTCTTAGGTCCTTTACTGTTCTTGATATACATTAATGACTTACCATTCCACATTGATGAAGATGCAAAGTTAGTTCTTTTTGCTGATGATACAAGTATAGTAATAACATCCAAAAACCAAGAACTAAGTGATGTAATTGTAAATGATGTTTTTCACAAAATTATTAAGTGGTTCTCAGCAAACGGACTCTCTTTAAATTTTGATAAAACACGGTATATACAGTTCCGTACAGTAAATGGCACAACTCCAGTAATAAATATAGAATTTGAACAGAAGTCTGTAGCTAAGGTAGAATTTTCAAAATTTTTAGGTGTGTCCATTGATGAGAGGTTAAACTGGAAGCAACACATTGATGGTCTGCTGAAACGTCTGAGTTCAGCTACATATGCTATTAGGGTTATTGCAAATTTTGGTGATAAGAATCTCAGTAAATTAGCTTACTATGCCTACTTTCATTCACTGCTTTCATATGGCATCATATTCTGGGGTAATTCATCGTTGAGTAGAAAAGTATTCATTGCACAAAAACGTGTAATCAGAATAATTGCTGGAGCCCACCCACGGTCATCCTACAGACATCTATTTAAGGATCTAGGGATCCTCACAGTAACCTCACAGTATATATATTCCCTTATGAAATTTGTTGATAATAATCCAACCCAATTCAAAAGTAATAGCAGTGTGCATACCTATAATACCAGGAGAAAGGATGATCTTCACTATGCAGGGTTAAATCTGACTTTGGCACAGAAAGGGGTAAATTATGCTGCCACAAAAGTCTTTGGGCACCTACCAAACAGCATCAAAAGCCTGACAGATAGCCAACTAACATTTAAAAATAAATTAAAAGAATTTCTAGATGACAACTCCTTCTACTCATTGGCTGAATTTTTAGATATAAACTAAGTAAAAAAAAAAAAAACACTTAATCATTAGTGTCATGCAATATTTTGTGTAATGTAATTTCTTGTACAGACATCTTTTATTAACCTGACACGTTCCACATCATTACGAAGTGTCGTATTCATGATCTATGGAACAAGTATTAATCTAATCTAATCTACTGCCCTCCAGGGAAGTTCTCGCACTCAGACTGTCCTTGGGCCCAAGAGCTGACTGAAACCAAAAGGAGAAATCTCGAAGATATTTAGCGAGTCATGGAATGTATATTGGAAAGACAGATTAGAACCCATAGGAGGGGAAGTGTCCATTGCAGTTGACAAAAATATTGTTCCTATTGCGGTTGAAATTATGACAGTGAAGTATCTGGTCCCATATAAAAGGTGATAGTTAAATCAAATTGACCGTTATATATTTTTACTGGCAATCTGATTAGACTGTGATATCTCTAGAATCATTCAAACAAAAAGTCTACAGTCATTAATGCATAAATACCCAGATCATGTAGTACTAGTTGGAAGCGACGTTTAACCTACCGAGTATAGACTGGGATGTCTCTGGATTCATTGTAGGGGTACAGACAGAGTCCTGTGATGTACTTTTGAACATGTTTTCCAAAAATTGTCTGGAGCAGCTAGTTCAGCAGCCCATGTGCAATTTGAAGTGTCTTATACCTTGTAGGTTCAAAGAGGTTTTTGTTATAGATGGCATCAGTATAAAGACAGGGATTAGTGAACATGATGTCATCATGGCAGCTATGGTTACTGAAGTTAATAAATCAACCACCACTGTCACACCTCAGCAAAAGATCTGGCCGAGAACCAAAGAAAATTGTGCTCCTTTGTAAAATTGCTAAGGCTTCCATCATCCAGCCACTTGTCGACCAGTCTGGTGTAGCAGTAGAAGATAGAAAAATGAAAGTCAAAATTTTAAATTTTGCGTTTAAGAAATTGTTCATGCAGGAGAATCGTACAGACATACTGTAGTTTGACCATCAAACAGACTTTGGTGGGTCAATATACTAATAAGCAGTCCAGGCGTAGAGAAACAACTGAAAGAGTTGAAAAAAAGTCATTTTCCAGGTCCGGATAGAAGCCCAATTTGGTTTTACAAAGATTACACTAGGGCACTAGCTCCCTACTTAGCATGCATATATCGTGAATGTCTCACCCAGTGCAAAGTCCTAAGAGACTGGAGAAAAGTGCTGGTGATACTTATGGATAACAAGGGTAGAAGAATGGACCCACAAAAATTACACTCAAGTGTTTTTACCAAATCACTTATGATGTTTCAAGTGGCAAAATTATGTTCACTGTACACTTTTGCGTAAAGATCATGTTCCTTGCATTACACGTGATCAAGCAGCTTGTGGCTCAGATGTAGGCTGCATATCCCTGCTAATATCTGGTAATTGTTTAGGCAAACACTCAGTTTGAGTGACTTATGTCCAGCCTATGTCAAAGGGCAGAAACTACAAGAAATAATAGTTATAAAAGGTGCTATGTGATGAGGTAACAGCATAATTCAAATACATATAGCGTGTATCATTTCTAACCTAATGTTTCCCATTGTGAAACAGTGTCAATATCATTGCAGGTGCAAACTGTCAATGTATCAACAGACATCTGTTCTTGCCACTGTACATGCCAATCTGCATGTGATAGTTTGCCTGTAGCAGATGTTGTGAGACCGTATATGCTCCCTCCCCTCCTCCAAGGGGAAAGGGGCCACGATTTCTACTACAATGGTTAGTTCATTCAATTTTTCTTCACATATCACCTGAAAGGAAGGTTGTTCCAAGAAAGAAAAGAACAAAGGCAATAAAACAGGGTTTAAAACATAAGAGATGAAAATACCAGCTATCTCTAATGTTGAAGAATGGGAAATTGACGTTGTTTGCTTAAAAGAACCATTAAGTTGGTATAGTCGACTTCCGATGTCGTTGGAGTCTTGTCAAAGATGCAAAGAGAGAGGAAAGAATAAATATACCAGTAGATGATTGAGTTACTGTGGAGCCATATGACTGGCTTCAGAAATTGGGGGGGGGGGGGGGGGGGGAGGGGGGGAACTTCAGTTCCTAGAAAAAAAAAATAACTGTGTGTCTAAGAGATATATATTAAGTTTTCTTCTGTCACTAAGATAAGGGGATGTCATTCCCTCAGAAAGAATAACTTACATGGTGAAATGGCCAAGGCACAAGAAGCAGTGCTCATATGTGATATGCCCATCATTTGTCACCATAACCGCCATGTTACAGTTGGTAGACGTTGCAGTACATGTGTCATTTCGGATGCCAGTGTGCTCCAGTTGTTTGTGAAATAACAGAGACATTACACCATGAGGCACTCACAGAACTGTATGATGACTACTCTCTGGGAAAAGTGACTTGCTCATTAGCTGTCATTTAGGAAAATGAAGTTGTCAAAGTAACATCAAAGGAAATAGCCCAGATCTTGACACATACTTTTAAAACATGTCTCCTTCCATAAGTGCAGTTCAGGTTGCTGGGCTATCTCATCTGACAACTGAAAACAGTAGAAGCATTTATAGGAATGATCATCTTTTCCCCCTCGTAACTGGATTTAGAATGAAGAGGCTATTTTGTAATAATGATGGTCACATACCCTATTTCATTATTGATGAAAAGCAAATAAGGTACGCAAGTAAGTATAAAAGTACTAAAAAATATACCATCCTGTGAATAAATTCCTGTTTCCTAAGAACTGAAAGTAGTACATAAGCAATAATATTTCCATAGGCATGCAATTCATGCAGTTATTAGTAATGAAAAAGTACAATGGATTTTGAGTAATCTATGTACAGTTATAGGTTTATGTGTACTGTTATAAGAATAATTTAATTTTTCAAATTACAATGCAGATGGATTAAACTTTTTATTTTGATCTACCATTCAGTGCTGTGCAGATGAGGAGTGGGGTGACTGGAAACCACATTTGGCAATGATATTATCAAATTCGACGCAACGACCAGAACTCGACCATAAAGCAATTACTACTCTTGGAGACACTTTAGGTACCCTTTGGAACTTTATTTACAATTCTTGTATATCTAATAAGTTCCTTTGTTTTGTGATTTGTTTAATGTTTTTGATCTAATGCTTTCTCACTGTTTCCAGGAGCCAGAGGTTGCCTCCATGCAGCGCATTTTTGTTATCTCATGGCTCAGCTCCCATTTGGTATTTATTCCAACAAAGCTTCAAAACTTGTTTTGATTGGCTCTTCCCATGTAAAACCATTCATGGAGTTTGCCACTAATGAAGCTATTCAAATGACAGAAATATACATATACGCATGCCAACTAGCAAATACAAATTTTGAACTACCACAATTCGAGGTACATGTTATTCTCATCTTTGTAAACTTTCATTTTATTGATTAATGGGAGAAACCTTCATTAAAAGATGGATATTAATAACTTCTGTCAGTATCAGGCATACTCTAATTATTACTACAGCCACAAATCCATAGCCTTTCTTAAAATATGTGGTACTAACATCATCATGATGTATTTTCTGTAACTGTTGTTCAGTAGTGCAAAGGAGACACGTTAAGTAGCAGACAGGTACCTCATGCATACGACTGCCAACTCTGGCATCTTGGGTAGAGATGCTTGAAGTGGCGGTCACATGTGCATGAGGAGTGGTTGCTTGTGTGTATGAATGATGTGTGTCTCTCTTTTACTGATGAAGGCTGTGACTGAAAGCTTTATGAAAGTGTCGTTTTAATTGTGCCCGTCTGGAACTTAATGTATCTTCTTTACAGTAAGTAGCAGTCTGTCTTTTCTTACATTGATATTCCTATGTGGAGTTTCATTGTTTAATGTTGTTCATTGTGTGTCATTGTCAGGAATCTCTCTTATTAATAAATTGTCATCATCAGGGAAAACAAGTGACATTCCACAGGTCAGAATGTGAAATGTTTGATCCCTTAATTGAGCAGGTAGGTTAGAAAATTTGAAAAGGAAAGTTGATAGGTTGAAGGTAGATGTAGTAGCAATTAGTGATGGTTGGTGGCATGTGGAACAGGACTTCTCATCATGCAATTACAGGGATATAAATAGAAAATCAAATTAGGTAATGCTGGAGTAGGGACAGCAATGAATAAGAAAATAGGAGTATGGATAATATGAACAGCATAATGAACACATCATCATAGCCAAGACAGGCAGGAAACCAGCATCCATCATAGTAGTACATGTTTATATGCCAAGTAGCTCCACAGATGATGAAGAGATTGAAATAATGTATGATGAGATGCCATTATTCAGACAGTTAAGGAAAAGAAAAATTTAATTGTGATGCGTGACTGGAATTCAATAGCAGAAAATGGAAGTGAGAGAAAAATAGTAGACTATGAACTTCGAGAACGGAATGAAACTGGAAGCTTTCAGGTAGAATTTTACACAGAAGAAACTTAGTCATCACTAATACGTGTTTTAAGAAACATGAAAGAAGGTTGTATTGTATACATGGAAGAAACATAGTGACACTGTAAGATTTCAGATTGATTAAATAGTGGTAAGACAGTGTGTTCAAACCAGATTTTAAATTGTAGGTTTTTTCCAGGGACAGATGTGGACTTTGGCTACAATTTATTGGCTGTAAACTGTAGACAAAAACTGAAAAAAATGCAAAATGATAGGAAATTAAGGAGATGGGGACCTGGATAAGTTGAGAGAACCAGAGGTTGTTGAGAGTTTCATAAGAGCATTGAGCGACACTTGACTTGGCACAAATTGAATGAATAGTGTAAAAGTGGAATGGGCACCTTTGAGAGATGAAATGATGAAGGCAGCAGAGGATCAAATAGTTAAAAGGACAAAGGCAGTAGAAATCCTTGAATATCACATGAGATACTGACTTTTATTGATGAAAGGAGAAAATATAAATATGCAGCAAATTAAGCAGGCGAAAGAGAATACCTATAGAAAAATTAAAGAGGCCTTGAGAGAAAAAGAGAGGCAGCTGTCTGAATATCACCAGTTCAGACAGGAAACCAGTACTAAGCAAAGAATAGAAATGTGGTAGAAATATGTAGAGGAACTATGCAAAGGAAATGAACTCGAAGGCGAGTTTATAGAAAAGGAAAAGGAAGTAGATAATAAATGAGATGGGAGATATGATACCACAGAAATAATTTCGCAGAGCACTAAAATATGTAAGTCAGAACAAGACATGCGGGAGAGATGACATTCCATCAGAACTACTAATATCCTAGGGAGAGTTGGCCATGACAGAACTATTCCATCTGGTGTGCAACGTGCATAAAACAGGCAAAACACCATCAGACTTTGAGAAGAATGTAATAATTCCAATTCCAAATAGAGCAGGTGGTTACAGGTGTGAATATTACTGAACTGACAGTTGAATTAGTCATAACTGCAAAATACCGAGACAAATTATTTACAGTGGGTGAAGCCCACCTCAGAGAAAATAAATTTTGGCTCCGGAAAAGTGCAGGAACATGTGAGGTGATACTGGCCGTACAATTTATCTTAGAAGATGCTAGAATAAACTCTTTAGCTAGGGTAAAATATAGGAAAGTGAAAAGATTATGCAATTTACACAGAAACCAGGCAACAGTGATAAGAGTTAAGTGGGGTAGGACATCAAACGGTCTGACTTCGACTTGGAGCAGGAGAGGTGCCACAGGACATTTTATTTTCTACTGTCTATACTTTTACAAATGAATTCATAATATGTCAGCATGACCAGGAAGGATTTGGGATTCACACTCATAGCAGTGGAAGTTCAAAAACATAACAAAATAATTTTTTTACAGGTGAAATTTCATCATTTTTTCACTTACTATTGGCTGCATTTGTTGCTATAGTTACATTTTTCTTCACACGCAACAGAGATTCTTTGACGAATTTTGCACAGCATACAAACCATACTTTACAGGCGTATGAAACTAGTATTTTCCAAATCTATTAAAAACTGTGGTAAAAATTGAGATAATTAACTACAAAATTTGACTTTTTTCTAAACGCAAAGTTTAAAACGTAACAGCTCATTAATTTTTTCATAAATTAAATAGATTCTAAAGTTTCAGACACCTGTAAGCATGTTTTGTATGCTGTGCAAAATTCATCGCACAGTCTCTTTTACTTATAAAGAAAAGTGTACCTATAGCAACAAATGCAACCAACAGTTAGTAAAAAATGATGAAATTTCACATGTAAAAAAAATATTTCGTTATGTTTTTGAACTTCCGATGCTACGAGTGTGAATCCTGAATCCTTCCTGGTCATGTTGACGAAGTTTTATGAATTTACTTATAAAAGTATAGACAGTGGAAATTAAAATGTCCTGTGGTGCCTCTCCTGCTCCAAGTCGGCCCATTTGACGTCCTACCCCCTTTAAAGGGCATGAAAGGGAAACAATAAGAAGGGAGTAAGGCAATATTGTAGCCTGTCCCTGATGTTATTTAATCTGCACACTGAGCAAGCAGTAAAGAAAACCAAAGAAAATATTGGAGAATACTGAACAGTATTGGGGAGAAGCTCATTTGTGGCACAACTTGCCTAAATAAGAGCTCAGTCGAAATTTGTCAGTTTGGTAGTGGAGGGAAATATGGGGGTGGACGATAAAGGCTGCATAGGGAGACAGCGAAATGAATACAGTAAGCAGGTTCAAATAAATGTAGAATGCAGTAGTTATTTGGACATAAAGGGGCTTGCACAGGATTGAATAGCATGGAGAGGTGCATCAAATCAGTGTTCAGACTGAACACAACAACAACAATAATAAATATTGACTTCATTGATTGTATTGTTGACTGTGAAAGCTACACTACTTGCTTGGGACAGACTAGCATTGAGAGCTATGAGCACAATGTAGGAAGACAGGCACGTACGTACGTGTGTGTGTGTGTGTGTGTGTGTGTGTGTGTGTGTGTGTGTGTGTGTTGTGGACCTATTCTGTGTGTATCTGTCAACGACACAGCATTTCTGCCTTTAGGTGAGTTGTCTCCTATATTTCTAAATAATTTACTATAAACATGTCACTGTGCTTCCACGTCAAAGCGCTTCTGTGTCACACGTCACTGCAAACACTTCCACAGATCCCGTCACTGCGAATACCCTATCCGGCAGTCACAGCCACAGGTGAGGTCATTAGCAAAACTTGTTTGGGGCTGATCGACTTGAAGGTAGCTTGTAAAAGTCCTGGTGATGGAAGAAATTTTCGCCTAGTATTTGGCTTGCAGGGGGAAAAGAAGTGCTGGTACAAAATTCCTGGTCACGAGACTTAGTGGTAGTGTGCTGTCTTAAACTCAAAATTTTTCCACAATGTCTTATGGCGCGAGCACGTGATGCTGTAAATAGTGATCCACCCAGCGAATATGGAATTAAACCCCAGCAGCCTCCTTGCAGCTGTTACAGAACTGTGCGCTGACATTGGCTTTCACCTCAGTGTAGTCTGTCTTTCCTAATCTGCAGCAGCATGTACATTACACCTAACTCCACACACATTTGTCACAGTCATCTACACTTCTCAGATTCACTTAAGACACAGCCCTGCTACTTTACAAAGGAAAAATGTCATTATGTGTAATAAAAAAAGAAAACATTTCAAATTGCGTGGTTGAACCAAATCCGTGGGGATCTCCCAGCCCGGAATGCCATATAGAATATATTGTTACCCTGCACAGTTTTCTTAAATAGAGGAAAATTATTTGTTTATTTAAACCCACAGTTCAGCAGTCGGTGTCACGTAAAGTTCGTATACATAATTAGCCTCAAAACTGCAGTAATGTACAGTCTTGATCCTCTGGTTAGCTACTTGGTGAAATTTAGCACTGGCTTTCACAGTTTATGTGACTTGGCGCACTGAACCTAATTTTCCTCACTGTTGGGGCCACATCTGCCCCACAGCTGATGTCTGTCGGCAGGACAGTTCTTTTTCTATATTACTTAGTTTTCACTCTGTCTGAGACTCATAAGTTCACATAGACAATTTTTTCTCAGCATTATTCCATGTAAGAAGAAAGGAAAATACACACAAACTAGTGAAACAAATATCTCCCCTCCTCCTTGCAACAGGTGGTCGCCCTCATCCTAGAGTCTGAGTGACCTGCCCTTTGGGTTTTTTTTTTTTAAATACCCTTCCCCAACCCATCCATTGTTGCTCCTCCTTGACAAAGGAAGTAACAGTTTGAGAAAGTAGGATAATTCCTTCTGTTTATTGGCAGTACTAAAAATGTTACATTCTGAAGGTAAGTAATGGCAAGCATTTGTGTCTCATAATTTTAAATTTTTTTCTTTCTGTACATTATAACATTTTTTAAGCTACCTAGCTGAAGGATACCTACACATTGTACCTATAAATCCTAAACGAGCAAATAGTACCTTCACTATACAAAGTAGTACATGAAAAAAGTGGTATGGAGGTGGGTACCAGTGTAAAATTTCACATCAGTAATTGAAAGAAATAAGTATTATTCAAGTATTTGGCTTATTGTGAACTAAGAGGAACATGGGCATTAAAAGCAACAAACAAGAAAATTCTACTGAACATGGGAATTGAGAAAGGGGCAGTTAAGCTGCTGGAGGCCACTTCCTTTCTTTGTCTTTGCTAATTGAACTGGCATCTAGTTAACTTCGCCAGCTTTGTCTTTTTTTTTAAGTAAAGGCAGATTAGATGTAATTGAGGACATTTATTTTTAGGGAGCTAGATTACACAGTATGGTGAAAGGAAGGAAGATGTTATTGTATAAAGTTCATAGTGCAAAGTTTTTTGTTGTTGCACATTATACACAAATTTTTCTGCAATGAGATATTGATAACATTGAGATATTCATAATGATATAGCTTATTATTTTATGAACTGCTTTGGTTTAAGGATAGTATCTAATACCCATATTATTTGTGTTGCAGGCATACAAATTACTATATGCACTTCGTTTAGCTGAGAGAGGCATGGTTACAGAAGCAATACATTACATAGAAGTTTTGGCAAACACAGTTATGCAGTCAACCATTCAGTATCCTCTATCATTCTTAAAACAAATATATGATGCAGGCAACCTTTTGAAATACAGTGACCCTGTTTATACTAGTGGAGTTGAGGACAACACTGAAAGAGATCCTGCTTGGTTGCAAGAGTTGGAGAAATTTATCTTGAACTATGGAGTAAGTAACAATTTGTGTGTGTGTGTGTGTGTGTGTGAGAGAGAGAGAGAGAGAGAGAGAGAGAGAGAGAGAGAGAGAGAGAGAGAGAGAGAGCATGCACATGTGCCCACCCATACACCACGGTTTGCTGTATTACATTTTGGTAAATTTAAATTGCTTTTGTAATACACTCACTTTTCATTAGTCCCACATTTCATTGGATATTTTTTTTTTTTTTCTTATCTGTGCCCACATGCCACCTTACATTGTGGACAGAGGATACGTCTGCTCTACTATAATTTTCCCCCTTCTCCATTCTATTATCGAATGATATCTGGGAAGAATGACTGTTGGGTGAATGAACTCACTTCTGCATTTTTTTTTTAATCATTGTAATATACCATGTCTGTCCAAAAAGTTTCTAGGCTAGATAGATAAAAATAGAGAAATCATGATTTTAATGCTTCGAGTGTTCTACATAGTTCACCACCATCTAATTTAGTATAACACACAGAATATTCATACAATCATGTGAACAGTAAGAAAATTCTTTCTTGGTGTTGTCATTCAACTTGCACATCACATTGGCAAGAATGTTGGTTATTTCATCAAAGTGTTGACCCTTCATGTGAATTTCTGCACCTAGTTGTTGAGTAGTAGGTTCATACTGGTAACAGCAGACCTCATCACAAATGATAATTTTTTGTTTTTCCCCCAGAAAAGAATTATCCACTTCTGTATTTCAATCAATTCATAGCTTGTGTCAATGTGACGTTTTTGTTCAGGAGTCAAGGTGTGTGGGACAAACTTTGCACACACTTACTACTACTTCAAAATATTCTGATGAATGTCTTTAACACTTGATATAGAGATGTTACTCTGTTGTGATGTGTGACATAACAACACTCACACTACAGATGCACATCCCACTGCTTAGTGGTGCGTGTTTGGTCGAATGCACATCCGTTGTTAATTCAAGCTGCCACCATAGTTACTGTGCCGATGTCCCTTACATGCCAGGAATAAAATCAGTCTTGGAAGTTTTTGGATGGATGGTGTATATGACTTACTTCTTGCAGTTTATTATGTATTGTGGTCAGTGAGAACACTTAGTCATTAATGTCGATCTCACTATGTGTATTTTAGGACTTGAATATATTCAGCTATTAAGGCATTAGTGTGTGGCAAATCCAACACGAGATATTTGCAACTGATGCCAAATACATAACACTGTATAAATTTAAGATTAAATCCTTCTCAAATTAACTTTGAGGTTTCTTTTTTTAGTTAGTAATCTTGTCCTAGATTTTAGGTATATAATATAACTGTATTTGGAATGGTTAGATTTATAACATAATGTTGTTTCAGTACAATTAAACACTGCTGATTGACAGGTGGACACAAGGTACAAAGAACTCTAAGGCACTCCAGTATTTAACATCACCTAAATTACATTCTTGTCCTCATTCGTAAACTCAGCAGTGCATCACTGTTCAAGAGTATGCCATACAGTATACAGTAATTTTATATTAATTCAAGTTAATGTGTCTCCATATTAGTAAGAAAGTATGCAGTTATGATTGGGATTAAATTGACAGATGATTGCATGATGCAGTGAGGAAGCATATGTTGACAATGTCTAGTAGACAGAAGTAATAGTTTTACAATGTGTAACCTAATCATGTGACCCAGCATTTAGACACTTCCTGCACTTTTATCAATTTATTCGAACATTCACTGTGTAACTACAAGATATCAATGCTTGCCAAGCATAGAAATTTTGCTTCTAGCCTCTGAGTTGTGCACATTGGGGAGATTGTAGCCAGTGTACAGACAGACATTTATAAAGTGAACAGAGTGACACTGCTGGGCAGTCAGTAATGTGTAATATAACTGTGAATGGGAGGAATGTTATAAAACATCTGAGTGAGGATGGTAGTATTATCATTCTCCCTGCTAACAATGCTCATGTAACAGTAATTATGAATGAATGTGCCCAACTACAATACTGAGATTACCGAGTTATTAGATCAGCAGACATGTATAAGTGGAGTAAGTAAGGATCCCATCAACAAGGTTTTTGTAACTGCTGTGCAGTTGATAAAGAGGTTCTCAATTGGACTGAGTACTCAGGCTTGTTCGGTTCAGTTGTGTTGCCACCAAGGTTATCTGGATAGCCAAAAATTCACAAAAAATTCATTGAGCTAACATCTGAAATAATTGCTGTTGGTTCACCCACCTAGCAGACTACCAAGTTATTGGCAACACGTTTACACCATGTATGAGCTTACCAGACTTTTACTTCAATAATTAATCATACTTTATCAACAAGTTAGGTGGAATAGTCATCTAGGTGGAAGATATGTTGTTCAGATTAGATGCAGTATCACTGTTTAGTATGGTTTTGCGTAATGGAGTGTTGGAACAATGGAATCAGATTTTAATGCTGGAGACCTGGTTAAATAATGTCTCATCATCACATGTTGTTGTTGTGGTCTTCAGTCCAGAGACCGGTTTGATGCAGCTCTCCATGCTACTCTATCCTGTGCAAGCTTCTTCATCTCCCAGTACCTACTGCAACCTACATCCTTCTGAATCTGTTTAGTGTATTCATCTCTTGGTCTCCCTCTACAATTTTTACCCTCCACACTGCCTTCCAATACTAAATTGGTGATCCCTAGATGCCTCGGAATATGTCCTACCAAGTGATCCCTTCTTCTAGTCAAGTTGTGCCGCAAATTTCTCTTCTCTCAATTCTATTCAGTACCTCTTCATTAGTTATTTGATCTACCATCTGATCTTCAGCATTCTTCTGTAGCACCACATTTCGAAAGCTTCTATTCTCATCTTGTCTAAACTATTTAGCGTCCACGTTTCACTTCCATACCTGGCTACACTCCATACAAATACTTTCAAAAAGGGCTTCCTAACATCTAAATCTATACTAGATGTTAACAAATTTCTCTTCTTCAGAAACCCTTTTCTTGCCATTGCCAGTCATCACCACATCCTTTGAACCAAATGACCAGTTTTATGAACAGGTGGAGGACATGTCTATGGGGAGCCCTTAAGAAGCTTGTTGGTAGCCAGTTTCTTAATTGAAATAGTCAAGGAACGGGTACTGCCAAAAAACAAAATTTCTGTTATGTGGCTGGTAAATTTTTGTTGTGGAGACATGGCAAAGAGGAACTTACTCATTTTCATTGACACCTTAAGGAGATTAATCCAAGGCAGGGTAGATGGCAGATTGCATTTTCTGGGTTGTTAGTCTTCAAGAAAAATGATAACTTCACCCACATAATATAAGGAAATTCTACACATACAGCATGGTATATACACCAGCATTCAATGTTGGCGAGTAAAGCAAGAAACATCTATGAACTGGACTGCTCAACCCAATACTGGAATATCTCACCGGTAGGTTGCCGAAAAATAGTTATTCTCCATTTTCATAAAAAGACCATTAAAAATTATAGTGATGCTTAACCTCCTGTAAAATCAGAGGTTTTCACACTATTCACTAAATACATGACTGACTGCATACAAAAGATCCTTAAGAAATGAAATATCACCATAGTCTTCAAACTCATTCAAAAGATAGAGGAAGAGCTAAGATTGGTCTGAAAACCACTGGAAAAAGCAGGAATTAGCAGGCTACCACATAGCTGTGGACATGTGTACATGACTACTACAAAAACAGTGGTGAGAGAACTATTAGAACAACACAAGGGCAACTAAGGAAGGGCAGAAACTTACAAAAGAGCATAAGTTTCATAACAACTAAAACAATAATAATATGAGTAGTGCACTGTTGATTCCTATATCATGAATATTCTGGCATTGGCTAGTACGTCTGCAAAATCAAATATTTTTGTATACAGTTCAGTTGAAACCTACATGCCTTCGACAGCAACATACATATGCTGCAAAATACTATGAAGTGCATGACACAAGATAACATTTTACCACTTATTAAGGATTCTTCCCATTACAATCATGTATGGAGCATAGGAAGAATGACTATTTAAATGCCTGTGTGTGCTCAGTTTTTATACATACTCTTGTCTTCATGGTCTGTACCGATATAATACATAGGTGACTGAAGGGCATCTGTAGAGTCTTCACTTAATACTGTTTCTTAAAACTTTTGAAGTAGGCTTTTGTAGGATAATTGGCATATATCTAAAGCATCTTCCAGTTCAGCATTTCCACGACGATCTCCCATGAGTAAAACAAGCCTGTGACCATTCATGCTGCCCTTCTTTGAATATGTTAAATAACCCCCATCAGTGCTATTTGGTGCATGTCCCACACACTACGGAACTAAATCCAGTGTTTTGTAGGCAGTCTCCTTTGTAGAGTGATTACATTTGCAAAGCCTGCCACCAGTTTACCTTCAGGAATTATAGCAAAATTTCTAATGAGAAACTTCACTGACACCAATCTAACTGCTGCTGTGAGAACTCTTGTTAGCACATTGATGCACAGGTTACAGAGCAAGATGGATAATATTGTTGAAATTACCAATTGCACTTGTAATTCACTAATTGAAGCTCACTCCAAAATGTATTGCAAAGCTTTTAATTGTGGGGTCTTGCCCACTCGTCTCGTAAGGGGTGCCTAAGAGATGCTGCATTCTTGGAATGCTGTACAACAATCAAGCAAATGACATTAATAGTTTTATTTTAGTAAAGCAGATTTGACAATACTTAACTTGAATGTACTAAAAGTTGTCGCAAGCAACGGGTGACAGGTAAAATAATTCAGAGTCCTTAGCTATATGCAATGTTCCTGCTATTTTGACACACAGTTTGTGGAGCACTAATAACGGTTCTCGTAGCACTCTCTGCTAGGCTGTCCTAATACTCTGCGAATACTCCACTACAGTCCGGCTGATGCTGGCAGGAGTGGTGCTTATATTCATTTCTTCCAGCGGTCACTCCTATCGTCGCATGGTCCTTGCCAGTGGGCTATTCGCTGATGTCGGTGCACCGTGTTCTTTGGTCTTGTGGTTTTCCTCTTTGTTCCGTCACTTGTGGTTACGCCAGAACATTCCTCCTTCACAAAGCAATGGACTGTCGTCATGTAAAGGAGTGTGACTCTGATGGGAGATGCAGGAGTGTAGGTGCAACGTTGGGCCAGAAGCTATGGCTTCAGGGAACACCAAGCTTCTGGCCATATCCTGCCAACCAGCCTGCGCTCTTGCGGAAACGTCCCCTGGAAAATGACCAGAAGGGTACACATCCACCTGCGGTGTGGGTGGGTCCAGCTCCATCGGTAGGTTGAGCGGAGGCGGAGGTGAAGGCTCCATCCCCATGTGGTCGTACCATGGTGTCATGACGATACCCTCTGGTGGCTGCTGTGGCTGCCTTCTGGACCCATGAATCTAGGGGAAAAGAGATTGAAAGAACATTGTGTACACGACAGAGGCGAAGTTGATTTTGATGTTGATGTTGGCACTGCAAGCCATCTGGACTTGAAATCAGATACATGCAAGTGCCAAGTCGACGGCCTCTCTCACCTTGCACCCACCATCTGCTGCCGCTAAAAACCCTGTAAGAAAACAATATCATGTGGTGCAAGGCGATACCTGCAGCCTTCCTGCGGTGCCGGATGCTGAGGAGGGTGGAACAGCGTCCGATGGCGGCGGCAGTAAAGCAATTCCGCTAACGGTGGTCCATCTCACGGGTGCGAACTATACTAGGCAAGAAACAGTTGCAATGTTTGATCCCTGGTGTGTACAGAGCAAAGTTTGGTCATCTGCTGCTTGAAGGGTCTGACAGAACGTTCTGCTTGGCCATTTGACTGTGGGTGGAATGGTGCACTAGTTAGATGCTGTATGCCATTGCATTCGCAGAATGTTTCAGATTATTGGACGTGAAGTGAGGTCTGTTGTCTGACACTATTATTTCAGGTAAAGTACATGGACACAGCAAAAGAGAACTTGTCATACGAGTCAACTGTAATCAATCAACGGGTGTTCCTTAAAGGTCCCTTAAAGTCTGTGTGCACGCGTTGCCACGGTGATTGCGACTTAGGGGAAGCAGAGAGTTTTTGTGGTGGTGCAGACTTGTTTTCCACACAGGCATGACACTGTGACGTCATCTGTTCTATTTGGGTGTCTATACCCTGCAAAGTACAGTGTCAATGCCCTAACTGTTTTGTACAAATAATCCACCAGTGTCCTTGATGAAGTAACTGCAACACTTCTATTTGTGAAACTTTAGCGATCTATGCACATGACTGTCCACTGTCATTCTGAACAAGAACAACACCTTTCTGTACAGGGAGGCTGTGCTGATGTGCAAAGAATCGGTGCACTACAGCATTCTTTCTGCTGTTCAACGAGTGAGGCCAAGATGTGTGAATGTAGTTGAGCAAAATGTTGAAATCTGAATCATTTTCCGTGGGCTGTGCAAGTTGTCAGTAGTTTAGCGGAAAAGGTTGAAGCAATTCTGAATCCTGAGCACCGATGTGACAACAAGATGCAGCAGAAGTGTCAAAGTCTGTATCAGGGCCAGCTGGAAGACATGAAACTGAAACATCTGCATTAGTTGTGTGGCTTCTAATGCTTGCAGCTGCAACACCTGAGCAGGGGACATGACAGGTGGGGTGGGCATTTTGGAAGACACAAATGCGAAACAGACAAAGTAATTACAAAAGCAAAGAAATTTTCTGCAATGCCCACCTGAAAACATGGATTAGCAAAAACTACAAGGAACTGTTAATGCAAAGAAAATCCCATGTAAAGGAAAGAAAATAAAAAAATTAAGGCGCCAGCACAATATAAACGAAAAGTTTGTGGCAGTCAGGAACGGGTTTTGGCAGATTCTCCTCGCCGAATGTTGGGGTCTTGCCCACTTGTCTCATATAGTGTTCCTAAGGGGTGCTGCATTCTTGGAATGCTAGACAACAATTCCAGCAAATAACAATTAATACTCGTATTTCAATAAAGCAGATTTGACAAAACTTAACTTGAATGTACTACAAGTTGCGCAAGCGATGGGATACAGGCAATATAATTCAGAATCCTTAGCTATATGCAATGTTCCTGCAATTTCGACACACAGTTTGTGGATCACTAATAATGTTTATCATAGCACTTTCTGCTAGGCTGTGCTAATACTCTGTGAATACTCCACTAAAGTTCGGATGAGGCTGGCGGTAGCAGTGCTTATATTCACCTCTTGCAGAGGTCGCGCCTCTCGTCACGCTGTCCTTGTCGGGAAGTTATTGGCTGACGTTGCTGCACTGCCTTCTCTGGTCTTGAATTCTTCCTCTTAGTTCCAGTGCTTGTGGTTACACCAGAACATTAATGATTGAAGAACCAGTCATTAAACAGTGTGTGTTACTTCACGAGTTCAGACTGTCCACTTTACCCTGGCATATCATCTCTCACCAAAGCTGGAGTGTCACTCCATTGTTGGATAGGATTTTGGAGTGCGAATGGAAAGCTAAATGAATGTAACTAATTCCATTATGGAAAAAGGACACAGGAAAGCTCTCTTTATAGCATAATCTGGCCATTTCGCCATGGTCAAAAACATTACCCATGGACCTTGTTCTGTCAATCTATCATTGCCAACTTAATCATAGACTTCCATATCACAAAACATCCTTTAACAATTTTTATTCACCAAAACACATTTTATGTAATGAATAGTGTGCACAGGCACAATTTCCTAATTGTAAGTTGGTAATACCAATATTATTACTTTCTGTTTAAGAAAAAAAATATTTTTTTATTCCTTTAAAAAGTTGCACAATATTTCATCCAGCAACTTTTACATGACTATGGATGTTTGCTCAAAATGTACTCAGCTCAGAGAGAGAGAGAGAGAGAGAGAGAGAGAGAGAGAGAGAGAGAGAGAGAGAGAGAGATTTTACCACATACACACAAGAACCAAAACAAATTTATTTTAAGTGTGCAGTACCACTGTTTCATCACAGTTGGCAAAACATCTCACCAGTAAAAGGATTTACATAATTTAAATACAATCAGCTTTAGAGATATGACTATTCTACTTATTGTGAGCCAGCAGTGAGGCCCACAAAAAACATGTTGCAAAAATCCGAGCATCCAGGACTAGAGGATCCTTCTTTCAGGAAAAGAGATGATTATGTTGGCAGAATAAGACAGGTAGAGCGTGCGCGCATATGCTGATAATGTAAGAACTACACCTTAGAACAGCAGTTATGGAGTTAACTGCATATCAGCTAGCCGTGGCAGTCATGGTCTCAACTGTATGCTCAAACTCACAGTCAGCATGCATCAGTTGTGTGCAGTCTGAATGTAGCTTTAAATGACTGTATTTTTGCTATATTTGCCAGAACCAATGCTCAAAGTTAATATGGGGCAACAGTTTCCTTATAAAAATGAATGACGTCGAACAAAACTTAGTTTGGATGATGAACCAAAACACACGTTTTATTCCTTCTTCTGTTTACTAAGTCAATTTTTTAAATTTTTTTTTAAATTTAAAATCCTGAACAGAACAGTTTTTGCTTTATGGTCATTAAAGCCAAATAAAACAACACAAAAACATAGTTTATTCAGTTCATAATAAACCTATATAATTTTTTATTTCTATCACACATATTTAGTTTGCTGATTTTACTTGTATTTTTAACTTTACACCAAAAAGATAGATCTGCGGTCTATATATGTACTGTACTTTCAACCACAAAGTTCTGAAGTAGTTGCTTGCTTTGGGGTGCATAATGGGATGAATTGGTAATCTTGATTTCATATGGAGTAACGAGCAACATAGTATATTGAAATACTGAAGCTAACTCTGTAGGAGTGCAAAAAAACTAGATTTGGGTTGGAAACAGCGACACAGAAAGTATCCACCACCACACACCATATGAAGGCTTGCAAAGCTTTGCTTTATGCACAAATAAAGGAATATTCTTCCTGTACATCACTCCAAACAGCTGAAGACGCACCAGTCTTATGAAGTACTAAAAGCCATCTTATTGCAAATAAAATCATTACAGTGAAGGCACTTCCAGAAGTTTCTAAAATTTGTGACCTAATCTCTGTTATAATATCAAATTTTCAGCCTTCTCTGTGTAGTGATACAGTCACAGTAATTTGTCCACAGTCAGTGTCAAATTGTCTTTGTCCCAGAGCACTTCTTGTCAGTATCAAATACACATTCACATAACAATTGTAACCACAGAATAATGAAAGAAAAATAGAATACCCTAAGAGCTTAATACTTTTTGTGCTCCTAAAGTGAATGACTGCGTAAGTTTTATTTATTTCATACAGTGTTTCATTTTGAATAATTATAACTAAGAGTCTGACTGCCTTAAAATATATCATGGTTCTTCAAATATAGAGTGATGCACAATGTATTTCAGTTTTTGAAGATAATGTACTGGAAATAAATATGTCATTGCATTTTATTTTCTGGGACCTCTGTAAAATATTCCCAGGCTCACACTATCTTCCTTGTTGCCAAAAGTATGCAATGCTGATGAAATGAATGAATTTTTCTCACATGTTGATTGTCATTGCAGGTCTAAGAGATTTAGCATGTGCTATTCATTGTGAATAGGAGGCCATACCTGTTTATGGCTTAGCTTATTGGCACATTACACAAATTATGTGAGCCTGTTGCTGTCATCAGATGCTGATTGACACGAAATAGTTGTGTTAGACGTGTGCTTACGTTCTTGAGAGTCTTGTGAAAGACACCAAGAAATTCTTGAATTTCCCCAGACTTGCTCTTATTTCCTGTTTCTACTTTTACAACTTGTTGGCCTGTGTAACAAAAATGTATATCTAGAATACAGCTAATATGTAAGTTCCAAACTACAAATTCAAAGGTTTCGAATTCAGCTGTGGATCAGTCCTAAGATTTTTATCTGTCACTTTTACTTCTTTTACCTCTGGCAATGAATGCTAATGTGAAAAAATCTGAGTGTCACCGTGGTTTGGAGTCCACTTTAAACTGTAGATTCTCCTGTAACTGGCTGGAGAGTCAGTTCAGAGATTGGAGGAAGAAAAGTGCATATTACCATGTTGTTCAGACCACCCTTCATGTTGATGACAACTGTACCATTTATACAACATGGTCACAAATGGTCTGAAAAGCTTGTAAGGATGTTGCAGTGTATGTTGTGTTGAGCAGCAATCACTAAGAAAAAAATTCAGTATGTTGTGCCTTTTCCAAGTTCATTAAGATTGAAGTGAGCCAATCAGGCCATTTGTGCATTACATTCAAGTAGCCTACCAGATACAGTTTTGCCTAATGTGTTCTTCGTTCAGTTTGCTAAAACTGAACAAGAGCGTGATACAAAAATTGGACGTGGGACGATGGTAGGGATCGAATCTGAGCCAAAGGCTAAGCAGTCTTGTGCAGTATCATCTATGTTATGATAATAACTGACACTAATTGTATCTGGCAGGCTGCTGGAATTTGTGCACACAGTGGACTGATTGGCTAACTTCAATATTCATTACTTCTGAAATGGTACAAAATATTGAATTCTTTTTTGGCAGTTATTTCTCAGTACAGCCTACCATGCAGCAGCCTTACAAGCTTTTCAGACTGTTTATGAGCTCCCTGTATATGTTTAAAAATGTGATCTCACATATGCAACAAAAACCCTGATAATAGAGATTTAATGCTTAGAAAATAGATTGTAGATAAGACAGATACAAAATGTATACATTCATTGTATCACTCAAATACAAAGCAGTACTAAGTGCAACAACAAGTAAAGGAAGATATGGAAGTAAAAATTAGATTAAATTCTTCAAAATTTACACAATGTCCTGAACATGACAGCAATCATTTCATGCGTGTTAAAAAATTGTTAACTTCACTGACACTCACAATCATACATACAATTCGGATCAAAAATAAGCTATTTATGCTTGCATGCGACTCCCGTTATGTCATCTCCGAACTCACTGTTTCTGTAAGCTCGGAGTCTCAACCAGTGAGTCTCCACCACAGCCCATTTAATTGGAAGCTCCTCACATGAGTCTGTTGTCATATATTAGAGGAGAGTACCAGTGTCAAAAGGAGTGTGTGCCTGCCTTTGCAAAGCACAACCAACGGTTGCGGCATTACCACTACATAGGCAACCATTGGGCATCAGTTATTAGATACCAATACAGTGACTGGGCAGTTAGCTCTCTCTCTCTCTCTCTCTCTCTCTCTCTCTCTCTCTCTCTCTCTCTCTCTCTCTCTCTCTCTCTGTGTGTGTGTGTGTGTGTGTGTGTGTGTGTGTGTGTGTGTGTGTGTGTGTGTGTGTGTGTGTGTGTTATACACACACTTTTGACACAGGAATGTGTGTAGGAAGACAGTACAAGAAAACAGGACACAAGGATGAAGTGTATTCTCTAAGTGGTGGTTAATTACTAAAATAAATTTATAACAGCCTTCAGCCAAGCTACAGAAATGAACGATAAGTTACACAACTCAATATTAGCCCATAAACACAGGTTGCTATGATGTTGCTCTGTGCCCAGTTTTTGTATCTGAATTGTGGACTATATCAATGAGCTTTTTCCAGGCATCACTCTTCCTCTAGTCAAGCACATTTACCTCATATGCACTGCATCACTTAATTTTAATCTTGCACCCTATACATTGTCACAAAACACAGCTTCAGCAGAGGCCGTCCGATCCTGATAATCGTGCATTTTGCCCTGGCAATGCAACTTTAAAATAGCATATTTGTGCACTTAGCTTCCATACTAAGTCACTCTTAGTCTCACTCTAGCATGCTTCAGTAAGACAGAATGGGTCGATGAGTAGGGAGCGACTGCAGCACCACCATTCTCAGCCTCGTCATACTTGTACAACTAAAAGAGGAATGAACGATGCCAATATAGCACTGACTTGATTTCTAGTGTATGCAGTCCTTACCATTAGATACATACTTGCTCCATTTATGATGTCTCACATACAGATGTCCACCAGGTCTTATAAGAAAGATGGAAAGTAACTGAAGTATGCAGGAAAGTGTGAGCTTGTTGTCAGAATTGTAGTGAAGTTCTTGGAGAAAATTGAATAAATATCAAAATGTTTCTTGCCTTTACAGGTTATGTATGTAAATCAGGAAGACAATGGCTCCAATATGAGTTCAGTGGAACAACTACCACCCACTTACCTGCCTGCTGAAACAACAGAAGAAATGATGCAGCCAATTCAGGTAGTTTTAATTGATTGCACCTTTATTTATTTATTTTCTTACCCAAATTTTTCTTTTGTTCTTATGCTCTGTTTGCCTGTAGGAATCTTCACATTATGGGGATGGATGGCAACAAGAACAATATTCTGTCTACCAAGCACCACAGAACCCTAACTGGGCTCAAGAAACAACGTCCTACGAGAATTCACTAACTGGTGTTGAAGGTGAAACTTTTTATCTTAGTGCTGTAGCACCTAAAAATTAGATTTCTATAAGAAGCAGAATAGCATATTGCATACACAGAAGAGAACTCTAATTCATGCAGACCAGAATATAGAAAATCTGGATTGGCTTACATCCTTAAAATTAGCTGTTGCCCATCTAAACAATGTGAGAAGCAAGAACTCTGTTTCCCATAACTGAGACAGTGACCATAGAAAATATTAAATTACATGTTGCTTCTTGTGTAAAGTACATTCACTGCACTCAGCAGGTGGTCAGAGAACCAAATTTCAGCAAAAACAGTTTGTGATTATCAGTAAGAATCTGTCCAGTCAGTCACTTGAGATGATTTGGTGGAACTGCAGGACATGTAATTTTGAACTGTCAGACTGAAATGTTTGTGGTGCACATCTGTTACAAGAGCAGAATTCACTGTTGTAAATCTTTGTATGAGCAAACAGACATTTGTTCAAGTAACTCATGGGAATGCAGCTCTGTAATGTTGTGTGTGTGTGTGTGTGTGTGTGTGTGTGTGTGTGTGTGTGTGTGTGTGTCTAATGCTCAGTACACTGGACCTCCACAGTCCTGGTAGTCAGACCAATATACAACATAGCACAACTGCAAGGAATATGGTAGACACCCGCCTTACTCAAACTAAGACCATCCTTAATGGAACGTAAAAGGACTCTAATGTTATATGGAGATAGGAAAACGCATTTCCCATTGTGTATCAGTTGCCGACTCATTACAGTTACTTGAGGTTAGGTTTTTTGTTGAATTAACAATCCTATTTTGACATGTGTTGTCTTTCACTTACTTTTTATTTAGTGACCAATGCTATGATGACAGATTGAGTTGTGATGAGTAGCCCTTTGTCACCTATTATTGCAAATTTGTTTATGGAAAACTTAAAGGAATGTACCTTGGAGTTGATGACTTTGAAACATGTATGTTTCTTCAGGTAATTAGATGGGACTTTTGTTGTTTGGCCTCATGGCAATGAGAATTTGAATGACTTCTTAGTACACCTGAATTTGATCCACCTGAATACTTGTTTCATGAGGGAGGTGGAAAAGGATGGCTGCCTTCCCTTCCCCAGATTTGTTGGTCAGGAGGACAGTTGATGATACAGGGTGGTAATTATTGAACTATATGAAATGAAATTATCATTTCTGAACTGTACACGTTAGGACATTCAGACTGCACAGCTGGTTGCAGGTCATGATGAAATTAGTATATCCATTGCACAGCTTTGTTCAGCGACGAAACCCACTTTCATTTGGATGGGTTCGTCAATAAGCAAAATTGGTACATTTGGGGGACTGCGAATCCACATTTCACTATCAAGAAGTCACTTCACCCTCAACTGGCAATTGTGTCGTGTGCAATGTCCAGTCACAGAATAATTGGTGCCACATTCCTCGATGGCATGGTAACTGCCAAACACTACACAAAGGTTTTGGAAGATGATTTTATCTGAATTATCCTAAGTGACTCTAATTTCGACAAGACGTGGTTCGTGCAATATGGAGCTCAACCCCATCAAAGCAGGAGAATCCGTGATGTCCTAGAGGAGCACTGTGAGGACCGCATCCTGGCTCTGGGGTACACAGAGGCCACTGGCATGGGCCTCGATTGGCTGTCATGTTCTTCAAATCTGAGAACATCTGACTCCTTTTTGTGGGACTATAAGAAAGGCAAGGTGTGCAGCAGTAACCTCAAAACCATTGCTGAACTGAAAACAGCCATTCAGGAGGTCATTGACAGCATTGATGCTGCGACACTTCAGTGGGTCATACAGAATTTCACTATTCGCTTGTGCCACATCATCGCCAGTGATGGCAGGCATATTGAACATGGCACAACCAAAATCCGATATCTTAGGACATTTGGTTTATAGGAAGCCTACTCACACTGACTTGTGTCTATAGGGTAATACTTGCCACCATCTAGCTCAGCACGAAGGGGTACTTCGTACCATGGTTCACAGGGCCCACAACATTTCAAACCCTGAGTGTTCGTCAGCGTATTTAACCTTTCTTGATGTCGCCTTCTGTCAGAATGGATATAGCGAAGGACAGATCAGATATGCATTGCACTATCGATGGAACTTGCACCGAGTGAGTGATGATGATACTCAGTTGGCACCGAGGTCTACAGCCTTCTGACTTATGCAGGGAGCATCTCCAAGAAGACTGGTTATGTTCTGTGGAAATATGATGTGACATATTTTTTACAGCCTCCATCTAAGATTAGGCTTCTTTTCAGTTCCATTAAGGATGGTCTTGGTTTGCATAAGACAGCTGTCTGTCGTATTCCTAGCAGTTGTGGCATATTGTATATTGGTCAGAACATTAGGACTGTGGAGGTCCAGTGTACTGAATATAAGTGTCACCCCTGCTTAGAACAGCCGAGGAAATTGAAAATTGCAGCACATTGTCTTGCCGTCAGTCATCCCATGGAATATATTAACATGGAGATTCCACATGCACTTCTAGCAATTGGAGCAGTTTTATCAAGGAAGCAGTTGATTTTAAATTAGCAAGTAACCTTATAAATAGAGAGCAAAGTTTTTGCTTAAATTGTGCCTGGATTCTTGCTCTCATCCTGGTCAAAAAAGAAAAAGAGGCTCGGAATTAAGGCACATCACCCATTGTTAAGGAATTTCCACTGTCTTTAACCCTTTGACTGCTGGAGGCGCACGATCCGCTTGGCACGCTGAGGCACTGCGGCCTGCACTGTCATCCGTATACCTGCACTAATGTGCCTGACCCTCGAGCTGCTGCCTGGGGCGGAGTGCCCCTCGCTGCCCCACCTGCCCTGTGCTGAATATTTCTGCCTTGACTGCGCCTCCACGCGAAATACTGTGTCCTGTCATGGCTGATACAGAATACTCGTAAATGCTCTCACTATGTAGTTCCCCTGCAGGTGAATTACTACAGAATCAAACTGTCTGGTAAAACTATTTTCCATCACCAAGAATCATATCTTGCTTGTAGTTTCCTTGCACTATTTTTGTAGATTATGCCGAAAGCGGCGTGATTCATTAGCTTTACATCAATATTTTACTGTTCTTTCTTGGATACCCATTTATAATGTCTGCATTTATCTATGCATTCCTCACCATACTAACTCAAGAACGAATAAAATAAGCCATAGATTATAGATTACAGTATGTTATTCTTGTTGTTCAGAACATCGTATTATGTCGTTTATGGGAGAAAGCGACATACAGATCATCTTTCATATCGCACAACATGATCAGAATTTACTGTGAGCATTTGAAAGCTGTGAAATCTCTGTCTTTTTGTTAGCACATTAAATGCACTTGTAGAGAAAATTCAAAGTCATGAACTGTAAAATTAGGCATTACTTTTACACTTTGTGAATATGTTTCCAATCCTTCTTTTTGATCCGGGCTTTGGACCGGCACTGGCGGAGTAAAAAAAAATTTTATTTTGTTTTTCCCTTTTTATATATATATATTTTTTTCATTTTCAAAGTTTTTTCTAATAGCATTATTGTATTTGTTCTATGGTGCAATTAGTAACTCTGTTTTGTGTGGTATTTTTCTAAACAGGGTACAACACACAATGGTACCTTGCAAGTTTTACATTCGTACCTGATTTCTTGACACACTTTTTGTTTCCAGCAAACAATGCATCTACACATTAGCAAACTTTTCTTGGATTACTCACTTGTTATAATGTCTGGAAAGTGCCTTCCCACAAATCTTAGAGCATTATCATCAGAACATCTTCCTCTGCCAGCTTTTCTGCGCTCTAACGCATACGTTTCTGTAAGTTCCGTTACCAGTGACAGATGAAACTCTGCTATCGTCATTTTACGACCTGTTAGTGATCTGCGTGGGACTTGAGCATTTAAAAGACACAGATCTAGAACGTGAAAAAAGAACTTTTTATACCACTTCATTATTTTCCGTATACATCCGACAGAGCTAAGCAGCATATCAGAATGGTCAACTGCTCCCATATTCAAGTTATAATCTACAATGCTTTGTGGTTTCTTAATTTTTTCTGCAGTATTCCTGTCAATCTGTGTCAACCATTTCTGTGGTGTTACATGTGGTCAACATCCACACTTTGCCTTTGTCACACCACTTTATAGCAAGCATTGTATCAGTACACATAAATTGAAAGTCTGCACATTCCAGTTTCTTCTGAAGTTTCGACATGTTGCATCTGTTCTTATGGATAGTACCACATGCGTTCGTCCCATGACTGTGAAGCCAGGCAAACAAGTCTGGGCTTGAGTACCAGTTATCAACGTAGAGGGTATGTCCATGTTCTAAATAGGGCTTCATAAGTGTAGCCAGTATGTCACCACTTTTCCCCAAATTGTGGAACTCAGTTTCTGTTGATGCCCCTGTGTAAACAATGAAATCCAAGACATAGCCAGTCTTAGTCACACAACACAAATGTTTTTGTACTGAATCTACTCCGTTTCAATGAAATGAATTGTCTGAAAGATAAGAGTCCTTTGAATAATAACAAACTTTCATCAAAGCAGAGTTTCTGATGTGGATTAAATGCACAACAGAAAGCTGTACGAACTTTATTGACAGTGTTCCTAATTTTCAATAAGCTGTCTCCTCCAGTATTAGCAGAGTTGTCACTGAAATGTAACATTCTCGTAAGTAACAAAAAGCGGTCTCTTGACATGAGTTCACTAAAAATTGGCGTATTTAGAACATCATCTCTTGTTCAGTATTTGCTAATTTTCAGTTTTTTCTCACGCGAGGCATCAGAAGACAAACAGCTATGAAACACAATAAATTTCTTCATATCCAGTATCTTTCCACTTTGAGATTCGAGAATGCACTGATTCGGGAGTATTCTCCTTGGTGAATAAATAAAACCAATTTGTTTCGTCAGCTATATATTTCATCAGTTCTTGTGTAAAGAATAACAAGAAAACTGACAGAATACTTGACTCATTCCCTATTTGACACACATGTCCCAACAGCGTATCATCAAATGCGTGATTAACTGGCTGAAAGTCATTTTCTTTCCAGTCAAATATGTCACTAAGGTGTGCTTTCTTTGTAGGCATTTCATTATCACTTTCTGATATTTTCTAATTCAGAAAAACTAACATCTCTTGTTGAAACATGAGACAGCTTTGACACCCCTGTTGATGTGGACGGTTTGTGAAAGAGCTTTTGGACTCTGTGGAAGAGTTATCACTTTCCTGTCACTCCTGTCAAGAATCTTCATGATGTCTTCCTCAGTGCAACCAAAACATCTTGCCATTTTCCTTGTAAAATGCAGGACGCTAAGAACACTGATGTAAATTCCGATGAACAGTGAACTGTAGTTAGAATCCTAGGCTCACAACAGACAAGCTAGCGGCCAGAGCTGTGAAAGGCTACTGAGACATGGGACGGGAAGTCCGCGGTCCGACTTATCTCGTCATCAGCACTCAGGTAGCAGTGCGCCTATACTCGTCATCAGCCCTCAGGGGCCGGCAAGCGGGTGTAAAGCGGCACGCAGCATGATGCGTAAACTCGTCAACAGCAGTCAAAGGGTTAACTTCTGGTGTCAGTCACCTTTGGTTGTATGGTGGTACTAGTGTTCACACACACACACACACACACACACACAGACACACACACAGAGAGAGAGAGAGAGAGAGAGAGAGAGAGAGAGAGAGAGAGAGAGAGAGAGAGAGAGAACCAGAATTGAAACTATGATCTGTTAAGTAAGTCTGCTTTGCTTAGAAATGCAGTTTCTGTGCATTCTTCTCGCTTGATAAATCTTAAGATGAAGGGAAAAACAATGTGAAGTTGTTTGCGAGTGAACCTGCTTGAAATCATATTCTTGATTAATTCATTTTATTACAGTGTCTATTACATAGTAGAGAAACATGTAAAAAGTGGTATGAACTGCACATAAGAAATTTTAATGATTTGGTGATCTGCCATATACACAGTTTTTTCACATTATAAAATTACTGTTATTCAGGGACACTATTCGTGCACAAACTATTCCACCTCAATCATATTTGCTGCTTGCACGCTTCTCAGAAAACATACAACTGTCAGAGTTATATATTTAAACAATGGAAATGCCATGTAGAAATATGAATAATGTAGGAAAAGATAGATTGCTACTTACTGTAAAGAAGACATGTTAAGTTGCAGACAGGCACAGTTAAGACACTTATACAAAGCTTTTGGCCACAGCCTTCATCAGCAAAAGAGAAACAAAGAAACACACCAGTCATACACACAAGGAAGCACATCTCACACACTTGTGTTCGCCAACTCTGGCCACTTGGGCATCTGGCCGGAGCTGCCAGAGTTGGCATAGTGTGCATGAGGTGGCCCGAGCTGCCAGAGTTTGGCAGTTGTGTGCATAAGAGGTTGCTTGCATGTATGGATGGTGTGTGTTTTCTTGTTTCTCATTTGCTAATGAGGGCTGTGGCTGAAAGCTTTGTGTAAGTGTCTTTTAATTGTGCCTGTCTGCAACTTAGTGATTTGTTTTTCATTTTAGGTGATGTATTTCTTTGAATAAACTTCAGTTCAAAGCAAAACTGGAATGTGTGTGTCTAATTCATTCTTACTGTAGTTATTCTTACTTTCCATTTTTATTATTTCCACTACAGTTGTGAAACATGGAATTTCAAATGAACACTCATCTGCCATATTCCAGTGTGTGAGTGCTGATTAGCAGCAGCCAGTGTTGTAGCACATCTCAATTACTATGGTAGTGTTAACCCAATGTGCTTGTCAAGAAATGTGGAAATGGTTTGTTCCTGGACACACTGTTGTTGTTGTTGTTGTTGTTGTTGTTGTTGTGGTCTTCAGTCCTGAGACTGGTTTGATGCAGCTCTCCATGCTACTCTATCCTGTGCAAGCTTTTTCATCTCCCAGTACCTACTGCAACCTACATCCTTCTGAATCTGCTAAATGTATTCATCTCTTGGTCTCCCTCCACAATTTTTACCCTCCACGCTGTCCTCAAATACTGAACCTGTGATCCCTTGATGCCTAAGAACATGTCCCACCAACCGATCCCTTCTTCTAGTCAACTTGTGCCACAAACTTCTCTTCTCCCCAATCCTATTCAACACTTCCTCATTAGTTATGTGATCTACCCATCTAATCTTCAGCATTCTTCTGTAGCACCACATTTTGAAACCTTTTATTCTCTTCTTGTCCAAAATATTTATCGTCCATGTTTCACTTCCATACATAGCTACACTCCATACAAACACTTTTAGAAACGACTTCCTGACACTTAAATCTATACTCAATGTTAACAAATTTCTCTTCTTCAGAAATGCTTTCCTTGCCATTGCCAGTCTATGTTTTATATCCTCTCTACTTCGACCATCATCACTTATTTTGCTCCCCAAATAGCAAAACTCCTGTACTACTTTAAGTGTCCCATTTTCTAATCTAATTCCCTCAGCATCACCTGACTTAATTAGACTACATTCCATTATCCTCATTTTGCTTCTGTTGATGTTCATCTTATGCCCTCCTTTCAAGACACAGGACATACTATCAATTGTCAAATCTACATTCAGCACCTAGTGAGCTGTTCATGTTATTATCCAAAAGTCATACTTTGGTTGCTTACCAAACAATACCCTCCTAAAGACCCTTTACATGTGTTAAAACATTTGTCTTGTTTTTTGCAATTCTTTGCATATTATTTCTTACAGAAACAGATGATGGTTGGTGAGTAGCTTCCCAATGACAACAGGCAAATTCATTCAACACAGGCTACATAAATTTTTGTCGATAAGCACTCATTTCACCAGTCACCTAACACAAAAAGAAAATTTTTGGGCTGTTATGAAGAAGACACAGAATGAATTGTAATATGTTTTAGTGTAATGAAAAATGATTTCTGAAAATCTATTAGCTATGAGCTAATTTAAGAACTTCAAAAACTAACAGTTAAGTAAACTATGGAACCCAGCCTGGAAACATTGTACCTACAATAAAGACTCTGTCTTTGATATTAAAAACAATATGGTAATTGAATTGTAATGTGATTTTCTGTGCACATGAATGGTGTACCATTAGGGTTTATAGTTGTTCAATTCATTTTATATTATAGTTTTTAGAATCAATTGTCCTTTAACATGTGCAGTTTCGTTGTATTCATTTATAGATCATCATGAACTTATATTCAGTTTGTTCTTTTATGTAGAAACAGCCAAACCTGCAGAACAGACAGAATATTGGAACCACCCTTCAGAACCTACAGCCCAGTTAGATGCACAGAATGTAATGACATCACATGTTCCCACACAGGAAATTTCTAATGAATGGGAGACCATAACTAGTAATAAAGAGGTAAGAATACGAAACATTACTGTTAACATATTGAGGAATTAAAATTTTAATCCTTCATTACAATAACCTGATGAAATAGTTATGATTATTTTGTTTCATAAAAGATACCCGTGGGTAGCGCTGTGTTTACTGTGTCAGTTTCCTTAATGTAAAGTAGAGTGAGAGTAGAAAGTTGACAATATCCCATTCCTACTTAAAAAGGTTGTAAAGTGTGTGTGCGTGAGGGGAGGGGGGACGGAGGGCGGAGACACTGCAGTTCTTCATAATTAGCTAAAATAGGATAATTTGTATTTTTGTCAGTATCCTTTTTTTTCTGCTTTCAACTTCAGTCATTTCCAATATCATATATTAGCAAACTAGTGATTAGTTCTGTGGAGGTGTTAACATCAAATGTAATAGCATATCATTTTTCTTACTTATATAAATCTTTTATAAATTGTGAAGCTAAGTGTCTTTTATATATTCAGAGTTCCTGGTAGTTGGTTGAAATGTTGGGTTATTGGCAACTAAGTGCACCCACTAAGAAGTTACTCTCTCATCCATAAATTTGATAGACTACACAAAACTGTGTGAAATTGTTGAGAAGAATATTGCATTCATTTATGGCATTTCTTTTATCAAAAATCTGAAATTCGATATCTTTGGAACATTGGAAAGTTGGCACATAACATTCTATACTGAAATTCACATAATAATGTACTAAAATATGTACAGCAATTGTGTTGATTGCTGTAACACTGGGGCCCATGGTATGTGGTCATTGCATGTAGTAGCTGGAAATGCCGTGTGGCTAGGGCCTCCCATCTGGTAGACCATTCGCCTGGTGCACGTCTTTAGAGTTGACGCCACTTCAGCGACTTGCATGTCAATGGGAATGAAATGATGATGATAAGGATAACATAACACCCAGTCCCTGAGCGGAGAAAATCTCTGACCCAGCCTGGAATCGAACCCGGGCCATTAGGTATGACATTCCATTGCGCTGACCACTCAGCTACCAGGGGCAGACATTTAGTAGTTGAAGAAATATCATAATATAATAATAATTAGTTCAATATAACAGTGAAAAATTTTGGACAGAATATAAGCAATTGTCTGAGAATGGTTGAAATGCAGTGTTACATGACAAAATTATGTTGAAGATTAATTGCATAGGTAGGATAATTAATAAAGGGATAATAAATCAAATCGGGGAGAGTTACTTAAAGGCATGGCCACAGTAAGTAAGTTTAAATGGATGTAGGTTGCCGTAGTTACACAGAGTTGAAGAGCATGAACTAACATATAGACCAGCTTAGAGAGCTTTATCAAACCAGTCTTCAAAATGAGGACTACAGCAAAAATAACAAAAGTGTTATAACTTCAAGTTGAACAAATATATTTCAAGGAATACACAATACATGAAAGTCACAGATCAAGTAAACAGAGTAAGACGTGTGTACACTTTAACAGTCAAATCGTAACTGAGTCCGAGTCTAGCGGCCACTGGCCGGCTGGCCGCTTAGGTGGCGCTGCTGCTGCATGGCTGGCAGACAGCGCCGCATGTAGAGGACGCGCGTAACTGCACGGCGGCACTTTGAAAGATCGGCAAGTCACAACAAAAAGAATAATCTAGCATTTACTATTTATAAAAAGAATGTACTAGTGCATAGGCACACAAATAGCTCAGCTTTCGATTGTGTAAGTCAATGATCTTCCAAAGTTCAGTGCCTTGGTTATTCACTTATTGAACTGCTCAGTGCTTTTTCTATTTTGTAACCCAGTTCCCAGAACTCCTAAAGGTAGACATGGACTGTGAATATTGTATCACAGACACAGTCCCTTTGACTGTTCAGAGATGTCACTAAACCCACCCAAAGATGTAAACAACCATGCATGAGCAGTGCCTATTAGATGGAAGGGGGTCTGATAGCCATCAGTTCCAGTCATTCCACCAGGAAGGAGGTACACAGCTTGTGTTCTCTATAGTTCAACCATGCCTAGATGGTGAATACCGTGGTTCGATTGCATCCGCATTGTTACTTTGTGCCAGGAAGGGCTCTCAAGAAGGGAAGTGTCCAGACATCTCAGAGTAAACCAAAGCAATGTTGTTCGGACATGGAGAAGATACAGAGAGACAGGAACTGTTGACGACATGCTTTGCTCAGGCCACCCAAGGGCTACTGCTGCAGTGGATGACCACTACCTATGGATTATGGCTCAGACAGCAACACCACTATGTGGAATAATGCTTTTTGTGCAGCCACTGGACGTCGTGTTAAGACTCAAACTGTGCGCAACTTCGCTCCCAACATCCATGGTGAGGTCCATCTTTGCAACCTTGACACCATGCAGTGTGGTACAGATGGGCCCAACAACATGCCGCATGGACCGCTGAGGATTGGCATCACGTTCTCTTCACCAATGAGTATCACATATGCTTTCAACCAATCGTTGGAGACGTGTTTGGAGGCAACCCTTTCAGACACACTGTCCACTGAGTGCAGCAAGGTGGAGGTTCCCTGATGTTTTGGGGGGGCATTATGTGGGACCATCGTACACCTCTGGTGCTCATGGAAGGTGCCATAACAGCTGCACGAGATGTGAATCCCATCCTCCGACTCATAGTGCAACCATATCGGCAGCATATTGGCGAGGCATTAGTCTTTATGGACGACAATTTGTGCCCCCATCATGCATGTGTTGTGAATGACTTCCTTCAGGATTATGACATTGCTCGACTAGAGTGGCCAAATGTTCTCCAGACATGAACCCTATCGAACATGCCTGAGATAGATTGAAAAGGGCTGTTTATGGACGATGTGACCCACCAACCACCCCTGAGGGATCTATGCCAAATCGCCATTGAGGAGTGAGACAATTGGAAGCAACAGTGCTTTGATGAACTTGTGGATAGTATGCCATGATGAATAAAGGCGTGCATCATTGCAAGAGCACGTACTACTGGGTATTAGAGGTACCAGTGTGTACAGCAATCTGGACCACCACCTCTCAAGGTCTCGCTGTATGTTGGTACAACCTGCAATGTGTGGTTTTCATGTGCATTAAAATGGGCGGAAATGATGTTTATGTTGATCTCTCTTCCAATTTACCGTACAGATTCTCGGAGCCGAGGTGATGCAAAACCTTTTTGGATGTGTGTATTTAATTACATGAATTTATTACATTAGTACCTATGTTCATTAATAATTTTGACAGTCGCAGTATAGGCTACTGGACTTTGTTTCATTCTTTTGTTGTTGACTTGTTACTTTGAGAAGCATAATTGCAAAACTGAAAGGCTATTCATACTTTCAGTTAAAGTAAACATTGTTGATAGCTTTAGTATAGTTACAGTATTTCTGCTGAGGAATTTTTAAGAATTCTTAGGACAGTACCATCATTTCTCATTCTATAACAGATGTGTGTGATTGATGCTATATGTCATGCCAATTATTACTCCTTTTTTATTTGAAGTTGCATTTGCATTTATCAAATCAACTTTCTGCATATAAGTGTTGGAAATAAGTGTAAGTAATAATGCAGTTTATTTGTCCGACTGAATATTCAAAACATAGATGTGTCACTGGTTTTCTGTCCAGTATATGTATATTAGAAGCAGCTGTTACTGCTTCACTTAAAACAAATCTAGTACAATTCAACCTCAGCAAAAAGTGCCAGTGACCTAAGTGAAATTCTGAACAGTCCATCTTGTGCATTTGTACTTTCTCCTAAATTTAATTCCTCACATTGTAATTAGCAGATT
This sequence comes from Schistocerca gregaria, assembly GCF_023897955.1. NCBI lineage: Eukaryota > Metazoa > Arthropoda > Insecta > Orthoptera > Acrididae > Schistocerca > Schistocerca gregaria. The sequence goes on along the minus strand of NC_064931.1, from coordinate 37,202,929 downwards.
TGCTAGGACGTATATTTAATAAAATACTGCATTGTGATACAGGTGCTACATTTATACGCTGCTCCACATAATTAAAAAAGATTGAGATTGGCGGTATTGTTGTTAGTAATAAAAAGTTATAACACAACAAGAGTGTTGTACTTGCTGTTGAATCACAATTGAATCACTTCTTTTTTTGTATATAGAATATTTACTGAATTTTTTGCCAGTGCTTGGCAGAACATGTTAATAGTACTAAATAGGAAACTCTTCCTAATATTCTGCTAATTAAATTTATTTGGTTATGAGTCATCTTTTGGCTTCGTAGGCCTAAGAAACTGAAAGCCAGTTCATGGCCAAGTAAATATGATTTGTAGAACATTAGGAAGTGTTTCATATTTAATATTAATAGAAACATTTGTTATTACAATTTCGGGAGGGAAACAGGAAAAATAGATACCTTTGTTTTGGATGGAAGGAAATACAAAAAGTGATGATCAGTTGTTGATTATTCCCTTGTCAGGATTTTTGTTGCAGTATTCTCCTGTTTGCTTTTGGTGTCATTTTGTTGTTCACAAATTTTACATCATGATTGGTTTATAACTCATTGCACTTCTGTCGATCCTCTGGATTTAACTGAAAAATAATAAGTTATCTTGCTAACCTTTTCACAAATTCCTAACTTTATTAACCTAACCCTGCTAGTTCCCCTACCATATCTATGCTTCCAACAGCCCAAAATCGTTTCTTATATTGCTGTGTTACATAGGTATCCCCTCTCCTACCCCCTCCTCTCCCTCTCCCACCCCCCTTCTTCCCCCTCCCCCTCTCCTCCCTCCCCCTCTCCCCCTCATATATTCCTGATCCTGAAAGGTACTAGTACACCTTCTTGGCACTTTCATTAACCAGCTTGTGGTTCAATAAACTGGGCATATGGAAACGAAAGAGCTGTGATTTGGCTAACTTGAAATGTTATTGATTAACCTCAACAAAGAAAAGGAAACTTACTGATCATATACCAAAAAACCATTTCTGTTTGAGATTAAATAAAGTATGGTGATGGAGCACTTCTATGCAGATTTCTCCAGTTCTGTTGCACTTGAGGAAAAGGGGGAGTACGAAAAGCTAAGTACAAAAATGGAATTTCATTCATTCATACACACACTTCTCTGTGCACATTTTGGTGTTAAATAGTACCCACTGACTGCAAGTAAAGGAGAAAACTTCAAGTATCTTTAGCTTGAGTACTTGATGTTAAAAATAATCTTCTGCTGTTGCAATACAACAGTTAGTATATGTTTTAAAGTATTTAATCATCCTTAACAAATACTGAGTACCACTTGCAGTTCTTTGAATATGTGACATTTTGTGCAGTTTATGAAATAGGAATTTATCAGTTGAGGTGAGTTTGATCAAAAGGTTGTTACCTAAAACTGAGGAATGAAAAATGGATTATTAAGCCATAAACAGTCAACAAGCGACGAATGCCGAGGTCTTGCGTGTATTGGTGCTGGGATGTTTATTTTTGTCGTCATTCTCAGAGCAAGTTCTTTGTTTCTTAACTGTGGACTGAGATAAATATTATTTTTTTTTGCAGAATAATACATTTTCATGTTATTTCTATCCTCATATTTTGTCATTTTCATACCAGGAGTACTAATGAGTTACATTCAACATACACTTTAATGTCATGTTAGCTCAGTGTAGTGTTCTGTAGGATGTCATGCTTAGCTTAATATGCATAGGACTGATTGTATATAGCAGTTGACCATACATTAACACAGAAGATGGCTTCAGATCAAGCTGAACTTCAAAATTGGTGGTGTTGTATAAACATTGATGTCGGATTATATCCCTGTCAACCAAGGTCATATTTGACAGACAAAATTTTGTGGGCCAAGTCGTATTCAGTAATTATTTTGATTAGTTTAAGGAAATTTGTACACTCTTAACAACTAAGTAAGAAAGGGAAATTTGAACTGTTTGTAGTAAAAGTTAAGTAGACTAAGTTTAACAGCAGCCAATAATGACTGATCACCTCTTACAAAAATGTTCTCTAGGCTCAAATAACAATATCACTCTGTCATTATGTATTGCACCAAGACAGAGCACATCATTTTTGTACTTTTGTATGGAAAGCCACAGCAAGATGGTGTCTTGCAGAGGAAACAGTGTGACTTATTCAGATGAAAAAATCCATTGTGCAATCAATAAGGGAACCATTTGTTTTGAGAATGCAGTGACAGTGTTGTAGATTGTATGATCAGCCAAATCAATGTGATATCGCATCATCTGAGGTAGGCGTCAGTAATATGTGATTGTGGCATGCCATATTATAGCATGTGATTATGTGGCTTATCATGACAGTGCAGTACATGTAGTACTCTAAATAATGATAATTTGTAATGAAACGATAACTGTGGCACAATTTCTAAGATGTTTATCTCGAGCCCATTTGCTGTAAACAGTTGTTATACTTTTAATGGACACCATTAGGTGCTTACTGAAGGGGTTATTGTGGCTTGCCATTATATAGTTTTTAAATTGCTGTACTGTTCAGTTTAGTTTTGTAGGTTCATGCTATTAGTAACTGTTGCATTTTTGTCTTTAGTAAGGAGGAAGATTTAATTCCCAACATAACAAAAAGGAAATACAGTAATGGATAAGCATCCTATTAACTTTTCAGAAGCTATAGTATTTAAATTGATTGAGTTTTCCTGACACATACTGTTCACAAAGTCTCCTGTGAAATTAGTGGCAAGAAGTGTGGCAACCTACAATGACAATGTGGATTATGACCGTAACACTGAAATATCATAGGCCTATTTCTGTACAGCATAAGAAACTGTTTGTTGTCCTTGACCTTGCTTCCCTATATACCTGAGGTACCTCATGGACATCATTGATCTTTAACTCAGTATGAAGCGATAGAGCAGCTTGCTGAATCTGAATTAATTGATAGCTGTATTTTAGAATGAATGAATAGTAGATTCAGAAAGATGTAGGTTGCTGTAGGTACTTGAAGATGAAGAAACTTGCACAGGATAGAGTAGCATGGAGAGCTGCAGCAAACCAGTCGCTGGACTGAAGACGACAACAACAACATCATTGGCTATGAAACTTCAGTGATATACAATGACAAGCCACAAAATTATAGATGTTCCTTGCACTAGATGTTGTTTTCACTACTTAAAGTAATAAAAAATGTTCTATTTCATGTGACAAGATTACCTTAAGCTTATTCATACCTTGTAATACAATAAACATACTTCTTATATCTATGACCTGATTTATGAATGTTTTTGAACCTTCGCACGTGTCTCGTGTAAAATTTGCTTAACGCTAGCACCACTAGGGGATTTGGGGGGGGGGGGGGGGGGGGGGGGCGGCGAAAACTGTCCACAGTATTTGTTTTATTTGTCATATAACAAAGATTCTGTAACTTACCAAATGAAAGCGTTGGTACATTGATAGAAACAATAACAAACACAAACACACACACAAATTTCAAGCTTTCACAACCCACGGTTCCTTCATCAGGAAAGAGGGATGAAGAGGGGAAGACGAAATGATGTGGGTTTGAAGGGAGAGGGTAAAGAATCATTCCAATCCCGGGAGCGGAAAGACTTACCTTGGGGGGAAAAAGGGACAGGTATACACTTGCACATACACACATATCCATCTGCACATATACAGACACATGTAAAGGCAAAGAGTTTGGGTAGAGATGTCAGTCGAGGCGGAAGTACAGAGGCAAAGATGTTATTGAATGACAGGTGATAAGAGTGGCGGCAACTTGAAATTAGCGGAGGTTGAGGCTTGGTGGGTAACAGGAAGAAAGGATATATTGAAGCGCAAGTTACCATCTCCGAAGTTCTGATAGGTTGGTGTCAGTGGGAAGCATCTAGATAACCCGGACAGTGTAACACTGTGCCAAGATGTACTGGCCGTGCACCAATTCATGTTTAGCCACAGGTTGATCCTCATTACCGTTCATGCGAATGGACACATTGTTGCTGGTCATTCCCACATAGAAAGCTTCACAGTGTAGGCAGGTCAGTTGGTAAGTCATGTGGGTGCTGTCACAGGTGGCTCTGCCTTTGATTGTGTACACCTTCCGCGTTACAGGACGGAAATAGGTGGTGGTGGGAGGGTGCACAGGACAGGTTTTACACTGAGGGTGGTTACAAGGGTAGGAGCCAGAGGGTAGGGAAGGTGGTTTGGAGATTTCATAGGTGTGGTAACCAAAACCAACTGCGGGAACGCCTTGGGCTGCAGATCGGAGCTGGCAGGTGGGGAAGCCGCCTGTGGTGGAGCACGCACCACCGGGTAAACACAGGACGAGTCAGATGACAGACCGACGACAACTGACAACAACCGACCACGACCGACTATGAGCGACTCAACAAGGAAGAGATAAACAATGGAGGCTTGTGAAAACCACAACACCAAACACCAAACGTGAATCCAGTCGGTACCAGGGCCAGGCAAATGTCAACAACGAGCAACAACCAGAACACAGTACCGCTGAGATAGAAATGAAATCCAGAGCGAGTACCAGACTGACTGGACTAGGGCAGAGTGGGTCCCTATATACGAAACCGGAGGGAGCGGCTATTGGTCGCTGTCTGCACTTGGCGTAGCGGTGGCGCCCTCGCTGCGTGAGAGCCGCTGCGCGGAATAGCCGCCGTGGAGGCAGAGCCCTCTATGGGCTGATCATGTGCATTTGTTCTGGCGCGTGTTCGACTTCCGCGGCGGAAGGTACTAGAATAGGGATGAACCAAGAGGTTACGAAGGTTAGGTGGACGGCGGAAAGACTCTCGTGGTGGAGTGGGGAGGATTTCGTGAAGGATGAATCTCATTTCAGGGCAGGATTTGAGGAAGCCATATCCCTGCTGGAGAGCCACATTCAGAGTCTGATCCAGTCCCGGAAGTGGGGAACTTTTGGGGTTCTTCTGTGGGAGGTTCTTGGTTTGGAGGGATGAGGAAGTGGCTCTGGTTATTTGCTTCTGTACCAGGTCGGGAGGGTACTTGCGGGATGCGAAAGCTGTTTTCAGGTTGTTGGTGTAATGGTTCAGGGATTCAGGACTGGAGCAGATTCGTTTGCCGTGAAGACCTAGGCCGTAGGGAAGGGACCGTTTGATATGGAATGGGTGGCAGCTGTCATAATGGAGGTACTGTTGCTTGTTGGTGGGTTTGATGTAGATGCATGTGTGAAGCTGGCCATTGGACAGATGGACATCAATGTCAAGGAAAGTGACATGGGATTTGGAGTAAGATCAGGTGAATCTGATGTAACCAAAGGAGTTGATGTTGGAGAGGAGAATCTGGAGTTCTTCACCGTGAATCCAGATCATGAAAAGGTCGTCAATAAATCTGTACCAAACTTTGGGTTGGCAGGCCTGGGTGACCAAAAAGGCTTCCTGTAAGTAACCCATAAATATGTTGGCGTACGAGGGGGCCATCTTGGTACACGTGGCTGTTCCCTTTAATTGTTGATATGTCTGGCCTTCGAAAGTGAAGAAGTTGTGAGTTAGGATGAAGCTGGCTAAGCTAATGAGGAAAGAGGTTTTAGGTAGGGTGGCAGGAGATTGTCGTGAAAGGAAGTGCTCCATCGCATCGAGGCCCTGGTTGAGCGGGATATTTGTGTAGAAGGAAGTGGCATCAGTGGTTACAAGCATGGTTTCCGGGGGGGAACAGATTGGGTAAGGATTCCATGCGTTCGAGAAAGTGGTTGGTGTCTTTGATGGATGATGGGAGATTGCATGTAATGGGTCTAAGGTGTTGAATTACGTAGGCAGAGATACATTCTGTGGGGGCTCGGTAACCAGCTAAAATGGGGCGGCCGGGATGTTTGGGTTTGTGAATTTTAGGAAGTAGGTAGAAGTACGGAGTGTCGGTGGGGTCAGAAGGTTGACGGAGTCAGGTGAAAGGTTTTGTAGGGGGCCTAAGTTCTGAGGATTCCTTGAAGCTCCACCTGGACATCAGGAATGGGATTACCTTGACAAACTTTGTATGTAATGTTGTCTGAAAGCTGAGGCAGTCCCTCAGCCACATACTCCCGACAATCGAGTACCACGGTAGTGGAACCCTTGTCCGCCGGAAGAATGACAATGGATCGGTCAGCCTTCAGATTATGCATAGCCTGGGCTGTGGTGATGTTGGGAGTAGGATTAAGGTTTTTCAAGAAGGATTGAGAGGCAAGGCTGGAAGTGAGAAATTCCTGGAAAGTTTGGAGATACTTTGGTTCCATCAGATTCACCTGGTCCTACTCCAAATCCTGTGCCACTTTCCTCGACATTGACGTCCATCTGTCCAATGGCCAGCTTCACACGTCTGTCCACATCAAATCCACCGACAAGCAACAGTACCTCCATTATGACAGCTGCCACCCATTCCATATCAAACGGTCCCTTCCCTATGGCCTAGGTCTTCACGGCAAACGAATCTGCTCCAGTCCTGAATCCCTGAACCATTACACCAACAACCTGAAAACAGCTTTCGCGTCCCGCAAGTACCCTCCCAACCTGGTACAGAAGCAAATAACCAGAGCCACTTCCTCATCCCCCCAAACCCAGAACCTCCCACAGAAGAACCCCAAAAGTGCCCCACTTCCGGGACTGGATAAGACTCTGAATGTGGCTCTCCAGCAGGGATATGACTTCCTCAAATCCTGCCCTGAAATGAGATCCATCCTTCACGAAATCCTCCCCACTCCACCAAGAGAGTCTTTCCGTCGTCCACCTAACCTTCGTAACCTCTTGGTTCATCCCTATGAAATCCCGAAACCACCTTCCATACCCTCTGGCTCCTACCCTTGTAACCGCCCCCAGTGTAATGCACCCTCCTACCACCACCTACTCCCGTCCTGTAACCCGGAAGGTGTACACGATCAAAGGCAGAGCCACATTTGACAGCACCCACGTGATTTACCAACTGACATGCGTACACTGTGATGCTTTCTATGTGGGAATGACCCGCAACGACGTGTCCATTCGCATGAACGGACACAGGCAGACAGTGTGTGTAGGTAATGAGGATCACCCTGTGGCTAAACATGCCTTGGTGCACGGCCAGCACATCTTGGCACAGTGTTACACTGTCCGGGTTATCTGGATACTTCCCACTGACACCAACCTATCAGGACTCCGGAGATGGTAACTTGCCCTTCAATATATCCTTTCTTCCTGTTACCCGTCAGGCCTCAACCTCCGCTAATTTCAATTCAAGTTGCCGGCGCTCATACCTCACCTGCCATTCGATAACATCTTTGCCTTTGTACTTCTGCCTCGACTGACGTCTCTACCCAAACTCTTTGCCTTTACATATGTTTGCTTGTGTCTGCATATGTGCAGATGGATACGTGTGTATGTGCGAGTGTATACCTGTCCCTTTTCCTCCCCAAGGTAAGTCTTCCTGCTCCCGGGATTGGAATGACTCCTTACCCTCTCCCTTAAAACCCACACCCTTTCGTCTTTCCCCTCTCCTTTCCTCTTTCCTGATGAAGCAACCGTGGGTTGTGAAAGCTTGAAATTTGTGTGTGTTTTTTGTTTGTTATTGTCTCTATCAACGTACCAATGCTTTCATTTGGTAAGTTACAGAATCTTTGTTTATGTTGGAGTGAAGAAGCAAGAGTTTAGATAATAGTTTTTAAAAAATATCTACAGTATGTGCTGTCATGGTTTTATAATTTTTTGTGGCTTAATTAAATCTTCCTATTATATTTAATTTAAATGCGGCCCCGTTCCCCCCCTCCGTGACATCAGTGGGATAATTTTTCTCATCAAAATGTTTCTCAATATGGCAGAAAGAAATGCAGTTTCTGACTGTTGGTACCGTTGTATTGTGTTGCCATTGTTGTTTTGAAATAAATCTCCTTTGTTGTTCGAACAGTTGTACCTTACTCACATTTCTAATAAAATGTCTCGTCAGTATCAGAGGTTTCTCACAGATGAAGAGGTGTCAGCTGTAATAAATCAAGCAAGTGAAGGTGGTGAAAGTGATCCAGAAGAAGATGATACAGTTGTGACATATGATAGTGACACAGCAACTGAAAATTAGTCAAGTTCATTGAGTTCATCCCCTGATGAACAGCATGCAGCTGCTTCCAGCACCATTGTTACAGCAAAAAGCAGTAGGAAATATGTTACTGCGCCTCCAAGGCAAATACGCAGGTCAGTACAAAGTATAGCAAATTTTCGTGAAAGTTCAACTCGTGAAGGCTTGACCTCTAGTGTGTCAGAATCTTTGAAAAAGTTTATAACTCGTGAAATAATGAAGATTATTGTGGACTATAAGAACCAAGAAGCCCTTAATAAGAACTTAAAACTTACAACCATAGAGGAAATGTACACCTTCATTGGTATTTTGATACTCATGGGCACAAATAATGACACTAGACTGTCTCTTGAGGACTTATTCGGGAAAGTACTGGGAAAGAATATCTACATACCTACAATGAGTCATATTCAATTTGGAGAACTTCTGTCCCTGATTAGATTTGATGATGAAAGAAACAAGAACTGAAAGACGAAAGCAGGATAAGTTTTGCCCACTTCGTTAAGTTTTCAACAAAATTGTCAAAATGCTTGTGAAATACTATGTACCAAGTGCAGATCTAATGATCGATGAAATGCTCTCCCTATTTTGAGGAAGATGTCCCTTTGGCATATTGATTAGGATGTTATCAGATGCACACACCCAGTATGTTTTAAAAATGGAGGTCTATAAATGGAGGTCTATGCAGGGAAGGATGAACGACATGCTGAGGAATGGAGTGCAAAGGCAGTTGTTAGACGCCTAGTGAATCCGCTGGCAGGAAGTGGAAAAATATAACAACATAGTGTTGTTATACATCCATAGACTTAGCCGAGGAGCTTTACAGTGATGACAGTTAACTTTTGTAGGAACATTGAAGAGTTACAGAAAACACATACCAGAACAGCTAAAGAAGATGCAGGGTCCAGAGCTATATTCTTCTAAGTTCTTATTCACAGATCTGAAAACAGGCAATGCACCAGTTACTTTGGTTTAATACATCTCCAAACTGAAGCTTACTAAAAATCTCCTACTTCTTTCCACACAGCACAATAATAATAAGGTGGATGAGTGGACAGAGAGAGGAAAAAGGGTGGGGGGGCAAACATCAATCTCTTCAATCTCTACTAGAATGAAACCAAAGGAGGCATAGACAACATTGATCAAATGTTGTGACATCATTCAGTAAAACGAGGGACGAAAGGTGGCCGTTATCACTCTTTTTCACCTTGATAGATATTGCCTGTCTTAATGCTGGAACAATTTTCATGACAAACAGCCCAAACTGGAATAAGAAGAAGCATAATGTAAGAAGGCTGTATCTGTTAGAATTACGTCAACAGCTCATTATGCCAGCTGTGGAGGAGAGAGAAAAGAATATCATGGGTTTATAAAAGCATATCATCTGTGCAATGGAAAGTGCTCTAGAGAAAGCGCTGCCCAGAATTACTGCAACTGTTCAATCTGTTGAATTTTATTCAATAGGAAGATGTCACATCTTTTTGAAGAGTAAAAACTCTAAAAAGGAAACAGACAAGATGACAAAAGTGTCTATAGTTTGTTGCAGGTGTTCCAAGTATGTGTGTTCCACTCATTCTGCAAAAACAATCATATGCAAAGGTTCTGAAATTGAAGCTGAAAGTGAGTAGGAAGGAAAAACCCAGTTGTAATTTCTGATTTTGATTTTCTGTTTTCTTATTTGTGGTTTGCTATTGTACGTTCTTTTATAATTTCTTAATATAAGTCTGATGTGTATGAAAGTGTTAGTTTCATGATAAAAATATTATTATATTTCTCAGATTCATACCTTTATTTATTGTATTTGTAAATGTTATAATGTTCCTGATGACTATGAAAAGTGTGTTGTAACCTGGTAAATAAATTTCTAGTTCATTAAATAATTAACAAAAGAAACAAACAAAAAGATGTTAAAAAGTGAAAAAAATGTAAGGGCAATTTATCCCCCCTCCCCCCGGACATCCGTGTGACAGATCCGAGCTTAGTGGTGCTAGGGTTAATGTGGCTTAGCATTATGTGTCATGAGCACCTCAGTTTCCTTTTTCCTTCCCATCCTTTTTCTTTCTCCACTTGGCATTTCTTTTGGGTCTAGCAGTGTTTGTTGATACACAAAATGTCAAGCTGTTTTCGGACTTGGAGTAAAACTAAATCACGCAGCAGTTGTTATAGCTGTAGCATTTGACATGCACAATACAGTATAGCTATCAGGGCATTGCTTGAGGAGCCTGAAATTGATGTTAGAAGAGCCTATGAAGAAATTCCAGAAAATTTAGCTAACAGTGTCACAATCAAATAACTGCACTGTACTTTTACGTTCACAATTGAGGCACTCTAATCTTCTTTTGTAAAACTGCCATTTAATTGAGAGAGCTTTATTATTATTATTATTATTATTATTATTATTATTATTATTATTACTTTTTATGGAGGAGAGGATGACATTCTTACACTGCAAGTTCTATAGCAGAATCATGGCTTATGTATTGCACATCTGCTTGTAATTAGAGGTTGTTTTTAGTTCAAAATATGCATTGTATTGCTGACACAGTTAAATTATACTATCATTCTTACCAGCTCAACGTACATATTGTCTCCTTAGTCTTTCTTTATCATGATCATCGAGGAAGTGAACAATATTTCAATATGAAGTTAAAGTCTTCTCTTCACACACTAATGTTGTGAATGAACTGCCACCTTAAGTGTTGTATAAATCTGTATCAGAACAAGAACAGGACAAAAATATAACAATTAATAATATAAATGCAGCAAATTTGTTTCAAAAAAATATTCAAGCATATTAAAATGTGTACAAACCACAGCATATAACTTCAGGATGAAAATTTGTACAATCAGTATAGGGGTTGGAAGTAGGAATAAGTTGTGGCTTCGGGGCTGAAACTCCTTTCTGGTTACTTTCTCTAATAGTGGGCTTGATGGAAATTACTGCCTCCAGTTTTATGCCTTGCATCCTTGAAAAGTTTTGACACTGTTATGCTCCAGTTTACACAGCACATAATTGCATAAAGGTGTCATGTAATAATTGTAAAGGGCATATTAAAATTATATCTGATAGACAAATGCTTTCTTGGTCCTTTTCTTAATATTGCGATAACACATTTTCAAACTTTTGTAGTCGCAGTTTGTCTCTATGTTCTGTAAATTAAAGTCAACAACTACTATTTTCTGTGCTTTTCATTCCTTCTCTTTGTTGGCTGTATTAGTTTTTTGCATTCTGTTGTGTGTCTATACTGACCAAATGAGATTTCTAGCAATAAATCTTTTTGGCTGGGGATTACGCCTTTGTCCACTTACTTTCTCTCACACGTACATGACGTCTTCGATAATAAATAGCATTTATCTGTGATTTACAGTTAAGATCTGTGGTCAGAGCACAATAATCATGTCAGTAGCTGATTTAAGTGGTGCTGCCAAATGTGTTTTATGCTCATTTAGATTGACACCGTACCTTGTTCATTGGGTCCAAGTTCAGTGTTACATGATAAAGCGGTTTTTTGAACTGAGTTCAGTTTGTGATGTAAGGTCAAAATTTATCTCCAGTCAGTAATGTTTATTCAGTAAGCTCTTAGAAATTTCGTCTGACACAAAAATAAAAATAATCACACATCACTAAATTATATTGGTACAGTTAGTCTTTGAATTGCATATTTGCCTATAATGTAGGAAGAATACATTATTAAATTTGTTGATGAACTGAGAGATTGGATGACAGATACAACTACATCATTCCATGCTGCTTCAATTCTGTGCCCGAGTTCTTCAGTCATAGTGACTGTTGAGTGGTCACATGCTAATGTCGTGGTGCAAATGGAATACCACGTCATTGAGCAATGTCAAGGCACAGTGGTCCACTTATCATACACAAAGGCACATGGCTCACTACATACTCAAGCTGCTAACTGCCCCTGTCACTATGTCACCATGTGCAAGGCTCCTATCAATCAACTGTACATACCTCTGCCACCATCCTGAAAAACGACTTGGGATAGGGACAGTATAACACTTTCACAATCATTGGGGCATGTTTGTTCCACAATAGGTTGTTGGAGAATCAGTGGGAATTTGCTGCATGCTATTGCTATTTCTCAATACCCTACTTTAATTACCTGTAAGTTGTATTGTCTTAAAGTTTCATAGTTAATCGTTTGTTATGTATTGTTGTAATTTTTTTTTAAGCAACCTCTGGCATCTGACTTAAAATTTCAACCTTTACCTCATACACTTGGACTTAATAGTATTGTAATCCTTACTTGCACTACTTTTTTGTTGTACTATACTCTTTTTTTTCCTGCAGCTATTGGTGCAAGAAAAGTCACCTCTGAAGGCCCAATAGTTAGTGAAATATATATTTTACTGCTGTACTGTTACATATTTCATAACTTTTAAACAAAAGTAGCCACGGTTTTCATTTCTTAGCCTAGACATTTTGTGTTGGTTTTATTTTATGTGGAGGCTTACAAATTATTTATCAATGTCATTAGGCTGAATTCTTACAAATACTGGTCTTCTGCTATCTCAAAGAGAGAAGTTTGACATTTTTCCATGACCCTTAAATGCGCTCAGAGTGAATTACCGTCACCATGTGTTATAGGACAGCAGTCCAAGTGTTAGTTCCAGTCTTGCAGGACTCTCCCAAACAAACGTGGTATAAGTTTCTCAGTAGCACTTTCTGTTGTGGCTGATGCACAATCAGTTCATCCTGGGAGGTCTTGAATGAAGCACATCTGGATATTTGAGTTCCAGTGTGAGGATTCATCTCATTGGTAAATAAATTCCTTTTCCCTTTCTCCTCTTTGTAGAAGTCTGCCATTATGAGCACAATTTCTTTGGCTTATTACAAATGACACAGTATAGAAACACACAGTAATAACCGTACATATAAGTTTGATTCATACAGACAAAAGATAGCCTGCCAGTATTAAAGTCAATACATAGTCTGAAATCAAATCAAAGGTTCACAGTAGATAGCAGCCAGTACATCTGTCAAATGAGTGGACAGAGAATGAGTTCTCTGCATGGCAGGCACACAGTTATAGCCAGTTGGCGGTCATGGGGTCCCACTGATTGATGTGAAGTGAGCTCCAGGGTTGTCCCCTCTTAGCAGAGTACCCTTTTGCGGAGACAGCTTGTAGACTGTAGCACGACAGGCGGTAAGCTCTGGAGGTAGCACTCAATCTCCAACAGCTGCGACAGATCCGTGTCACTGTCACGGTCTATTACTACACTCCTCTTCCGTGAGGTGTGAGATCTTGAGATTCCACATGCACTGGCAACTGTAAGTATGCCTCCAACAACTCAACCTTAGTATAACAGGCACCATTTTGTAACTTGAAAGACAGGTCTTCTAGGCAGGGATTTGGAACAGTATCCATGATGAGCTGGACGTTAACAATCATCAGTATGTCCAGGAATCATTGAAATCCTTAGAACTCTCCTTTTATCTGCCTGATTAAAAATTTTAACTTCATTATTGTTCTCTGCACCACGTATTTCCCTCTTTTTAAGCTTTTTCTCCAAAATGTCCTTGGGAAGTTCTGCTGCATTTGGACAAATCATTCCACAGAGACGCATATTGTTATCTAACAACTTATGCGCTAGAGAAATGCTTGTATAGAAATTGTCAGCATAAAGAATGTGAACATGTCCTAAAAGAGGCTCACACACCTTGCAGTTCATTGTCTTTCTCTTGATAGGTACATGAGGCAAAAGTGAGGCCTTCCTCTGTACAGATTTAGCACAGTTTTACACCATATTTGTGAGACATTTTGGGAATATACTGTCCAAAAATTAGTCTTCCTCTCCAAGGAGCCCTGGATTCATCAGTTACCACATTTCTTCCAGGGCTTCGGGCATTTTGAAACAACTGTACATTGTAAGTCTTATCGCTTACGCATCTAGGGACATCATTATCAACAAAATGCCAGCAAGATGGTAACGCCAGAAATCAGTCACAAGGCATGGTGGCTTTTATAACTTTATTTTCATACAGTGGATTCTTTGACCAATAAAGTGAAATTTCTGGGACCTCGTTTAACCCCATAATTAACATTATGCCCATAAACTTGCCTATTTATTCCTCAGAAGCATCAACCCTATTGGAAAGTCGAAAATTTCTTTTTCTGGCATTTTGGACAGTTTCTGTGTTGCATATGTTTGTTTCCAATACAAAATTATTTAATATGTCTTGTGTTACCAGCATTTTGTAAATATCAGAAGGGATGTCAAAAATGACTCCCGGTTAAAAATTACTCATGTTATATTTTGTCCAGTTGGCCCCTGAATTGGGATATCATTTTCATTACCATTATCAGAGTTACATACGGTATCATGAACCTCAGCAGAGCAGGAGTCATCATCACTTACATTTAAATCCGAAGAGGATCATGAATCATGGGAATTGTAAGCTGGATCATCATTACATTCAGGAGAGACATCATAGTCACTGAGGTCACTTTTATTTATGTAGTAGTTCAGATAGTAGTCTAGTCCCTTTTCATCTAATGGTGTACTACATCTTCGTTTCCTTGTTACTGACAGCCCAGAAGTAGATGGATCCTTTTCTAGCTAAACATGCAGTGGAACATCATTACAACTGGTGGCCAACTATAATTATTATAGAAGATAAACAGTCATCTCATAAATGTAAAAAATATTTTACTATAGAACTTAAAGCAGCTATTCTTCGTGGCTAGCACTAACAAATGACGGTGTGTGTATTTTAAAGCAGTTTCTCTTGCTTGCAAACACTAACAAATGACGGTGTGTGTATTTTAATGTACAGCAATAAGTGACCTGTTTTCTGTAGCATTTGGTACTAAAAGAATGCATCACAGCAATTGGGGCACAAGGTGACCTGAACAATTGAAAAGTAGCACAAAAAAGTGTTATCAGGTCGCCAGTGGGCCAAATGGAAGCAATAAAATATTTGAATTATTTATCTCATGGTAAATAAATAACACCTTTGAGCCTTCTGCAGCTTGGAATTTGACGTAATAATCACTTCCTCAGTCTCAGGAATTCGCTGAAATTCATGCCCATTGGGTGGAAAGAATTGCATTGGGACACGTGTTGGGCCGAGTCGCAGGGAATGTTTTAAATGAATTTTTACAGCTGTATCCACAGTCCGCCCTAAACCAGGGGTAAACAAATCTAAATATGAGAAGGTTAAGTCATTAGTGTCACAAAATGGAATTGCCATGGAAAACAAACACACTTTCTCTCAAGAGAAAAAACCAAACTGTTTGCATCTAATCCAAAGATATTTTCCATATTACCAGGATTAACAACCAAAAAGGAAAGTTTCCTTGAAACGTTGTAATGGGAGTCTTCCATAGCTAAAACAGCTTTCATGTGTATGTTATGGTTACCATAGGCAGTTACTCTCTGATGATAAGGCTGTAGCAGAGGAGAACCAAATGCAGCATAGGTAGTACTACTCATAAGAGAAGAGGCTGCACCAGTATCCACCTGAAGAGGGACTTCCAAACCATTCACTCATAACATGATTACCAGTTTGACCCATAGCAGGATGAGCCAGCATTTCAATGGAGTACACTGCTTCAGTAAGAGAGAGCTATGATGAGATTCCGCAAGGGAAGAGGTGGGAGAACC
Source organism: Schistocerca gregaria (assembly GCF_023897955.1). Lineage (NCBI taxonomy): Eukaryota > Metazoa > Arthropoda > Insecta > Orthoptera > Acrididae > Schistocerca > Schistocerca gregaria. The sequence continues at coordinate 37,187,266 of NC_064931.1, read as the reverse complement.
AGACTCCGCATTATACCCGTGGTTCCAGTGTCAGACAACCAATGTGTCGACTAATGCTGTAAGAAAAATAAATAGCTGATCAACGTGGGCAGAGGGAGTGGGAGCATCGGTTGAAACACTGAGGGCAAGAAGGTAGACTGTGTGGATTGAAGTTTTGATGATACATTGAACCCGAAAAAGATTCTGATAGAGTTATGAGGGAGACGGCATACGGAGACACTGGAAGTGTTGCAGGCCTGTTTTTGTGTGCCTCAAGACTATTGTGCTGGCATGGCATAACGTGTTTACAGGAGTGGCTGACACAATTTTGGTAAGTGTTTACTGTTGCATTGGTGGTGACGGTGGACACAGTGAACTGAAACTCCCACTGGCTTTTAATTTCCTGTGTGAATTTGCAAGTGTGAGCAGTTTTAAGGGTGTTGTCTAAGAACAGATCCGCATGCCTTAAAATCTGGGAGCCAACTTGTTTTCGGGTAAATTCTGGAGAAGCAAATCCTGAATCAAGGAAGCAGTATACAATCAGTGACATGATTATTCTAAGCACAAAAAAGCACACCAGAAACTAGGACCCTGAAGGTCAGTACCCACCCTTTGTAGGTTTCTGACTTGTTTATAATGTCAGTAAAATTTCAGTCTACCTAATACCAGACAGGATTGACTCCCATAATGATCTTACAGCAGATTACGAAATTCAGCAAAAGGAAACTATCAGGATGTTTCATTGGGGACAACTTGCAGAGCAAACCCAACCCACTATGCAAAGACCCCGAAAGAAAAAATGGCTGCTACCAATTTGAATTGGTTGCCTTGAAGGCATTGAAGTGATGGCAGAGGTATTGTAAGTACATTACCCAGTGATCAACGCTGTCCAGTAATTAAGGGAAGGGTGGAACTGTCAGAGCCATCTAGCCCCTGATAGACACTGTCATTATATGTTGCTGTTGTAAGGCCAACTGCTGTTGCTGTTGTTTCAGTAATGTCCAATCAAGAAGTAAGTATATGTCGCTGTTGTTGGAGCTACTGTTTCCTACAGCCCACATCCATGTTCTCCAATATATCAATGCACTGAGTGTTTGAAGAGACTCGTCACCATTGTAGAAATCTGTAGTTACGAGCACAATTTATTTGGATTTTTACATTGACACCATAAAACTGCACAGTAAAGACAGTAACATGTTAGCTCGATGTCACATGTACAGCAGATATCTGGCAAATATTAAAAGTCCATACGTAGTGCGCAATCAAAGCAAAGGTCATCAACAGATAGTGGCCAGTACAGTGGACATTCTATCAATCCATGAAGTGTTGCATTATGCAATTTCCCAACATGTCTTGGCCTGTAAATTTAGCTGATAGTTTTATTGACAAAGAAAAATGAAACACACCCATCTCAAAATGGGCTGTAACATTTGATGTAGTTGCTGCATTGTTTCTTGATTCTTCACTAAGTCTCAGAAAAAATATCATTGGATCACTCATTTCTATTTTTCATGAAAAGCCCTCAGAGCCATTAATTCATCCTAGCATAATTATGCTGCAATTTAAGTTTTTTTTTTTCATTTAATTTGGATCAAATTAAGTCTATTCCTAGCTGCCTGTATCCATTGATTTGTCTGTACTAGATAGAAAATATCAGCACGCATTTTGCATTGTCTCTTCAGTTACATTTGATGTTCCAGCACATTCATTTTCTATTTTACAGAAATGATTTGTCACAGAATTCAGATTGACACTACAAGCGGAGCTTGAAATCAAACTTGCTCTCTAAACCATAACATTATCATTTGTTGTGTATTCATGATCATACCAGTGATAATTGGTTCTACAAGAAAAATGAACACTTTTTTTGGTTAATTGGTTATGCAATCAAATTTCGGTACCAGAACTTCAAACTTACCCCTCAGAGATAGTAGTAAGACTATGTATTTTAGTGTTGGTTTCATTACAACCTTATCAAGTTTTCCAGTAATTTGTAATCAATTTGCAGCCACCCATAATTTCCACAAGCTATTGCATTGCTTTTTACTATATTTACACCAGGAACATATTAATCCTTTCTCAATCTTCCCCTCTTCTGTACTGTCCCTTTTCAAAGAGTTGTTGCAACTGGGTTTCCATATTTGTTGCTTTGAAACTAATTGTGAGTGAGACCATCCTTATTGTTTCCAGATGTGAAGCAGGATGGGTATTTATCAGAGCAAGGGCTCTTTTTGAGATCATTTGGAGATTTATCGAGCAATTGAAACAGATACCCAAAGGAATGGGTTAAAATTTTATTGTTAGCACATGGGGCCTCTTTCTGGGTGGGTACTGCCTGTTAATGTGTTACAGTCAGAATTTAATGCTCACTCATGTCTGATGTGTCATGTATTGATTGTGTAATTAGAAATATTTTATAAGTAATGATAATGTGTGGGCTACATATGAACTTAATCAATACTCTTTTGTGTAAAATCAAGGGGGTGTAATAGAGCACTGTCTTTCATTAGATGTTTAATGATGTCAAAGGATCCTCTTATTAACTTGGAAGGGCTGACTGTTATTGCAACAAATTATAAAGTAAGATAATGATTAGTTTGTATGAAATATTATTCATTAATATTGGCCAAGAGTAATTACTTAAATTTGTCTTATGTGAAGTTGGTATTAGTTCTTACAAGTGAAATTTTTCTCCCACTAGTCTCCTCTGAAATCTTTAGTGTAATGGGTGCTAGATTAAGGTATTTCCTGCAAAAATAAGTCTGCATCTTCATTTAACTTTTATATCTCAGTATTATTAAGTCACAAAGTAACGTATGTTATAATGTTTAACCTCCACCCCCAATCTACTGTGTAATAGTGAGAGTGAAACCATGAAGTATCTTTATTCATTTTATTGTTCAGCAGACTTTCTGTGATTTGTAATGACCAAACTAATGCAAATATCTTCATCCTTTCAAGAATTCAAAACAAAAATATAGAAGGAAATTAACTGCACACTACTAAAATAGTTCCTCCTGAAGTATAATTATTATATAATGCTTTGAACGTTCTTTTAGTCGCAGTTTGCTCTTTGCAGACACGTTCTGTTTCATGAAAATATTAGTCCTGTGTAGAAAATGAGCTTAACTGGACATTTCGATATATACTGTTAAATACGGAAAAAAGACTTGTGTGTAACTTCATAGTCATAACTTTATAATTTTATACAGGAATAACCATGCATTTTATGCTCACTTGTTTGTGCAAGTCCCCAAATTCTTGACAGTATTGTTTGTATTGTTCCCTCTTTTAACTTTAAATTAAAGACATATAATTGTATGACATATTGAGATACTACTTCGTACTGATAATGTGTGTTCTCTGCTTCTGTTGTGCCTCATATGGATTACTTAGCAATCAGTGGCATCTGAGTCTGTAAGTACACTGTGCCCTGCTTACAGTAATAAACAACAGCATCATGTAACTGTCATTAATTCAAATATTGATACAGATAGACTAACTAAACTAAAATCTGACTTGGACCAAGAAGTAGAAAATCCACTCTATAAAGATAAAAGTTCTGTTTCATTGAAAAGCTGCTCCCTCTTCCATCATGACATTTCAAATGGGGAAAAAATTGAATGCAGGAAACCAAATCAGCACATCAAGTTTTCAAGTGATTCATTTCTTCAAGATTGTTGCAGGATGCGAGTAAAGTCATCAAAAGATAAGCATCTGATGAGCAGGCTGACTTCAGGCCTTTACCCATCATCAGTCTTTCCTTCAAAGAAACCTATGCAGGAACAGGGAGATAATCATTTACACATTTCTCATTGTAAATATATGTCCTCTGATAAGTGTGCAGTGTTAAGTGGCTGTCAATGCAATGGTGTTTGGAGAAAGGCAGATATCATCTGTGATACTGTGGACTCCTGGAGCAAAATGAAAAGTGGAAACCTTTTTTTAAATATTAAACAGAGTTTGTTCGGCAGTAGTGACGAAAGCAAAGTATATGGTCGCAGTGGGACTAAACCAATAGTATTTGGAGGAACATTTCCTATTGATATGCCATTAGGAAAAGGCTTTCCTATGATTTCAAGCCCGCAGCAAACTTTTGAAACTGATGTTCCTTTCAGAAACAACAAAGAGTGTTGATTGTCTTGACATTTTGTTATAATATGATGTGTTGTAACTTTCACACTTACTTTAATTTCTGATATTTTGTCAATGCTTTACATGTTGTAATTTATGTCAAATATTTTTTTGTCATTGGTATAATTTTAATTTCACATTAAATGTTAAAAAGTACTAAGTTAATACTATTTTTGTCTAAAATGGTGAATAATTACATTCTGTGACCAGCATATGGACTTACTGATTGTTTGTAAGACTTCCATGAGCAATAAATTATTGCTCTCAGTTTTATACATTTACTGTAAACTGTTGTAACATTTTGAGAGTAACTGTCGGCTTGGCCATTTATTCCAATACGTGTAGAAAACTGAACCTGGAAGTCCTGCATCATCTCCTTCTGCCAAGGCCAAGCTGAAGGTGGAACCAACAAAACCAGTAGCAAGCAGTTCATGGTTTGGAGGTTTATGGAACAAACTGAGCCTTCGGCCGAAGAATCAAATGAAGCTTCCAGATGACAAGAATCCATCAGTAAGCTATTCTTAAAAGCAAAATAAGTATTAATTTTCTTGAGGAACATATTTTACTTTGAATCATGCAAAATAGCTGGTATTGCATGAAGTATTGTGGAGTTGTTCACGTTCCTTAGAACATCTGCGCGATTCATACTCCCCTCCCCTCCCCTCCTTTCCTGACCCTCTTCACTATCCATTCCACCACATCCCTAACCCCTCTCCCTCTTCCTCCCCCCCCCCCCCCCCCCCCCCAATATCCTGTCCAGTCCTTCCCCTTTTAAATTTTTGGTTAATATGGGCTGTATTTCCACATAAACGCTTTTGGCATATTTACATAATTGTTCAATTTTGATCACTGAGGAAGTGCAGATTCTTCCCTGTAATGGAAAGAATTCCACTAGAAATTCAGAAGAAAATCATTTCACTGAGTGATTTAGTTCGTAAGATTTATTTTTTGTGTAGTTTGAGTGCACTGATGTCAAAAACCAAAATACTGCATTTGAGAAAATATTAGAGTTGTTGTTATTTTGACATACTGCTGGTGTATATTTTCAGTGAGTAAATAGTAACATTTCTTTAATGCGTAATGTCACTTGTTACTTAGAAGTGGGAAGAATCTTTGAAAAGTAATCAACTGAATGAGCTGGATATGAATTTTTAATTCCCTGGCCAATGGTCCATAATATATTTAAGTATTGACAGAAACAGTCTATGATATTTGTTACATTAAATTATGACTGATGTGAATGACCAAATTTGCTACTGCCATTATTAACACTACCACTTTCACCACTACCATAAATCATTCTGAAACCTACAATCCTGTAGAAACAAAATATCATGAATGATAAGTTAAGTGATTTGTTGGATAACTGATTTTTTCCTGATGTTTCAGATTGTTTGGAACCCAGAAAAAAATAGATGGACTAATTTAGATGCCGATGATGATGATGCTGGTTCTGATGTTCCTCCTCCTCCAAAGATGGAAATGAACAGAACACCTACCCCCTTAATTAATGTTCAAGAACCACAAAACAAATACAAGATGAACAGAGGGAGAAGTACGTATTTTTTTTCCCCCATCTGCTGACCACATTTCATTACAAAGCCGTATGAGCATTAAACTATCCTTGAAAATGTGAAAAATGCTGTGGTATGTAGCTTACTGTTTTTTCACAAGAACAGTTACACAGATTCTCTCCTGTAATTATTGTTAAATTTTCCATTGTGTTTTACTGAAAAGCATTATAGATTGTTCTAAATATGGTAAACAAAGGTAGTAACAAAGGTAGTGTTCATCTACTTACACCTGTTGTTTGATGAAGAGAACAGTTTTCCTGTGTAGACAATAATTTGGGTTTTGTTTATATTTTTCTTTTATTTTCTTCTCCCTTGTTTTATTTTTAAACATTAAGTTTCATTCATATATTGTTTCCTGTTACTTATTTCTTCTTGAGACCTTCTGTTTGACTACTACTTCATTTGGATACCCATGTCATATCGACATATACCTTCCGCTTTCAGTGTCAGTAATTTTCATCTAAGAATCTCCAATTTAGTAACTCAAAAATCATTGTAGTAACAAGAAATTTTGCAAAGCTACCTGGCAGATTAAAACTGTGTGCCGGACCGAGACTTGAACTCGGGACCTTTGCCTTTTGCGGGCAAGTGCTCTACCAACTGAGCTACCCAAGCACGACTCACGCCCCGTCCTCACAGCTTTACTTCTGCCAGTACCTCGTCTCCTACCTTCCAAGCTTTACAGAAGCACTTCAAGAAATTTTTCTATTGTACCTTATTGTCCTAAAGACTTTTTTATCTTCTTTACTCTCATTAACCAATTTAGTTGCTTCATTTATATTTCTAGGTCCATATGGATTACTATTGTTTTCATCTGAATGTGTTTGCCTGCCTCTTAGAAGATAGTTATTTCACCTGCACTTGTGTATCTTCATACATAATCTTTATATATATATATATATATATATATATATATATATATATATATATATATATATATATATATATACATATAAAGATTCCAAGACTTACCAAGCGGGAAAGCGCCGGCAGACAGGCACATGAACAAAACACACAAACACACACACAAAATTACGAGCTTTCGCAACTGGCAGTTGCTTCGTCAGGAAGGAAGGAAGGAGAGGGAAAAATGAAAGGGTGTGGGTTTTAAGGGAGAGGGTAAGGAGTCATTCCAATCCCGGGAGCGGAAAGACTTCCCTTAGGGGAAAAAAAAAAAGGACAGGTGTACACTCGCACACACACACACATATCCATCCGCACATACACAGTTGGTAAATCACGTGGGTGCTTTCACACGTGGCTCTCCCTTTGATCGTGTACACCTTCCGGGTTACAGGACTGGAGTAGGTGGTGGTGGGAGGGTGCATAGGACAGGTTTTACACCGGGGGGCGGTTGCATGGGTAGGAGCCAGAGGGTAGGGAAGGTGGTTTGGGGATTTCATAGGGATGAACCAAGAGGTTACGAAGGTTAGGTGGACGGCGGAAAGAAACTCTTGGTGGAGTGGGGAGGATTTCATGAAGGATTGATCTCATTTCGGGGCAGGATTTTAGGAAGTCGTATCCCTGGACTGGATCAGACCTTGAATGTGGCTCTCCAGCACGTGATTTACCAACTGACCTGCCTGCACTGTGACGCTTTCTATGTGGGAATGACCAGCAACAAACTGTCCATTCGCATGAATGGACACAGGCAGACAGTGTTTGTTGGTAATGAGGATCACCCTGTGGCTAAACATGCCTTGATGCACGGCCAGCACATCTTGGCACAGTGTTACACCGTCCGAGTTATCTGGATACTTCCCACCAACACCAACCTATCCGAACTCCGGAGATGGGAACTCGCCCTTCAGTATATCCTCTCTTCTCGATATCCGCCAGGCCTCAACCTCCGCTAATTTCAAGTTGCCGCCGCTCATACCTCACCTGTCTTTCAACAACTTCTTTGCCTCTGTACTTCCGCCTCGACTGACATCTCTGCCCTTACTCTTTGCCTTTAAATATGTCTGCTTGTGTCTGTGTATGTGCGGATGGATATGTGTGTGTGTGTGTGTGTGTGTGTGTGTGTGTGTGCGAGTGTACATCTGTCCTTTTTTCCCCTAAGGGAAGTCTTTCCGCTCCCGGGATTGGAATGACTCCTTACCCTCTCCCTTAAAACCCACATCCTTTCGTCTTTCCCTCTCCTTCCTGAAGAAGCAACCATCGGTTGCGAAAGCTAGTAATTCTGTGTGTGTGTTTGTGTGTTTTGTTCATGTGCCTGTCTGCCGGCGCTTTCCCGCTTGGTAAGTCTTGGAACCTATGTTTTTAATACATTTTTCCCATGTGGACGTTTCTTTCTATTTTATATATATATATATATATATATATATATATATATATATATATATATATATATATATATAATTATTTTCTTGTAAAGTGATTTTCAAGGGATTGATTTGTTTCTGTTAGGTCTGCGTGCAAACTATGTGGATGTCCTAGGCAGTAGCAAAACTCCCAATCAAACAATAAAATCAGACTTATTCCCTTCAGTCAGCTCAACACAAGCATCCACTACTTACTTCATCCCAGCTCCAGGTAAGGAGGTTTAGCAGTTGTTTTACAAAATCATTTGTATTATCTTTGTCATTTACTTACTTATTTATTTATTTTCTGATCAATACATATTGAGAATTTATCACTTGTCAAGCAACACACTTTCTATTTACAGCTGATGAAAATGCACCGACGGACTTTCTCACTTCCGCATCAAGTGTAGATGCAGAGGGTGATGTCACCCAAGAATCATCATCTGTAGTGAGTATTTTACATTAAGACAGTGATACTGAACCTAATGTATTTGTAGCTCTGGCTAATATAATGCAGAATTATGTTTTTAATAAAGATGTACAATGTCGGAAACAATCAAAGAACTTTTGCCAAAAAAGGCCTGTTAGACAAAGTCCTGTTAGGGGCAGTCAGGTGAAGATAGGTCAGATGCCAAAAAGTGTAGCTGAACATTTTATCGCAGCAAAATTAAATTTTTGCAGTTATTGAAACATTTTTCATCTGGGAGACGAGACAGTCAATGGTGTTATAGAATGTACTTTTTGTGCCAATAGCTCTGTAGTCTCAAGTTCACATTTTATTGAAGTGCAGTACAGCGAAATGAAAGAATATTACATTATAGTGTTAATGTCATTTTATAATCAACTTAAAACAGTGATATTAGGAGTGTCTATGACTACAACCATCAGTGGAGTAGAACAAGTTGCACAACAGAAAATTCTTTGATTCAGTTTTAAACTCTCCCACATTATACACTTGACATTTAGTATAATTTGGTAGGTTGTTGAATATATGTGAGTCCATATATCTAACTCCTTCCTATACTAGTTTCAACCTATAGAAGTATTTGTGCAAGTTTTTTTGATCACAGTGTATATTTGTAATCCAATTCCAAATGTTAATGTTAGGTAAATAGTTCTTGTAAAATGTATGGGAATAATCATATAAAGTTATTAAATGATATTATAATGAAAACTGAAATGAAAATAAATGTTGTACTATTAAATAATTTTGGTCCTAATAGGGTTTTGAATTCATTTATGCTGTTTCATATTTTCTAACAGAATCTGCATATCATAAAGTTTGCTGATCATTCCTTCAGACAGACCTACAATGTTCAAATTCATAATGAGATTACTACTGCATAAATTATCAGGTAAAGCATCATCTCCCCCCCTCCCCCAGAACTGAGAATCCCCTTGCCATCCGTGTCCGGTCACTTCTTACTGAACTCAATCCTTTCCCTCTACCACCTTTACTACGGGTCCACTTATGTACACGTCTACAGTCCATGCCTTGGCCACAGCTTTGCCTTGACCCATCGCAAGACCCAAAAGCTTCAGTTCTGCCAGCAATTTTTCTCTCTTCTCAGCAAGTTCCAGGGCTCAGAAATAGTCTACACTGGTGGATCAATGGTCGACGATCTTGTTGACTGTGCTTACACTCACATTGGACGTACTGAACAGCACTCCTTGCTGGATGGCTGCAGTGTTTTCACTGCAGAGTTGATAGCCTTCTATCGTGCTCTTGAGCATATCCGCTCCTGCACCAGTGACTCCTTTGTCATCTCTAGTGACTCCTTAAGCAGCCTACAGGCTCATGACCAGTGCTTCTCTCGACATCCTTTGGTAATGACGATCCAGGAATTCTTTATGCCCTCGGTAACAGTAGCCATTCAGTGATCTTCATTTGGATCCCAGGACATGTCGGGATCCCAGGAAATGAAGTTGCAGACAGCCTGGCCAAACAGGCTACTAGTAAACCAGCTCTGGAGATTGGTCTGCCGGAGACTGATCTCCAGTCAGTCTTCCGCTGTAAAGTTTTCACGATCTGGGATACGGAATGGCGCTCCCTCAGAGCCACTTGCAGGGCCTCGGCAGACTTTTAATGTTCCCAACACACTACCTATGGTGGTGGGTGACAATGCCTCAATGGCTGATTTAGTTTTACGTTTTATTCGTGAGGTTTTTTTTAAATCATACGATCTAAGGCTGGACGTCTGGCCTCCACCCTCCCTCAATTTTACCTCTTTGTCACTCCCTGTGTGTGTCTTGTCTTTTAGGCTGGAGATTTCAGTGTTGTTCAGAGTGGCTGACTCATCCTTTTTTTTATTCTTGTGATCAGCAATCCCAGACCATCTGTTATATGACTTTAATACATTCCTCTGCTTTTTTTCTTTTAGTCTATATTTTCCCATTTTGGTTCACTTCTTTTGTTTTCTCTTTCAGTGTGGTTTCCCATTAGTTTCACGCCCTCTTACTCTCCTAGCTCTTTTTTGGAATTGTTTTACCTTTAATCTTGTTTGCCTGTAGAAAGAGGGACTGATGACCCTGTAGTTTGATCCCTTTATACCCCAAACCAACCAACCAGCCAACCAAAGCATAATTAAAACTGAAAGGAACTTCCACCTGTGTATTGAATACTTCTGGGTTATTTCTCGTACTCAAAACAAATGGCATGCTTGGAACAAGAGTACCATAAGGCTGTTTAGCCAACAGTCCTGTAGTGTCTGAAATACTCCATATCCTCCAAGTCAGAATGTTAGCATCTGGAAATGCTTCAAGGCCACCATAATCTGCTTGATTGCCCCATACAATTCTATCCAGATTTGGCCCCTTTCACTAGTTTCCCTTCCTGGCAGCACATAGGGAGAGGACTTCTTTGTTTTTGCAGCTGTTTCTGTGACATCATTTTTATCAACAGTTTCATTTATATCTGATGCAAGTCTCTTCTTACCAGATCGATTCAATTGTCATCCATGCATTGTGAAACTAAATTTTTCATAATTATTGATGACAAAAAGGCTTAAGCTTTGAACTTCAAGCAGAAGTGTTTTAGTTTTTGATTCATTCATCGATTTTCATTATTCACACAAGACCAGTCCACCAGATCAAATCTCATAGGTAGTTTTGTCACAAACACATTTGTAGTCTGCAGTAGCTGCAAGATAATGACTATTTTAAATTCACTGGTCTTGTCGCAGTAAACATTGTTTAATCCCACCGAGATCAACACAGTCTCTTTTAGTGGAATTGTCGCATTCCTTCTCAACATTGTTGAACGTGTATCCAAACTTCACTCCAGGCCTAACACGCAGCTGAGACACTGACAATTTCTGTAGGAGAGTTTGATACAAAGTTGGAAACATTGTGTGCATGACTGTCTCCAAATATTTTGACTTAAAGTTCATGAGGCATGTATATTTTGTGGTGGGAGAACTGTTCTATGCAGATTTCGTATTTTTACACATGGAGTTTAACACAACAGTGTGGTCTTCTACATTCTTAAACGTAAAATTTATTTATTGGTTAAATTTTGAATTTGTATAGAATACTGTTCTGTCTCTACTATTCTTACACATTTTTTTTTCTAATTTGTCCATTCCTATTTTATTTTGTAGATGCATTACATTTTTTGTGTATATGTGAGAAAAGTGTTTCGAAACACTTATTTCCACCCACTTCCAGGCTGTTGCTGTTCCTCAGAATTTTGAATCTGTGTTCTAAAGCAGTATATTTTATTTGTAACACTTCAGTATCACTTTGCAACAGTCAAATTATTGAATCCTTGTCTCTGATAATGTTTAGATACTTTTCACGCATTTCCATTATGTAGGTATTACATGACCACAAATAGTGCACCGTTACCAATTTTATGTTTATTTTGCAACAATTTTCACAAAACCACCATTTACAACATTTGCTGTGAATACCTTTCCTGACTTTTTTATAACATGGCTTACAATTATTACCATTTTTTATTTCACCTTTAGCACAGTCCAGTTGGTGCCATGTCGAATAAAGTTAGATAGGTAAGTGTTCATTAATACCTTGACCCTCCTTATATGGCTGGTATAGTGACACTTTGATAACCATCTGAACATGCATTGTCTTCCTCCCCTTCAGAAAGAGACACTCTGGCACTTTGAAGGTGATACATGAAGCTGATACACAAATAATTTGTCGAGTTTACAGTCTTGTTATGTATAACGTATCTTGTGTGTAAGCTAAACCCTGAAAAATATTTGTATTGTACAAAATGTTTGGCAAAACTTTCTTCCTTTCCTCGTTTCATTATACTATATGTATTGTAGGCACAAAACTGAATATGGCTTTTTCAGGAAGATGGCAATCTAAGCAGAAAATGTGCTGTATTTACCAACACCATTAAACAGGTGTTCCACAGTCTGTAATTATTTTGTACTTTGTAATCAGAGATTTTTGTAATTATTTGTATTTGTGTGAAATTTGTTACAGGCTGCAACAGGAAACAACTACAGCATTCCACCAATGTACGATCCCAACAGCCCAAACTACCCAGCTGCGGCAGTAACATCGACGACGACAGCAGCAGCAGCAACAGCAGCTAGAATCTTATATCCTAACTGACTGTGCTGGTCTCTTCCACTTGATTATTTATCTGTTGTCTATATGGTTTCTGTAAAAAAATCCTTTTGGTATTCATTAGTTTCTTAAAGTTCTCTCTGTCTGTTCTACTTTTTAAATGATTTTGGATTTGTTTATCCATGTGTACATGAGTGTTCTGTTTTACTGGTTTTTATCTTTTTTCCGTATAAATGTTGTTTTGTTATGTCAATGGATGTTCTGTGATAAAAAATGTATAGTACAATATCCATAAATGAAGTATTCAATTGCGTGTTAAGTTCACTATAATGTAATATTTCTGAAATATTTTTGAGCATGTGCTGGAAGTTTATAAGTTCATTCATTTTTGCGTGTTTTACGATTATTTCACTAAGAAATTTTTGCGATAATTTCATTTGAAAAGAGTATACATGAATTAGCTATTTTAATTAAAAGTCAAAGAATGGTGCTGTATGAATGGTGTCGTGGATACAATATTTTGTCTCTCTCTCTCTCTCTCTCTCTCTCTCTCTCTCTCTCTCTCTCTCTCTCTCTCTCTGTCTCTGTATGTGTGTGTTTAGAGAGAGAGAGAGAGAGAGAGAGAGACAGCTGAAATAAACTTGATGGATTGATTGGGGGCGGGGGGGGGAGGGAAGATGAAATAATGTAGCTACAAATCCTTCAGGTTTGCTGGACCTGCAGTGTAATATATTTAAATGTTTTTAACTAAAAGCTATGTGTGTTACATATAATAGCAATATAAGATTGGTTGCCAAACACATTAGAAAGTTGTGAAGAGATGGCGGTAACATATCAAAGCTGATAGCAAATTGACTTTAGTGTATAAGGAAAATGCTGGAAAACTATATATGAGAAGGAAAAGAGGGCGAATGGTATGTCGGATGTTTCACAGTTCTAGATGTCAGTGATCGTCTCAAACTGGATCAGGGGTGTGAATGGAACAGAAGACAAGTGGCATGATGACTGTGGATCTCAACTGCACTTGACTTTAAAGTGTTAATGCACAGATAATGAGAATGAATGCTCCAAAACTAGCTACAATAAGGTAATATATTTTAAATATTTTACACAACAGGCCTGTCTCGGCTTATTGCCATTATCACGTGACCTGCAAAGATAACATTGGTAAGATTATCTATAAATAAATCATGGCTGTTTTATGTTTACATTTGCATTGGTACTTACATCTAGTTGGAAGTGATGGCCATATTACATCTGTAGAGAGAGTGTGTGTGTGTGTGTGTGTGTGTGTGTGTGTGTGTGTGTGTGTGTGTGTGTGTGTGTGTTATATATTTGGTCATTTCCTGATAAGTATAATACTTTTATTGTTAGGAAACATAAAATATACATGTTTGTCAGACATTTTGACAGTTCAAGTTTCACAGTTCTTTACTATGATGCTATGTGTTTTCAAAGTATATACAGTTACACAAAATACTGAAAGGACTTATTATGAACATTCTCAAAGAACTGGAGATTTGTTTTCATACAAGGAAATATCTGCACAAAATTCTAAATGAACACACAGATTTTAAACATAAATACTATCTCAAAAACTTCAATGACCTAATAGAATGCAAAATGAAATAGTCATATGGTTAACAAAACTTACACAGGCCATAGATAAAATTTAAAGGAAAGTAAGAACAATGCAATGTAACATCATCTCTGATAAGTTGTATATACTTCATAAACATATAACATCGTAGTAAAAAACTGCAAACTTGAATTGTCTGAACATCTGACAAAAACATATATTTTACATTTCATAACAACAAAAAGTATTATACTTAACAAGAAACGACAGAAAAAATTACTATAAATGCAATATAGTCATCACTTCTAACTAGACGCAAGTACCAATACAAATGTAAACATAAAACAATCACAACTGACATATAGATAATCCTACCAATGTTAATTTCACAGGTCACTTCACACTGACAGTAGGCCGAATCAGGTCTGCCATGTAGAACATTAAAAAAATATGTATATGTTACCTTACTACAGCTGGGTTTGGAGAATTCATTTCCATTATGTCTCATATTGACATATACTGTGCTGCAGGCCCAATGGAATGTAAAGCACAGATAATGGTTGATTTTGGATTTTTATGGATTTATTAGGAATATTTCTATGAAAATTCTCTCATTTTCTGTGTCTGTCATCTGTTTGTGTCCATTCTTTACAATTTCATTTCAGTGATGGACATTCATGTCTTTGAAACTAAGTGCACTGGAGCTGATGACCACAGTCTTTCTTTAAATGATTGCCTTCCAATATCAGATCCTGAGTGGTTCTTGTTTAGCAGGTGTAAAGGGTGTAACTTGCTACATATGTACGTTTTATATGTACCTATTGCGGATGGGCGAACTGCAGTTCCATAATGGGAGTTAAGCTGTTATGTGTATGTGAGAAACAGGGTGCATACTAGGATATTATTATTATTATTATTGTTATTATTATTATTATTATTTGTACTTCAAAATCTGTGAAAAGTCAGAAATCCATTTTTGTGAAATCTCAAGAGTCTTTTCATGGGAGACTGGTAAAAGAATATTCGAGGAACAAAATATAATTTACATGATAGTTGTGTCTTCTTCCTTGTAGTAGATGTTTAGACTAACATTTGAGTTAAATGTAGTGATTTATTTCTATGCTGTGATAATTAGGTGTAGTGTATAGTTCTGGAAAGTTCATGCACAAATCAATTTTTATTTTTTCAAAATGAATGTCTTATGTTCACATTTTAAAAGTGATACTTGCTGTGTGACAGCATATTCATTTTGAAACTTCCTGGCAGATTAAAACTGTGTGCCGGACCAAGACTCGAACTCGGGACCTTTGCCTTTCGCGGGCAAGTGCTCTACCGACTGAGCTACCCAAGCACGACTCACGCCCCGTCCTCACAGCTTTAATTCTGCCAGTACCTCGTCTCCTACCTTCCAAACTTCACAGAAGCTCTCCTGCGAACCTTGCAGAACTGGCACTCCTGGAAGAAAGGAAGGGTCGTGAGTCATGCTTGGGTAGCTCAGTCAGTAGAGCACTTGCCCGCAAGAGGCAAAGGTCTCGAGTTAGAGTCTCGATCCGGCACACAGTTTTAATCTGCCACGAAGTTTTATATCAGTGCAAACTCCGCTGTAGAGTGAAATTTCATTCTATATTCATTTTGATTAATGAGGCAGTGTAACACTGTACCATATTGAACTTCTGTAGTAACTGCACAGGAGGGCTGCATCACCACAGAAGTTAGAATATCACAGTCTTAATGCATAAACAGCAACAGTTGCACCATATATGTGCAATATTTATCTTAACCCTGTGGGGGCTGTGGTTGTATGCTTTTCTGGTCTAGGTCTACAGAACAGAAGCAAAAGTAGTGTGTTTTATTTGTAATCATTGAAAAAGAGCCGATAGCAATATTGAATACAAGGAACCCTTATTGTGTGGCAAAAAATATCATATATTTGGGGTATGTGACAAGACACCTTTTTAATCTTTTAAATGTAACAAATGCCATACAAAGACAACTGAACATGAAAGCAGAGTTACAGGAGGGAGAAACAGTCCTTTCAAACTATTCTGCTGCAGCTAGTTCACATGCTTCAAATTATATAAAGTGCATCAATCATACAAGTTTTTTAATGTGTATTGTGAAGGAAGTCAGAGAGATAAGTTGGATGACCTCACACATTATGGAAATGAATCTCCTCAAGAAGTCACTTATTTGTGTTATGACTGGGTGCAAAAATACATAGGAACATTACCACAGTTCAGTCACAAGGTACACTGACTGAGGGGCCTGCTCACTCATCGCTTACAGGGTGCCTAAAGGATTCAACAATTCAAGCAAATCACATTAATAATTTTTATTACCATAAAAAAGTTTGACAAAACTTAACTTTCAATTTACAATGGTGTCACAAGCGAAGGGCGAAGCCATGAAGCAGTTACACTGGGGATGGTCCATCTCATGGGTGCGATTGATATGAGGTGAGAAACAGTTGATCCCTGATGTGTGCAGAGCGCGGTTTGGCCGTCTGCTGCTTGAAGATTCTGACAAAACATTCCGCTTCTCCGTTTGACTGTGGATGGAACGGTGCACTAGTGGGGTGCTGTATGCTATTTCATTCAAAGAATGTTTCAGATTCATTTGACATGAACCGAGGGCCATTGCCTGACACTATAACTTCAGGTAAACCTTCGAGGCAAAAAATTGATGACAACACCTGAATTGTAGTATGCAACGTTGTCGAGTTCATTGGCACAGCAAAAGGAAACTTGCTATACGAGTCATCCACAACTAACCAGCCAGTGTTCCAAAAAGATCCCGCAAAGTCTATGTAACACATTGCCGTGGTGATTGCAATGTAGGCCAAGCAGAGAATTTTTGTGGAAGAACAGACTGATTTTCCACACACGCATGACACTGTAACGTCATCTGTTCTAGTTACTGTTCATACCCTCCCAAGTACGGTGTCGACGTGCTAACTGGTTCGTACAAACGATCCACCAGTGTCATTCGTGAAAACTGCAACACTTCTTTTTACAAAGCTTTAGAGATCAACACACGACTGTCCAGTGTCATTTTGAACAAGAATTAATCTTTTCTGTACAGTGAGGCTATGCCGACGTGCAACGTATCAGCGCACAGCGAAGTTCTTTATGCTATTGAGTGAGTGAGGGAAATATGTGCAAATATATGTTAGCAAAGTGTTAAGAACTGGATCAGCTTCTGTGGCCTGTGCAACTCACTTTTCGACAAATCAGTGAGTGGAATAATTTAACTATTCCACTAATCATATAAAATTTAAAAGTTAAGGAAATTTCCTGTCTCAACAAGATATTGGTACCGAAAATATTACAATCTCCTGAAAACTCAAAATCCTACACTAAATCATGGACTTTGGAATCACAATGAAACAATGGAAAATCCAGGATGGAATAATAACAATACAGTAGAGTCCCGATAATCCGAACTAATTGGGACCGGGCCTTGTTCTGATTACTGATTTGTTCAGATTAGCCAGAATTACAGTGATGAGTTTCAAAATGAAGTATACCAAGCAGATAAGTGGGTACACCATGGTAACAATGGCTCACTCTCACTCCCTGCCCTTGTTGTGCATTGTTGAGACCTTTGTAGTGTCTGCGGTCAGTGCACTGTCAGCTGGCTCGCAAAGTGCTTGGTTATGTTAGTTATCGATCGCTGGCACACGTAACTGCTGTACTGTATTCGTTCAGGTGGTGTGGTATATGTATTTTTGTCATGAGTAAACGTCGACTCTCAAAGAAAAACTGAATTCTTTGAAGTGGATAGAGGATGGTAAGAATGTATCTAAACTGGCAAAGGAACTGGGTGTTGTAAAGCAACCATTTGTGATTGGAAGAAGAACCGAGTATAGCTTGAACAGTTCTATGCAACATCTTCGGGAAAAACACTCAAAATTTGGCAGATTTTCAAACAGTCCTAGTACGATTAAGTGGATGAAACTCTTTCCCTTTGGTTTACGCAGAAAAGAGAAAGGGGAACTCCTTTGAGTGGAGCACTGGTTCAGGAGAAGGCTGTTTACCTGAACAAGTTAACGAATGGTGATGAGTCTTTTAGTGCGAGTACGGGATGGTTGGACAGATTCAAAAAAGTCTTAGAATCCGTCAGCTAACAATTACTGGATATATTCTGACCATGATGCAGTGAAGGAATACTTGGGTGAGTTTGAAAAAATGAAAAGAGAGGGAAAGTATTCTCCCCAACAAATATATAATGCTGACAAGACTGGCCTTGATTTTAGGGCATTGCCAACAAAAAGCCTGGCATCAAAAGCAGAAGACCATGCTCCTGGTTTTAAAATGTGCAAAGATCGTGTAACTTTATTAGCACGCAGCAATGCTGCTGGTAATCACAAGCTGCCTTTAATGCTGATCAGCAAATCTGCTAGGCCCAGAACCTTTAAAAACTGCAACATGAAGTCCCTGCCCGTATATTATTGCAACCAGAAAAAAACACAGATGGATGATAAGCTGCTCAAAATGGTTTCACGGCCAGTTTGTTCCCTCTGTTAGATGGTTTACTAAGGAAAATCATTTATCTCACCCCAGCACTGAGGAATTATGTGATGGAGAAACTATGCCGAAGTTTCTGCCGCCTAATGTTACACCACTTCTACAGCCGATGGACCAGGGCGTACTGCAACCATTTACAGGAAACAATTTTTAAGAATGCTGATCCAAGACTATAGCATTCCTTTAGTGGACAAAATAAAAAGACCAATGTGAAGGATGTTGTTTATTGGGCCACTGAGGCATGACAGAACATTTCAGAAAATACTCTGAGAAAATAGTGGAGAAAACTGTGGACATCTCTTGAATTTCAGGACAGCCTAGTTGAAAGTGAAGTGGAAAATCTACTACAAATGATACCGACAATCCCTGGATGTGAAGAAGCTAGTGAAGGAGACGTAGATGAGTGTATGGCAGCGGATGGGGCACAACCTTACTTACGCTAATTTTGTTGCTGCTGTGACTCAAGACCAGGAAGAAGTGGACTGCTGTGACAGAAGTGGCAATGTGCCTGAAAGGGACAAAGGAGAGCTGGTGCCACACAGTGATGCAGCAATAGCCCTTGACCTCGTCTTATGTTATTTGGAGCAACTGCCCACTGCTACACCTGCTGATTTGATGTTCATGAGATGATGGCGCAACTATGCGTCATCTACCAAACTGTCTTCATTACCCCCAAAAACAATGATTGAGTTTTTGTCATCTAAAAAGTAGGGGTAAAATGTCCGCTGTATTTTAGTAAATTTGACAGCTTTTCTTTCATTGTTATGCATTGTTTAAACCTAATGTTTTCATGCCAATTTTCCTAATACACGTTTACTGTACTGCGTAAATGAAAATAGTGTGTATGCACAGCATTTTACCGCACAGTTTTCTGTACTTAGATCAACATTTTTCATGTTCGGATTAACCGAACATTCAGATTACCAGTGTTTGGATTAGCGGGACTCTGATGTATTATGAAAAGGGTAGAATGCTGCTCACTGTATGGCAGAGTTGTTGAGTCACAGACACACACGACAAAGACTACTGAACATGTAAGCTTTATGCCATCTCTGGCTGCTGGAGCAAGACGTAAGTCTTCAATCTCCAATAAATGGGCAAAAAGTATTTTTGCGCTTGGGTGGGTCTCGAGAACAGCTGACTAGGGTAAAAAAAAATGATCCCACTAGACATAGGGCAAATTGTGAAGAATAAAGTACACTTCATATAAGAAGGCAAACAACACTGATAACCCACTAATCACCTCAAGTTGAGCTACAAGAAAGTTAACTACTTTTCCTAATGGAGAAATGAGACTGGAGTAACTTCTTGTCACCAGTTTGAAAGTCTTAAGAATTTTTTTAATTCTCTATCTTGCACAAATTGTGAGACCTGACAGCACATTTACCCTTTCTTCTCATATACTCATAAACAAGTGTATTGACTGTGATGTTGCCAATCCTGCTGCCACATTTGGCCGCCACCATGACAGTACAGAGCTTCTCCTTCAGGTGGCACACCTGTGGAAAGGAAAAACACTGATCATAAAAACTTCTGCTCTATACTGTCAATCTCACAGCAAGCAGTTTGTTGTTACTAAGTATTGTGTAGTCATCATCATGAAGCCTTTGACATTTTGCTGTCAGCAGATGCTTTTGTGTGCACATTGTTTTCTTGTAATAAATGGCACATTTTCTTTGCAATTAAAGTTTTATTTTTGTGTTATTCTCTTATGTTTTATTGCTACAGGATTATCGTACGGTAGTGGCTAAAGTAATTTTGTTGTTGTTGAAGTATTGGTTGTTACCAATAAACAGAAATTTAACTGAAAACTAAATGAAAAATTCCCATATTCTAAAAAAAATTCCTGTTTTTTTCTAGATTTTTTGGTTGCCTAGGTGTATACACCCTGGATTAACATGCTACTCATTTCACTTATTTATAGCCATGTGCACTTTCTGGATTTATAAAGTTCTTGGGTAGTTTTCATCATGAAATTGCCACTTATATATAATTTTATCTGGAATGTTTGCTACTAAGTTTTATTGACCACTCATTTCAAGTTTTTGTCAATGAGAAATTACTCAGCCTTCAAACTGTTTCTTTCCAACAAAGATTTACTATTCATAAAAAGTGCCCCGTAATATTTCCAAGTTACTTTTAAGAAGCAGATCCAGATTTTGAATCCTGCTCAGGGTCTAAGTCTCAGAAGCCGTTGTCCCACAAACCTCATCTGCTTCTGCCCCCTCATCAAGCACAGGTGGCTGCAGCCGCCTTTCCTCTGGTGGCATGGTTTGTTGAGCAGCAGCATGACTCCCCTCACAGCCATCAGCACTACACGGCACATGTCCTCCGCAGCCACTGCAAAATGACACTTCGTGCACCAAAAAGTAAACTGATGTGAGAGCAAAAGCGAGTAGCACACGGTTGGCCACTCCTAGAATTTCCATATAAATTCTGGAACCGCTCGACCTGCTGCTGCCTCAAACATGCGATGTTTTAAAGATAAGTGTGAGGGAGAGCCTATTTACTGCACAACACATGTCTGTGGGTGCAGGATGGACATTGGTCATGGGAGGACAGCAGCTGCATCAGACGAGCGACACTGACAAGAGTTTGCCGCTTGCGCCATAGAACCTGTATGGAAAGCACAAGGAGTAAGTACGTGTTATTCCTTGGTGGTTGAATAATTGTAGTTGTTATAGACAACTGAAACATGGTTTGTCTAGAGACTCTTACTTAATCTTGGTGTTAGACTTGCTAGAAGCAAGACCTATCTTAAATATCTGGTGGTTATTAAACCCACCACATTGTAATTATATTTAATAGTATCTAATGGTTAACAATGCAAGTGACTTGCAAGAGTTTGTATGCTTATGTGAAACTTGTGGAAATGAAAATATGAGGGTACCGAATTATTTCGAGAGAGAGTGTGTTTTTTAATTCCTCTAACCAGCATTATTTCTTCGGAGAAGAAGTTGTGGAGATTGACGCAGCCGCGTATCCAGAGAAGAGTCTCAGCTAAATGTTCCAAGTAAGTCAACTGCAGTAAGAAAAGTGTGAAATTTGCAATCCAGTTTTGCGTCAATTCTCTTGTCGCCAAAACCATTAGAACGTGGCGACCGACGTGATCAGGGCTCAAAGAAAGAGGAATTTTGAAATGAAATCAAGATGAGAAGGTATTGTGAGTTGCCATAGCAACCAATAGTAACAAGACTGGGAAATTGTTTTGCAAAGTTGGATTCTGCGTAAATGGTAAAAAGGGGTGAAAATTAATTAATACCATACAAGAGAAGACGTAAGGAAAATCTGAACAGTTTAGACTAAGAAGAGTTACTATGAAATCTATTTGACGATGAAGATCCAGTGTGGAGAGTAAGCAGCCCTCATAACATATCGCAGGAATGTGGATGCCGTAACCAGCAACGGATGCCAATGGTGTCAGCTGCTGCTCATCGGTGCTGACTACAAATCCATTCACCAGCAGTGATGCTGAAACCAACCTTCGACACCGCCGGTGCCTGGGCAGTTCACCAGCGCTGATTCCACACCGGCCCAGCCTAAAACTCTACGCTGGTTGACTGAAAGACAATAACTATTTGAGTGTGAAGTTAAGGGCACTGTTCAATAATAGACTGTTAGTATAGTTATTATACTCGGAGGTGATTTTTTTAAATTATCACTAGATCTAAAAGTAAGAAGGATGTGGATAATACTCAAAAAAATTGGGAAATATCAGAACCAGCCATGGTCATGACAGTGAGTAGGGAAATGCCTGACTGGTCTGAAGTAGTAAATTTAACCAAAGCTTAAAATGCACAAATGACTACTTTGTCACAGGTTAGACTCGGTGAATACTCAGTTGAATACTAAATAAGATGATGAGAAGGCAGATTCAGCAACTCTAAGTGAAAAGCTGGAAGCACCCAGGAAAAATTAATATCTGCTTTGTGGGACCCTAAGGATTATAACAGTGTGTGGGGTACAATGAGAAAGTATTTTGACTGGCATTTAATATGTTCAAAGTACTCAGATAAGCTCATGGAGGAAGAAGGGTTAGTTCTAAATTCGAGGCCTTAAATGATAGAATGGAGAGTTAGCTATTAGATTTTAAAATGAATTAAGTAATTCCTTGACTATCCAGATGAATCAAGTGTTTACTGACCTTAACCAAAAGCAGAATGACCAGTTTCAGAAGTCGACCCAGAAGTTAGAATTCGATATTGAAGACAAATGTAATAAAGGAGAAGCTGAACTTGGTGAAAAGTTAGAATCATTTCAAAGTGTGTGCAATTTTACATTTAATGCTGTAAAACAAAGATTACACACTTTCCTTTAAAGTGTTAAGAAGCAGGACAAACTAATTCATATAGTCCAATCACAAATCGCAGGCATTAACATGCAAGTTAATAATTTGGAAAGAAATTTTAAAGAGAAACTAACCACTTCAAACATAATAAATTTCAGTAATCTGGAGGAACAGGTAGAAGACTAGTTGCCGCGAGGGTAACTTCTGACAACGTTTCTCAAAATTTAGCTTCGGAACTTAATTATACTAAGAGAGGCATATATAATTTATGGAAAGAATCCAAACTTATGCAGGACAAAGTAGATAATAGAGTGACTTTTCCCAGCGTAGCGTTAACTAGTGAAGTAATGACAGATTTGCAACGGGGGCATATTCTGGACCATCCAGACATTTGCCGAAGTTTAAGCCAGACGGGGAGGTGCATCCTACTCATTTTCTGAAACGGTTTAACCAAGCCTTGCCAATAACTTGGGAAGATTAAAAAAAGATCAAATTTGCAGTATGTTACCTTTCAGGAGAAGCTTCGGAGTGGGGCACAGTGAACATCGAGAACTTTTCATCCTGGGCAAGCATCCAAGAAAAATTAATATCTGATTTGTGGGACCCTAAGGATTACAACAGTGTGTGGGGTATGATGAGAAAGTATTTCGACTGGAATTTAATATGTTCGAAGTACTTAGATAAGCTCATGGAGGAAGAAGGGTTAGTTCAAATTTTAATAAGACGTTTACCCATTTATGCCAGGAAAGATATATTGTGTAGTGGGTGGAAAACTGTAGAAGAAATGTTGTCTTTTGTGTATGCACTCGATGCTTTGAACAAGTACCGTAACAAGAGCATACACCGCAATGAAAATCAGACTTATATAAGGAATAGTAATAATAATTTTAGAAAACATGACGCTGATTTTGCTAGATTACACCAATGTAATAGGAGTAATGGTAATGCCAATTACCAAAAGAAGCATCCAACTTTGAATATAGGCCCAGTGACATCGCAAGAATTTTTACCAAGCAGTAATAAAGTACAAAGTGGTAATATAATACTTCGATTCGGTAACCAACCAGTGATTACCGATAATGAGGAAAAGCGTAGTGCAATCTGGATCCAGGGCTAGGGCCCAGGTCATAGAAATACATTAGGAGGCCTAGTCCATAATAAGTACGTTAATTTCACACATAAAATACCAACCAAAGAATGGTTGTTAGTGGAGAACTGAGCTTAACTACCATTAATCCACAACCAATAATAATGGAAAAAGTAGAGGATTTGGAAGTTAACATATTTATAGATTCTGGGAGTGAAGTGTCACTTATTTCTAGCGCATTATTTAGCACATTATGAACTAAACATCACTTACCACTATTACCAGTAACAGGAGTGTACACAGCCAGTATTCGTGGGACGAAGAGCAAAGTTTTAAAACACACGACCCAGGTGAACTGCAACATTGAGAATATTCCATTTCGTCAGACAGTGTTAGTATATGGAAAATATCAATAAGGATGTGTTGTCTGGCCTGTATTTGCTATCAGAATTTAACGTCATATTAAATTTTGAGGAGAATCTTCTTTATTTTGATAAAGGTGCCTACAAATTTTGTTTACCGTTTGCGACAATGGCTATATTAGTAACAAACAATTGAGAATCAATGTTTACGATTAACAGTGGCAGCACAATTGTCACCAGAGATTGAAGAGGTAAGTTACGTGTCACATCATGCTGACATACAGGGCAAAGTAAATGAATTGCCAATATTAACCAATGAACAAAAACTAGATTTATATAAAATTCTGATGCACTATGGAGAAGTATTTTCCGATCATCCCAGTAGTATTAGCGATTATGTATGTAAATTTAAAATCAGAGATAGTACTCCATTTTTCTGTAGGCCATATCCAATATCGATAAGTCTAAAAGAAGCAGTTAAGGAAGAAATTGACAATAACATTATAGAACGCAGCTCTAGCATCTTGAATAGCCCCGTGGTAGTAGTAAAAAAGGCTACAGAAGGTGTGCGTTTAGTTCTAGATGTTCATACTTTGAATAAGCATATAGAGACAGAACGGGAAAGACACATTAACATCGATGAATTATTGTCCAAATTTGAGAAAGCAAAGTATTTTAGCATGATGGACGTGACTGCTGGATATTGACAAATTTGGTTACATCCTGAATCAAAGAAATATACAGCGTTTATATTTGATGGAAAATCATTTCATTTTAATTGTTACCATTCGGGATAAATATATCAGTATATGTGTTTATACGTGTGGTGGACGAGGCATTAGGAAGGGAATTGTCAAAGGATTTAATAATACATGTAAATGATACACTAGTAATCACATCTACCTGGGAAGAGCATTGCCTGACGTTGAGTAAAACCCTGAAAAGGTTTAAAGGAAAAGGTATTACAGTAAAATTGTCCAACTCGCACTTTGTGAGGCAAGAGCTTAAGTTTTTAGGGCATATTCTAGGAGTACAGGGAATTAAACCTGATCTGGAACATATAGAGGCCATTAAAGAGTGTCCACCCCATAGATATATAATACAATTGAAGGGATTTATTGGAATGATGGGATACCATAGACAATATATACGAAGTCAAGAGCTGAATGACCCAAGATTTTTACATTTGTTAAGAAAGGGAATACCATGGATTTGGGACCAAGAGGCCAATGATGTGTTTAAAAATGTAAAAAGAGCACTGGTAGAATCACCTGTATTACACCATCCGGTTATGGGTGAGACATTTAAAATATCAACAGATGCATCGGACTATGGTATAGCAGCAGAACATTTCAAAGGAGAGAGGTGCCTGGAAAGAACAAATCACCAATCTATAGCTTTTGCTAGCTGGAGTATTAACAAACATGATTAAACTACACAGCCACAGAAAAAGAACTATTAGCAGTAGTATGGAGTATCCAAAAATTCAAAACACTAGTATGGGGAACAGAAATCCATGTATATACAAATCATCAAGCTCTATCTTTTTTAATTAGTCAGTTATTACATAGTAGATTAATGCGGTAGGTGATGTTCCTTCAGGAATATGACATTAAAATACTGTATGTAAAAGGTTCTGAAAATATTGTACCTGACACTTTGTCTAGATTGCCTGTGGACATGAAAGAGTTAAAACATATGGAAGGACCCAGCGTAATTTTTGTGATTAATTTTATGACAGTAGATTATCCTCACAACAGGGTACAAGAAATGGCTCAAAGAATAACCGAAAACATCCAGCATGATACCTACTTTACAGAAATATATGCTGTGTGTAACAAGAATTCCTTACCTCTTAATCAAGCAGGAAAGTGGAAAATTATAGGGCATAATTTATTTTGTAGAGACAGTATAACATCTCGACAGTGGCGTTTATGCATCCCGAAGTTGAATGGAGGACGAGATGGTGTGGTATGTTCGTACTGGATATGGACACTTTGGAGTAAAGAAATGTATTGCTCACATGAATAAGTTCTAATATTTTAAGAAACTAAGACATAAAGTAGCATCTTTAAGTAGAGCTTGTGAAACATGCCACAAGGTAAAAGAGTAACACTCATGTGACGTACGAAATGTATCCAATAATTCCTAAGACGTTACACGATCTTACCGCAGCGGATTTCTTCAGACCAATTCCGAAAGGGAAGGGAGGAGTATCGTACATTTTTGCCCTCATAGAGTGTTGGTCGAAGTATGTTAACTTGTATCCTATTTAGAAAGCAAATACACCAATCGTGATTCACTGTCTGCAACAATGCTTTCTCGAGGTAGGCAAACCAAAACTATTTATTACAGTCAATGGACAACAGTTTGTCAGCAATGAATTTAAAGAAATGTGTGGGAAGATGTTCGACAAGTATTAATCTCCAACTATAATCCAACTTCCAATGCGTGTGAAAGGGTTATGAAAGAAATTGGGAAATTGTGCCGCACCTATTGCCATGAAAAACATACATCAAGGGCATTGAAAGTTAAAGACTTTGAGTTTATTTTAAATGAATTACCACATTTATCAATTGGATTAACACCTTTGGAAGTAACATTCAAACCCTTTGTGGGAGAACTCCTTATTAAATGTTTTACTTGGCCGGGACAACCTTCTGTGGATTACAAACTTAATCAGACAATAGTTTCCTAGAACTTGTTGGTTGAAAGGGCACAATAATGAGTAAGCAGACATAATGAGAAAGCTGTCAAACCTCAATACAAGGTCGATGACCTGGTTCTAGTAAAACAGCATCTTCAGAGCTCTGCCCTGAAGAGGGAGACACACAAATTTTTCCTAAAGTATGAAGGACCTTACTGAGTACAAGCAATGATACATCTAAAAGCCTTACCCTGTTTCCACAGAGGAAATTTATCTTCTGATTGCACTGATGTTCCTCCTCATGGTCAGTGTTGCAAATATAATCCAAGGAACATGCAAAAACAATGAAACTACATGAATGTTTGAACCATTACACCAGTTCACATGTGCTCATACTGACTAGATGCTGACTGGTTAAATTAGGAGCAGTTTGTTCCTATTACAGACGTGACTAAGGAAAGCTTAACAGATCAATGTGGTCAAAGGTGACTGGTGTCTTAATGCCTTCTTCAGAAGTGTTATCAAAACATTTTGCCATCAGGAGTATGTTGGCAACAAATTTCATAAATTGTGGAAAATTGAATAAATTCGAATTACAAAAACTATGGCTAAACTTACCTGTTTTGATGATATTTTACTGTAGCAATTTTGAAAGAACTCACAATTGTTCACAATTTACACAACGTTGGCAAGTGGTGCAAATACGTTTTTCATCAGTAGCCTATTTGAAATTCACTTACAAGAACTAAATACTGTTCAGTAAATGGAAAATCTGTGCTCTTGGAAAACTTATGTGAGGGTACATAATTTTGTTCAACCCCCCCCCCTCCCCCCTCATAAGCATTTGAAGTTCCAAGCTTTCAATATCCTTATCTACAAATGGGGAAATGCGTCAGTAGTTTATGTTTAAGGTTAGATTTTAATTCTACACAGGTGTCATTTTTATACACGGGACATTGTCTATTGGCGCAAATTTTTTTTATTGTAGATGCACTTCAGCAGCATGCAGTGGTTTGAGTTCATCAGGAGACATCTTTATGTCACATTAAGTTTTGGAAAGCTAACACCATACAGACTGCCTAAAGGGGATAGCCAACTATCTGAATGGCCAATGAAGATGAGAAACATCAAGAAATTTTGTAGTTTTGGCATTTTGAATGTTATGCATTCTTTCACTGCCATCTAAGGTTTCATTTTTTAGAGTAATCCTTCGGGCGAGGAAATAATTTAAAAGGGGAAGAAGGTGTAATGTGATGTCGATATTTAACTAAATACCTTGTGGATCTTATTTTAAACACACAGTATAACTATTCCATATATATATATATATATATATATAATATATTAAAAACAAAGATTCCAAGACTTACCAAGCGGGAAAGCGCCGGCAGACAGGCACATGAACAAAACACACAAACACACACACAGAATTACTAGCTTTCGCAACCGATGGTTGCTTCTTCAGGAAGGAGAGGGAAAGACGAAAGGATGTGGGTTTTAAGGGAGAGGGTAAGGAGTCATTCCAATCCCGGGAGCGGAAAGACTTCCCTTAGTGGAAAAAAAGGACAGGTGTACACTCGCACACACACACATATCCATCCGCACATATGTATGTGCACATGTGTATGTGCGGATGGATATGTATGTGTGTGCGAGTGTATACCACCCTCAAGTTTCTAGTACCTTGTAACTGATGCACCACTGAGACTTTACTGTAGTCCCTGCAACCTCACGCTGTCAGTGCAACACAGAAATTGCTTTGCAATTGCATACTACCGTCACCCTTCTGACATATCTCCAACTGACTGATACCAGCCTCTGGTCTCTAGTAGCTCATAACTGTTGCTCTACTGCCACATCACTGTAATTCCCACATCCTCATGCTTACTATGCTTCTCGGGGAAATACTTCACGATTGCACACTACATTCTCCCTGCCAACGTATCTCCAAGAAAATATTACCACACTCAGGACTTTAGTATTTTGTAAATGAATTACCATTACCAATTTACAGTTGTCCCCGCACCCTCACACTGATGATGCGACACAGAAATTTCTTCGCATTTGCATATTACTTTATATCTGCTAACGTATCTGCAAGAGACTAATACCACCCTCAGGACTCTAGTGGTTGCAACTAATGCACTGGTCGCACATTAGTGTAGTCCCCAGCCCTTCACTCTGACGATGCTACAAAAAAATTGTGTCGCGTTTGTTTACTAGATGCTCCCTTCTGCTGTATATCCACGAGATTAATATCGCTCACATGTCTTTATTATCTACTAACTGATGCACTGTTGCCAATTTGTTGTTGTCCCTGCACCCTTGCACTGACACTGCGACACAGAAATAGCTTCATAATTGCATACTGCAGAGTCCCCGTAAATGAATTTCCACGAGAATAATACCACACTCAGTTTTCTATTATCTTGAAACTTTTGCACCACTGACGCTTTACTGTAGTCCTTAAATCATCACACTGATGTAACTTTTAACTGATGCAACGCTGCCACATTACTGTATTTCCTACATCCTCACACTGATGATGCGATATACTAATTGACTTGTTATTGCATGCTGCAGGCTCTCCAAAAGAGTAAAAATACTCATTGGTCTCTATTATCTTGTAAATTATTCACCACTGCCAATTTACTATTGACCCCACATCCTCAACTTCACAATGCAACACACAAATTTCTTCGCGATTCTATGGCAAAGGCTCCCAGCCGACGTATCTCCTATAGACTAATATGACAAAATGTCTCTAGTATTTTCATTATAATTTTTGCACCACCGAAACTTTAATGTAGTCCCCACAACCTCACATAAACAATGCGGCAAAGAAATTGCCTCGTGATTGCATACCATAGGCTCCCAAATGACATATCTCCAAGACACTAATACCAGCCTCTGGTCTCTAGTAACTTGTAACTGATGCACCACTGAAACTTTACTGTAGTCCCTGCACCCTAACAGTGACGATACAACACAGAAATAGTTTTGCTATTGCATACTACGTGCTCCTTGCCGAAGTATCTCCAAGAGCTATTACCATACACAGGTCTCTATTATCTTGTAACTTTTGCACCTCCGAAACATTACTGTAGTCCCCACACCCTCACACTTACGGTGGATCCCTCAGGGAACATATGACACCAGATGAGTGTAGCTCCTATGTTTGCATGGTGGAGTAATGGTGGTGTAGGCATACATGGAGAACTTGTTTCTGCAGCAGTCGCCAACATAGTGTAGCTGAGGTGGAATAAGGGGAACAAGCCCGCATTCGCCAAGGCAGATGGGAAACTGGCTAAAAACCATCCACAGATTGGCCGGCACTCCAGACCTAAACACAACTCCTCCAGGCGGATTCATGCCGGAGACCAGGTGCTCCTTCCCAATCCAAAGAGCCATGCACACGGCTAACTGGGCGGACAGCCGACGTATCTCCAAGAGACTAATACCACCCACATGTCTCTATTATCTTGTAACTGAAGCACCATTGCCAATTTACTGTTGTCCCCATGATACGACACAAAAATTACTTCACGATTGCATACTACAGGCTCGCAGCCAACGTATCTCCAAGGGTTTAATACCACCCTTAGGTCTCTATTATCTTGAAACTGATGTACCATTGCGAATTTACTGTTGTCCCTGCATCCTCACACTGATGATGCGACACAGAAATTGTTTCCAGTTGTATACTACAGGCTCCCAGTAGAAGTATCTCGAAGTGACTTTACCGCCCACAGGTCTCTATTGTCTTGTAGCTTTTGCACTGCCCCCACTTTACTGTAGTCCCCACACCTTCACACTGATAATGCGACAAAGGAATTGCTTCATGTTTGTGTACTACATGCTCCCAAACAACGTGTCTCCAATAAATTAATAACGCTTACATGTTTCTATTATCTTGTACCTTTTGCCCCACCACTGTAGTCCCCGATACCTCACACTGATGATGCAACACAAATTGCCTCGCAATTGAATACTACAGGCTTCTAGCTGACGTGTTGTATTGTATTGTATTGTATTGTATGTTCTCAGGGGTCTAAAAATGATGGTGAGGCTCTGCCCGTGTCGCAGCCACAGTGGTCCACAACCCCACGACGACTACCGAAGTCTGTTTCACCCCTCCGCTGCCCCACACCAAATCACTTTTTCAAGGTTATTGTGCTGTTCGGCTGCCTGTGGTCACCCCACAGCAGATGAGTGTAACTCATATGTTTGTGTGATAGAATAATGGTGGTGTACGCATACATGAGAACTATTTAGCACAGAAATCGCCGACATAGTGTAGCTGAGGCTGAATAAGAGGAAACAGCCCACATTCGCCAAGGCAGATGGGAAACCCCCAAAAATCATCCACAGACTGGCTGGTTCACTGGGCCTTGACACAAGACTGCTGGCAGGTTTGTACCGGTGACGTCTCGCTCCTTCCCAACTGTGCGTTAGATTGCAAAGGTAATGGGCAGGTAGTTAATGTATCCCCAAGAGTCTAATACCGGCCACATGCCTCTATTATCATGTAACATTTGCACCGCCGACACACCCTCACACTGACAATGCGGCAAAGGTATTGCCTCGTGATTGCATACTACAGGCTCCCAGCTGACATATCTCCAAGAGACTAATGCCGCCCTCAGGAATCTGTTAGTTGTAACTAATGCATTGCTGCCCATTTACTGAAGTCCCCGCTCCCTCACACTGATGATGCATCAAAGAAATTGCTTCATGTTTGCATACTACAGGCTCCCAGCCAATGTATCTCCAAGGGACTAATACCAACCTCATGCCTCTAGTAGCTTGTAACAGATGAACCCCTGGGACTTACATGCCAACGACTCATCCTCACACTGATGATGCGGCTCGGGGCATGCTACGTGATTGCATAGTACTGTCTCCAAGGTGACGTATGAACAAGATAATAACAATGCTCTCAAGACTCTAGTAGCTTGTAACTGATGCATGGTTACCAGTTTGATGTTGTCCCCTCACCCTCAAACTAATGATGCGACACTGAAATTGTTTCACAATTGCATAATACAGGCTCCCTGCTGACGTACTTCCAAGAGACTAATACCGCCTAGATGCCTCTGTTGTTTTGTAACCGATGCACCACTCCCAATTTACTATTGTCCCCACAAAGTCCCTAAGTAGAATGTAAGTCTGGGTTCTAGCTCACTCACCAACTCAATACCATATTTTCTAATTAACTCAACAGATTTTTTAAAATTCAGTCTATTTAATTAACTCGACTGTTTTTTTAGCTTTAGCTCAATACAATAATTTTTGAATAACTCTACCAATTTTAACTATTTACCTCATTACCCTCAATAATTAACCAATTTCTGAGTTCATTATTTCATTCTGAATGTGAGCTTAAGAAAATAAATTTAATGACTCTTTTTTCCTAGGTGAACATAAGAAAATAAAAAGAAATAGTTAACAAACGTAAATTATTGACTTTTAGTTTTTACTTTCTGAAAATACTTTGAAAGGAAATGTAAACAAGAAGTTAACACTTCTGTATTTTTTTCTATTTTTTGTTCATTATCATAATTAAAAATTTTCAGTAAGTATTCTACATTGTGCATCGTATGTAAGATTCTTCTTCCCATACATAATTATATAAGCAAGTGTATCATTCAGAAGTTTATCTTTAAAAGTTGCACAAAGTTTCATAGTAGTTTTCTGTGTAGTGTAACATTCTTTCAACGAGTCACATTGATTACATAAATTGGATAATTCGTTATGAAACTAAATGGGTTAATATCAATATCTGATTTTAGTAAAGTAATTCATTTAAAATCAAGAAATGCATCATAAGCTTTGAGAAAATTATTTGGTTGATTAATATTCTACATTTCCTGTGCCAAATTTCGTTTTTACCATTTTTCAAATATATATTCTGTAGTTTAACATGATCAAATAATGACGAATCAACTAATTGTTTATTTTTACGATTTGTCTGAAATGCAACGAACACAAACTATGCCATTTCAAATTATGTTGAGTTATAGTAATTTGTGATATCAAGTTCAAAGCTCTTCTTGCCAGATAAGCCAACAACTTCTTCAGTTTGAAGTTCATAAAAAGAGATCGGAATTTTAGGATTTTTCAGAATATTTTCTTGTTGTTCAGGTTCATAATTTGGTTCATATTTAACAACAGGAACACTAATCTCCATAGATTCTACAACAATTTTACCTTCTTTTGGAAGAGTGTCTTTTATTTCAATTTCAGCATAATTTTTATCAGATCATCATAGAATTGCATCTCCGGAAGTTGAACTACATGTAAAAATTACAGTTAAATCTCCTTCCCACATAATTTCTATGTAATCTTTAAAAAATCCACCAAGCATTGACAATGGATAAAGTTCTTCATTTGTTTTACTATTTATTTTTCCATTGTCAAAAATATGTCCCTCTAAGCTTATTTTGCCAGCTACAGATTAAGTCAGATCTAGTAAAACAGATTAGGAATTAAAAGGATGTTCAGTTCTAGATAAAATATTATTTCCTTTCTTTATCGTTATGAAGTCAAACAGTTTTGCTACATAATTATCGATTAATTTTTTATTGGATTTTCCATCATAAGTTGGATACTCTGTACCATCATTTCCAATAACACTAAAATTCATGTACAATTGTACATGATATGGATGAAGCCAACCACCTCCAATATTTATTTCAATTTCTGTATCTTTGTTGGAAGCATTTAAATTATTTTTGTGGTATCTATAGCTACGATGCCACGGCGTAAGTTAAGTTGGCACTACGAGTCGCCGACAACAGCGCACTCTAGCCAGAGCGGGAGAGCTCTATGAGCTCCGCTCCATTTTCAGACCATTTGATCAAGAGCAGACAGCTGGGACACTTTGCTTCAGCTTCACACCTCAGGGCAAAGTTATGGATTACTCTTGTTGCTAAAGTAAAGGTGCTTTTAATTCACACTACAGTACAGAGAGATTTTCACCTTTTCCTGCTCCTACCCACGTGCCGCCTTCCAGGTGGGATACAAAAGTTGGCGATGAGGTTTCGCCTATCATTTCCTTTTTTTGCTCAGTACTGCTTTCTTTTCTTGCTAGCCTTGGTATAAGACTTTCATTTGGGTAAACCATGGCTTTGCCACAGGAACAAGCTTCACTGTCCGATCTTGTACGTTTTCAAGCTCAGCAAATGACGCAGCTGCTTGCTGCCATAAATGGACTGGTCACTCTACAAACTGCAGCTACTTCGGCGCCTCTGACGCCACTGCTTGTACCAATGGCACCGCCATTTTGTGCCTTCAGTCCTGACAATGAACGCTGGCCATAGTACATCGCCCAGCTCGAGGTACACTTCGCAGCATACAACATACCAGGTACAGAGCAGCTTGCCATTTTCATTGTCAACGCGGGTGTTGTGTTGTACCATGTGCTCATGAAATTGTTTCCCACCGCCCGCCCAGAAGCTAAAACTTACGACGAAGTGATTGATGCTTTGAACTCCCACTTCTGTGACAGTGTAAATGTGGTACCTGCACACTACAAATTCTTTCGCCTCTGGCGTGGCCCTACTCAGTCGAACAAAGATTGGTTAGCAGACCATCAGGGACCAACATCTGATTGTGACTTTAATTGCTCTTGTGGACGCTCATATGCGGATATAATGATTAGGGACGCTATTGTGCAGAATGTGGCGGATCACCACATCCGCGAGCAAATCCTCAAATTTAAAAACCCGTCTTTGCAGGAAGTTGTGGACTTGCTAGACAAACAAGATACATTAGACATGGCTACTTCCACGTTCGATGTGACCCCAGTTGTGTGTACTGTTAGCACGGCACAACACGTGCCCTCCAGCTCAGCCAGCCACACTGCACTACTCACATGCAGGTAAACATGTCCCAAACCAGGCACCCACTAAGAAACTGAAATATCTCCAAACTGCTTTTGTGCCCACCCACGGGACAGTTGCCCATCCCATCAAGCACAGTGCTATTTTTGTAATAAGAAAGGACGTGTGCAAGCTGTGTGTAGTAAGGGAAACTCTAATTCGAAACTTGTCTCCTGTTCGCATGACTCGCGTAGGTGTCACCGCAATGGCAACCGCCATGATCATGATTCACATCAGCCTATGAATGTTCATGCCATTTATTCACAGACTTCTGCTTAACATGCTTCTACAGCTTGTTGTGTTACTCAAGTTTTGCAGACACTTCCTTTCGCATTCAGCTTGATGCGAGGATACTTTTTGTGACTTTGAACATTTGTGGATGTTCTGCACACTTGCAGCTGGACACTGGTGCGTTAGTTTCTTTATTGAAAAAATCAACGTATGATTTGCTTGGTTCGTCCCCACTTCATCCTTCGCATTCCACACTGACTGCATTTATTGGACAGGAAATATCACTGCTCGGTGTGTGTAGTTTGCAAGCCACGTACGGTGCAATGACCCGTACAGTGTCTTTCCATGTGCTCCGCTCTAGTGATGCTACGAACATTTTTTGCGTGGATGCATTTGAACTTTTTGGCCTCGCAATTCAGGACAATGTACTTTGCATCAACGCTAGTGACCGTGCAGACAGTGTTGCCGAGCTATGCGATGATTTTGCTGACCTCTTTTTCTGATGGCCTTGGTTGTGCCACAGAATATGCAGTGCATGTTGTAGTTAAAGACAATGCCATGCCTATTTTCCAGTGTGCAACCTCGGTACCGCTTGAACTTTGTGACGCCGTAGCTGCTCAACTTATGCATTTGCAACACAGTGGTGTCATTGAACCTGTTTCTTCTTTGCGTAGGCTTCATCTATAGTGTGTGAAGAAACAAAACAGTCGTCTCAGTATTTGTGCTGACTTTAAGTCTACAGTAAATCCCCAGACAGTGGTCGCTACGTTTCCCTTACCATGTCCTGAAGACATTTTTGATAAGCTTGGTACGGGAAAATTCTTTTCCACGATTGATTTGCAGGACGCATACTTTCACATTCCGCTCGACGAACCGTCACAGCTCCATTTTGTGATCAACACCCACATTGCATTGTTTAAGTTTCGCCGTCTTCCGTTCGGTTGTGCTTTGGCTCCTGCTATTTTTCGGTCTTACTTGCAGGAGTTGTGTGCCACTGTCCCTGGTTGTTCCAATTATCTGGATGATATAGTTGTATCAGGTCGCACTCCTGATGAATATTTGCAGAATTTGTGTGCCTTATTTACTGTACTTTTGCAGGCAGGACTAAAGTGTCACAGAGAAAAGTGCAAATTTTTTCAAACTGAGCTTCAGTATTTAGGACATACGATTAACGGGCAGGGTATCCATCCCTCACCGTCACATCTCAGTGTGATTAGAGATTTGCCAGCGCCCAGGAACTTGAAAGAACTTCAGTCTGTGTTGGGCAAAATCACATATTATATTCGGTTTATACCAAATGCAGCACAGATTACAACGCCTTTGCCTCGCCTTTGGCGTAAGAACGTTCCTACGGTTTGGTCTTGGGAATGTGCTGCTTTTTTCCACAAGCTCAAATCTGCATTGTTGAGTGATCGCTGTTTGATTCCTTTCGATCCCTCCAAAACAATTGTTTTGGCTGCCGATGCTTCTTCTCACGGCATCGGAGCGGTTCTCTCGCACCACATTAATTCTGTCGATTGCCCAATCACTTTTGCATCTAAGTTGCTTAATTCTGCCCTGTAAAACTATTCTCAAGTCGAAGAAGAAGCTTTAGCTATTGTCAATGGAGTGACTAAGTTTCGTGATTTTTTTGTATGGTCGAAAGTTCTATTTGGTCATCGACCATACGACTTTGAAGTCGTCGTTCCACCCATACTGCACAAAAGTTGCAATGTTGGTCCTTATTTTTGTCTAACTACAATTACGAAAAATTTTTTCGGGCTACGGCCCAGCACGGCAATGGTGATGCTTTGTCTCATCTGCCTGTTGCTCCTGATGAAGTGTTTGATTCTTCCAAACTGTCCTGCATGTTTATTGATTCGCAAGATAAGGAATTAGCTGATGGTTTTCCAGTGGATTTTCGTCGCGTTGCTTCCACGACAGCCGCCGACGCTTCTTTGCAGATTATTTTGCAGTATATTCGTACTCAGTGGCCTCCATCTGCTACGCAAATTCGTGATCCACTTGTTCGACGTTGGTTTGCGCAACGTCACAACCTGGCTGTACACCACGGTGTTATCTTGTTACGAACTGACAACAATCAGTCTCGTGTGATTGTACCTCATTCATTGCAGTCGGAAATCCTCTGTATAATCTACACTGGTCATTGGAGTATAGTGCGGACGACGCAGTTAGCGCATCGTCACTGCACTTGGGTCAGCATTCATAAGCAAATTGAGAATTTGCTTGCTAAATGTTGCTCTCGCGCAGAGCATCAATTTGCTCCCTGGCAGCACTTCTTTGCGTGGCTGACTCCTACTGCGCCTTGGCAGCATGTTCATATTGATTTTGCAGGTCCTTTATGGGACACTCGCTGGTTGATAGTTATTGATGCATACAGCAACTTTCCTTTTGTTGTACCCATGTCTTCTACTACATCTGCCAGTACTGTTCGGGCTTTGACATCTAAGTTTTACATTGAGGGCCTTCCTGAGGTTATTGTCTCCTACAATGGCCCAATTCGTGTCCTCATCGTTTGAAGCGTTCTGTGATGCTAATGGCATTCGCCATCTGACTTCCACCTCGTTCCACCCCCAGTCGAACGGTGAGGCTGACCGCTTTGAGCATACGTTTAAGTCGCAGATGAGTAAGTTGTGGACCATGCACTCTCGCAAGCGTGCGCTCTGGACTTTGAATGCTTCTATCGCTTTCAGCCTCGTGGCTCCCATTCCCCAGCGGAATTGCTAAACGGTTGCGCCCATCAGTCGCTCCTGGAGCTATTGCACCCGCCGCCGTGTGCTTCGCCTCGTTCTGTTGCGTTTTCTCTGGCAGGCAGCGCTGGGAGCAGGGGCGCATTGTTCGCCTGCTCGGCCGCGCCTTATTTCTCATTTCTGGTCCCTGCAGCACTGTCAAGCGACACCGGAAACAGATCCATTTGCGCCGTCCACGGCTTCCCATGCTCCAACGCCACCTCCGCCGCTCGCACTTCCACGGGCATGCCTACCGCTGTCGCAGCTGCCGTTCCGGTCACCTGCACCGGGCGGAAGCCTCTCGCCGCCACCACGGTCCCGCCGCCAGCGCCGTCGCTGCCGCCACCGCTGTGTTCCATAGCAGTGCCGGAGCAAATGGATGCTTAGGCTGCCGTCACGCCACCGTTGTTGTCGCACATGGAGGTCATTGCTCCGCCTCCTCGTGTGAGCATACCTAATGGCAGTGCGCAGCCTGGGCAGGTTTGCCATGGGGCTTATTCCTCTCCCCCTTGCGAGGAATTTGGGCACGCGGGTAGAAAGCGCACCCCAGCAGTTCCACTGTCTGCTCCCTCAATTGCGCCACCCCTGGGTCCCTCCACCCACTGTCCCAAGCCATACTCAATAACGGTGCGTCATTTCAGGGGGTGGGATGTGGTATTGGTAGCTAGGATGCCACGACATAGCTGCCAGTTAAGTTGGCACTATAACAATGACGACAGCGCCCTCTAGCAGGTGCAGTTCAGCTCTGCAAGCACCTCTGTAGATTCAGCCAGATTCTCCCGATTTGATCGAGAGCCGACAGCCTGGACACTTCGCTTCAGCTTGAGACTCTGCTCATCTGTACAAAGTTATGTATGCTTCTGTATGTATATTCAGGCTCCAGTAAACCACTTTTACTTATGTGCAGTACCGGCGTATATTTGTTGCTGCTTTTTGTATGCCGCCTTCCAGGTTCACCAAATTATGCATTAGGCTTAAGTGAAGCAATAAATTAGTTTCTCTGTGAAAATAATCAGTATGCTTTACAAACATTCCATCTGCAAGATTGAAATTTATATTGATTAATTCAAATGGAATAATTTTAGGGACATCTTTAGCTACAGCTTTTTCTTTTGCCACAACAGCATGATTACTAAAACCAAACAAACTTCCAATACTATCTGCTATATCCATATACAATTTTATGTCACTTTCGATACAAATCTGTTCAGAATATCATCTGCTTTCATTTGAATATTTGGCTTCTTTGAATGAATAAATTTTTTAATAGTTTTCAAATTATATTGACCTACAGGAATTTCTATTGTCTCTCCATCACAATAAAGTTTATTATTTTTCGATGTAATATTTGGAGTTAAAAATGTCGAATAAAAACCGACATATGAAACATTAGTATAACTATCTTGTATTGGAACAGTTAATCATTTTCTCAGAACAGATGACTTATCACTCAGTTAAAAAAATCTACTTACTTACTACTGAAAAAAATTATTAATAAATGGGCAAAACAAATTGGGAACCAAAAATAAGACTTCCTGAAAAGAAGTTGAAAAACAAACATGGTAAGCTTTTACCAAATTCTATACCATGTGAAATAATTGGACTGTGTGCATGTGGAAAAACAACGTTAATGATTGATATTTATATTTTAGCTCCAGGATGGATGGATTAGAATAAAATTAATCACTTATGTTTATTCAAAAAGTGTAGATCAATCAAAATATAAAGAATTTATAAAAAGATGTGAAACAATTGTTAGTTTTATTGAAAAGGTGAAGAAATCATTCAATTACATGAATGTGAAGTGTTGAGATAGTGCCACGACATTTAACAGTGCCGCCACGACAGTACGCACAAACGGCGATAGAGGCGCTCCGCAAATCGGATGAGCGCGGGAGCGCCACCTAGCTACGAACGGCACCGGCCGCATGTCACGGCACAGCAGTCGAATACGAGAGACTGAGTTGTAATCATGTGGTCAGCTATTGTTTCTAAGAGAGTGTGTGAAAATCCACGCAATTATTGTGATTAAAGGTTATAACATGAAGAAAATTCAGTTGTTGTATTTGATGACATTATTCTCAAAAATCAAGATACCGTTAGAGATTATTTTACTAGAGGTAGACACAAAGGAATAGATTGGTTTTAACTAGCATAAATTATTCAAAAATACCTAAACAGTTAGTCAGAGGCAATCTAATTTTTTTAAATATCTTTAGACAAGATGATACAAATTTGAATCATATTTACCATGAGTTTGTTGGTCTGAGATTTTAAGTTTGATAATCTTAAAGAAATGTGTATCAACTGTTGTAATAATGAGTTCGGATTCTTCACAATAGACATGACTAGAAAACCAAATGAAGGTAAGTTAAGAAATAAAATACAACATTTCTTAACAACATAAACATTAAACATAAACATAAACCGGGTGAGGTGGTGCAGTGGTTAGACACTGGACTCGCATTCGGAAGGACGACTGTTCAATCCTGCGCCCGGCCATCCTGATTTAGGTTTTCTGTGATTTCCCTAAATCACCCCCAGGCAAATGCCAGAATGTTTCCTCTGAAAGGGCATGGCTGACTTCCTTCCCCACCCTCCCCTATCCGATGAGACCAATGACCATGCTGTCTGGTCTCCTTCCCCAAACCAACTAACCATAAACATAAACATAATTAATCTTTTTTCTTCCTTAATAAATGTCTGCAAAGTACGATGACGAAGTTGTTAAAAAAAGCTGAGCAAAATAGAAAGAAGGCCGAAAAGCTGAAAGAGCAATTGTAGTCTTGGAAAAAAACAACCAAGAAAACGAGTATGAAAAATACAAAGATCAACCTGTTGCTGATGCTATTGAAAAAGTAAAACGAGGAATTGAAGGTTTAGGTGATAATGTCTTAAAATCAATTGAAGAAAACAGAGAAGTTGAAAAATAGTTGATGCCTTATTGTCATCATCAGAATTCAGAAATCAGGATCTATTGAATAAATGTCAATAAGAGAAAGAATCTCAGAATGAAGCTAAAAAGATAAATGTTAGTGAAAGAATTTTAAAGTATATTATCCATAGTGAAGATAAAGTTTTTGGATTGAAACCTGTTGACATGTTTAAATATGTTGGTAATTTACCTTTTGAATTCAATGGAGATAAATTCAAACTTGGTGAAAATACATATGAAGGAACTGATGGATTAATGAGTCTTTTAACAAATTACTATGGATGATATAAATGAAAAATTCGATGGTGTAGATTTATCAAATTATGCAGATATATTATACAATTCAGGAGCATTGTATTCTGATAATAATACAAATAAAATAATATCAAGTACAGGTAATAAATATAAATATTTAATAAAACAAATTAGTGATGACTATTTTTCAAACTTATGAAGAGCAACTATAGATGCTTCAGATTCTTCAGAACTAGGTTCACCTGAAAAAAGAGGTGAAGGTTTAGTTAAAAAATATACAGAAAAACCAACTGAATGTGTTTGGATGTATCATCTTCGACAATTAATCGATAGATTAGCAGTAATTCATCGTGAAGAACTAGCTAGAAATAAAAATTATCACAATGAAAAAGTTAGAATAGAACAAATGTTATCAAATAAATCTTGTGATTTCATAATCGATAACCCAAAAGGAATTCCACAACTGATTAGATTTTTGAATAGTCTTCCTCACACACTTTGGAAAAGTGAGAAACATGGAAAAGGATTAGTAAACACTTTGATTAACAAATTAACATTTGAAATGCATCTGCCTGGTTATCGATTTTGTGGTCCAGAAATGAGCTTAGAAGAAAGAATAGCTAGAGGAGATGAAGAAATAAATTCTTTACATAAAGCTTATAAACAACATGACATTGCATACAGAGATCATAAAGATTTAGAATCTAGACACCAAGATGATAAGTAACTTCAATTAGCTGCAAAATAAAGAATGTAAGTGATGCTTCGTTAGGAGAAAAAGTTGCAGCGACAGCAGTTAGAGGAATAATGTATGGAAAATGCAAAATTAGGAATGGGACTTGATCTTGATGAAAATGGCTGCAGATAATAAATTTTTTTATAAATTTTTAATCTTTATTAACTTCTTAATTTATATAAATGAATAACCTTATGATCGAATATACTTTGCCACCTAGTGGCAAGACTAAATCAATTAAATTAAAGTTGAATAATGAAGAATTAGATGTGTTTGAACCACTTGTGATTGATGTTCAAAAGAAAAAAAAGAAAACAAAGTTCATGGAAATTTACTTGTTATATTTGCTATACCTGTTGTGAAAAATCTTATTGACTATCTAACAAAAAAGAAAGATGGAAAAAGATTAAAACAACATGAGGTTGGATTTCTTCCATTATTATTAGCTGCATTATCATATCTAGCAACTATTGGTTCACTCGCTGGAGTACCTGCAGCAATTGCAAATGCAGTATTAAATAAGAAGAAAAATGATAAAGAATTAGAATAACAGAAAAGACATAATCAAGCAAAGGAGAAAAAAAATTAGTGATGGACTCAAGAAAACAAAAAAATTCTGAGAGCTGATTGAAAAATTTAATAGTCCTTTATCTAATTTTGATATAGAAAAACTTGCTAAAAGATTGAAAATTAAACACTTTCGTGGTGTACACTGATGAATTACCAAATAAACCATCAATAATTGAATGTAGAATAGTAAATTTAGATACAGCTGGTCATGTTGGTACTCATTGGATATGTATTTATAAAAATGATGACAAAAAATTTGTTTTTGATTCCTTTGGCGATAATATACCAAAAGACCTAGTTAACTATTTGGGAAAAAATGAACTATACGACAATACTGAGAGAATACAAAATTTTGATTAAGTATTTTGTGGTCATTTGCGTCTATTTGTTTTAAAATTGTAATGCCTGAATTATAATTTTAATGATATTTTAGATTTAATAAATGGACTTTTTTTGGAAATAAGATACCATATATCTAACTAAACAAACTTAAGTGCACCTGCATTCGATCTAGAAAAAATAAAAAGTGAAATTTACCCAAAAATAGAAAAGATGATTAAGCAGTTTCAATCATCAATAGACCCAAAAGTAGCCAATGCAATTAAACAATTTCAGAAAGAATTTAATGCTATTTTTAAAGTAACTAGACATTATATTATCTTTAAAGGTAAGAGACTTATGAATGTAAATGATACAATTGATGCAATTTCGATAATGAGTTATCAAATTTTGTTACAAAACCTGAATATACAAGCATTATAACATAGTTCAATAACTATATCACCACTACACAATTTAATGAGAAAATTAATCAGATTCATCAAGATAACTACAACAGTATAAAGAATTTCCTTACAAGAAAGGAAGTAGAAAATGATTTTTCGGATTATTTCTCAAAAACAGATTTAACTCTATATTTAAATGAGTTAAGTATTCTTAAAGATAAAGGATATAATAAACAAATAATTGAATTCACTTTCATTACAGGTTGTGAGCTAAAAATGCGCAATTTCGAACACGATTTCAAAAGAATTATTGTTGTTGGTAAGAATAAAAATAGGGACTTGAACTTTGATGATTTTGATATTACAATAATTGTGGCTGATAAGACATATCAAATAAATAATAATAATAAATCCATAATGGTACACAAATCAAACTTACTAACTGTTAGATCGAAAGTTTCTGTTAAAACTGTTCCAGCTGATGTAAATATGATTGTATTTCATCAAATAATTTAAAATTTTATCTATACAAATTTTTTATCTATATAAATGTGTGCTTAGCACTCAGGTCTTCAGAGCAACCACACTTCGCATTTAGTCCTAAAGGACAATCACATTTATCGTTTGAAGTGTAAAAAGTTTACTGAAACACATAATCCACACCGAGTAACATCTAAAAATGGAAGACAAAGAATTGAATG
Organism: Schistocerca gregaria; assembly: GCF_023897955.1. Lineage (NCBI taxonomy): Eukaryota > Metazoa > Arthropoda > Insecta > Orthoptera > Acrididae > Schistocerca > Schistocerca gregaria. The sequence goes on along the minus strand of NC_064931.1, from coordinate 37,143,477 downwards.
TCTTTGTACAATATGTAAATTTAAAAGGAGTCAATTTATCAACAAAAAATTGCTACTCGGTGTAGGTGTAAATAATATTCGTGAAGAAATAATTAATGAATTACATAAACCAATGAGAAATTTTTTTAAAAGAAGACACATTGTCTCTCTTGGTACAGATGATTTATGGCAAGCTGATTTAGTCGAGATGGACTCAGGTAATTTGAAAGGAATTTCAAAAATAAACAAAGCATACAGATATTTATTGACTATCATTGATGTCTTTTCAAAATTTGCATGGGCTGTTCTTGTTAAAGATAAAACAGATCAGAATGTGGTTGATGTATTCCAAAAACTTTCATAGTTAGAAAGACAAAAAAATTTAGCAACAGATAATGGTAAAGATATTTACAACAAATAATTTCAAGAAAAAAATACATCAATTCTTACTCAACTTTTTCATTATTAAAAGCGTCTGTTGTTGAACGATTTAACAGAACACACAAAGAAGAGATGTGGAAGAAATTTACTCTTCAAGGATATTATAAATGCATTGATTTAGTTAAAAATCTAATCGATGAATACAATAACGGAAAACATTCTACAATAAGAATAAAACCAATAGAAAGTAGTGAGAAAAATTTAAAAACTAGCACCATTGTATCTAATGAAAAAGTGAAATTTAAGAAAGGTGATAAAGTGCGAATTAGTACACTTAAAGGTCTGTTTGAAAAGAATATTCAGGCAATCGGTCAACAGAAATTTTTAAATTGAAATTATTATTCATTGTAATCCAATCACATATAAACTGAAAGATATCAAAGGCAATTTTTATGAACAAAAACTGAAGAAAACAAAATATCCAGCTGTCTACATACACTCCTGGAAATTGAAATAAGAACACCGTGAATTCATTGTCCCAGGAAGGGGAAACTTTATTGACACATTCCTGGGGTCAGATACATCACATGATCACACTGACAGAACCACAGGCACATAGACACAGGCAACAGAACATGCACAATGTCGGCACTAGTACAGTGTATATCCACCGTTCGTAGCAATGCAGGCTGCTATTCTCCCATGGAGACGATCGTAGAGATGCTGGATGTAGTCCTGTGGAACGGCTTGCCATGCCATTTCCACCTGGCGCCTCAGTTGGACCAGCGTTCGTGCTGGACGTGCAGACCGCGTGAGACGACACTTCATCCAGTCCCAAACATGCTCAATGGGGGACAGATCCGGAGATCTTGTTGGCCAGGGTAGTTGACTTACACCTTCTAGACCACGTTGGGTTGCACGGGATACATGCGGACATGCATTGTCCTGTTGGAACAGCAAGTTCCCTTGCCGGTCTAGGAATGGTAGAACGATGGGTTCGATGACGGTTTGGATGTACCATGCACTATTCAGTGTCCCCTCGACGATCACCAGAGGTGTACGGCCAGTGTAGGAGATCGGTCCCCACACCATGATGCCGGGTGTTGGCCCTGTGTGCCTCGGTCGTATGCAGTCCTGATTGTGGCGCTCACCTGCACAGCGCCAAACACGCATCATTGGCACCAAGGCAGAAGCGACTCTCATCGCTGAAGACGACATGTCTCCATTCGTACCTCCATTCACGCCTGTCGCGACACCACTGGAGGCGGGCTGCACGATGTTGGGGCGTGAGCGGAAGACGGCCTAACGGTGTGCGGGACCGTAGCCCAGCTTCATGGAGACGGTTGTGAATGGTCCTCGCCGATACCCCAGGAGCAACAGTGTCCCTAATTTGCTGGGAAGTGGCGGTGCAGTCCCCTATGGCACTGCGTAGGATCCTACAGTCTTGACGTGCATCCGTGCGTCGCTGCGGTCCGGTCCCAGGTCGACGGGCACGTGCACCTTCCGCCGACCACTGGCGACAACATTGATGTACTGTGGAGACTTCACGCCCCACGTGTTGAGCAATTCGGCGGTACGTCCACCCGGCCTCCCGCATGCCCACTATACGCCCTCGCTCAAAGTCCGTCAACTGCATATACGGTTCATGTCCACGCTTTTGCGGCATGCTACCAGTGTTAAAGACTGCGATGGAGCTCCGTATGCCACGGCAAACTGCCTGACACTGACGTCGGCGGTGCACAAATGCTGCGCAGCTAGCACCATTCGACGGCCAACACCGCGGTTCCTGGTGTGTCCGCTGTGCCGTGCGTGTGATCATTGCTTGTACAGCCCTCTCGCAGTGTCCGGAGCAAGTATGGTGGGTCTGACACACCGGTGTCAATGTGTTCTTTTTTCCATTTCCAGGGGAGTGAGTGAGTGAGTGAGTGAGTGTGTGTGTGTGTGTGTGTGTGTGTGTGTGTGTGTGTGTGTATACTTTACAAATAGATATTCCAAAATTAATTGATGGTTGGGATTTTGAGATTACTGTAAAAGGACAAATGAAATATAAAGGAATGAAGAAACTTAAAAATAAAAATAATGAATTTTGTGATATAGAGTTCACGATGTGAAATTTTTAATGTATTTTACCTTTGTTAACTAATTCATTTTATTTATTTTCTTACGTTCATGTAGAGAAATGAATCATTAAATTTATTTTCTTATGCTCACATTGAAAATGAAACAATGAACTCAGAAATTTGTTGATTATTGAGGGTAATGTGGTAAATAGTTCAAATCGGTAAAGTTATTCAAAAATTGTTGTATTGAGATAAAGTTAAAAAATCAGTTGGGTTAATCAAATAGACTGCATTTAAAAAAAAAAGTCAGTTGAGTTCCTTATAAAATGCGGTATTGATTTAGTGAGTGAGATAATGAGCTAGGACCCGGATTTACATTCTACTTCCCTGCACCCTAACAGTGATGATACGAAACAGAAATTGCTTCATGATTGTGCACTAATGCCTCCCAGCTGAAGTATCTAAAATATGTTAATAATGCCATGCTGGTCTCTATAATCTTGTAAATTTTGCACTGCATCCACTTCACTTTACTGTAGCCCCACACCCTCACACTGACTATGCGACAAAGAAATTGCTTTGCATTTGCATAATAAAGTTTGGCAGCTGATGTATCTCCAAAAGGACTAATACCAACCTCAGGCCTTTAGAAGCTTGTAACTGATGGACCAATACCACTTTACTGTAGTCTCAGCACCCTAATACTGACGATGAGACAAAGAAGTTACTATGCGACTGGATATTACAGGTTTGCAGCCGATGAATCCCCAAGAGTGTAACACCACCCACAGTCTCTATTATTTTGTAACTTTTGTACCACTACCTCAGTACTGTAGTCCCCACACCCTCACACAGACAATGCAACAAAGAAATTGCTTCATATATGTGTACTACAGGCTCCCTGATAACATATCTCCAAGATACTAATACCACCCTCGAGACTCTAGTAGCTTCTACTGATGCACCGTTGCAAGTTTACTGTAGTCCCCACACCCTCACACTGATGATGAGACACAGAAATTGCATCATGATTGCAAACTACAGGCTCCCTGCTTGATGAATCTCCAAGAGAGTAATACCGCCCTCAGGTCTCTAGTAGTTGTAACTGATGCACTGCTGCCATTTTTCTGTAGTCTCCATGCCCTAACTGACAATGTGACACAGAAATTGCTTCATGATTGCATACTACAGGTTTTTGCCAACATATATATGTAAGAGACTATAACTGCCCACAAGTCTCTAGTAACTTGTAACTGATGCACCAATGCAACTTTACTGTAGTACCTGCATGCTGACACTGACGATGCGACTCGGGACCTATTTTGTGATTGTATACCACAGTTTCATGGCCAACGTATCTCCAAGAGACTAATACCAGCTTCTGGTCTCTAGTAGCTTCTAACAGATGCACCACTGGCACTGAAATGCAGACACCGCATCCTCACACTGACAATGCGGCTCAGAAAATGCTTTGTGATTGCATACTACAGTCTCCCTGACGACGTATGTTCAAGAAAATAGCAACCCCCTAAGGACTATAGTAGCTTGTAACTGATGCATGGCTACCAATTTGATGTTGTCCTACATCCTCAGACTCATTATGGACACAGAAATTGCTTCACGACTGCATAATACAGGCTCACTGCCAATGCATCTCAAAGAGGCTAATACCGCCTAGAGGTCTTATTATCTTGTAACTGATGCACCATTCCCAATTTACTGTTGTCCCTGCAACCTCAAAGTCATGATGCAGCACCTAAATTGCTTCATAATTGCAAATGACAGTCTCCCTGCTGACGTATCTACAAGAGACTAATACACCATTCAGTACTCTAGTACTTGCAACTGATACAAAGCTGCCATTTTACTATATTCCCTGCACACTAACACTGACTATGTGACACAGAAATTGATTTGTGATTGCAAAGTACCGGCTCCCCACTGACATATCTCCATGTGACTAATACTGCCCACAGGTTTCTATTATCTTTTAACTTTTGCACTGCCGTCACTATACTATGGTCTCCATACCCTAACACTTATGATGTGACAATGAAATTGCTTCACATTAGAATACTACAGGTTCCCAGCCAATGTAACTCCAAGGGACTAATACCAACCTCAAGTCTCTAGAAGCTTGTAACTGATGCACTGATGCCACTTTACTGTAGTCCCTGCTGATGATGCAACACTGAAATTGCTTCGTGATTGCATACTACAGGCTCCCTATTAACATATCTCCAAGAGACTAATACCACCCTCAGGTCTTTAGTTGCTCATAACTGATGCACTGCTGGCACATTACTGTAGTCCTTGCAATATAAAACTGACAAAGCGACACAGAAATTGATTCTCGACTCCATACTACAGGTTCCATGCTGATGTATAGATAATAAAACCACACTGAGGAACCTAGTAGCTCATAAATGATGTAGTGTTGCCAATTGACTGTTGTTACTGCACCCTCACAGTGACCACGAGAGACAGAAATTAGTTCGAGAGTGCATACTACAGGCCCTTGTCAACATATGTCCAAGAATCTAATACCCCACACAGGTCTCTGTTATCTAGTTTCTTTGCCCCACCGGCACTTTACAATAGTCCTAACAACTTTAACTGACGAAGAAATTGCTTCGCATTTGAATACTGCAGACTTCCTGTCGACATATCTCAATGAGACTAATCGCGCCATCAGGTCTCTAATATTTCTATCTGACGGACCACTGCCACTTTGCTGTAGTCCCCACACCTTCACACTGGCCGTGTGACAAAGAAATAGCTTTGCATAGATTTGTTTATGGGTGATGCCATTAAAGGTGAAGTAATTATGAGTGAGGATATAGTTGGTCACGGTGACCAGGAAGAAGGATGTAGGTGTGGAATATTTTGGGCATTGGGAAGGGTAGTATTCAATAGAGGCAAGGCCATGGACTTTCGGGATGTTAGTGTAAAGGGAGGTGACATAAATAGTGACAAGCAATCTGCCATGTGGTAAAGGAACAGTAACTGTGAAGAGTTGGTGCAGGAAATTGTTGGTGTCTCTTATATAGGAAGGTAGATTGCAGGTAAATGGCTGAAGGTGTCCACCGCCTATGGGAGCAGGGATTATTTCAGTAGTTAGGTGGGAAGATGTGGGGGGGAGGGAGGGGATGTGTATTGGGGGCACAATAACTGGTCACTAGGGGGCATTCTGGATGGCTGGGTTTACAGGCTTCAAGAAGTGAGTAGAAGGTAGTGGTAGGTGTGAGGAGAGAGATGGGCTCCAGGGAGAGGTTCTGTGATGCACCTAAATTTGTTGCTAATGGCTGAGTTGATAGAGAATACAGATTTCAAGTATTTATCTGATTCATATGAGCTTGAATTTAAATAATCTTTTTCTTCACAATGTTTCAAATATTATTATCTAGACACATGCTGCAGTGGTAAAGGCATGAAATTGCATTAAAATTTGTGTCAATCCATTATGGTTTAGGTTTTAAATCACTTTGTAAACAAAGTGACTGTAGACTTATTGTTCAATTTTGGTTGGTTTCAGTGTCAGTGGATATTAAAGTCTAAACCACCAATAATCATCCCCTCGTCCTTGATCTCTCTTAAATTTAAACATCATACATAGTTTCCCTTGGTGAAGATGGAAGAGTAGAATGTATTTTGTATAATACACCAGCACCAACACTGAATTCCAAATCTCACATATCACAGTAAGAAGTGATCTTTTAAGTGAAAATGAAGAAATGGTGGGTTTTGGCCATTTAATGTTGCCCATTTTACTTACATATAACATCCTCTCCATTATAAGAATGTTGTGGTTATGAATCACATATTGGCTACTTGTGTCAGGATAAATTAAAACTCCATATCTGAATGATATAAAAAAATGATTTCATTGCATTTTGTGATGATTGTTGGTAGTTTGCTGTAAATTGTATGCTGATTTCATTGAGTGCAACGTTTTTAGATTAGTAGTTTCTTCTCAAAATACCTGTTACTAAAAAAATAAAAGTTAGACATAAGTTACATTTATTTGGCATGGTTAACCACTCTCTCTCTCTCTCTCTCTCTCTCTCTCTCTCTCTCTCTCTCTCTCTCTCTCTCTGCTGTTCCCCATTCATGTGTCTTCTGCTGAGTCAACTCCACAGTCTGTCTGTACAACTCAAAAATGACAATTGTCTTGAGATACATTACACAATGGCTTTGAAAGCTATACTATACTTTTTTTCCTTATAGTTGGAAAAGATTGAAATATCAGTATTTTTACTCAGGTCTCATATCAGTAACAAGATTGCACTTCAAATTCTCTGTCTGTTGAGTGTGAACATCTTCCCGTAACATAATATTACTGCCAATACTCTTTTCCTGTAACTTTGTCACTGCAACTTGGATCAATGGGCTTTGCAAATACATTTTGTGTGGTAAGCACCTTAGAATGTCTTCTCTCTCCTGTACAGTGACTCTACTCAAATGGTGCATTCCTCTTTGGGGAAACAAAGTACTAATTTAAAAATGCATCTGGTTTTTTTTATTTTTATTTTAAATACATGATGGATTTCCTACCTAATCATTGTGTGGTGGTAATAATGATAATATGTGCCCATTTTCTTCTGAACTCTGGATGCTAATTGCATCACACATATTGCTGACACATTTTGTGATGCCCCATAGTTGCCTTACTACCCTGGGAATTGTAAGTTTTTCTACACCCTCATTTGTGAGTCCACTGATTACCCAACACTGTACATGCAATTGTTCTCCATTTTGCAAATGACACTTCATGAGTATGGTGAGTAGCTTTAATGTAACATAGATGATATCACTGTTTTCTAATTTTCTAGTAAATGGTTTTAAACAAGCTATGCCTTGGAAAACCAGCAGAGGTGGTGAAATGCTAGACATTGGACTTGCATTCAGAAGAATGGTAGTTCAAATCCTCATCCCACTATCTGTATTTAAGTTTCCCATTCTTTCCCTAAATCACTTAAGGCAAATACCAAGATGCTAGCTTTGAAAACGACATGGCCAGTTTCATTTTTCATCTATCCCAAATCCAGTTGTATGCTTTGTCTCTAATGACCTTGCCAACACAATATTAATTCCCAATTGTCCTTATGCCTTCAGCCAGTATCAAGTTATGATTTACTAACTTCTTGCCTAATTTTCCTAATGCTCAGTTAGAAAAAAAAATAATAAAGAAGCACATAGCTGGCAGTAAAGAAACACTGTTGGTAGAGGAAAGACTTAAGTGTTTTGTCTATTGGTTCATGGCAAGTTCTGTTATAAAGAAGCACCCACTAATCAGTAGAGGTTGCCAATTTTATGCAAGTGGATACTGAAAATTTTACTTCTAACTTTGTGAGAAGGCTATTAATGCTCAAGAATTGTCAGATACCTTTGGGAGGCTGTTTCAAGATAACGCAGTTATGTGCAGAGAGCTGATGTGGTTGGGAAAATATTATAAAATGCTGAGATCAGAGTCTGGTGACAAGATTGGCAGCTGTGATTCTTCATACAACTATATCTAAACATATTATAAATTAAAGTTCCACTCCATGGTTTCTGTATGTGTGTTCAGGCTAATCTCAGGAACTTCTGTAGAGATTTTGATACAGTTTTCTCTAATAGATAGACTGATTCAGAAGGAAGGGTTGTGTATACAGGATGTCTCAATCTTTTTGCGTCAAACTGAATCAGTTCCAGTCATTCCACCAGGAAGGAGGTACACAGCTCATGTTGTCTGTAGTTCAACAATGCCTAGATAATCAATACCAAGATTCAGTCGTGTCCACATTGTTACTTTTGGCCAGGAAGGGCTCTCAACAAGGGAAATGTCCAAGCGTCTCGAAGCGAACCAAAGCGATGTTGTTTGGACATGGAGGAGATACAGAGAGACAAGAACTGTCGATGACATGCCTCGCTCAGGCAACCCAAGGGCTACAATTGTAGTCAATGACCACTACCTACGGATTGTGGCTCGGAGGAACCCTGACAGCAATGCTACCATATTGAATAATGCTTTTTGTGCAGTCACAGGATGTCGTGTTACAACTCAAACTCTGCACAATAGGCTGCATGATGCCCAACTTTACTTCCAATGTCCATGGCAAGGTCCATCTTTGTAACCACGACATCATGCAGTGTGGCACAGATGGGCCCAACAAATGGCCTGCTCAGTATTGGCATCATGTTTTGTTCACCGATGAGTGTTGAATATACCTTCAACAAGACAATTGTCAGATACATATTTGGAGGAAACCTGGTCAGCCTGAATGCCTTAGGAACACACTCCAGCAAGTGCAGCAACTTGGAGGTTCTATGCTGTTTTGGGGTAGCATTATGTGGGCACCATAACGGCTGTACAATATGTGAATGCCATCCTCCAACTGATATTGCAACCATATCAGCAGCATATTGGCTAGGCATTCGTCTTCATGGATGACAATTCGCACTCCCATTGTGTACAACTTGTGAATGACTTCCTTCAGGATAACGACATCACTCAACTAGAGTGGCCATTATGTTCTCCAGACATGAACCCTATCGAACATGCCTAGGATAGATTGAAAAGGGCTGGTTATGAAGGGGTGACCCACCAACCACTCTGAGGGATCTATGTTGAGTCACCATTGAGGAGTGGGACAATATGGATCAACAGTGCCTTGATGAAGTTGTGGATAGTATGCCATGACGAATACATGCATGCATCAATGCACGAGGACATGCTACTGGGTATTAGAGGTACTGGAGTGTACAGCAGTCTGGACCAACACCTCTGAAGGTCTCCCTATATGGTGGTACAACATGCAATGTGTGGTTTTCACGAGCAATAAAAAGACTCTTGGAACCAAGGTGATGCAAAACTTTTTTGATGTGTGTATATTGAGTGAGGGAACCAATGGTCAGAAATGCATATCTATTGTGTTATGGGCATACACTGCATAACAACATCATATCTTATAGTGATTATTCAAAGTGTTGACTGCCAGTCTCAATGCATGCATGACAATGGTGAATGAAGTTTTCCTGCACTCTTTCAAAGATCCCTGGTATCTACTGTACAAGGAGACAGGCAGCTTGGATCCTAGCAGGCAAATCTTTATCTGTTTCTACAGGGGTTCCATACACCAATGTCTTGTCATAATCCCAGATGAAAAGGTTTAGAGGTGTGAGATCTGGCGATCACACAGCCAAGGGACATGACAGTGCTCCCAGACAATAACATCAAAGTGGGCCGTTGAAACTGCATCCTTTCATGGACAACAAGGGCTACAGTCTCCAAGAACTGTGGCAACACATCTCACAGGAACACCATGTAATTTGGAGGCAGCAAATAAGGTCCTATGAGGTGGTCTTTGACAATGCCCGCCCTTACTTTCATAGAGGTGCTGGTGGCTAACGCTGTGGATGGTGGTGGGATTGCCCTCACTCCAAGACATGGCTATTGATACAGTTGAAAACACCATTGTAGATGAATGAGGCCTCATCCGTGAACACAAACTGTTCAAAGTTGAGCTTGATAGAACTGTGGTGGAGTTTGGGAAGAAATTAACTTCTGATGGGATGTGTGCAGGAAAACCAATGGAAGCCACGTACAACATCTTTAGTTTAAGGTAAAAAAAAACTTGATGTGTTTCCCTACAAAATATCTCTAAATTCAGCTCTATATCTTCTTTCAAGAAATTTATATGAATTTTTAAAGTTTTAAAGTCCACTTTGAAACACCCTATATTATTTAAAGTTACTGTGTCTGGAAGTCATCCATCTGTAGATACTTAGCCTTTGTGAAGCTGGGGTGTGTTGCTAGTAAATACACAGTCAAAAATTGTTTGATTACAGTGCTTCTGTGTGGCTGAATCAGAACTTTTAAAGAATCACTCTACATCAAATGCACAATGTTCGCTCAACAAATGGTGCATCTCAGTTATGTGGCTCCATGCTGTACTATTAAAAACTATAAGAATCGGCACACTATCAATTCCACTGTACTCTGTGGTAAAGCGTTGAACATTCTATCACTATACAGCACAGCCTAGTGCCCATAGGAGGATTTTTTATACACTGGAGTGACAAAAGTCATGGGATAATGATATGCACATGTATAGATTGTGGTAGTATCACTTACACATTATAAAAGGGCAGTTCATTAGCGGAGTTGTCATTTCTACTCAAGTGGTTCATGTTAAAAGGTTTCTGATGTGGTTATGGCTGCAAGATGGGAATTAAAAGACTCTGAATGAGAAATGGTAGGTAGAACTATATGCGTGGGGCATTCCATTTTGAAGAACATTAGGGAATTCAGTATTCCAAGATACACAGTGTCAAGAGTGTGCCGAGAACACAAAATTTCAGGCATTACCTCTCACTATGGACAAAGCAGTAACAAATCTCCTTCACTTGATGAGAGAGAGCAGTGGTTGTCACCCACTGTCCCTGCTGTCAAGACATCTTTGTGGGTACTGGGCGTGGTTGGGCCACCCTCTCCCCAAGGAGAGTGATGGGTTCAGCGGCGTTCACGGCGCACAAGGCAGAGCGTCAATGTGGACGCTGGCTGTGTGGCATCGCCCACTCTGCCTGTGAGTGGACATGTGGCTGCTCCTTCAGCAAGGTCCGAGCAGGCACACAGGGGGAGGGATTTATTAGTTATTGGGAGCTCCAACGTTAGGCGCGTGATGGAGCCTATTAGGGAAATACCAGAAAGGTCGGGGAAGAAGGCAAGTGTTCACTCTGTCTGCTTGCTGGGGGGTCTCATCTGAGATATGGAGGAGGCACTGCCGGTGGTGATAGCGAGCACTGGGTGCACCCAACTGCAAATTGTTGCTCCTATCGGCACCAATGACTCCTGCCGTCTGGGTTCAGAGGTCATCCTCAGTTCGTACAGGTGGTTGGCGGAATTGGTGAAGGCGGAAAGCCTCGCTCGCGGGTTGGAATCAGAGCTAACTATTTGTAGTATTGTTCCCGGAACCGATCGCGGTCTTCTGGTTTGGAGCCGAGTAGAAGGCTTAAACCAGAGGCTCAGACGATTGTGCGGAGGTCTGGGGTGCAAATTTCTCGACCTCCACTATTGGGTGGAGAAATGTAACGTCCCCCTGAATAAATCAGGCGTGCACTACACGCCGGAAGCAGCTACAAGGGTAGCGGAGGCTCGACAAGATGCCTCCTGAGATGCGGCAAGGTAGGAGTAGGCAAAATGCAACAGGGAATAACAATATTAATGTGCTAATAGTAAACTGCAGGAGCGTCTATAGATTGGAATGTATACCACAGAGACAGGCTGGACAGTGATGAGGGAGGCATGTTTATAGTGATAAAAAGTGCAATAGTATCGAAGGAAATTGATGGAGATCTGAAATGTGAAATAATTTGGGTGAAGGTCATGGTTAAAACAGGCTCAGACATGGCAATTGGATGTCTCTATATTCTCCCTGGCTCAGCAGCTGTTGCGGCTGAGCACCTGAAGGATAAATTGCAAAATATTTCGAGTAGATTTCCCCACCATGTTATAGTTCTGGGTGGAGATTTTAATTTGCCGGATATAGACTGGGAGACTCAAACTTTCATAACGGGTGGCAGGGACAAAGAATCCAGTGAAATTTTTTTAAGTGCTTTATCTGAAAACTATCTTGAGCAGTTAAACAGAGAACCAACTTGTGGCGATAACATATTAGACCTCCTGGTGACAAACAGGCCCGAACTATTTGAAACAGTTAATGCAGAACAGGGAATTAGCGATCATAAAGTGGTTACTGCATCAATGATTTCGTCTGTAAATAGAGATATTAAGAAAGGTAGGAAAATTTTTCTGTTTAGCAAAAGTGATAAAAAGCAGATTACAGAGTACCTGATGGCTCAACACAAAAATTTTGTCTCAAGTACAGATAGTGTTGAGGATCAGTGGACAAAGTTCAAAACCATCGTACAATATGTGTTAGATGAGTATGTGCCAAGCAAGATCGTAAGAGATGGAAAAGAGCCACCATGGTACAACAACTGAGTTAGAAAACTGCTGCAGAAGCAAAGAGAACTTCACAGCAAACATAAACATAGCCAAAGCCTTGCAGACATTGAGGTGTCATGCATCATCGTTGACTGGGTGCAGCTGAGAAAGTGTGTCACTTTCCGACTCCCTCGTTACTACTGCCTCTCTCCCTCTTACCACTCCCCTCAGTTTGCAGTCAATGTTGCCACCACTTCTTGCTGCTAGCCTAACAGCTGCTGACAAGAGGCAGGGAGGCACGAGGAGTGGTTTGTTTGGATCTGATTTTCAGAGGCTGTAGACGGACTGTAGACTGAGTGACCAGAGACAGCAGCCATGTCTGCATGAGTTGTGTGTGAGTGCTTCTGTGAATCTCTGTGTGCTCTCATTTTCTGACAAAAGCTATGGCTGAAAATTTAGTTGTGAGAGTGTGAATGGATCAGACCTGCCCATCTGAAGCCATTCAGTTCTCACTAATGTGCAGGCCCTACTTGTCAGGTCTAGTCTTACTGATGTGCCTGCAGGCTGGGATTTTCATGATTTATCTATGGACCCAGGACTGCAGTGCTCTACAGCAGACCAGAGGCCACGGGTGATGGATTTCTGGAATCACGAGTATCTCACCACATGTAGGTTGTACAAAGTGCCGTTTTATAGGCAATTTATTTGTAGAAGTACATTTTGGCACTTTGAATGTAGTTTATATGTTAGAAAGTATGGACGATAAGAAGAAGAAAATTGTGTCAGTAGCTCACTGGCAGTTCGTACATCATGTACTCATCATTTCTCAAAATAAAAATAACAAAATACCAGTAAAATGATAGATATATCACAGTGGATAATAACTGACAATAACAAACATAGTAAAACCAACATTTTGTTGGCGGTCACCTTCAGTGTTGATTTACACAATTCTTTCCTGCCTTATACACTTCTTTCAAGATGTCTACTTTTTCTGAGGTTACTTCTGAAATCAGTGAAGGTATTTTCAATATGTCTTGTGACTCCAAGTAAATGCATAATTTTGTCACCGAATGTGTTTCTTTTTATTGAAATAAAATAACATCAGTGGTCTTAATGAAAAACATATACCATTTCGCTTGCTTTCTCCATCTAAAAGCAATTCATTACAAAAGATGTTGATGGTAGTACTTAATATTCTGCTCACATCATGAAACACCATCTGCATGCAAGGTTTTTTTTAAATATTTCCTCATTTGCACTATTGTTTCTTGTACTGTAGCTTCAAACATAGATTGTCAACTTACATCTTAACTTACTCTTTGGATATCAAATTTTGTGAGGGAAAAATGCTAAAACTTGTCTGGAAATCATGGAAATATCAAAGAATTTCTGTTGGGGAAACTTGTGGCAACCCTGGGAGGTATCCCATGACTTTGGTCAGTTCAGTGTTTTTATGTAACTATCTTGGCTGTGCATAAGAAGTCACATTGTGTGCTCAGAATGTTTTCTGTCTGTTCTTGTAACCAAAATTATTGCACTTCAGATTCACTTAAATGAGCAACTAGAGTACAGACACACACTGAATCCTGGAAATGAAAAGCATTTTTATAGTTGGTATTTGGACAGTCTAATTTATAGTTGTTAATCATCAGACTATGCAAATGTCTACTGGAAAAAGGTTAGTATGTTTTCTTATTCCTTTATTTAGGTCAATTCATTTCTTTGTTTATGAGCCCTCTCTCATAAAATCTTAATGACCCATCATGCAGAATGAATGTACAGTCTAATCTTTTGATAAATTCAAAAGAGCAAAGTTGTGTCTGCATTTCAACCACTGGTAGTGTTGGTTCTGATCAAATCTTTCTTTGTAGCTTCTCATATATGCTTTGTACCACTTGGAACTCTATGGTGCAGTTGGCTGTGAGAATCATCAGAATTATGTTTGTGGATTTATATGTGGGACCAGAAATTAAAAAAAATTAAGAGAATGAAATGTGGTACTGGGAAGTAGCGTGCAGTTCTCAAAACCACCAGTGCATTCACCAAGATGGCTACTCAATTTGATCAATAAGTTGTCATTGTTGTCGTCATCATCATCATCTGCGTCATTTGCTCACTTTTGTGGTAAATAGACGTGGAATTTAGTCTTGAGTGTAGTACACAATTTGTTGACAAAAAAATCATGTGTTACCATATTCCCAATTTTACCAAGTAAATACTAATGAAAAAACATGTTGCATCAGAGGACTGTTTAACCCCCTGTGACATCAACACTAATTTCTCATTTAGTTGCTTTTGTATTAGAAGATGGTACCATACATATACTTGAAAGTCATTTCTCTCTAAACCTTTGTCATTAGTGTTTCAGACAGAGCCCATTTCACAACATGCAATTATTTCACATAAGGATACAAACAAGATGTTGGTCTGATACCATTACGAAGTATAAAACATAACTGAACAAAATAAGCAGTCAACAAGGTACATTAGTCTCATTGCACAATTACAATAAAAGCAACAAAATTTTAGCATTAAAAACAAATTATATTTGTATATACATAATGCAACATAAGAAATGATCCTCAATTTTTAAAGTTCTCTTTTGAAAAGGTGGACGAAATTACAAATACCTCTGACTATGGACCACAGAATTAAGTGCCTCTGTAAGAGGAAAAATAGTCCCCAATTTTTAAAATAATATATAGTGTAATTGTTCTTGGAGGATTGTACTTATCACATTCTATTAGTGTATGTACAATGTCCTCAACAATAAGACAGGAATCACAGCTTGGGGAAGAAATTAATTTTAAGAATGTCTCCTTTTATTATTATTCATGTGACATGCTCTTGGTCTGTTAATAACAATTTCTCTTCTTGTAAGCATCAAGTTGGAAAACCAAGGATGGCGTAGGATATGTTGCTGAATAACCCAGTACCATGTACCTTTGATGTTATGGTCCATGTCCACTAACTTTGTCCATTCTATTTTTGCTTGATTGGTGAGGCAACTATGAAAATCACTGTAGGATTATGTTACTGGGAAGTAAATACGAAACCATTTTCACCAGTTGGTGTGCATGCTCATTGCCCCTACTTCCAGTGTGTCCCAGTATACCTTGTCACTCATCGAGTCAGTGTGTACTAGTACTCTGTTAACTACGTAGACAATAGCTTAATGAATGGCATGTAACTCCATAATTAATATCAACCCTGTTTGGTCATCAAAAAATGCAGCTCCTGCAGAGATAGACGTTTTGGAGCCATCCATGTATTATTTGTACCAGTTGTGCCAGTTACAATGCAAGTTTAACTGTGTAGAAGTCCTTGGTTCAGTTGGGGGTACAGAAATTACAGTTAGACGATCATCATATACAGCTCAGTGAATTTCTGTAGAGATATCATTTTCTGGACACCAAATGTCCTCTGCAAAACTGATGTTGACATTATACCGTCAATGTTGCAGGATTTCAGGATTTAACCATACTTTATGGTAATGCTAGCAGGGGTTTGGGTTTCTTCAACCAGTATGACTTAGTCTGTATCAGATGTAGTAATTGACGTAATTTACAATGTAATGGATGATTGACAGAGGATCAGACCCTCAATATGTATTGTCCACAAGAGAACTTCTGTCTCACAACAAGTGGGAGAATTGGGAGTTCTGCTTGCCTCACAGACGCAGACATCGTTTTGATATAGCCTCCAAAAATATGGAGAGCTGCTGATTGTATATGGTGTAGAATTGGCAGCTGTGATGTGGGAGTGGAGTCATATGACAAGCAGCCATATTATCTCTTGCTCCTAATTAACTGTTTCTACAAATGTAAGATGGTCATAGGCTCAACTCCCAAGTCAGTGCAGGACAAAACTTTCAGGATATTAACTCTCTTTCGGACCTGAGGCTGAAATTTCTGTCATGTCAGCCATGTACCCAGAAATTTAATGAGAATAGATGCTGAAGTAATGTGATTATTAATTAGCAAGTATATTTCTCCTTTTTCTACCATGTGTCCAGTAAAGACAGTCAGATGGGATTTCTCAGGCACCACCTCCATTCCTATCTCGAGTGATCAAGTTACCACTCTATTGAAATCTCAATGCAGATACTCCAAGGTATGATCATGGTCCTTATGCTTGGCATGAATCATGAAGTCATCATCATACTGTACAAAGATGACCAGATAACATAATCATTTATCAGTATATGTGTTAAAAAAGTGCCTAGCTCTAGGGATCTTGTTATGGTAAACCTTTATAGATAACTCTGTACATCATGTTTAATCATAAGCTCCTATGATGTAATAGATGCGAGCACCAGTTGGTTCTGTTTGTTTATATAGCCAGATCATACAGTGTTTGTTGTAATATACAAATATCATTAATGCCGTATCTAGAAAGGCTGCAAATGTGAATAGCTGTGGCTATAAAATAACCTCAAGGACCTCAAGGAATAGATAAGTCACATGGTGTTAGGTCAGGCTAATAAGGTGGATGGTCTAACATGGGATCTACATTTACATCTACATAGATACTCTGCAGTCCACCATACAGTGTGTGGTGGAGTGTACCACTTATCATTACTAGTTTTTTCCTTTCCTGTTCCACTCACAAATAGAGTTAGGGAAAAGTGACTGCCTGGTGCTTGTGTAAGAACCATAATTTTTTGTGTCTTATCTTCGTGGTCTTTACGCACAATGTGTTTTGGAGGCAGTAGAATCATTCAGCAACCAGTTGCAAATGCTTGCTCTCCAAATTTTCTCAATAATGTTTCTCAAAAAGAATGTAGCCTTCCCTCTAGTGATTCCCATTTGAGTTGCTGAAGCATGTCAATAACACTAGTATGTTGTTTGTACCTAGCAGTGATAAATATAGCAGCCCACCTCTGAATTGCTTTGATATCTTCCTTCAATGTGACCTGGTACTGATCTCAAACACTCAAGCAGTACTCAAGAATAGTCACACAAATGTTCTGTATACAGTCTCCTTCACAGATGAACCACACTTTCCCAAAATTCTCCCAATAAACCAAAAGTCGACCATTCACCTTCCCTACCACAATCCTCACATGCTCATTCCATTTCATATTGCTTTGCAATGTTATGCCCGGACATTTAAACAAGGAGACTTTGTCATGCAGGGTACTACTAATGCTGTATGTGAACATTATGGGTTTATTTTTCCTTCTGATCTGCACTAATTTACATTTTTCTACATTTAGAGCTAGCTGCCATTCATCGCAACAACTAGAAATATTGTGTAAGTCATCTTGTCTCCTCCTACAGTCACACAACTTTGACACCTTACCATACACCACAGTATCATCAGCAAACAACCATAGATTGCTGCCCACCCTGTCTGCCATATCCCCTATGTATATGGAGAATACTTCACTAAAACCTCTTAAAAGACATATGGTATGAGCTGGTGCATTATCTTGATGCAGAAACCATGACATGTTCTTCCACAATTTGGATATTTTTTTCCTTACTTTCACATGGAGTTGAGCAAGAAACTTAGTGTAGTAATGTTGATTAATGGTTTGACTGTCAGGAACCCAGTGAAGATACACAGTTCCATGAATATCAAAGAAATTTATCATCACCATAAGTTTAACATTCAAGCATTTTTTGCTCTTAATGAAGCTGGACACTTCCAATGCATGGATTGGCACTTGCTTTCTGCATCATAATTGAAAAAGCAAGATTTGTTAGATTATCAGTCTTTCCACAAAATAAGGATCATTTTCAGTGGTATTCAAAGTGTCAGTACAAATATTTTTGAAACCTTCTTTTTGTTTGACCATGAGAATTTTCAACACTGGTTTCACAACATTTTTCTCACGTTTACTTGGTTATGTAAAATTTGACTTACACATTCTTTGTCAATTCATACAGTTTCAGCAATCAATTGAATACTCAACTGATGGTCAGATTGAGTCAGATTACCTACTTTTTTGATATTTTCATCCATGTTTGATGCTGAAGGATGTAATGGGTGTGAGTCATTTCCAGAATTTTCTCAGCCATTATGGAATTGGTTGAACCACTCATGTACATAATGAACAGTCATCGCTATACACTTCTTTTAGTAAAACAAAGGTTCCAGTAGCAGTTTTTCCACGTTTCATATGAAACTTCATGAAAAGTCATTGCTCTATGTTACAGTTATCATTAGTCTGCAAAACAGAAGAATATCAGCTCTTACACTAATGGAGGCCACCGCCAAAAGGATTTGTCTACAGACACAGATATGTGGCACTCCCCCACCGCCCCCCACCCCCCACCACCCACCCCCATATGTGTTGGACTGTGGACTGTCAATGGTACAGGCTACCTCCTCATCAACCTATTGACAATAAAATTTAAATGAGATGAAAAGAAGACACAAATAGTGGAAATATTTACATTGAATTTAGAACTTTTTAGAGGTGAGAGATAAAATGGAAGTTTTTAGACATACAAGAGATATGACCTATTGCACTGGTAGTTAAAAACAGTAATAAGAGAAGGTAAAACAAAACAGAATAAGTTCACATTCGAAGCTTGACGCCGAAACACTGATTTTTAAAAGCTACACTTTCCTGTTATGAAGAGCCAGAAGGACCTGCTCTGGGATGTTGGAGGAGGAAAGTTTTGCCAGTGAAGAAGGTATAAATGTGGTGGTATAAGGATGGAGGACTAGTGCATAACAGGAATGGGATAGGAGTGGCTGTTGGGACAGAATGAGGGTGGAGTAGAGGAGGAAATTGGTGATACTAATAGTTGTTGGGAAAAGGGGAGTGGGGAGAGAAAGGCATATGGGGGAAGGTAAGGAAATGTAGGGAAGGGAGGAAGAGGAAACACTGATGAGGAGGAATTGGTGTGGTGGACTTATAGCTGATGTTGGAGCAGAGTTCTTGATCTGGACAGAGGAGATGGTTGAAGTTTCTTTGGGAGAATATGTGGAGGGTGTGTTAGATGTATGGTTGGTGAAATGGGTCACTAAAGGTGTGGAAGCATGTAAGGACTGGAAAAGAAGAGGGGAAATGATAGGATTATTGGAGTCAAGCTTGCGAATGGTGTAGAATGTTCAGAGGTGTTCAGTGTGAGTGAGGAGAGGCAGGAGATCCTTGTGGGAAAGGTAAACAGGCATGGAAAGCAAGGTGGATTGTGTGGTGTTACAGCATAGGGAAGGACTGATAGAATGTGAGTGAGGCAAAGATTGATACAACTTTCACATAGCCTCTGTGACAGCATCAGTCAGCATATAGTATGTTCTTACACAGTATGTGATTCGAGAAGTAACATAGACAATGAACAGAAAAGATCCAAGAACAGAGCCTTGGGGTATTCCTCTTTCTATAAGGAGTATTTCTGACCTCTGCTTATGAAAGTTGTAACCTATTGCTTGGATAAGATTTGAATAGATGGAGTGTATCATCTTCAGTGCCATAGTATTTTAACTTTTTGATGAGTATGTCATGTGACACCAAGTCAAATGCTTTACTTAGGACAATGAGTGTTCCAGACATTGATACCCTTTTTTCATACCTTTCATAAACATTGCTCACCAAAGCTTCTACTGCTTTTACAGTTGATAGGTGTGACCTGAAGCCAAACTGTTGTTCATTTAAAATTTTGTTGGTTTCAAAATACCTGTATATCTGCTTATGCACACAATTTTCTACTAACTTGAATATGATTGGTACTATTGAAATAGGTCTGTAGTTATTTGGGAGGTTTCTTTCAGCTTTTTTATACACAGGCAATGTAACTGTGAGCTTAAGACAGTCGGGGAATATTCCTTCATCAAGTACTCTGTTTGATAGTGAGATAAGTGGCATTTTAATTTCTTTTGCTATACATTTTATGAAGAGATTACTGAGTCCATAATAGTCTTCTGTTTTGGAATTACTTAATTTGTTTATTGACTTACGAATATCATTTAATGTGATTCGGGTCCAAGTGAACGTCTCACTTCTTGTCTGTTTTACACAAGTGAGCAATACTTCTGCATTAGAGGCAGAATTGATGGGTGGGGTGGTGACGCTGTTTACAAAATATTCATTGAGAATAGTGCAGTCAATAGGGATACTCCTTTCTTTATTGGTATTATTAACTTCCCTTTTAATGACAGTCCAGGCAGCTTTACATTTATTTTTAGATTTTAAAATGTATTCATCATTTGCACAGCACTTAGCATTTTTTATTTCTAATCTGTAAAGGTTTCTCATTTTAGAGTAATTTTCCTTGTCCCTAGGGCAGCTGTGAAAATTGCATTTTCAAAGTACATGTGTATACCTTGAAGGTCATCATTTGGTGTATAGGTATTAAAGTGTCATATGTTATTTGATACCCCTGTCAGTTAATAAGTGTGTAGTTGATCCCATCATCCTACGTGTATCCTTGTCGACTAATTAGATGGTGGTCACCACCTAGAGTGTCAGTGATCAGTTCCAACAGACATTTTACTAGTGTAATATCTGGTGAGGATGGGCACTGCTATGGTGTGCCTAATCTGGTTAACTGTTTGGTATTTAGTTATACTAATCCTCCTCAGAAGGCTCACCGCTCTTTGGTGAGTACGTGCTTGGCTACTGTGGGGCCCCAGCCTTTGCAGCACTACTTCTTCTTCCTGTGCTGCAAATGTACACTTTGATTATCTCTTACTTCCTCTGACATTCCATCAGAATGTCCTTTTGGTGCAGACCGTGTCTGGACTTGGTTCACGATTTTGGTCTTGATTTTCAGTTTTGCTCTCAGCTACATCTTCATCTTCCATTAACGCTTATATGGTCCCCATTATTGGCTTTGAACTGCTATCTTTTCCAAATTTTACACAAGTGTGTGTCATGCAGGGACACTGTAGAGCATGCCCTGCTTCCAGCACACACAGGGATCACACTGCTGGTGCCTGTGCTGCACACTCCCTGTGTATTCCATTCAGTATCTGCTTGTCATGACTGGGCCATGGGTACTACCAGCAATGGATTACTGGCCAGGTAGCCATGGCTGTGGTTCCATGGAGCCCTTTGGGGGAGCGCCCATCCATAGTTGGTAGCACCGTGGTGGATAGTTCACACATGAAGCAACTTAAACCTTCTCCCGCTGGTGGTAATGTGGCAACAGCAGTCTCTTTGCATGGAAAGACCTCATAAGATGCAATGAAGTATGATCCCAATGTGTTCCCTTCCCTGGTCATGCTGTGGAAGGAATGAAGGACTAGACAAGAAGCAAAATCCTCCCCCAAATACCTGGTCTGTAGCAGGACTGGCAGGGCCACTTTTTTGACCACAAAGTGTTTATTTTTGTTGGACACATTGAGGACAAATACAGAGAAGCCGCGGCTGCTAGATTAAGAACAATTCCCTCCTATCCAGTCACAGGTGCTACTCTCCTGTGAAAAGTTGGGTGATAATCCCATGATTGTCACTCCCCAGAAGAGTCTGAATACAGTCGAGGGTATCATCTTTCACCACGATTTTCTTTTGCAACCTGACGATGAGCTGTGGGCCAACTTAGAGCAACAGGGTATGCACTTCATCCATCGTGTCCATAGGGGACCGAGGGAAAACAGAATTGCTACCAAAGCCTTCATCTTGACTTTCAAGGATGGTACATTGCCTGAGAAGGTCAAGGTGACAGTCTACAGATGTGATGTGAAAATCTATGTTCCTCCTCCTGTGAGAGGTGTTTGAAGTTCAGACATTTGTCTTCCCATTGCACCACCACCCTTGTCTGCAGGGATTGTGAACTTCCTCTGCACACATAGGTTCCTTATGTCACTCCTCCCATCTGTGTAAACTGCAGTGAGATCCATTCACCCTGTTCACCGTATTGCTCCATTTTTTAAGAATGAAAAAAAAATATCCAAGAGTATAAGACACTGGACAGGCTCACAAATCAAGAAGCCAGAAAAAGCAAGAGGATCTGGTTGTTGTTGTTGCGGTCTTCAGTTCTGAGACTGGTTTGATGCAGCTCTCCATGCTACTCTATCCTGTGCAAGCTTCTTCGTCTCCCAGTACCTACTGCAGCCTACATCCTTCTGAATCTGCTTAGTGTATTCATCTCTTGGTCTCCCTTTATGATTTTTACCCTCCACGCTGCCCCCCAATACTAAATTGGCATCCCTCGATGTCTCAGAACATGTCCTAACAACCGATCCCTTCTTCTAGTCAAGTTGTGCCACAAGCTCCTCTTCTCCCCAATTCTGTTCAATACCTTCTCATTAGTTATGTGATCTACTCATCTAATCTTAAGCATTCTTCTGTAGCACCACATTTTGAAAGCTTCTATTCTCTTCTTGTCTAAACTATTTATCGTCTACGTTTCACTTCCATACATGGCTACACTCCATACAAATACTTTTAGAAATGACTTCCTGACATTTAAATCTTTACTCAATGTTAACAAATTTTTCTTCCTCAGTATCGCTTTCCTTGCTATTGCCAGTCTACATTTTATATCCTCTCTACTTCGCCCATCGTGAGTTATTTTGCTCCCCAAATAGCAAAACTCCTTTGCTACTTTAAGTGTCTCATTTCCTAATCTAATTTCCTCAGCATCACCCGACTTAATTTGACTACATTCCATTATCCTCATTTTGCTTTTGTTGATGTTCATCTTATACCCTCCTTTCAAGACACTGTCCATTCCGTTCCGCTGCTCTTCCAAGTCCTTTGCTGTTTCTGACAGAATTACAATGACATCGGCGAACCTCAAAGTTTTTATTTCTTCTCCATGGATTTTAATACCTACTCCAAATTTTTCTTCTGTTTCCTTTATTGCTTGCTCAATACACAGATTGATTCAAATCAGGGAGAGGCTACAACCCTGTCTCACTCCCTTCCCAACCATTGCTTCCCTTTCATGCCCCTCGACTCTTATAACTGCCATCTGCTGTCTGTACAAACTGTAAATAGCCTTTCACTCCCTGTATTTTACCCCTGCCACCTTCAGAATTTGAAAGAGAGTATTCCAATCAACATTGTCAAAAGCTTTCTCTAAGTCTACAAATGGTAGAAACATAGGCTTGCCTTTCCTTAGTCTTTCTTCTAAGATAAGTCGTAGGGTCAGTATTGCCTCACATGTTCCAACATTTCTATGGAATCCAAACTGATCTTCCCCAAGGTCGGCTTCTATCAGTTTTTCCATTCGTCTGTAAAGAATTCGCATTAGTATTTTGCAGCTGTGAATTATTAAACTGATAGTTCAGTAATTTTCACATCTGTCAACACCTGCTTTCTTTAGGATTGGAATTATTATATTGTTCTTGAAGTCTGAGGGTATTTCGCCTGTCTCATACATCTTGCTCACCAGATGGTAGAGTTTTGTCAGGACTGACTCTCCCAAGGTTGTCAGTAGTTCTAATGGAATGTTATCTATGTTCGGGGCCTTGTTTTGACTTAGGTCTTTCAGTGCTCTGTCAAACTCTTCACGCAGTATCATATCTCTCATTTCATCTTCATCTACATCCTCTTCCATTTCCATAATATTATCCACAAGTACATCGCCCTTGTATAGACCCTCTATATACTCCTTCCACCTTTCTGCTTTCCCTTCTTTGCTTAGAACTGGATTTCCATCTGAGCTCTTAATATTGATACATGTGGTTCTCTTTTCTCCAAAGGTCTCTTTAATTTTCTTGTAGGCAGTATCTATCTTACCCCTAGTGAGATAAGCCTCTACATCCTTACATTTATTCTCTAGCCATCCCTGTTTAGACATTTTGCACTTCCTGTCGATCTCATTTTTGAGACGTTTGTATTCCTTTTTGCCTGCTTCATTTACTGCATTTTTATGTTTTCTCCTTTCATCAATTAAATTCAATATTTCTTCTGTTACCCAAGGGTTTCTACTAACCCTCGTCTTTTTACCTATTTGATCCTCTGCTGCCGTCACTATTTCATCCCTCAAAGCTACCCATTCTTCTTCTACTGTATTTCTTTCCCCCATTACTGTCAATTGTTCCCTTATGCTCTCCCTGAAACTCTGTACAACCTCTGGTTTAGTCAGTTTATCCAGGTCCCATCTCCTTAAATTCCCACCATTTTGCAGTTTTATCAGTTTTAATCTACAGTTCATAGCCAATAGATTGTGGTCAGAGTCCACATCTGCCCCTGGAAATGTCTTACAATTTAAAACCTGGTTCCTAAATCTCTGTCTTACCATTATATAATCTATCTGATACCTTTTAGTATCTCCAGGGTTCTTCCATGTATACAACCTTCTTTCACGATTCTTGAACCAAGTGTTAGCTGTGATTAAGTTATGCTCTGCGCAAAATTCTACCAGACGGCTTCCTCTTTCATTTCTTAGCCCCAATTCATATTCACCTACTATGTTTCCTTCTCTCCCTTTTCCTACTGACGAATTCCAGTCACCCATGACAATTAAATTTTCGTTTCCCTTCACTACCTGAATAATTTGTTTTATCTCATCATACATTTCATCAATTTCTTCATCATCTGCAGAGCTAGTTGACATATAAACTTGTACTACTGTAGTAGGTGTGGGCTTTGTGTCTGTCTTGGCCACAATAATGCGTTCACTATGCTGTTTGTAGTAGCTTACCTGCACTCCTATTTTTTATTCATTATTAAACCTACACCTGCATTACCCCTATTTGCTTTTGTATTTATAACCCTGTATTCACCTGACCAAAAGTCTTGTTCCTCCTGCCACCAAACTTCACTAATTCCCACTATGTCTAATGTTAACCTATCCATTTCCATTTTTAAATTTTCTAACCTACCTGCCTGATTAAGGGATCAGATATTCCACACTCCGATCCATAGAACACCAATTTTCTTTCTCCTGATAACGAAGGCCTCTTGAGTAGTCGCTGCCCGGAGATCCGAATGGGGGACTATTTTACCTCTGGAATATTTTATCCAAGAAGGCGCCATCATCATTTAATCATACAGTAAAGCTGCATGCCTTTGGGAAAAATTTCGGCTGTAGTTTCCCCTTGCTTTCAGCCGTTTGCAGTACCAGAACAGCAAGGCCATTTTCGTTAGTGTTACAAGGCCAGATCAGTCAATCATCCAGACTGTTGCCCCTACAACTACTTAAAAGGCTGCTGCCCCTCTTGAGGAACCACACGTTTGTCTGGCCTCTCAACAGATACCTCTCCATTGTGTTTGCACCTACGGTAGAGCTATCTGTATCATTGAGGCACGCAAGCCTCCTCACCAACTGCAAGGTTCTCTTAGTATAATGGAATGTATAAACTTATAGATAATTTTATTGGTTCTGTAAGTAATACACTGTTCTGCAACAGGATAATAGCTTTAAATTCCTGTATTTAGACCCATAGAACTGTTGCAACTGAAATAATGATTAACACGGTTACTTACTCTTCAGGCAGGTATTGGATTCTGAGGAAAGCAGCCTGTCACTAATGACAAGATTCATATTGTCAAAAGCTACATCAATAGGTGCAAACAGTGTCAGATGACCAGGTTCATTCAAAAGGATCTTAACCTCATGCAAATGACTCAATCTTAATGCTACAGCCAAAACTATCAACAGTGATTTCCTCTGGCATGCCTCTTACAGTGAACCCTCAGAGCTGCCTGCTAATACCTGCCCCTCAGGTGGTTGGGAGCCCTTGTGGCGGTTCCACCACACCCATTTCAGGAGCACTGACTCCCCAGCTGCCGGGGACACCAGTCTCCATCCCCCAGCTGGAGATGTCTCATCTTCCTCTGGCTTCTCTAGCTAGGAGGAGGTCCCCTGGGACTATTCCTTCCACAGTTACAGCTGGTCCACAGCCAGACACCAGCAATTAGCTGAAGGAAATGCTGGCTGCTAGCTGTTGTACTTCTCATTCTTTCTTTGTCCCTGAAACAAGTTCAGGAAATCCTTCTCAGTACTCATCTTCTATGGAGAAGAATGACAAAAAGATGTCCTCTAAGATGAAAGAAAGTACAGTGGCCTCCACACTAGTGGGCTCTCCACATTGTCCTTCTGTGCCCAAGGTGGAAATCTCCACATCCCTCCAGGCATGTGCTGCAGAACTAATGTCAGTGGATCCCTTGACATCTCAGCTTATGGCAACATGTGACCTGGATCATAAGCTGTCCTCTTACCCCACCTCCCCATTCACCTCATTGCCCCACAGTATTCAGACAGTCTGATCCTTCAGTGGAATTGTAACAGATTTTTCTACCCCTTAGTTGAGCTACAGCAGCTTTTAAGTGCTTACCCTGCATTCTGTATTGCCATCCAGATAATGTGGTTTGCAGCAGCTTGAACCCCTGCCCACCAGGGCTATTGAGGTTGTTCTAGAACTGTACCAACTATGAGGAGGTATCAGGTAGAGTTTGTACATATGTGCTGGACTCTATATACAGTGACCTTGTACCTCTTAATACACCTTTGTAGACTGTGGCTGTTTTGGTAAGGGAACATCAGGATTTTACCATCTGTAATGTTTGTCTACTTCCCAATGGTGTCATGTCTCAGGATGTACTGTTTGCATTACTCTCTCAGCTCCCTCCACATTTTGTAGTTTTAGGTGATTTCAATACTCACAACCCTTTGTGGGGTGGTACAATGACCACTCACTGTTGTAAAGATCGAATTTTTGTCGCATTGGCTCAATTTTTGCCTCTTCAACTCTGGTGCTATCACACACTTCAGTGTGGCACGTGGAACTTATTTGTCCACCAACTGTGAGATAATTGCATGTACAAACAGTGATCCAATACTGTAAAATGCTTTTTTATTCCAGTCTCTGATCACGAATGAATTCTTTAAACAATGACCGGTTTCAGTCTGTTATGACCATCCTCAGATCTAAAATATATAAATATATACATCTAGTGAGCAGTGTGTCTTTTAACATAAAACAGCAATATGTATCACAATATACTGTCATATACCAGGGAAATGCACAGATAAAATATGGTATACTCCGTCACAGGTATGGGCAAAGATCAGATGCCTTTATGGCTTCCAGTCTCATTCAGGTGTGCCAAGTATTTCCTTACATGGTGCTGTTTATACTGATCATGACACTGTTGCTGAACATTTTGCTGAGCATTATGCTTGTGCATCGACATCTGAGAACTACTACTCTGCCTTTCGACTCATGAGACAGCAAATGGGATGAATGTGCTTCTCTCTTACTACCTGCCACATGGAGCCATTCAGTGAATGGGAACTTTCCAGAGTCCTAGGCCAGTGGTCGGCAAACTGTGTTTCATGAGCTGTATGTGGCTTTTTGACCCCTTGTGTATGGCTCTTCCAGAAAATTCATGTGCATTTGCTCACAGAAAGTGTGAATGAAACTTCATAGCCCATGGCTAGACAATAGTTTTCGGGCTGCGTGAGTTGGATAGTGCTACGAAGTAAGGTACATGAAATATTTTTTACTGTGCTAGTGTCATTGCAAAATAAAGCAGTTGAAGAGGTATCTGTTCTATTGAATGATACGGTACAGTTTCTTGTGAAGTGTGTAAAAAAGCATGCAATCTGATGAAAGAAGATAATTGCGTTTTAATGATCTAACAAGAGATCATTTGATAAGTGGTTTAATAATAATTCTGGGTCAGAAATAAGTCAAACAGACATTGGTTGTGACAAAGAAATATAAGTTTGTGTAATAAAAAATCGAAGTACTTCTAGATAAGACTTGTTTTCTTATTTTTTAGTTCATGTGTCATTATCTTTAGGTGGTGCTCTAAACCAAAGATAGCATTGGCTGTTCTTTCTTTATTTAGATCAACATATTCATGTGAAAAATCATTTTCAAGCATGACTCTTGTCAAGAGTAAATTGAGAATTTTTCTTATTGCTGATAACCTCTAATAGTGAGTAAAATTAAAAATGACATACAAACTTTCCAAGAAGATGCAAGGCCATTTTTCACATTACTTTTCTACAGTCATTGTCAAGATTTAATTTTATGGATAACTTACAGTTTAATTATGTAAGTAAAGAATATTATTATTATGTATTATATCATATTTTATTCAACCAACTTGAAGTTCAAATATGACTTAAAACTTTAAAGTATATTAAGTAGATTTTAGGGAGCACACTGGAGCAAAAGAAGATGTAGTTCCAGTATTGAGAAAGATATATACTGAGATGGTTTGGACATGTAGACAGGATGAACGAAAGGAGATAGATGAAAAAAGTGTACAAGATGAGTGTTGGTGGGAAAGTTCTAAGGGGTCAATCTTGGCGAAAGTACCTCATACACATTGAGGATGTTTTTAGCAAAGTCAAACTTAGGAGTTCCCTAATTAACTAAATAATGATGTACCTACATATACAGTTCAAATTTTGAAATATTGGCTCTCAAAAGAAATTTCAATCATTGTGCTGTTGATATTTGTCTCTTTTGACTAGTGATTTTACCGACCTCTGCCCTAGACCGTGTGCTGATACAGCCTCAGGGCAAGTCAGCAACCACAACCAAAAGTTGAACCATCTCTCAATGGACTATCAGCATCACATCCTCATCCCATTTAATTGCATCTGGAATGATGGTGACTTCCCATCTCAGTGGTGAGTGTGCAAGATAGTTCCAGTACTGAAACCGGATAAGAACCCACTCGAGATGGACAGTTATTGTCCAATCAGCCTTACCAATGTAAGTTGCTTTAATATGTAGTGAGCAAGTAGTTATCTTGGCTCCTTCAGTCTTTGGATCTTTTGGCTGCATCTTGGTGCAGTTTTTGCAAAGGCCACTCCACTGCTGATAATTTGGTTCACCTGGAGTCCACCATCGAGACAGCCTTTGCCCATCATCAGCACCATTGCTGTCTTTTTCGATCTGCAGAAGACTTATGACATAATGTGGCATCACCACATCCTTACTACGTTACATGAATGGGATCTCCAGGGTCCACTCTTGATTTTTGTCAAGAACTTCCTGTCACACTGTACGTTTCAGGATTAAGTGGGTGCTTCACTCAGTGCTCCCCATATCCAAGAGAATGGGGTCCCACATGACTCTGTACCAAGAGAACTCTTCTTTCTGGTTGCCATCTGCGGTCTAGTGGCGGCTGTGGGGTCTTCGGTATCACCATCTTTATATGCCAATGATTTGTGCTTTTATTATTGCTCCTCTATTATGAGTGTTGCTGGGTGTCATCTACAGCGAGACATACTAAAGACACAGTCATGGACTCTCATCCATGGCTTTTGGTTTTCAGCTGCCAAGACTCATTTAATTCACTTCTGTTGCTGTCGTACTGCCCACCCACACCCAGAGCTTTACCTAGACAATCACTTACTTTTTATAGTTGATGCGCACCATTGTTTGGGACTGTCTTCAATTCCAAGCTGATGTGGCTTCCCCACCTTCGCCAGCTTAAGCAAATGTGCTGGTGACACCTCAATACACTTTGCTGCCACAGGAAGACTAGCTGGGGTGCAGATCACTCTACTCTTTTGCAGCTCTACAAATCCCTGATTCTGCCCTGTCTTGATTATGGGAGTGTTGCGTATGGCTCAGCATCATCCTCAGCATTGCAGAAACTGGACCCTATTCACCATTGTGGGGTCCAACTTGCGACAGGAGCCTTCCCCTGTGAACAGCCTAATAGTCCCTCCATTACCTATCAGGCACCAACGACAGCTGCTGAATTATGCTATACACATTCATAGCTTCCCTGAGCATCCCAACTACCATGTACTTTTCCTGTGAGGGATGTCCTCCACCTACAATGGTGACCCTGAAAAATTGCTAAACATCTCCAATGTCTCTTTTTGGAACTGCAACTTCCTCCAATTCTGCCTCTGGTCAGGGAGACATTGCATCTGTCCCCATGGCTTGTGCCTCAACATTGGATTTGTCTCAAAGTCTCCTTTGGTCCAAAAGATTCCATAGACCTCACGGTTTTTCACCACTTGTTCTTGGCTGTCCTTGAGGCATATCCTGGCTTGGGAGTGGTGTTCACAGATGGCTAAGCAGGCACTGCATACACACATAAACAGTGCAGTGAACACCACTTACAAATGGTTGCAGTGTCTTCACTGCCGAATTAATGGCCTTTAAACTAGCCCTTAGCCATGTTCATTCTTGCACTGGCAAAACTATTCTAATCTGTAGTGTCTCCCTTAACAGCTTTCAGGTTATAGACCAGTGCTACTGTCCTCACCCATTGGTTATGGCTATCCAGGGTCTTGTCTCTCAGTCCATCAAGCTGGATGGCCAGTTGTTTCTGTTTGGATCCCGAGTCATGTTCGGATTTTGGAAAACAAATGAGCTGACCAGTTGGCCAAGCTGGACACCAGGATGGTGATTCTGGAAATGAGAGTTTCAAAACTAGACCATCAGTCGTTTATATGCCATCAATTGTTCAAAGTCTGGAACTCAGAATGGTCTGCCACAACCCCATGGCAGTCTTCCCAGCATGCTTCTCGCAAGGAATCTACTATCCTCTGTTGACAGCGCATTGACCACACTTGGCTGACCCATGGCCACATTCTCTGAAATGAGGATCCTCCTGACTGTGAATGTGGAGCCTACAAAACAGTGCCCTTCTTACCAATAAACTGTCATAATTTGGCTGCTCTGAGGTGGCATCTTAATCTTTCTGACAAGCTACCTCTGGTAATAGCAGATGACGCCAAAGAAGCTGATCTGGTGTTACATTTTGTCTGTGAAAGTGGTTTATATTCATCCCTGTAAGGCAGGGCTTTTGGTCTCATTGACTGGACCACCCCTGGGGTTAGTGGAGCACCCCTCTCCTGTTGCCCCCCCCCCCCCCTTAATCCCCTCCCAGTGTCCCCTGTCTGAACTTGTTTGGTGGCCCAACCTGGCCTCTACCCTTTCCACCTTTTTATTCTCTCTATTCTTTTTCATTTCTTTCTTGGTTTTAATGCCTTATCTTGACTGATCTGTTAATGACTTGTCTGTGCTGTCTTTTTACTAGGCCTTTCTCTCTGCTTTCACTGTGTTAGTTGCACTTGAGCTTTCCAGAATTTGCCCTCCTTTGATTATCACTCCTGGTTTTCCACTTAATGGATGAAGGGACTGATGACTTTGCAGTTTAGTCCCTTTCACTCCAATCAAACCAACCTAATACCAGATCTGGTTGAATGAGAGAATTTGCTATTTCATTACCACAGAAATCATGTAACGGGACAACCCACATGCCACTGTGTGCATCAAAATCTCATCCAGGTACGCTTTTCTTTGGTAGCTGATTGAAGATGTGTGGCTGTGGAAACATAGGCATAAGGAGGACAGTATATAGCCTTAACATTCAAAATATCTTTCAAATTCACTATGTCTAGCAACAAAATATGTATGGAAATATTATTTACCTGTATATTACAAGGAAAGAAGATTAAGTTTTTTCAACTGGTACTGCAGCTCCCCTCTACACATAATCTCTGTCGTTGCTAAAAAATTTAAAATGTTTGTCCTCTGTGTGCACATAGTCAGTTAACCAGGTCTCAGAAACGATTGTGATTCTGACATGCAGTTTGTTCATTGTAGAAATCAAGTTGTTCCATTTGTGCCTAAGGCTCCTGGCATTCCACAGAATAGTAAGAGGAACATCGTTGCTATTGTTATGCAGCCTGTCACTTGTTCTGATTACATTGTAATTTCAAATATTTTGTGATATATGCAAGATGTTATAAGCAATGCTCTGTACCTAGGACATCCATATTATCAGCTCTGTTGGTCTGGAAAATGGGAACAGTAGCTTGTTGATGTAATCTCTGAATCACATTTAATACTATCTGGCATATTTTGCCAGTGTCATGCAACTTCTGTTGGTTTGTAGCGGCTCCTGTAGAAGTCCCTGGCAGGTAGGGATTTTGTCTGATAGATGTAGCAATTTCAGTATATTGGTATAGCTTATCTGCCTGATTCGGGATGTCGTACTGTTGGTGTACAGGTTTCAGTTGGGAAGGACCACAGTCTCAGTACGGATATGACAGAATGCTTATGAGATGAAGATTCCATTTGAGACTGTCAATTCAGCTGAGCTCTAATAGCAGATAGTTATGAGCTGTCAATGTAATTACGTTAGACGAAAATTTGGTGGCAGCTGTTATCCCAGTACAAAGGACCATAGGTTTGTAATGTTTGGGTGCCAAAAATAGGCAACAACCATATACTTGGCTATAGTTTATGATACAGTGGGCAGTTCTGTCTGTATATAGGTGATTACCAGAGCAGTAAAGGCATCTTGGACCAGATGATGATATGCACTGTGTTAGATTGCTTTCATCACCACATCTGGTGCAGCATCGCTTACTTGGACACTGTGCCCGTATGTGATAAAACTGGAGGTTTAACTGAACTCTTTAGGGGTGAACATTGTGTCTGAAGCAATACTGTGAAACACGATCTGAAAGCTGCCGAGAGCTGAACTACCAGTAAAGACCAGTAGGTGTCTTTATTTATTGATATCCTTATTGATCTTATGGATAATTCCCAGGTTATATATCATCTGGGTAGATGTATAACATTCCAGATTTTCCTCTTTCAGGTGTCTTTGTGTCTTTATTTATTGATATCCTTATTGATGTTATGGATAATTCCCAAGTTACGTATCATCTGGGTAGATTTAGAACATTTCAGATTTTCCTCTTTCAGTGACGATGACGTTACAAGTGACTTAGTCACACTGGCAGACCAGAGCTGAACTCTTATCCTATTTCTTCCCACTATCACAATTTCATCAGTTTTATTTTTCCAATCTTAACAGTCTTTAAGAGTCTGGCTACAGCCATAGGATAGAGTTTTCCCACATGCTGGAATTAACAATCAATGAAGACAATATATGAACCCTCATCAGTGTGATAATACCAACTGTTGTAGCTATATTCATTGCACTTCTGTCCTCTTCAGCTGAGTATTATGTTTCACCAGAACTGTCGATTTGAGTGGAATCGCTGAGACACACAGGTATGCAATTGTTCTGTTAGCCTCTCACATTTGCATAGAACAACTAACTATAGCTGACATTTCAGTGCTGTAATCAGTACAAAGGTGCTGGTATTCATACATACAGTCTTGCATATTGCAGTCTTCCAGCTGTTGTGCTGGTTCAAAAAGAATCATCAGTTTAGAATTTTTAGTGCTGGAGCTATTCTCTATAGAGAGTGACTTAGCACGAGGCTTTTGCTGCAAGCTGCTATTACCTGTATTAGACTGCTGTTACCACCATTTGTTGATATACACCTACCTGCTGTAAATCCTGATGGTGCTGCACGGAACGCAGAAATTCTCCATGATTGTGCAGCAGCAGCTCTAGAGGAGTGGATTGCCACTGCTGATAGTTTCCAGCTTCTGTGAAGTTGTTCTGTCACACCTGACCGCCTTGCTGCTGTTGCTGTGGTTGTGTCTGCATGTGGTGTAATGAAAATGTGTGGTGGGGTGCTTGCTGCATTACATACTCATTGTTTTTTAAGTTATAGGCAGCAGGGCTGACACTTTGATTTACAAAGATATCATTCCTGTACACAATAGTGGGGTCATCATAACATGGTGTGATTCTGGTCACTATCACTTGACCACTCCCTATTGGGTGTGTTTCCCCTGTTGCTATGGAAGTTACAAACAAGTATAAATATGTAACATAGTCTAAAGTGCATTGCAGTTCCATTCACAACCGTTGCTCAGGTGTAGCTGTTTCCAGGTTTTTTTTCCATTAATATTATGTAGCCAGAACAAGTATTTGGGAAACGCATTGACTTGCATATCTGTTCATTTCAAACTCAACAATTGTGATATGAAAGGTCAGAGTCAATAGCCCACTCACTGCAGTCCAAAATTAAGTTCTTGTTGTTTCTTGCAGCTGATTTTAATGGTATATTTTCTCTTAGTATGTGACAAAGTTCCAGTTTCAGTTGGCTCTGGCATGAACTAGTTATCTCCCGATTTCATGGCTTGTAGGTAAATGCTAAAAATAATAGCTAAAATTCTTAATGCAAACAATTAATTTTCAGGTCCAAAAAATTTAATCTTTAGTTTAAAAATATGCCACAAGATGTAATTGAGCCATTCATCTCCATTTTTTTATATTACCCAGAAATTAATTTATGGAATAATCAGGTATCCCTTTGTGTAAATGTTTTAACTCTTGTTTTAATGAATTTATGTTGTGAAACAGTACAACTATTCTAAGAACTCATTTCACTGACAGAGAAGTAGCAATGCAAGGAAAATAGGTATGACATAAATGAAATATTTTCTTTACTTTGCCATTTTATTATTCTTTCATGTACAGCTGTATCTCACTGCCAGAAATACACAAGGAATATCTGTTTATAAGAACTACTATTTTTCAATGGTGCACAAGATAATCAATGAACCTGTAAAAAGGGCAATTAATGAAAGAAAAAATATAACATCTCTAGAAGAATTACCAAATACTTGGACAACACTGGAGAACACTGCAAGTTATACAATATCTACATTATGAATACATAGGTTCCTATAACAAATTTTGGAAAATTGTATTGTATTTCTGTTTATGTTCCCACTGCTGTATAAAAATCTCCTCATACAAAGTATATTACCATGCATCACATATTTTTACTTGTAATACAAGTACTGAATGGCTGTTTAACAGTTTTTTTCATGATGGCATGCATCAACTCTGGTTTTATTGGCTTACTGTAAGTTTGTGGTAGACAGATCAGTTTTGCTTGCTGAAATTTAAAAACATGGATTGCTTTATAAATGTTTTGCTGTATATTTTCATTTTTATAGTAGTGCAAACATTTTAGTGACTCAGTTACATAATGTTCTGGGAGTTAACACAAGTTTATTATCAATGGAACATAAAACAAAAAGGAAATCAGTAACATAATGTGCAAACATCCCACAGTGAAGTGAAATGAACACAATCTTTAAAGAAACCATTACCTTATTATGTTCAACATAGAACTCACATGTGTTATCTAGTTATTGCCTCATATGAAAATTTTGGATAAGAGTACTGACACATTTTAGACATATATGACATGATATTGTGTCTTGTCCACAAACCATGCTGACTTCTCAGGCATCTCTGAATAATTTGTAAACAATAGACCATATATGTAGTGAACCCATTCTTTTACTGTGTTGTACGATGAAAATTTTTCAGTAATAACATGTTTTGCTATAAATCACAAGGAGAGTATGTCTAGATTCCATGTACGTATTATATTTGATTAAACTAACTTTTCCCATTTCTGAAAGTGCTTCTGGTAATATTTACTAATTTCTTTGCTGAACATGCGTGAAGGAGTTCTTTTCAGCATAAGAAATACTTTCACATCCGTTTATCTCTTGCAGGAATGCAGTTTAACATGGGCGCCATACTTTTTTACTGTCGCTGTGAATGCATTAAAACTCAGTCATCACAAATTCATCTATGTGCTATACTCTTTCAGTAAGTGCATAACACACAGATGTTTTTATTCAGGTGTTAATAATGTTGAAGGTGACTGTTCTTTATTTGAGGGTTTAAGCCGCAGTAAGTCAGCATCAGGTTCAGTGGACTCTGTAGACTTGTGTTGTGAAAGATGGTATGGGGAAAAGCCTCCCCACTCCACACCAAAGAAGATGCCACCTGCACTTGGCGAAGAAGTTGGCAGACTGGGTCCAACTCCAGGGCTGAATGGGCCAAGTGGGCTACCACCTGCAATGCATTACCATGACATTTAGAACTACTGTATTTCATACTAAATTAACATTCAAAATTGTACTATTTATTAAACAGTAATAGAGTTCATAAGTATGCCACATAAATTGTATCAGGATTTTTTTTTCTAAAAGAGACTTCTATTAAACCATTCTTTTAATCTATTTACTTTACACTGATTTGCTTGTTATTTCAACCGCAATTTTATGAAACCGTGATATTACCAACATACCAGTCACATCCTAGTCTTAAAATTGAAAGCATTACTGAGCTTGAAGACTGTGTTGACCTAAGGAGCTAACTAAAAAAATACACATGGAACACATGGACGGCTATATTGTCCTAGCCATCTACATTATCCTCATACAGCAGTGTCAGGATAATGTAATCCACTGCGACAATGTAGCTGTCTATGTCAATGCCTCGGCTATATGCTGAGTGGTACCTTTACGCCCTCCGCTGTTTTTAGCAACTTTATTTTTATCACACAATTTCCAACTATTAACTGATAGTTCTCATATTGGTT
Organism: Schistocerca gregaria; assembly: GCF_023897955.1. Lineage (NCBI taxonomy): Eukaryota > Metazoa > Arthropoda > Insecta > Orthoptera > Acrididae > Schistocerca > Schistocerca gregaria. The sequence continues at coordinate 37,107,007 of NC_064931.1, read as the reverse complement.
GTTGCACATAGTATATAAAGGGCCAGTTCTCGCTTTACTTGTGCACATAATGTATTAATGTATTACCCATGTATTAATGTATTATTCAGCACAGAGCTTATTCTTGCTATCTTTACAGTTACATTGAACAGTCTGTGTTTGATTCTAAAAAGTGAAAAATCAGTTTTAATATGTTTACATTGAACCATTCTGGCATTAAGATGGTTTACCACAGACTACCCAAATTAGGGATCTGAAATCTTATACTCTCAAATGTGTGTTTAGTGTCTTAAACATATTGACATTTGCCCAGAACAAAAGGCATGGTCATATTCCAAGAAATAATTGAATACTGCACTGAACAGTTCTTTGAATGCTGTACCATATTAGCGAAACTTAAAGTGCCTAAGTTGAGAATCAAGTTTTATCCATCGACATCAGCACAATTTTCGCTAAAGAACTGTGGGCCAGTGAATGTTATGTCTGGTCCAGTTAACGAGAATGATATATCATTAGCTGAAATTTTATTATAAAGAGAAGCACTGAAATCATAATTGAATTTTAGTCACATTACAAACTGAATACTGATTTTACATTTTCAGTCAAGTTAAATGAGTGAATAAATGCAGATTAAGGTACCAAATTTGTATTGGCATGATTGGAGGGGCAGGCTGGGAAGGGTGGCGGGAATGGCATTTGAAGCCTTATGTGACTATACTGTTAAGTTTCTCTGTGATGTAAAACAAATTGACTACCATTTTACTAATACATATTTAAAAGCAAATCTGTATACAATTTCCAGAATCATGAATGTCTATGTTCATGAAAACTGCAACAGAAAGGAGGAGAAATTTGGCTTAAATGAACTTTATATCTGAAATTTTTACATGGAACACACAAATTATTAGAACTGCTCCCCCTGTACCCCCCCCCCCCCCCCCCTCTCCCTCACACACACAATTACAACAGGGGCAAGTCAACTATCAAAAGATGATCATGTTGTGGTTCTAGACAGCAGCAGTGACATTTATAATAGTAAATATAAGGTAGTCCTGTGATGTTTTCAAAACTTATTACTGAAACTATTTTATATGAACATCATTGTCACAATGGCAGTGTGACATGATTTACTATAATGGTTGTGTGTAAATAAAGTTCAGTACTACCAATTCTGAGCAAATAAAACTGTGTGATAAGTTTAACTATGCACATTTACTAGACTTAAGTAAATGAACAATGATGAACACACAAGTTATGTACTGCACATAAACAGAAAATGAACGGCCAAGCTAGTTTCCCAGATCAGTGAACTGTGTGACAAAGCTTGTGAGGAGGAGTATCAAATTGACCTAGACTACAACCATGAAGCTCTTTTAGGATGAAGGGCCATCATACTAATGTTCAGGGATGTAGTTCAGATGTGTCTAAGTTCTGTTTACTTGAAGGAAAGCCAGGCTGCGAAATAAGTGACCAGTAATTGCAACATAGTATTAAGATCCAGTTACTGTTTTAAAAAATTTTAGCTGAATACATGTGTGGTAAATCAGGAAGGAGGGGTAACACCTTTGAAGATATGCACTTATTTGTTTAATAATCTAGGAAACACACTCAACTTATTGCATATTTTCAAAGTGGAACACACACAACAAGTGTGCTTAATAACTGAATGTGGACTAAAACCCAGAGAAACAACACATTGAAGATTAGAAGGTTACTTACTAGCATTTACAGGCAGTACCATAATGGTGGTGGTGTTAGCAAAGATACAATATTTGAAAAAATCCTTTCTTGAACACCACACCAATAAAAGATCAGTCCAAGTGACAGGTGTTGTTCTCCAGAGTAATGATCTTAACTTAGTGAATCTATGACTGGGTTATATCATCTACCAAATGCTGATGCAATACAGTTTCTGAAAAATTTAGGAATAAAGGAGATCACACACACACACACACACACACACACGCACACATACGCGCGCGCGCGCGCACACACACACACACACACACACACACATATATATATATATATATATATATATATATATATATATATATATATATATATATATATACTTTGATGACTACTTTGATGTTTTCATTGGTTTGGAAGTTGTGCGAGGTTCATCTTCTGTGTCCTCAGCCTTCCAAAGGTGAATTGTGCCTGTGAAAAATTTGTGCTCTTGATGAAGAATGTTCCCCATGGGCCTGTTTCAAATTTTCAAAGTTCACACTCATATATTCCCTAAGTTTAACACAAAACTTGATGGCATAATATTGCTCTAAGTTCTCCTGTTCCATTTTCATAACATAAAAACAGCCCCAATTCATTCATGGCGCTCTCAAAAATCACACGTCGGCTGTACGAAGCTGAAACTTGGACTGAGCATCTGGAAGAGATGAGCACACCAGTCTGCACAAATAGAACACAGCACTGTCAGATTGCTCACAGTGTTGTCAGTCTCATTACTTTTCTCACACACCTCATAATTTATGATCTCTTTTTGCAAGACATTATCCATTCTGTTCAACTGCTCTTCCAAGTCCTTTGCCATCTCCAACAGAATTAAAATATCATTAGCAAACCTCAATGTTTTTATTTCTTCTCCCTGTACTTAAATTCCCTTTCCAAATTTCTCTTCATTACCCTTTACTGCTTGCTCAATGTGCAGATTTAATAACATTGAAGACAGGCTACAATCCTGTCTCACTCCCTTCTCAACTACTGCTATCCTTCAATGTTCTTTGACTGCTATATTTGCAGTGTGGTTTCTATACAAGTTCTGGATAACCTCCTGCTCCTTGCGTTTTATCTCTGATACTTTTAGAATTTTAAACAGTGTATTCCAGTCAACATCATCAAAAATTTTCTCTAAACCCAACAATGTTATAACAGTGTGTTTGCCATTCTTCAGTCCCTCTTCCAGTACTGCTCACGTGATCCCACATTTCTCCCTCAGGTCAGCATTTAGTCTCTCCAGTCTTCTGTAAATATGTGTGTCAGCATTTTGTAACCACGATTTATCAAACTGATGGTTCAGTAATATTCACACATCTTCTCGTAGAATAATATCCCCCACAATGAACTGTGGACCTTACTTTCTACATCTGCATCTATTCTGCGAGCAACTTTATGGTGTGTGATGAAGGGTGCTTGTATACCACTGTCACCACCCCATTTTCCTGTTCCAGTTACAAATGGTTCACCAGAAGACCAATTGATGGAAAATTTCTATGTCAACTTGAATCTCTCAAATTTTACCTACTTTGTCTTTTTGCAAGATATATGTAGGAGGAAGTAATGTATTAGTGGAGTATCCTAGGAATGGTTGCTCCCTTAACTTTAACAGTGAAGTTCGCCACAATTGTGAACACCACTCTTACAGTGTCTGCCACTGGAGTTGGCTGACCTTCTTGTTTACTAAATGAACCTGTCATGAAACATGCTGCTCTTATTTGTATCTTCTCTGTTTCCTGTATCAATCCTTTCTGGTAAAGATCCAGACTTATGAGCAATATTCGAGTATTGGCCGAATGAGAGTTTTGTAAGCTACTTCCTTTGTGGGTGGGCTACAGTTGCTGTGCATTCATTTAATGAACCTGTCTGACATCAGCACTTAGTTTTATGTTGTTGTGCCACTTTAAATTGCTCTGTACACGTACTCCTAGAAATTTTTGTGGGTGTTACTTGATGCCAGTGATGGTTCTGCAATCATGTAATCATACAGTAATAGATCCGTCTACCTTTTTATGTGCAATACATTACATTCATGTTGAGTGTCAATTGCCAGTCCCTGTACCAAGCATCGATCCTCTGCGTGTCTCCCTGCAATTTTCTACAATTTCCTAGAGTTGAGACTTCTCTGTTCACGTCAGCATCATCAGGCATCATGATGCAAAAGTCCCATGGAACCTCTGACATCATCCACTGCTTGAAGTTACTTTTGCTTCTGAAGAGTCTTCTCTGTTCAGAATGATATGCTGCTTTTTAATTTGGTAGAAAGTCATTTGAGTCACAGAGCTGGTCTGGTATCCCATACATTCATATTTTGCTCATTAGGCAGCAGTGTGGAACTGTCTTGAATGCCTTCCAGAGGTCGAGGAACACTACATCGACTGCTTTCTGGGTCTCACGGATGAACAGAACGAACTGGGTTTCACACAGTCTTTGTTTTTGAAACCCGTGTTGAGTCCTAAAGAGGAGATTTTCAGTCTTCAGAAATGTAAAAAAACATGAGCATAGAACACGATTGATAATTGTATGACAGAGCAATGTAAGAGATATAGGCCTATAGTTTTGTGTATCTGTTTATGGCGCTTTTTGAAAATGAAAATGACCTGCACTTTTTTTCTACCTCTGCTCTTCCAGCAACCTACTGTACACTGCTGCTAGAAGAGGAACCATTTCTTCTGCATGGTCTATGTAGTATTGGTATCCCATCAAGTCCAGTGGCTTTTCCTCTGTTGAGAATATTCATTTGCTTTTCTAACCCATTGTCACTTATTTTAATATCTATCATTTTGACATTTATGTGATGATTTAAGGGAGGAATGTCCTTTTCTAGCTGAGCAAGTGCCCCATCTCTTATAACCATAAATTAATGAGTTGTTGAACTCTGGACTACTTTATTTCCTCTTTCAAAGTTATGTATGCCTCCATGTTTACAAATACACTCCCGGAAATTGAAATAAGAACACCGTGAATTCATTGCCCCAGGAAGGGGAAACTTTATAGACACATTCCTGGGGTCAGATACATCACATGATCACACTGACAGAACCACAGGCACATAGACACAGGCAACAGAGCATGCACAATGTCGGCACTAGTACAGTGTATATCCACCTTTCGCAGCAATGCAGGCTGCTATTCTCCCATGGAGACGATCGTAGAGATGGTGGATGTAGTCCTGTGGACTGCTTGCCATGCCATTTCCACCTGGCGCCTCAGTTGGACCAGCGTTCGTGCTGGACGTGCAGACCGCGTGAGACGACGCTTCATCCAGTCCCAAACATGATCAATGGGGGACAGATCCGGAGATCTTGCTGGCCAGGGTAGTTGACTTACACCTTCTAGAGCACGTTGGGTGGCACGGGATACATGCGGACGTGCATTGTCCTGTTGGAACAGCAAGTTCCCTTGCCGGTCTAGGAATGGTAGAACGATGGGTTCGATGACGGTTTGGATGTACCGTGCACTATTCAGTGTCCCCTCGACGATCACCAGAGGTGTACGGCCAGTGTAGGAGATCGCTCCCCACACCATGATGCCGGGTGTTGGCCCTGTGTGCCTTGGTCGTATGCAGTCCTGATTGTGGCGCTCACCTGCACGGCGCCAAACACGCATATGACCATCATTGGCACCAAGGCAGAAGTGACTCTCATCGCTGAAGACGACACGTCTCCATTCATCCCTCCATTCACGCCTGTCGCGACACCACTGGAGGCGGGCTGCACAATGTTGGGGTGTGAGCGGAAGACGGCCTAACGGTGTGCGGGACCGTAGCCCAGCTTCATGGAGACGGTTGCGAATGGTCCTCGCCGATACCCCAGGAGCAACAGTGTCCCTAATTTGCTGGGAAGTGGCAGTGCGGTCCCCTACGGCACTGCGTAGGATCCTACGGTCTTGGCGTGCATCCGTGTGTCGCTGCGGTCCAGTCCCAGGTCGACGGGCACGTGCACCTTCCGCCGACCACTGGCGACAACATCGATTTACTGTTGAGACCTCACGCCCCACATGTTGAGCAATTTGGCGGTCCATCCACCCGGCCTCCCGAATGCCCACTATACGCCCTCGCTCAAAGTCCGTCAAGTGCACATACGGTTCACGTCCACGCTGTCGCGGCATGCTACCAGTGTTAAAGACTGCGATGGAGCTCCGTATGCCATGGCAAACTGGCTGACACTGACGGCGGCGGTGCACAAATGCTGCGCAGCTAGCACCATTCAACGGCCAACACCGCGGTTCCTGGTGTGTCCGCTGTGCCGTGCGTGTGATCATTGCTTGTACAGCCCTCTCGCAGTGTCCGGAGCAAGTATGGTGGGTCTGACACACCGGTGTCAATGTGTTCTTTTTTCCATTTCCAGGAGTGTATACATTTTCTAGAAATTCACTGAGAATTCATTAATTTTTTTATACAATGAAAAAAAGAAAGCATACATCTGTCATAAGACTTTCATTAAACATCTTGAAAAGTCACTTATGAACAATCAGTGATTCTTGAAAGAAATAGTCCACAGCAAGAGCCAACTCACTGCATTTTTAGTTTATTTACCATCCTTGCCATGTGAAAAACAAAACAAATTCCCTCAAAAGCTATTTTTTATAGGCTGCACACACATTAAAATAGAAATTGTCTTTTCAGTATCCATCATTTTGCAATGGTCCTTCTATGAACTAACAAGATTAATCTAAACCTCATTTTTCTCAAGAGGGAGAATTTACTTGGTGTCAAATCAGAAGAATATGGAGAGCAAGGCAAAATTTTATAGCCTTAAGAAGCAGCACATGTGATTTTTTCATGTGTAGAATGAGCTGGGGTGTCATGGAGCAGAAACAGCCCCTCAGACAGCTTACCACAACACTTTGACTCAACAGCCTCTTGTAAACTCATCAGGAGATTTTGGTAGTATGCTCCTGTGACAGTTTTCCCCATGTAAGCATAATCTGTCATATTTGTACCTCACTTCTTGTTACTGAATTAGAGATAAATTTGACCACAACCAGTTTGTGTGATTATGATGCTGATGTAGTGATCCACTATGATTATGTAAAAAATAAACAGTTTTGTATAAGAGAACTACAAGGAGCAATGCAGTCAAATTGATTGAAGTTCATTTATAGAAAGTATAGCAGAATAAAATAAATGCTCTAGGTGAGAGACTCACTCCATTTCTTATTACATATTTAGCTACTCCACTTTCAATCTTTTTAGTTATATGAATGAGAGTAAATTATATTCATACACAGATGGGGGAAAGAATGCTGAAATCTGGCACTGGAGCATCATGTTCCATGAAGACAAGACCATATAATTTTAAGGGCTGCCTATGAGTAAGATATGATTCTGTTGTACAAACAGTACAGCAGAAACTTTCATTCTGTTGTTGAAACAGGTTGAAAAAGTTAAATAAACACAAAATAAGCAATCAATGTAGTTTTATTAAACAAAAAATTGTTAGTCCATTTCTTGATAAGCCAACAAGACACTTGATGTAAATTACAATCATTGGCCACCAAATTCTAGGAAGTCTTTCCAGCTGTGACAGAAAACATAAGGACTAAAGGTAAATATTCTCTTACAAATGCATTAGATCTGCTCAAGTAACTGCTATATATCACTATAAGGGATATAATGAAATAGGCTCAAAAGAGATTTTTTTAAAATGAGATTGCTTAAAAGCTGGCTATGGACATACAAATTTTCAATATTTTGAAATATTGTGTTTACATGAGGGTAAAGCTCTTATGCTATTTTGGCAAGTTATTGCAAATTTTGTCATTATTCCTACAGTGTAATGGTAGTAATGACACACACTTCAGATGGCTGTATAATACAAGATGAAAACACCTAAACTTCAAAGCTCAGAGAACAAAAGAAATTTTAAATCTTAACACGTATTACATAAAGTATGGAATAATGGTTAACACCTAAATATGTTTAAAGCTTATACATACCAATTGAAAACGGAACATTATTGCTTGACATTCCTGAAAGAGACTGAGAAGGAGAAAGCAGAGGAGATTCAACACTGAGGCTGGGGCTTGATGTAACTGAAACAACAACACAAAAATTTACAACAGCCAAAAGTTTTAGAACAAAGTCACAGAATTCTGGTACACAAAACTACATGGGAAATATAATCAATGAAATGTCAAAACTGTGCTGAATTAATTGCTCAATTATGCATAGGATTTACTTGGTTAGTTTATTATAAATGAACATTTTCTGTGTTTATCATGTCTATGATTGTTACTGTGAATCAATAAAAAACTGAAAATGGAGGAATGCTTACTAAGTGTAGATACAAGTAAGCTGTTACATTTTCATAGACTGAGAATGCACTCTCACCTGGAATGGAAATAATTCCTTGCACCAGAGATGAACCATGGACAAGCTGTGACTGATTTAGTTGCTGATGCTGCTTTGCTGCTAACTTTTCCTGTTTCCTCCATTTGGCACGGCGATTTTGAAACCATACCTGCAATATGGTTTTCTAAAGAAAACTGATGGATTTCATTTATGGAATGTATTTATATCAAAGATTGTGCTATTATTTCTTACAGAAGATAATTCTGATTACATTGTGAACATTCACATATAAAATACTTGACAAAAAAGTGAAGCACCCAGATGGGAAGGAGGAAACTAAATGAAACTTCATGGGTTGAGTGGTTATGTGATGTTACTTTAGTGATTACAGGGTAGAGTCAAATGTAGAAAATGTTCGGCAGTATGAGCTCATTTATCAGTATGACACTGCACCTCTGGTGTGGGTGCATGACTAATCTGGTTGGGAAAGGTATCATAAACTTGCTGTATCCTCTCCTGAGGTAAACTAACCTACAACTTTTGTATATGGTCTTTGTTCTATTGGGACAGATCTGGTGATCTTGATGACCATAGGAGTACCTTGACATCACGCAGAAAGTTCACAAAAACATATGCCGTGTGTGGATGAGCATTGTCCTGTTGAAAAATGGCACCACAATACTGTCACATGAGAAGTAACATGTGAGGATGCAGGACCATGACATACTGTTGTATCATCAGAGTTCCATCAGACATGAAGTCATACCCCGTGGCTCCCCACACCAAATTGCTAAGAGTAACACTGCTGTGCCTCTCCAAAACATCAGAAGAATGGGACCCTTCCCCAGGTTACAGCCATCCTCATTGACAATGGTCACCTGGGTTACTGAAGAATTGTGATTCATTAATGAACACAATGTGACATCATTTGTCAGTGGTCCATGTGTCCCAGTCATGGCACACTACTCCAAACACAGCCATTTGTGTTGTGGTGTTAACTGCAGCCTATGAGTGAGATGATAACTGCCTAGGCCAACTTCTGCTGCTCTCTGACCAGTGGTGTGCGATTGCACAGATTGTTGTGAGTCCATGAATTGTTTACAGGTAGCAGGCACAAATGTGAAGCGGTTATAATGTGCATTCACGCAGTCCAACATCGGGCCACACATGTACCTAGCTACTTCACAAATCAACCAGTTGGCTAAATGGGGAGGCCCACAATGAAGTGTCTTTCAAATTCTGTCAGTTGCTGATAATGCCATCTCACATGAATGAGCAACATCTCCGTATCCTTCACAGTGATCACTCAATATAAGGGGCATTCACAGAATTCCCCTTATATGCCCTACCAGTTGTAGCAACAACACTCATCATGATCAACTATAATGCACTCTAAAGGATGTTCTTCCTGTCACAAAGGATCACAACTCTAATATTTTACATACCTGCTGATGGTATGTACATGTACAAAGTTACACTGATATACAGCCATGTCTTATGAGTACTTCCACTTTCCTTGTAAGGCTCTGTACATTCCAAAACTGAGAAATCTCATTCCAGAAAAAAATCCTTACTTTTAAGATAAACCTACTTCATTTGAAAATATATGTGAAAGCTGATAATATTACAAGTAATTTTGGGGTCAGAAGTAAAGTTATCAGTCATAACTCATAATGCAAAATAAATCTACCACACATTGCTAGGAGTTGGTGAAATTACTGCGTCATCAAAATGTGATTTTATTTTGTTTCAAAAATTAGTTTTATCATTCAAAGAAATTTTGGGGTTGCGCCTGGTTGTCATTGCTACACTCCATGATGTTTCAACTGGGCACCTGCCAGTCATCTTCAGATGAGCAATTGAAGACATTTGAAAGCTTCCTCCATTCTGAAATTTATTTTTGCATTGTGTGTGTTCTATTCAAGTGTTAAGAATATGGCAACAGACTGACAACACCACCCAGCAGGCAGTACTCTTGCTGGTTGAACTGCGGAACTTAGTGGTCCTCAGGGTTGTCAACCACCACAGTTATTGGCATACTCTTTCATCTTCAATTACAGCCAGTTGTGGAAATGGTAAGGTTCCACACATTATCCAGTAGGTAGCCACTATCATGGTTCATTATAACTACTGCCACACATAGTTTAATGAAAAGAAGTTGCTGTGTTCAAAATTATAGTACTCTCATACTTTATTGAATGTCTCATGGAGATACATTGTTCAACATTAGCTGACTTTCTTACTTCCAAATTTCTTAGCCGCAGAAGGTGAATGCAACATTTTGTTCAGTGCTGAGTTCTTTCATGTGTGTGTTGTCTGGCATGTGTAAGCCATACTACATTGGCAAGGTATTTTGTAAATTTGATCCTTCTCAAATGGCAGACAGTCCTTCACTAATCTTACATGGTCTAGACAGTGGGTGGAAACCTATTTTCACCAAAAATTTGTGGAATATTCTTCCTACCTTGACTGAAATATTGCCAATAGAGGGAAGAAAAACTAGAGATTTTGCCATTGTGCCCTCTTCTTTATCCAATTACTGGTTTTTGGTTTTAACTGATAGTGCCCTGTTAATCTGCTAGGTAGAATATCTATTTCCCTGTCTTCAGGTGGACAAGCTCTTTAAGCAGACTATCTGGATCTGAGACCGTGTGAGCTTTGTGCAAGTGTTTTAAGCACACTCATAGATTGTGATGGGTGATGACAACTCAGTGATCATACATACAAATCTGTATGAGTGAGGGTAAGATAAACTCAATGCCCTCAGAGAACCATCATCATTCTTCTGTCTAACCAAAATATACAGGAAAGGCACACAACAATCTTCCTCTACTTCCATAGTAAATTGGATTTTCTTATGGATGCAGTTGAGGTGATACAGAATCTCCATTATCGCCTCCATGAGGCCACATGATGGAAGTATCGTCTGCATACCTAAAAGTTACTGTTCGTTTAAGGCCCACTTATCCCAGTGCTCTCTCCTCAGAGTCCTGCATAAAAAAGTTGGCCATCAGGGGAGATAGAGAGCTACTCATGGTAACTCCACTGGTCAGTTCAAAATATTCGTAGTTGAACATACCATAGATTGAAGGAAGAGTATCCAGAAACAAATCAGTGATGTTCACCAAAGACTTTGCAAGAAGGACCATTATAAAAAGCGATACTAGATCGAAGCTCAGTAAATAATACAAACTGCTTGGACAGAGAGCTGACAGTGTACTGATAAAATTGGCCAAGTTACATATATGATGGAAGCATTTGTCCATTAATGGTGTTAGCAAGGAAGTAAGATGTATGGGTATATCTACATCTACATCTACATGATTACTCTGTAAATAAAATAGAAAGAAACTTCCACATGGGAAAAATATATTCAAAAACAAAGATTCCAAGACTTACCAAGCAGGAAAGCGCCGGCAGACAGGCACAATGAACAAAACACACAAACACACACACACAATTACTAGCTTTCACAACCGATGGTCGCTTCTTCTGGAAGGACGAAAGGATGTGGGTTTTAAGGGAGAGGGTTAGGAGTCGGACACACACACACACACACACACACACACACACACACACACACACACACACACATCAGCTTGTGTGTGTGTGTGTGTGTGTGTGTGTGTGTGTGTGTGTGTGTGTGTGTGTGTGTGTGTGTACACCTGTCCTTTTTTTCCCCCTAAGGGAAGTCTTTCTGCTCCCGGGATTGGAATGACTCCTAACCCTCTCCCTTAAAACCCACATCCTTTCGTCTTTCCCTCTCCTTCCAGAAGAAGCAATCATCGGTTGCGAAAGCTAGTAATTGTATGTGTGTGTTTGTGTGTTTTGTTCATTGTGCCTGTCTGCCGGCGCTTTCCTGCTTGGTAAGTCTTGGAATCTTTGTTTTTAACTACTCTGTAACTCACATTTAAGTGCTTGGCATACTATCTCTCTACCATTCCACTCCCGAATAGCGCATGGGAAAAACGAACACCTAAACCTTTCTGTTCGAGCTCTGAATTTGTTTTATTTTATTTTAATGATCATTCCTACTGATGTAGGTTGGGCTCAACAAAATATTTTCGCATTCGGAAGAGAAAGTTGGTGACTGAAATTTCGTAAATAGATCTCGCCGCGATGAAAAACATCTTTGCTTTAATGACTTCCATCCCAACTTGCGTATCATATCTGCCACACTCTCTCCCCTATTACATGATAATACAAAACAAGCTGCCCTTTTTTGCACCCTTTCGATGTCCTCTGTCAATCCCACCTGGTAAGGATCCCACACCGTGCAGCAATTTTCTGTAGTGTAAGATGTCTCTTTAGTGGACTTGTTGCATCTTCTAAGTGTCCTGCCAATGAAATGCAACCTTTGGCTTGCCTTCCCCACAATATTATCTATGTGGTCTTTCCAACAGAAGTTGTTCGTAATTTTAACACCTAGGTACTTAGTTGAATTGACAGTATTGAGAATTGTACTATTTATTGAGTAATCGAATTCCAATGGATTTCTTTTGGAACTCATGTGGATCACCTCACACTTTTCGTTATTTAGCGTCAACTGCTTCGGATGACCTTACTAGGTGGTAAATTACAGCATCATCTGTGAACAACCTAAGAGAACTGCTCAGATTTTCACCCAGGTCATTTATATAGATCAAGAACAGCAGAGGTCCCAGGATGCTTCCCTGGGGAACATCTGATATCACTTCACTTTTACTCTATGATTTGCTGTCTATTACTACTAACTGCAGCCTTCCTGACAGGAAATCACGAATCCAGTCGCACAACTGAGACGATACCCCAAAGGCCCGCAGCTTGATTAGAAGTTGCTTGTGAGGAACAGTGTCAAAAGCTTTCCGGAAATCTAGAAATACGGAATCAACTTGAGATCCCCTGTCGATAGCGGCCATTACTTCGTGCGAATAAAGAGCTAGCTGTGTTGCACAAGAATGATGTTTTCTGAAACCATGCTGATTACGTATCAATAGATCGTTCCTTTCGAGGTGATTCATAATGTTTGAATACAGTATATGCCCCAAAACCCTACTGCAAACCGACGTCAATGATATAGGTCTGTAGTTTGATGGATTACTCCTACTACCGTTCTTAAACACTGGTGCGACCTGCTCGATTTTCCAATCTGTAGGTACAGATCTAGCGAGCGGTTGTATATGATTGCTAAGTAGGGAGCTATTGTATCAGCATAATCTGAAAGGAACCTAATTGGTATACAATCTGGACCTGAAGACTTGCCCGTATCAAGCAATTTGAATTGCTTCGCAACCCCTAAGGTATCTACTTCTAAGAAACTCATGCTAGCAGCTGTTCATGTTTCAAATTCTGGAATATTCCATTCGTCTTCCATGGTGACGGAATTTCAGAAAACTGCATTCAATAACTTCGCTTTAGCAGCACAGTCGTCAGTTGCAGTACCATTGGCACTGTGCAGCGAAGGTATTGACTGCGTCTTGCTGCTTGTGTACTTTACATACGATCAGAATTTCTTCAGATTTTCTACCAAATTTCGAGACAATGTTTCATTGTGGAACCTATTAAAGGCATCTCCCATTGAAGTCCATGCCAAATTTCATGCGTCTGTAAATTTTAGCCAATCTTCAGGATTTCGAGTTCTTCTGAACTTTGCATGCTTTTTCTGTTGCCTCGGCAACAGTGTTCGGACCTGTTTTGTGTACCATGGGGCATCAGTTCCATCTCTTACCAATTTATGAAGTATGAATCTCTCAATTGCTGTTGCTACTATATCTTTGAATTTGAGCCATATCTCGTCTACATTTGCATAGTCAGTTCAAAAGGAATGGAGAGTGTCTCTTAGGAAGGCTTCTAGTGACACTTTATCCACTTTTTTAAATAAAATTATTTTGCGTTTGTTTCTGGTGAATTTGGAAGAAATGGTATTGAGCCTAGCTACAATGACCTTGTGATCACTAATCCCTGTATCAGTCATGATGCTCTCTATTAGCTCTGGATTGTTTGTGGCTAAGAGGTCAAGTGTGTTTTCGAAACCATTTAAAATTCGCATGGGTTCATCGACTAACTGCTCGAAATTATTATATAGTATGTAGGAGTACCAATGTTGCTTACTATTGGCAGTAAAGGTAGATCTTGTTTAAGAATTTTACAAGTCAATGCAGTCTGGTAGGTACACAATTAGTTTTCTTAAGCTCTTGGTGGTCTCTTGACATAACAAGGTATAATTCAGGAATGCAGAAGTTTTGCATTTCATCAGTCCTGTAGTATCTTAATCAGTTTCCCTATAGGTAAAATGGCTTAGTAGACCATTCATCTTATCAATATACAAATTATGAGATAACAGTACTGTTACATTACCTTTGTCAGCCTTCAGTACCACTGTGTAAGTATCCCTTCAGTAATTTCTTAGTGCCACCCTTTCTGCAGAGATTAACTTTTCTACATTGAGGAGGAGCTTTCACAAGCACATGGCAAGTTACCCTTCTCATTTCTACTATAGCATCCAAATCAAGGTGTCATATGGCTTCTTCAATATGTATCAAAACAGGTAGATTCCTTCCCCTGTTATGTTTCTCTTTCACCCCCTTTCTTTTTGCAAATATCTCCAATAGTATTATTTACACAGCATGTGCACAGTATCCAAAATCTTGACTATTAACTCAGGGCTTAGCCAACTTAACTTTATTACACATCACATTCATTTGTTTAATTATAATCTGCTGGTGTGACTAGTTTACCTAAAAACTGTGCTGATTTTGTTATCATTGTTTCTATGTAAACATATATCCCATTACTAACTTTCAGATAAATCAAAACAGAAATATAGATAAATAACTGAAGCAATTCTACAGGTAGTGTTGAAGATATGGCCATAACATTTGCACTCTTTTAGTTTAGGGGTTATTAGCATTACCATTCTTAACTAAAACAATGTTACTGAAGTAGAATCTCATATTTTGGCTAAACAGACTACATAATTCGATAGTAATTACTGCTGTATCTAGAAGTTCACATTCAGAAGAACATCTCAACATATTCAGTTAATAAGGAATGTAAATTTTTAACTGTAACTTGTAAAACCACAGCAAATAACAATTGGTAAATGTAGTTCTAATTATTGCAATATTATAAAAGAGAGGCTGTTGGAAGCCATTTTAATCCATCTGTGGAAGGTTGTAAAACGAGTATTATCTGTGTCCAAATATGTATCACATATGAGTTAGCACAAATTACAACTCTTACATTGTGCTGAGTTTCACAGCCAGGAGATCATTCTGTAATTCAGTGAAAATTATTAATGACCGGCTGTGAACTGGCAGCTGGTTTCAGGAATACTGTTAAAACATCAATAGTGCATTCTGAAAACTTCGACAGTAGTATTGAACTGTGAACTCTATTGTGTCATGTTCATTTTGATATGATTATCTATTTGGAAGGATAGTGTAAGTGGTGAGTATGTTAATGAGTTAATCACCACAGGTAAATTATTGTGAATCATTGCATCTATGCAACTGAACAATCACATTACAGGGCACCAACACAATGTATTATGTGACTAACCATTTACCTGTGCATAAATTATGATAGATGAGACTTAAACTCACCATAAATGATAGGTTATTACATTAGTGTCATGCAATATTTTGTGTAATGTTATATCTTGTACAGACATCTTTCGTTAACCTGACACGTTCCACATCATTACGAAGTGTCGTATTCATGATCTATGGAACAAGTATTAATCTAATCTAATCTAATCTAATCATGTCAAACTACAAGTAAAGTTTTTCAGGTGTAAAGCTGATGTAGATCCCATCATTTGAAATAGCCTACTTACAACAATCACTTTTCAGCCAGATTCAAGACAGTTGCAGCTGCTGAAGTCATATGAGCACAGGTAGGTAGGGTGAAGTTACAAACACCACTCACAAAACTTTACAAAGGCGATGCTCAGGCATAAGTGCAAAATACAGTCATTTACCTAATATAGACCACATCACACCATCAAAATTTTTCTCCATGAAATTGAGAGTAGATGTTGTGTATCATGGAACTTGGTGGATGGAGTCACTTCAGCCAAATTTGATTGGAGTTACATGAACTCTATTTCCCAGCACATTTCAAAATTTGTTTTCCTGTTGCCACAGCTGCAACCCCAAAATGTCTTTGAACATTCAATTTGCCAGGAAAATTGAAATCCTTACATTAGCTGTGTTGTCTGCTGGAATTTTCAGATCAATAGATAAATGCTCATAGATTTTTTTGGCTCCACACTTCACTCCTTTTTATATCATGTAATGAAGATTGTAAGGCATTTTCCTCCTAGGATTATGTTAATGAGTGTTACTGTTATTTTTTTATCTGTGATCAGTAATTGAAAACAAACTGTATAAAAGGCTATTGCAGTACACTCTTGTAGCCAAAAGAACTATCTACAGTTAGAATGGACACACATATTATCATTATTTACACATTTGTGTGAAATGAATATTTTCTGCTTTACTGAAGCCTGACTCAGAAATTAATAAGTGAAAATAGACCAAATAAGTTGATGTTCCAAAACTTTTATCTCTATGTACTGCTATTATCCATATCATAAAAATCACTCAGCTTAGACATTTAAGATGAACAATATGTGACTTTCAGTTCAAATTATTGTTGTGTACACCATCAATTATTGTGAACTGTATTTTATTTTTTTCTAGCCTTCATGCATTACTCTTAAAGGGAGTTCAAATTTTGTACAGTATAGAATTGAATGTATAATTGTCTGCTTCATAATTAATTAGCTGAAACCTGAATTATGTGGCACATTTCATGTTTGCTCATGGAATTTAAAGAATTACTGTTCCTCTTGAATATCTCCAATGATAACTTGCATTTCATTAGAGGAATTTTTTGGTTACAGTAACATTATCTATGGTACCAGAATAATGTAATATGCTGTCTATCCTCTTCAATTTTTTTTAAAGAAATCCTCTCACCATTCAAACTAAGAAAGGGAAAACCAGCTCAAGAGCTAATACAGTATGTGTGTTTCTCCCAAATCAATTTGTGACCATTTCTTTCATATTTTTGCCTTAATAATTTTTAGCATTTCCATAATGAAAGTTGCATTAATAGTTAAAATGTATACCTGAACTCTAGCTTCCGTCAAGTCAATACGCATGGCCAGTTCTTCACGGAAGAAGACATCAGGATAGTGGGTTTTGTGAAATGCTCGTTCTAGTTCTTCAAGCTGAAAATTGCTAAATGTAGTCCTGTGAAAAAATTGAAACAATTTCAATATGTATGTACCCCATTGAAATTTTGTACTCATAAAGAGCATTGTGACTGATGATAAAATTTCAGTCTAAGTGAATATTTTTATCATGACTTGCAGTATTTCTATATTTATTTTAAAATAAAAGCCTTTATTTTTAGTATGTGGAGGATGTACATGGAGTAACTAAAGACAGAAATAAATGGAAACTGTGCTTGTGTTCAAATGCAGAAGACTTAGACATCAAAGAATTTTATATTAGCTGTTTTTCATGTTGGTGACTTTTTAATTGGTTTTATTTTTAAAATTTTGATTTACTTCCTGATTAGAAGAGGTTGCACTTATTCTAAATTACATTTAATCTAGGTCTTGCATGAAAACTAACTAGGTGTTTACTGACCCATGGTTTCAGAGATGCAAGCTTTAGAATCTATCTCTTAGTATTTTAACTATATTACCATTTTAATTGTGTCTAGTAAGTTTATGACTTTACCTGCATTTTCATATTCATAATTTTTGTACTAATGTAATTGATTATGCAGTTCTGAACTTCAAAATAAGCAAGAATAGGGCCACAGTATCTCTTGGTGTGTTGGCCAGTCTCTTATATTGCTTTTTATAAATGAAGCTGTAGTGATGTATGTTACATATGTTTTAGTTAAACCTACAACATCCAGGAGTCCAACACCAAGCATAACATAAATGAACAAAACAGTACTTACAGCTCTCAGAACTACAGGTTCGTGCTTCAGTGGACAAACAAACCAAAAGTTGGCAGAGGTGGGAAATGGATACGTCACTTGAAACACAAGGACCAAAGTTATGATGGGTCTGAGGTAAGAAGAGAGGTAAAGATAAAGGAAAAGGCATCAGATACATAGGAAGTCAAAGAGAAAATGTCAGTAAACAATGTGTCAGTTTCAGTTCAAAATTGCTAAAATTGAGGGATAATTTGAGAAGCAAAATTTAGTATAAAATAAGAAAATGAAACTCACTAGTGAAAAAAGTAATAAAAATAATGTATAATGATTATATGGGAGTATTATCCTGCTTGACACAGTCACAATCACTTAAATACCTGTGCATAAAGTTGCAAAGTGGTATGAAATGGAAACAGTATGTGGGGAATGCAGTAGTGAAGGCAAATGGTCAACTTAGGTTTATTGTGAGAATTCTAGGAAAATGTAGTTCATCTGTAAAGGAGACCGCTTATAGGATGCTATAGTGACTTATTCTGAACACCACTCAAGTGTTTGGGATCCATGCCAGGCCAGATTAACGGAAGTCATCAAAGCAATTGAGAATCAGGCTGCTAAATTTGTTACTCATAGGTTTGAATAAAATGCAAGTGTTACAGATATGCACCAGGGATGCAAATGGGAATCCATGCTGGGAAGGCAACATTCTTTTCATGGGGTGGTATTGTGAAAATTAAGAGTACCAGCATTTGAAGCTGACTGCTGCACAATTCTACTGCCACCACCATATATTGCATGTAAGGACCATGAAGGTAAGGTATGTGAAATCAGGGCTCGTATGGAGGCATATACACACATAAAAAAAAAGTTTTTCATCAGTGCAGTTCCGAGAGATCCAGAATCTGTACAGGAAACTGGAATAGAAATCAACATAAACATCATTTCTGCCGTTTTTATTGCTCATGAAAACCACACATTTGCATGCTGTACCACCATACAGTGAGATCTTCAGAGGTGGTGGTCCAGGCTGCTGTACACACTGGTACCTGTAATACCCAGTAGCATGTCCTCTTGCATTGATGCATGCCTGTATTCATCGTGGCATACTATCCACAACTTCATCAGTGCACTGTTGGTCCATATTGTCCCACTCCTCAATGGTGATTCAGCGTAGATCCCTCAGAATGGTTGGTGGGTCACCCCATTCATAACCAGCCCTTTTCAATCTATCCCAGGCATGTTCGATAGGGTTCATGTCTGGAGAACATCCTGGCCACATTAGTTGAGTGATGTCATTATCCTGAAGGATGTCATTCACAAGATGTGCACGATAGGGGTGCCAATTGTCATCCATGAAGACGAATGCCTAGCCAATATGCTGCTCATATGGTTGCACTATCAGTTGGAGGATGGCATTCACATATTGTACAGCCATTTTGGTGCCTTCCATGACCATCAGTGGTGTATGTCAGCCACACACAATGCCACCCCAAAACAGCATGGAACCTTGACCATGCTGCACTTGCTGGACAGCGTTTCTAAGGCTTTCAGCCTGAGCGGGTTGCCTCCAAACATGTCTCCGATGATTGTCTGGTTGAAGGCATATACAACACTCATCGGTGAAGAGAACATGATGCCAATCCTGAGCAGTCCATTTGGCATGTTGTTGGGCCCATCTGTACCACACTGCATGGTGTCGTGGTTGCAAAGATGAACCTCGCAATGGACGTCGGGAGTGAAGTTGCGCATCATGCAGCCTATTGCACACAGTTTGGGTCATAACACAACCTCCTGCTTGTACAAAAAGCATTATTCAACATGGTGGCATTGCTGTCAGTGTTCCTCTGAGCCATAATCCATAGGTAGTGGTCATCCTATGCAGTAGTAGCCCTTGGGCAGCCTGAGTGAGGCATGTCATTGACAGTTCCTGTCTCTCTGTATCTCCTCCATGTCTGAACAACATCACTTTGGTTCACTCTGAGATGCCTGGACACTTCCCTTGTTGAGCGCCTGTCCTGTCACAAAGTAAGAATGCGGACATGATCAAATTGTGGTATTTACTGTCTAGGCATAGTTGAACTACAGACAACATGAGCCGTGTACTTCTTTCCTGGTGGAATGACTGGAACTGATCAGCTGTCAGACCCCCTCTGTCTAATAAGCACTGCTTATGCATGGTTTTTCACATCTCTGGGCAGGTTTAGTGACATCTCTGAACAATGAAAGGGACTGTGTCTGTGATACAATATCCACAGTTAAC
Organism: Schistocerca gregaria; assembly: GCF_023897955.1. NCBI lineage: Eukaryota > Metazoa > Arthropoda > Insecta > Orthoptera > Acrididae > Schistocerca > Schistocerca gregaria. The sequence continues at coordinate 37,086,797 of NC_064931.1, read as the reverse complement.
TTCAATCTTCAGGAGGTCTGGGAACTGGGGTGATGCAAAACTTTTTTTTGATGTGTGTATATGGTCGTTATTCCCTCACTCTATTTGCAGGTGGAACAGAAAAGGAAATGACTAGTAGCAGTACATGCTACCCTCCACCATGATCCATAAAGTGGATTGTGGAGTATTTTTGTAGCTGTAGATGTAGATGTATGGTGGGCAAAGGACAGGGAAAGATGCAAGAGGAACTAAAGAAGGGTCTGTAGGCTTACATAGCTTGAGTGTGATTGAGTTGCAAAATGAAAGGATGTGCTGAAGAACAGGGAGCAGCTGGTAATCAGTCCAGGATTTGGATATTGGATGTTTTGAGGGTGGACACTTCATATGAGTACATGTATTTTTCCAATAATCAAACTTCTGTAGAATACCATATAAGAAACACATGCTGGCTGGTAAATTTTTCATGTGGTTCTGAAGTTAGTGTAGTATGTTTTATTTCTGTGTGAATTTGGAATAGGTAGTTGTGAGTGACTGCAAGGGCCTAGTTTTATAGTGTGTTCACTTATAATGGCAATAACAGTAGGATGGAGATGGTGGTCTGATAACATTACAGAATTTTGCATAGGCTAGAGGGGAAGAGGGGGCGGCATGTGCACTAAATGGCAAATTCATTAGTGGAATTGCTAAAATAGTCTCAGACAGATAGCTACATCTACATCTATGCTCTACAAACCATTGTGAAGTGCATCACAGAGGGTACATCTCACTGTACCAATTATTACGGCTTTTCCTATTCCATTTACATATGGAGTCACAATTTAAAGCTGGTTCTTAAAGTGTAAGTAAGCTTTCTGAGGATAGTTTTCATATATCTTCATGAGTCTGCCATTTCAGTTTCTTCAACTTCTCTGTGACTCTCTCCCATGGGCTAAACACACTGGTGTCCATTTGTGCTGCCCCTTTCTGTGTGCGTTCAATATCCCATGTTGGTCCTATTTAGTATGTGCCCCACACCCTTGAGCAATTTTCTAGAATGAATTGCATGAGTGATTTGTAAGCAATCTCATTTGTAGTCTGATTGAATTTCCTCCATATTCTAGCAATAAACCAAAGCCTGCCACCTGCTTTACCTACGTCTGAGCCTATGTGATCATTCCATTTCATATCCCTCCAAAGTGTTATTATACCCATGTATTTGTATGAGTTGCCCAATTACAACTGTGATTAAAATGTATAAAATTTAAGGCACTGTAAAATAGAAACTCATCTAAAATCACACTTGCTTTTTCCCATTCTCATTCACATTCATTTACACATTCACACTAACACAGAAATAGTAAAATATATAAACAAGGACATTATTCTAAACCTGCCTTAAAAACTGATTAAGGTAAAAGCTTTACGTGATAAAATTAAAAATAATGAATGTATGATGGTACTTACTTAGAATTCCATTAAATATGGAGTATCAAGCCTCCTACACCCAAGTAAGTCTAAAGACTGCAGACGAGTAATTAGACAGCATACACTCATGCAGACGCAACTCATATACATGTGACAACTGTCTCCGATTGCTGAGGCCAGACTGTGAGCTACAGTGTGTGATGGAAGAATCAGTCTGGGTGGTGGGAGTAATGTGGATGCTGGGGTCAGTGAGGAGGAAGGATAGCAGAGTAGGGGTGGGAGATGGTAAACTGCTGCCTGTGGGGGCACACAGGGATGAGGTCGGGAGATGGTAGGGCGGCTAGTGTAGCGGGACGCGAAATTGATGCGTCACCCATCCACCAGTGTCAGCCCAGTTTGCAGGTGAACATAAGTTTAATTTAGTGTTTTGTTTATGTATTTTGTAGTATTTGTAATGTTTGTGAATTATCTTAAGTTTTGTATTTATTTTTATGTTTCATATACGGAGAGGGCGGTGCAACAAACAGAGACAGCATCTTCACTAATGGGACCAGAGAGAAAATTGCTGGCCACTATATGTCACAGGTTGACAGCCAAAGAGCAACAGAAGATCCTGAAACTCAGTTGTTGCATCGTGCTTCCAAAAAACTGAAAAAATAAGATTTTGTAATGTTTCTACAACAATGACACCATAGAAAGCTTCATCATGTTGTAAATGTTCAATCCTATCTAGTCTGGGCTCAGGTTAACCTCTGTTTGTAGTATATATGTAGATAATAAACTAGTGTATACTACAAAAGTTTAAATGCATGTTCCGAGAATTTATTTATGAAGAATTATATTAAGGCAGAAGGATTACTGATTTATTTGACAAGATCATCGTGAGTTTGAGTCTTAAAAGTTTATTCCATGAGGCTTTAATATTTATTAAAGCAGATAACTTGCATTAATATAATTTCTGAGAAGAAACAAATGACATCTAAATTGAAAAGAGTTTGTGCAAACCAATTGGACTGAGTGACGTAATTCTGCACATACAACTCAAAGGTTGATGTTTTAATTACAGTTTCGTTCAAGAACCATTCAGAGACAACTTTAAAAAGAGTTTAAATAATTTTGAAGTGTTTTGTAACTGACGTTGATGATGAAGCCTGCACATGGTCATATGTCAAAAGAAAATCATTTATACAAAACTTACGTCGTTACACTACACTACAGTTGGGAGGTAAGGTGGAGGACAGGGGTGTGTGTGAGTGGGTGGTGGGAACAGAAGAGGAACAAGGTAAAAAGACAAAGACTGTGGGTATGTTCATGGAGTAGAAGGCTTTGTGGGGCCGGAGTGGGAACAGGGAACAGGAAAGAGGATAGGTGGGTGAAGAACAGTGACTAATGAAGGTTGAGGCCAGGAGGGTTGCGTGAATGTGGGATATATTGTAGAGAGAGTTCTACCCGTAAAATTCAGAAAAGCTGGTGTTGAAGGGAAGGATCCAAATGACAAAAGCTGTGAATTGACATTGACGTGAAGAACATTGTGTTAGACAACCTTCTCAGCAACTGGCTGGTCCAGCAGTTTGTTGGCTACAGTTTTGCAGTGGCCATTCATGTGGACAGACAGCTTGTTGGTTGCCATGCCCACGTAGAATGCTGGACAGTGATTGTAGCTTAGCTTGTAGATCATGTGACTCTGGTTTCACAGGATAGGCGATGCTCATGAACAGACTGGAGTAGGTGGTGGTGGTAGATTGTGTGGGGTGTCTTGCATCTGGAACTGTTATAGGGATGTGAGCCATGAGACAACAGATTGGGAGCAGGGGGGGGGGGGGGGTTGAGTAGGGATGTAGGGATTGACAAGAGTATTGTGTAAGTTCGGTGGACAGTGGAATATCTCTGTGGGACAGAGGGAGGGGGGGGGGGGGGGGGGGCTAGTGTGTAGGACACTCCTTATTTCAGGGCATGACTATCAGTAGTTGAAACCCTGGTGAAGAATGCTGTCAAAGTGGGGGGATTTCTGGTGGTTGGTAGGTTTGACATGGATGGAGGTACTGATGTAGCCATCATTGAGGTGGAGGTCAACATTGAGGAAGGTGGCTCGTTGGGTTGAGGAGGACCAGGTGAAGCAAATTGGAGAGAAGGTGTTGAGGTTCTGGAGGAATGTGGATAAGGTGTCCTCCCCCTTGATTCATATTATGAGTCATCAGTGAATCAGAACTAGGTGAGGGGTTTGGGATTCTGAATGGTTAGAAGGGATTCCTCCACATGGCCCATGAATAGGTTGGCATAGAATGGTGCCATGCAGCTGCCCATTGCTGTACCCTGGATTTGTTTGTAGGTAATGTCTTCAAAGGAGAAGTAACTGTGAGTGATGATATAGTTGGTTTTGGTTGCGGAAAAGGAGGTTTTAAGTTTGGAATTTGTCAGGCATTGGGAAAGACAGTGTTCTGTAGCAGCAAGGCCATGAGCATAGTGTAAGGGTAGGTGGTATCAATAGTGATGAGCAGGACACTGTGTGGTAAAGAAATAGAAATGATGGAGAGCCGATAAAGGAAATGGTTGCTATCTTTTATATAGGAAGGTAGATTGTGGGTAATAGGCTGAAGGTGTTGGTCTGTGCAAGCAGATATTCTCTCAGTGGGGCCACAGTAAATGGCCACAATGGGGCATACTGGGTGGTTGGATTTGTGGACTTCAGGAAGCATGTAGAAGACAGGAGTGTGGGGAATTATAGGGGTGAGGAGAGAGACTCAAGGGAGACATTCTGGGATGGTTCTAAGGATTTGATAAGGGACTGGAAATCTTGCTGGATTTCTGGAATGGGGTCACTGTAGCATGGTTTATAGGTGGACAAATCTGACAGCTGGTGGAGTCCTTCTGCCAGATAATCCAAGCAGTTTCAAAACCACAGTGGTGGAACCTTTATCAGCAGGTAAGATAATAAGGTGAGGATCAGTTTTTATGTGGTGGATTACGTTTTTTTTATGTAGATGTAAGGTTAGCTTCAATCTTGAGGGATTTAGCAAATGATGGTGAGGCAAAATTCAAGGTTAAAAAACTCTGGAATGTTAACAGGGGGTGATTTGGGAACAGTAGGATGAGTGAACTGAGTAACTCAACACCTTCTGCCCCTCTTGCTTCACCTCGTCCTCCTCAATTCAACAAGCCATCTTTCTCAATATTGACCTCCATCTGAAAGATGGCTACATCAGTACCTCTGTCCATATAAAACCTACCAACCACTAGCAATACCTACACTTCAACAGCTGTCACCCGTTCTATACCAAGAAGTTGCTTCTATACAGCCAAACCACGTATGGCCATCACATCTGTAGTGACAAGCATTCCCTCTCAAAGGATGCCAAAGGTCTCACTGAGGCCTTCACAGACATAATCACTCTCCCAAACTTGTTCAGAGAATGATCTCCTGTGGCTTATCTTACCATTCAACTACCACCTCCAAAAGTCTCTCCATCTGGCCACAAAGGAGCATCCCCCCTCGTGACTCAGTACCACCCAGAACTGGAGCAACTGAATCACATTCTCCACCATGTTTTCAACTATCTCTCATCATGTCTTGAAATAGAGAATGTCCTACCCACTACCCTTCCCATCCTTCGAACAGTGGTATTCCACTGACCTCCCAACCTACACAATATCCTCGTCCATCCCTACACAACCTCTGCACCCAGCTCCTTACTTCATGGCTCATATCCCTGTAATTGATCTAGATGCAAGACCTGTCTCATACATCCTCCCACCACCACCTACTCCATTCTAATCACAAGTATCACCTATCCCATCAAAGGCAGGGCTACCTGTCATAGTAATTGCCATCTGCTTCACATCTCCTGTGCAGAAAGCTACATAAATTTAAGTATTAACTGTGTTTTTCTTACTTGTCACTTCTTTTTCCATGTGTTTTTGCTTTTAGGAAGCTTTAATTTTCGAGTACTAGTAATAGTGTTTCATAGATTTCTTGTTTGTTTTGAATACAGTCAGAGAGAGTCCCGTTAGTCAGCTGTAGAGCCAGTACTGCTAGTGTCATCATAACTGCCATCTGCTTCACATCTCCTGTGCAGAACGCTATGTAAATTTAAGTATTAACTCTGTTTTCCTTGCTTGTCACTTCTTTTTCTGTGTGTTGTTGCTTTTAGGAAGCTTAATTTTCAAGTACTAGTAATAATGTTCCATAGATTTCGTGTATGTTTTGATTACAGTCCAGAGACAGTTAGTGCTTATTTTCATTGTTTCCAACAAGAAGTGTCTAATAACGACCGTGTAGTCAGCTAGCAGCTGCCCTTAGTGAATTAGCAGTCGAGTAAATTGTTGATTTCTTAGGATGGATGGGATGTGTGATTGCTGTGTACAGATGCAGGAGGAGCTCAACACTGTTCGCGAACAGCTGAAAGTGCTGATGGCCACGGTCAGCCTTCTTCAGGCTGCTGCCTTGGAGTGTAGCGACAGTGGGGAGTCTGCTGCATTGCATGGTATGCCCCAGGTGTTACGTGCTTCACCCACAGACCCTGCTGTCGAGACATATTCGTGGGTACCAGGCGCGGTTGGGCCATTCTCGCCCCAAGGGGAGTGGTAGGTTCAACGGCATTTGCGTCGCTTGAGGCTGAGGGTCAGTATGGAGGCTGGCCGTGTGGCATTGCCCGCTCTGCCTGTGAGTGGACATGTGGCCACTCCCTCAGCAAGGTCCGAGCAGGCACACATGGGGAGGGGTTTATTAATGATTGGGAGCTCCAGTGTTAGGCGGGGTGATGGAGCCCTTTAGGGAAATAGCAGAATGGTCAGGGAAGAAGGCCAGTGTTCACTCTGTCTGCTTTCTGGGGGGTCCCATCCGAGATGTGGAAGAGGACCTGCCAGCGCCAATAGAGAGCACTGGGTGCATCTGACTGCAAATTGTTGCTCATGTTGGCACCAATGACTCCTGCCTTTGTGGTGTGACAGAGACAGTTAGCCTTCTTGAGCCCCCTGGTTCTAGATGTACACTTGTGCGGTTCTCAGCTACGCTACAGATCAGTTTGCAAATAAAAACTTTATTTATGAAAATATACAGTACAATCACCAACAAACTTTACATATTCACATACACCTTTTCCTTTAACCCAAATAAATACAGACTCATTTAGAGATATTTTCCGCCTGTTACGAGTATATAAAGACAAAGAAGAAGGCGAGACATAGGCTGATTTACCTAAGTCCTTATTAGCTAATTGAGATATATGGTAAGTACGAAAAGCAATAACGTCTCTGTCCACAAAGCTTTCAAGTCAGTTGATACAAGTGGTTGGCGGAAATGGTGAAGGTGGAATCTGAGCTCACTATTTGTAGTGTTGTTCCCAGAATCAATCGCTGTCCTCTGGTTTGGAGCCGAGTGGAAGGCTTAAACCAGAGGCTCAGGTCATTCTGTGGAGATCTAGGGTGCAAATTTCTCGACCTCCACTATCGGGTGGAGAAATGTAGGGTGCCCTGAATAGGTCAGGAGTGCACTACATGCAGGAAGTGGCTACAAGGGTAGCGGAGTATGTGTGGAGTGCACATGTGAGTTTTTTAGGTTAGAGAATTCACTCCCTAGGTCATACAAGACGCCTCCTGAGATGCGACAAGATAGCAGTAGGCAAAACACAACAGAGCATGACAATATTAATGTGGTAATAGTAAACTGCAAGACTGTCTATAAAAAGGTCCCAGAACTTTTCTCATTAATAAATGGTCACAATGCCCACATAGTACTACAGACAGAAAGTTGGCTGAAACCAATGTAAACAGTAATGAAATTCTAAACTCAGATTGGAATGTGCACCACACAGACAGGCTGGACAGTGATGGGGGAGGCATGTTTGTAGTGATAAAAAGTGAAAAAGTATCAAAGGAAATTGACAGAGATGTGAAATGTGAAATAATTTGGGTGAAGGTCTCAGTTAAAGCAGGCTCAAACATGGTACTTGGATGTCCCTATAGGCCCCCTGTTGTGGCAGAACACCTGAAGAAAACTTCTGGAAAACATTTTGAGTGCGTTTCCCGACCATGTTATCATTTTGGGTGGAGATTTTAATTTACCAGATATAGACTGGGAGACTCAAATGTTTATAATGGGTGGCAGGGACAAGGAATCCAGTGAAATTTTTTAAAGTGCATTATCTGAAGACTACCTTGAGCAGTTAAACAGAGAACCGACATGTGGTGATAACATATTAGACCTTCTGATGACAAACAGACCTGAACTACTTGAAACAGTTAATGCAGAACAGGGAATCAGTGATCATAAAACAGTTACAGCATTGGTGGTTTCAGCCATAAATAGAAATATTAAAAAAGGTAGGAAAATTTTTCTGTTTAGCAAAAGTTACAAAAAGTAGATTTCAGACTACCTGATGGCTCAACACAAAAGTTTTATCTCCAGTACAGATAGTGTTGAGCGTCAGTGGACAAAGTTCAAAACCACCGTACAACATGGATTAGATGAGTATGTGCCAAGCAAGATGGTAATAGATGGAAAAGAGCCACTGTGGCACAGCAACTGAGTTAGAAAACTGCTACAGAAGCAAAGGGAACTACACAGCAAACATGAACAAAGCCAAAGCCCTGCAGACAAACAAAAATTACATGAAGCGAAATGCAGTCTGAGGAGGGCTATGCGAGAGGTGTTCAACGAATTCAAAAGTATGGTTCTATGTACTGACGTGGCAGAAAATCCTAAGAAATCTTGCTCTTATGTCAAAGCGGTAGGTGGATCAAAACAAAACGTCCAGACACTCTGTGACCAAAATGGTACTGAAACAGAGGATGACAGACTAAAGGCCGAAATACTAAATGTCTTTTTCCAAAGCTGTTTCACAGAGAAAGACGGCACTGTAGTTCATTCTCTAGATTGTCGCACAAATGACAAAATGGTAGATATTTAAATAGATGACAGAGGGATAGAAAAAAAAATTAAAATCGCTCTAAAGAGGAAAGGACGCTGGATCTGATGGGATACCTTTCGATTTTACACAGAGTACACGGAGGAACTTGCCCCCCTTCTTGCAGCGGTGTACCGTAGGTCTCTAGAACAGCACAGCATTCCAAAAGATTGGAAAACGGCACAGGTCATCCCCATTTTCAAGAAGGAACATTGAACAGATGTGCAGAACTATAGACCTATATCTCTAAAATCGATCAGTTGTAGAATTTTGGAACACGTTTTATGTTCGAGGATAATGACTTTTCTGGAGACTAGAAATCTACTCTTTAGGAATCAGTATGGGTTTCGAAAAAGATGATCATTTGAAACCCAGCTTGCACTATTCATCCACGAGACTCAGAGGGCCATAGACATGGGTTCCCAGGTAGATGCCATGTTTCTTCACTTCCGCAAGGCATTTGATACAGTTCCTCACAGTCATTTAATGAAAAAAGTAAGAGCAAATGGACTATCAGACCAATTGTGTGATTGGATTGAAGGATTTATAGATAACAGAATGCAGCATGTCATTCTCAATGGAGAGAAGTCTTCCGAAGTAAGAGTGATTTCAGGTGTACCACAGGGGAGTGTTGTACGACCATTGCTATTCACAATATATATAAATGACCTTGTGGATAACATTGGAAGTTCATTGAAGCTATTTGCAGATGCTGCTGTAGTATATCGAGAGGTTGTAACAATGGAAAATTGTACCGAAATGCAGGAGGATTTGCAATGAATTGATGCATGGTGCAGGGAATGGCAATTGAATTTCAATGTAGACAAATGTAATGTACTGTGAATACATAGAAAGAAAGATCCCTTTTCATTAAGCAACAATATAGCAGGCCAGCAACTGGAAGCAGGTAATTCCATAAGGGAGTAGGCATTAGGAGTGATTTAAAATGGAATGATGATATAAAATTAATCATCAGTAAAGCAGATGCCAGACTGAGATTCTTGGAAGAATCCTAAGTAAATGCAGTCCGAATACAAAGGAAGTAGGTTACAGTACACTTGTTCACCCACTGCTTGAATACTGCTCGCCGGTGTGGGATCCAACAGAGAGCAGCACACTTCATTACAGGATCATTAAGTAATCGTGAAAGCATTAAGGAGATGATAGATAAACTCTAGTGGAAGACTCTGCAAGAGAGACGCTCAGTAGTCATTACAGGCTTTTGTTGAAGTTTCGAGAACATACCTTCACTGAGGAGTCAAGCAGTATATTGCTCCCTCCTAAGTATATCTTGTGAAAAGACCATGAGGATAAAGTCAGACAGATTAGAGCCCACACAGAGGCATACCGACAGTCTTTCTTTCCACAAACAATACGAGACTGGAATAGAAGGGAGAACTGATAGCGGTACTCAAGGTACCCTCTGCCACACATGGTCAGGTAGCTTGCGGAGTATGGATGTGGATGTAAATGTACCTGTGAAACCAGTGATATTCAAACTGAGCTGTAACCAATGTGCTGCATTCTGTGTGGGCATGACAACCAAAAAGCTGCCTGTCCACTTGAACAATCACCGGCAAACTGTGGCCAAGAAACAGCTGGCCCACCAAGTTGCTGAACATGTTGACCAAAACAATATAATTCATTTCAATGACAATTCACAGCCTGTGCCATTTGGATCCTTCCTACCAACATCAGCTTTTCTGAATTGTGCAGGTGGAAACTCTCCCTGCTTTATATCCTATGTTCTCGTAACCCTCCTGGCCTCAACCTTCATTAGCCAGTTTTCATCACCTGTCTATCCCCTTCCCTGTCCCCACACAGCCTTCTATTCCATGAATGCACTGACAGTCTTTTTACTTTTCACCCCCCCCCCCTCCCCAACCTTTTTCGGCCCACTCAACTGTACCTTGCTGCCTCCACACCATCTCCCCACCTTGTCGCTGTATACTCCCAAAGGCAGCACTTTACTGTCCCTCACCCCTACCCCCCTATCCCACCCTTTCCCTGACCCAGCCTCCTCTTTTCCGCCATCACTTAGTCTCTCAGTCTGCTTCATCCACCATGCGCTGTAGCTCGCAGTCTGGCCTTGGAATCCAGAGACAGTTGTTGTGGGTGTGGGAGATGTGTTTGCACGTGTGTGTGTGTGTGTGTGTGTGTGTGTGTGTGTGTGTGTGTGTGTGTGTGTGTGTGTGTGAGTGTGTGTTGAAAGGGGGAGAGAGAGAGAGAGAGAGAGAGAGAGAGAGAGAGAGAGAGAGAGAGAGAGAGAGAGAGAGAGAGAGAGAGAGAGAGAGGGAGGGAGGGAGGGAGGGAGGGAGGGAGGGAGGGATGGAGGGAGAGTTTGTTGTTTGTTGTTTGCTGTGCCTGTCTGCAACTCAACCATCTCCATTATATTGTGAGTAGCAATGTATCATTTTGATAATATTGTCATTATTTCATCCTGGATTTTCCATTGTCTGATTCAGTAAATCTAAAATAATTTTGGGCATCTGCAGTACCCAGGGCAGTGGTTGGTTCAAAGCTTTGATTAAGGTTGGCATTTGTTCCATGACATTTGTCAGTACATTGCACTTTTCAGTCATTCTCAAAGGGTGAAGAAACTATAGATGTGGACTTACCACCAGATGTCAAGCCTTGACACAGGGGCTAGAAATTCAGTTGATCATTAAGTCACTTGTAACAACTCTAATCCCTCATGGTAAATAACATCAGTGATGTTGAGGTAAGTAGCTCTTGTGGATCTGTACAATGTGCACACATAATAGAGCTGGGATCACATAAGAGCTTTATAAAACTGGAGCAAGCATGCCCTGTCAGCCCTACAAGAGCTATGGCCTAGGTACTTTAATTTTTTCTTTTAGAAATAAAAAACTCCCAATTATTATATGATGCCACATTTGATGAAATGAGGAAATTCTTTCAACACAGTGATGCACCACCCCACTACAATATAAATGTGTGTGAGCATCAAACAACAGATACCTCATTGGTGGACTGGAAAGAGAGGTCCTGTCCCATAGCCAGTACAGTCACTGGATTTCATTCCTATTGATTGTTTCCCAGGTTTTACATTAAGTTCTTTTTTGTACATGATCCCCATAGAAACTGAAAAGTGACTGGTTTGTTATGTCAACAAAAAGTAAGCATGTATTTCTGACCATGAATTTTCTTCAGTTTGTTGCCAAAATGTCATAGTATGATCCAGAAGTTGTCTGGGTAATGTCTCCAAAGGTCATTGGGAGATATCCTCCCATCAGTAGAGCTGCTATAGCTGGTTACTGCATTATACTTTAATTTAGCCAGAGGAATTGATGATTTGGTCAAAGAATACTTGCCAAAACTACTTCTTACTCTCTTTCATTAGTTCAGCTCTGATTACTCAGAAGAATGAGAGGTTATTTGCAGTTTGTTGGCATTTGAGCATTTATAGAGTCACATATGTGCCTCTGATGGCTGAGGTGTACTTCCCACTCCATGAGAGAAGAGGCTCTCCTTGTAACTGGACTGAAGACTGTGGAATGGGCACATCAATTTCATGGTGAATCATTTGCCTTACAAATGCTTTTGAAAGAGCATGTTTTCATGCTTGTAATGTTGGTCTACAACTGAGCCGACATGTCAACTTTTGTGACATACGAGCCTGCCTTAATATACTCCATGTCAAAAGATATTATAATGGTAGTAGTATTTTCTAGGTTTCTGTCATCTGTCAGCCCTTCATCATATCTTTCATCCAGTAATTCTTCCACAGTAATATTTGTAACACTGCAGAATGAGAAAACACATAGGTTTGAATTAAGGGAGTCCTGCTTTTGCACCACAACAGAGCATGTCCATGGTTTTTTTGTGTTTGAATTGCTAGTTATTTTGCTTAACTACTAATATCTTAATATTTAGTGCCACATTTTCAAGCCATTTCAGGGTAATAGTTACACAATGTATGATTATCTCAAGATAGAAAGGTAAAACCTTGTCAAAATGTCTGTTCTTCCCTTTTAATACAAACAAATACATTCTGATACAGATATATCCTGATAAAAACTACATTCTTAACTTTACAAGTTGACTGCTGTGGAGGACCAATCTTTTGAGTACATTTTCAAGTGGAAGGCAGTTTCTATTTTAGTTTCAAGAAATATTATCCATTTGCATCCTAAAAACTGTTGCAGAAATAATGCTCAATTCTAACATTATCTAGACAAGTCTAATACAACTCATATATCTTTTACCATGCTACCTATCCTGATGGTTAAGCCAGGATCCCAAATGGTAGTGGGCCTATGATCAAACACTGTGGGACTCACATTGTAATTAATTTGGTAATATGGTTATAGAGGACTGTTGGCACTGACCAGTTATGTTTTCAGAGACCATGGGATCACCAAACCTGTACCCTCTTAAGACTGGCCAAGTTCCATGAGGTGCCTGCCACTGGGCACAGGATGGGGTCTTCACTTGGCATACTGAGTATTGTACCCAAGATGAGCATTGCCTCACAATTTATATGTGAAGGCTATGAGAAGGGGTGATCCCATTTCAGGATCTGAATTGAGAAAGTTGGTGTTCTCACATCATAATACACTGATCAATCAGAACATCATGACCACCTACATAACAGCCAGTATGTTCACATTTGATGTAGATGACAGTGATGACGTGTCATGGCATCAAAGCAATGAGGCCTTGGTAGGTTGCTGGAGGGGGCTGGCACCACATATGCACTCACAAGTTACCTAATTCCCATAAATTACTGGGAGAGGGGCAATGAGCTTTAATGCCATGACCAGTCACATCTGAGATGTGTTCGATCAGGTTCGAATCTGGCAAGTTGGGGACCAGCACATCAATTGGAACTCACCACTGTGTTCCTCAAAACACTGCATCACATTTTTGGCATTGTGGCATGGTGTGTTATCCTTGTTAAAAAAATCCACAGCCGTTAGGAAATTTGATCATCATGAAGGGGTGTACATGGTCTGCAACTAGCAGCTCTGGTGGCTTATCTCTGTTCTGCAGTACAGGTGTCAAGTAACTGTTCCCCTGGAAGACAATGAATTCATGCCCTCCCATCAGCATGATGAAGAAGGTATCAGGATTCATCAGATAATGCAATAATGCCTCTGCCACTGCACCAACATCCAGTGCCAATGGTTACATGCCCATTTCAATTGTAGTTGTTGATTTTGTGGTGTTAACATTGGCACATGCATGGGTCATCAGCTGTGGAGGCCCATCGTTAGGAGTGTTCAGTGCACTGTGTGTTCAGACACGCTTGTACTCAATGCATGTCCTGTTTTACCAGTCTGCCCAGAATACAATGTCCAATGTCTATAATGAACGGTGGCCGCCCACCATTTCTGGACATAGTTTCACCTTGGTTTCACCACGTGTTGATGACACTCATCACAGCACTCCTCGAACACCTAACAAGTCGTGCAGTTTCCAAAATACTTGTGCCGAGCCACCAGGAAACCACAATTTGCCCTCTGTCAAACTCAGATAGGTAGCACACCATCCCCATTCTACACACAGACAGCACAATCACTGATACTTCAAACCCAATGCATGTGTCTGACTAGCAGTCATTCCTCACCAGGTGATGTTGCTATCACCTGGACAGGTTTATATTAATAACAGGTCTGTGGTCATAATATCCTGGCTGAGCAGTGTATACCAAGACGTTAATGGCCTTTGAATGCTGGGCAATAAGGGGCTATGTAATTGTTTTTAAATCTGAAGCTTTTCTGCTGGGAAGGTAATATTTGTTTTTAACTAAATTAAGATGCCGTCGAAGAGGGAAGCATGGGATATGTTACTGGTATGGGTGATGATGGATATAGTATTGCAGCAAATGTGTTTACCATGTGTACTTACATGTGGAAAATGTGGCAGTTGTCAAAGAGGAGATATTGTTGCTTATTAGTTGTTTGAGTGTGACTAGGAACTTGGGTGTGAATTTCAATAAGATTCAGGTCAATGTCTAGAAAGGTGACTTGGGATCTATGACTGCACCAAGTAAATTTCAGCCAGGGAAAGGATCTTAGCTCTTAAAGTAAGTGTATTACAGCCAACAGAAGTGCATACAAGCATACAAATAAATGAAAAATAAAGTTCCTGCTACTCATACTAAGGGAGTTGTCATAGTGGTAAGACATTGCATTCATATTCAGGGGGGTGGCAGTTCAACTCCTCATCCAGCCATTTAAATTTATGGTTCCCGTGGCTTCCCTAAGTTGCTTAAGGCAAATTCCAGTAGGGTGGCAATGGAATGTACAGGGATGATTTCCTTCTACATCATTCCTCCATCCAATGTAGTGCTCTGTCTCTAACGAGCTCATCTTTCAAGTGATGTTGAACACTAATCTTCCTTCCTTTTTCCCCCAGTATTCAATTCATTTGGTGCCTTTTCCTTAATCTTTGCCTTCTGTCCTTGTCACTGTTGATAGGTCTCTCCTAACATTGCGTTTTAGTGACACAACAACCCACTCTTCTCCAAATTACAGCAGACATTTCCTCTTTCCTCAGCTGAAAAAGGAACCTGTGACTCTGCCAGTTAGGGACACTACCTTTTTGCTTTGATTGATTTGTATATGTTTCTATCAGTAATTAGCAAATCTGCTTCACCACCCATACCAATAACATCTGTCATTTCCTCTCTTGCAATTAATCCACTGACCTTCTGAAGAAACAAACCTTCCAAGCGGGCTTCTCCTCTCAATCTCCACCTTTGTGGCAGCAAATTATATATATCCAAAAATTCAGAAGACTGCCATCATAACTTAGTACCATCCAGCACATGAATACCTTAACAGGTTTCCTCGCATTGCCATACTAAATTTCTCAATATCCTGGTCCACTGCTAGGACATTTCTAGACAGATGATAATCACTTCCCCAAGGTTCATGCAACTGAAATTGGCGCCAGTGTAAAACCTGCCTCATGCATCCAACCTCCAACTCAATTCTGTCAAAAAATACATTCAACCTCACATGTTGAAAGATATTAGAGAGACAGGAAATTATGGGAGAAACAACATGAATGTATGCACTAAAAGGTATATTAGAAAATCAACTGTGGTCCAGGAGACACTCTTACACTGTGTG
This sequence comes from Schistocerca gregaria, assembly GCF_023897955.1. Taxonomy (NCBI): domain Eukaryota; kingdom Metazoa; phylum Arthropoda; class Insecta; order Orthoptera; family Acrididae; genus Schistocerca; species Schistocerca gregaria. Next base: position 37,071,409 of record NC_064931.1, on the reverse strand, counting down.
GTATTCCCTCATCAGTTACACTATATGCATGATGCCCACATATTACAGGTCCTTATCCACCAAACCAACTCTGTGTGGTTGGGTATTACCAATAATTGTATGGAACCTTGGTCTAAATGCAACATAGAGAATGTGCACATACCAATGAAGCATATCAACAATATAGGCCCCAGCTGTCATTGTCTACTAGGAAAAACACGAGGGGGGGGGGGGGGGTTGGGTTGAGTTGGATTGGATTGTTTGGGGGAAGAGATCAAACTGCGAGGTCATCGGTCTCATCAGATTAGGGAAGGATGAGGAAGGAAGCCATCTGTGCCCTTTCAAAGGAACCTAAATCAGGATGGCCAGACACGGGATTGTACCATTGTCCTCCCAAATGCGAGTCCAGTGTGCTAACCACTGCACCACCTAGATCGGTTCATGCAGTGGTGTATGTGATGTTAACATATTACAGCTCCAGATGACCTCACCGATACCTCCTCTGTAGTAAAGTTGTGATATGTCCCTAGATGAATACACAGCAAGAATCACTCTATGAGATAAACTGTCAGTGATCCATGGGCAAGATACTATCACTCTGTACCTGCATTAAAGCACAGTGAGCAAGACACTATGAATCTAGCAGGTTACTGAATTAAACAGAGCAACATTTTTATGCCAATAATTCAAAGTTTTCTGTTCTACTCTGTGTAGATAGGATGCAGTTTATGATCACTCACACTGATGGCAATGCAGAGACTGGTGGAAGAACAGGAGGTTCCTGAAATGAATGACTAACTAAAACAAGTCCAGAGCATAGAAAAATCATCTTAAGCTTATACAACAGTCTAGAGAGCAATACAAATCACAAACTTAATAAGGCAAAGTCAGAACCTTACTGTTTGATGGTGCATGACTAAAGACTTAAAAAACTAGTCAAAGACTCAATAGCAAGAGCTGGGCCACAGTATTTACTGGAATATTCTCATCAGCATCTGGTACCATGTGACATGCTGCTTGTAGTGGTGGCACTTGGCACAGGAGCAAGCTGAGATGGAATACATAGCCAGAGTATCTCTGATATGCTCTCCTTATCGATACTCAGGCTGGGTGGGGAATCCGAATCATTGTCGGATACTTAACCCCTCTTATCTTTAATCAGCATGAAGGCCCAGAAATTGCCTAGCCTGTACTAACTCCACCAAGCAAGGCGGAATAGAGGTGGCGGGATCTCGCCAAAGGCTCCCTTGTAGTTCTTCGACACGATCAGCTGGGCCAGAAAGCAGCACTGTCTGTAGGAGACCTGGTTGGTTGGTGGTTTCTGGGGCACAGACTGCAAGGGAGTGGGTACTGGCTGTGGCCAATTGGGACCAACATTTCAGCCTTCATGGGCACCTCAGTCCTAAAACACTCAACCTCCATCAATGGTGTAGTGAGGGGGCTGCCAGTGGTAGTGGTAGTGATGGTGGTGGTGGTGGTGGTGGTGGTGGTGGTTGTGGTGTGGAAGCCAGAATTGGCTTAGCAGGGAGGAATTGGCTCCACCTCCATTGCCTCCTATCACTTGTCATTGTTGACCCACTGTGAAAACATAATACAGGAGCAATGATTGCAGCAGTAGCAGGCAGACTGTTGGGCAGACTTGCCCCAGTATGGTTGTGATCATGCCCAGTCAGTAGTTGAGGTGATAGTGGAGGATGTAGCTGATTCCAATGCCAGACCAGCTGCTCCTGGCTGGCCTCAGTCTCAAATGGTTGCCACGCCCTACTGTTGATGATGATGCCTTGGGTCCACCTGGGGCACCAGTCAAAAGTATGAGCCTAGGCATGGGAGCCCACATGGTAATACAGCTCTGTGCATCAGTGATGGGCCCCCTGAGTCAGGTGAAGTAGGTCAAAGAGGCTGCGAGGTCTGCCTCCATGTAGGATTTTGGCCAGGCCTTGTCCACTTATAGGGCTGGTGCAGTAGGTGGTGAGGAAGCTGGTGAATGCTTCCCCAGAGTTGGTTGTTGTCATTACCTTGTGCATCTATGTTTTGAATGTCCTGACCATCTACTCGGCTTCTGAATTAAATGCAGGAGGGAAAGGAATGGTGGTCAGGTGCTCAATGCCATTGCATTTACAAAAATTCTGAACAGCCGATACTGTGAAATGAGGGTCATTGTCAGAAACCAAGGTGGAGGGTGCCCCCTCTATTGCAAATACACTGATGCAAAAAGAAAACAGCACCGAGAAGGAGTTGTGCAATATAAACGAAAGCTGGTAGGCATGTTTATACATCTGGAAAATTATGTCTATTCAAATTTCATGCCAGTCACATAAGAGTGCCGTTAGTAGTGCCAATATGAGGGTGCAAATAAGGTTTGCTTTAAATATACACTGTAATCATCACGAGTGTTAGTTACCTTTCAGACTGAACATGGTTAGCTGACGTTAGCCAAGAATGCGTTTAAGGTGAGAAAGATACCAATATCGGCATCTCACAGTTTGAACGAGGTCACGTAACAGGAGTACAAGAAGCTAGATGTTCCTTCTGCAAAATTTCAGAAAGACTTGACAGGAATGTAGACACTGTACATGATTACTGGCACCAGTGGTCACGAGAATGTAAGGCAGTCACACAGTACTACCAAGAGGGAAGACCACGATGTGAGGTGATTGGCTCTGGCACATTGTACTGCATCTGCAGCAGCAATCTGAGGAGCAGTTGGCACCACAGCGACACCAAGAACTGTTACAAATTTGTTGCTACAAGAACAGTTCAGAGCCAGATGCCTTGTAGTGTGTCTTCCACTGAACCCAAACCACTGCCATTTCCGACTTCAGTGGAGTCAAGTGAGGACTCATTGGAAGTTACGGTGGAGGTCTAGTGTGTTTTCTGATGAAAGCTGATCCTGTCTTGGTTCAGTGATGGCCATATGTTGGTTAGAAGGTTTCCAGTTGAGGACCTGGAACCAACATGACTGCATGCTAGACCCACTGGACCTACACCTGGCATTATGATCTGCGGTGTGATTTTGTACAACAGCAGGAGCACTCTCATGGTTATCCCATGCACCCTGACTGCAAAAGTGTATATGAATTTGATGATTCATTTTGTTGCACTCCCATTCATGAACAGCATTCCAAAGGGTGTTTTCCAACAGGATAACACCTAGCCACATACCGCTGTTGTAACCCAACATGTTCTATAGAATGTTGACATGCCTTTGCCTGCTTGACCACCAGGTCTGTCTCTAATGAAGCACATTTAGGTCATCATCAGACGATAAATCAAGCGTCATCCACAGCCAGCATTAACCGTCCCTGTATTGACTGACCTAGTGCAACGGGCATGCAACTCCATCCCAAAAACTGACATCTGGCACCTATACAACACAATGCATGCCCATTTGCATGTTAGCATTCAACATTGTAGTTGTTATACTGGTTATTAATGTACCAGCATTTCAAATTTACAATGACTTATCTCATGCTTACATTTACCTGTGATCTTCCAATGTTAATCACTTACATATGTTACCTAGACAAACATATTCCCAGCACTTCATTACTCCACATTAATTATTGTTTGATGTTGCAATTTTTTCTGTCAGTGAATAATGGAAAGGGCATGGGTAGTAGCTGCTGTGGTAGCCATACGTGCCACATACGGAGGGATAGAGAGGCATCAACAAATAGCAACGACAATATTCCCTGGAATGATTCACCTAAACCAACCTGCACTCATTGTCAGTGGTAGTCAGGATGTGGCCAAGGACAGAAATGCTGTACTGGCACTGATTTATTGTGCACAGAGGCATGGCAGTTCCAGAGGTGTGTTCTCTTGTGACATCAACACCAAACCAATACACATGGTGCAGCTCTACAGCCTTTGTCCTGCACATTCCCCAGTGGGCATTGTGTAGGAGCTCAGGTACACAGGGGTGGAGTGTGGGATGTACTACCATCTGGCATTCAGAATTGTCTGTACTGAACTAAATGACACCCTCAGTGAGGTTATGTAAAGAAACATAGGTCGGCCTTTTTAGGTGTTGCCCTTGGGTAGGTGCTCCAGCCAACATTGACATAGAGCAGACAACACTGAGTAGAGTGGTGGATAGTGGCCCATTTCTGGTGCTACTTCCCACACCATAGTGAAGAATTTGTCATTGGTGTTTCTCTGATTTGTACCTAAGGCAAATCATAGCACTTCATGCCTGTCAAAATCTGCATTGGCAAGTGGGAAAATGTGTCAGCATTTGAGTGCTGCATGGTGGGCTGATAAGGGATCTCATAGGTACAGTTACTAGGAACAGCACTGACTATTGCAGCCTCTCTCTGCCTTCTCAGGAAATTTCGAGTGATCATTTACATCTACATCTACATCCATACTCCGCAAGCCAGCCTGACGGTGTGTGGTGGAGGGTACCCTGAGTACCTCTATTGGTTCTCCCTTCTATTCCAGTCTCATATTGTTCGTGGAAAGAAGGATTGTTGGTATGCTTCTGTGTGGGCTCTAATCTCTCTGATTTTATCCTCATGGTCTCTTCGCGAGATATACATAGGAGGGAGCAATATACTGCTTGAGTCTTCGGTGAAGGTATATTCTCGAAACTTTAACAAAAGCCCGTACCGAGCTACTGAGCATCTCTCCTGCAGAGTCTTCCACTGGAGTTTATCTATCATCTCTGTAACACTTTCACGATTACTAAATGATCCTGTAATGAAGCGCGCTGCTCTCCGTTGGATCTTCTCTATCTCTTCTATCAACCATATCTGGTACGGATCCCACACTGCTGAGCAGTATTCAAGCAGTGGGTGAAAAAGTGTGCTGTAACCTACTTCCTTTGTTTTCGGATTGCATTTCCTTAGTATTCTTCCAATGAATCTTAGTCTGGCATCTGCTTTACCAACGATCAACTTTATATGATCATTCCACTTTAAATCACTCCTAATGCGTACTCCCAGATAATTTATGGAATTAATTGCTTCCAGTTGCTGACCTGCTATTTTGTAGCTAAATGATAAAGAATCTATCTTTCTATGTATTCACAGCACATTAAACTTGTCTACATTGATATTCAATTGCCATTCCCTGCACCATGAGTCAATTCGCTGCAGATCCTCCTGCATTTCAGTACAATTTTCCATTGTTACAACCTCTCGATACACCACAGCATTATCTGCAAAAAGCCTCAGTGAACTTCCAATGTCATCCACCAGGTCATTTATGTATATTGTGAATAGCAACGGTCCTATGACACTCCCCTGCGGCACACCTGAAATCAATCTTACTTCGGAAGACTTCTCTCCATTGAGAATGACATGCTGTGTTCTGTTATCTAGGAACTCCTCAATCCCATCACACAATTGGTCTGATAGTCCATATTCTCTTACTTTGTTCATTAAACAACTGTGGGGAACTGTATCGAACACCTTGTGGAAGTCAAGAAACACGACATCTACTAGGGAACCCATGTCTATGGCCCTCTGAGTCTTGTGGACGAATAGCGTGAGCTGGGTTTCACAGGACCATCTTTTTCGAAACCCATGCTGATTCCTACAGAGTAGATTTCTACTCTCCTGAAAAGTCATTATACTCGAACATAATACATGCTCCAAAATTCTACAACTGATCGACGTTAGAGATATAGGTTTATAGTTCTGCACATCTGTTCGACATCCCTTCTTGAAAACGGGGATGACATGTGCCCTTTTCCAATCCTTTGGAACGCTACGCTCTTCTAGAGACCTAAGGTACACCGCTGCAAGAAGGGGGGCCAAGTTCCTCTGCTTACTCTGTGTAAAATCGAACTGGTATCCCATCAGGTCCAGCGGCCTTTCCTCTTTTGAGCGATTTTAATTCTTTCTCTATCCCTCTGTCGTCTATTTCGATATCTACCATTTTGTCAACTGCGCGACAATCTAGATAAGGAACTACAGTGCAGACTTCCTCTGTGAAACAGCTTTGGAAAAAGACATTTAGTGTTTCGGCCTTTAGTCTGTCATCCTCTGTTTCAGTACCATTTTGGTCATAGAGTGTCTGGACATTTTGTTTTGATCCATAAGACCAAAATTTCTTAGGATTTTCTGCCAAGTCAGTACATAGAACTTCACTTTCGAATTCATTGAACGCCTCTCGCATAGCCCTCCTCACACTACATTTCGCTTCGCTTAATTTTTGTTTGGCTGCAAGGCTTTGGCTATGTTTATGTTTGCTGTGAAGTTCCCTTTGCTTCCACAGCAGTTTCCTAGCTTGGTTGTTGTACCACGGTGGCTCTTTTCCATCTCTTACAATCTTGCTTGGCACATACTCATGTAACACATATTGTACGATGGTTTTGAACTTTGTCTACTGATCCTCAACACTATCTGTACTTGAGACAAAACTTTTGTGTTGAGCTGTCAGGTACTCTGTGATCTGCTTTTTGTCACTTTTGCTAAACAGAAAAATCTTCGTACCTTTTTAATATTTCTATTTACGGCTGAAATCATCTATGCAGTAATCGCTTTATGATCACTGATTCCCTGTTCTGCATTAACTGTTTCAAATAGTTCGGGTCTGTTTGTCACCAGAAGGTCTAATGTGTTATCGCCATGAGTCGGTTCTCTGTTTAATTGCTCAAGGTAGTTTTCAGATAAAGCACTTAAAAAAATTTCACCGGATTCTTTGTCCCTGCCACCCATTATGAACGTTTGAGTCTCCCAGTCTATATCCGGCAAATTAAAATGTCCACCCAGAAATATAACATGGTGGGGAAATCTGCTCAAAATATTTTCCAAATTATTCTTCAGGTGCTCAGCCACAACAGCTGCTGAGCCTGGGGGCCTATAGAGACATCCAATTACCATGTCTGAGCCTGCTTTAACCGTGACCTTCACCCAAATCATTTCACATTTCGGATCTCCGTCAATTTCTTTCGATACTATTGCACTTCTTATCGCTATAAAAACGCCTCCCCCTTCACTGTCCAGTCTGTCTCTGCAGTATACATTCCAATCTGAGTTTAGGATTTCTTTACTGTTTACGTCTGGTTTCAGCCAACTTTCTGTCCCTAGAACTATATGGGCATTGTGACTTTTTATTAATGAGAGCAGTTCTGGAACCTTTCTATAGACGCTCCTGCAGTTTAAACTCAGTTGGAACTTAGTACAATAGAAATACATGTGAAGCTTCCTGATGCCAGAAATGATTGTCAATGCCCCTTTCTTAGTTTGCAAATAATTCCTCTGTGGTGCATTTAATGTTTCAGATGAAAAATAGAGTGGACTGTTCCATGTCATTCACATATTTCTGAGACAGAATGGCAGCAATGCCACAATTTGATGCATCATAAGCAAGCATTAAAGGTTTGATGAGATGGAATGTTGCTAAACAAGGGGCTGGTGAAGGGCACTTGTTATGTTGCAAGAAAGCCATCTGGCACATTTCTGACCACAAAAATTTAATACCTTTTGATAAGTGGGAAATCTGGGCCAGATTGAGAATAAACTTCACATAATCTCTGACTTTGGTGAAGATTGATGGGAGTTCTTTGGGTTTCTTAAGATGTGGTATGTTAGTGATAATCCCGTGTAGGTGTGAGCTGTTCTTTACTTAATATATGTCTAAGGAATTCGGTGGTTACAATTAAAATTTAGCAACTCATGGAGATCCAGTGTGGGCTGTAATTATCATATGGCAGTGAAACTTGGTAGATGTGCTAATGATTTAATACATAACTAATTTATGATGGAAAAAAATTAGCTCCAGTTGTGACCACTAGCAGCAGACCTGGCCATGTACACAGTTTGTATGATGATATGATATACACATTGTCATCTGACAAGCCATAACATGGGTGAACAGTATGGCTATTGAAAAGAGAGGCCATGCAATGTTAGTGAAACTGTTAGCTGTGAGTAGCAGCAATTATGTATCACCAAATGAATGGTCAGAGTGGAGGCCCAATGTCATTAAATGGTTTAAAGAAGATGATAATGAAATTCTAAAACACAGGCGAGCTTGGTGAGGTACCTAGAACAGGAAGACATCCTATCCTGGTGTAAATTAGTGATGAAGTTTCTGTTGCTCTAACTGACCATGCAGCATCTGCCCCAACTAGTGCTAGTGCTCATGCAGTGTCACAAAAATTGTCCATTCCATGATCAACAGAATGAAAAGTTTTGTGGTCTATTTTACACTGCTATCCACACAAGATCCAGACAGTGCAGCAACTGAGACATGATCTGCAGCAAAGTTCTGAATTTTCTCTTCAGTTTCTGGCATGGATCAAAGTGGCTGGGCAATATTATGTGGAGTGCCAAGGCACATTTTACATTACATGGTTCAGTGAATATACAGAACTGCCAAATTTGGGGTATTGTTAAACCACGTGCTGTGCTCAAAGAGCCAATGCACTCACCATATGTCACTGTGTGGTGTGGATTCAGAAGCACCTTTATTCTTGGTCCAGTCTTCTTTGAAGAGAATAAACCAAGAGGAACTGTCAGGTGTACTGTGTGACCTCTGCATGTTATCAAGACCTCCTAGTACAGCATGTGGTTCCTGATGTGGAAGAGTGCAGCTGTGTGGAAACCAAAATTTTCATGCAAGATGGGACAACACCTCATTGCACTTGCCCAGTGAAAGATCTGTTTAACGCAATCTTCCAGAAATGTGTTATCTCCAGAGGTTTGCCAAATGCATGGCCTGCAAGATCACCTGATCCAAATCCATGTGACTTTTGGATCTGGGAATATCTAAAAGAATGTGTTTACTGGGGCACATTCAGTCTCTATCTGATCTGAAGGACAGTAGACAGTAACATGTTGCTCAGATTCCACTGGAACTGCTGCAAGCAACTGTTGATCACCTCCTTTCACAACTGCAGCATCTTTTAGACATCTCCAGTGCTCATACTGGACAAATTGTGTAAGTGTCAGGTAATAATAAAATCAGCATTATGCTTTTCTCATTTGTTTTATCTTTTCTGCCCACATCCCATTCCTAAGCCAGTACACATGGAAACATTTCTATACACATTTCTCACATTCACAGCCTCAGTTTTGTACCTGGTGGTCAAAATTGGAACCAATTTCTTTCAGTAAAATTCATTTCCACATTAACATGTTATTGCACCTATCAAGTTTCACTGTCATATGATTATTACAGCCCATACTGAACCTTGGTGAAAAGTTGTAGTTTAATTATAACCACCCGGAACTTGACACTTAGCTTAAACAAACTAAATTTGTTGAGACACAAGCACAGACCATGGGTCTGGAGTCATTCAGACAACATTGGCATGTTGTGCAGGTGCTGCTTCCACCTGACTCCAGTAATTATAAACTCCTCAAAATAATTAACACTGCTGGGGATACGTTGGATGGGTTGCTCAGATTATATCTGAAATATTGTGCAAGTGCTTTTAACCCTAAATGGCAATGTATTATAACGATGCATGCCAAATGGAGTATTAATCCCTAGAAACTGCTTCATCAGATCATATACAGGCAGCTGAAAGTAGGCATAAGTGAGATCCATGTTTGAAAAATAGTGCCACTCAGTCAATTTTTCCAACAATTTCTCCAGCCTAGGGACTGGATACAGATTGACATTTTCCTGAGCATTAATTATAGACCTAAAATCACCACAAATGCTAAGTGAGCCACATGGTTTCTTAACTACAACCTTACGTGTAGCTGACTGTCTAGATGATACTGTTGGTATAACCCCCTCCCCAACCCCCCACCTCCGCCACCCCACCCCCCACACTTTCCAACCTATCTAGTTCTGCTTTAACCTGCTAACCTGCTAAACTGCTCACACATGGCGAAAGGTAATGGACAAGCTCTACAAAACTTAGGCACTACCAATTGCTTTATGGGTATGTGACCTTGGAACCCTGTTGCACAATCTAATGTAGCTTCAAACAGTTGCTTCAACTGCACACATAATGTGTCAAGTTCTGTGAATGGTATTGCAGTTGAGACTAAATTCATCTGGTCCTGAATCTAAAAACCAAAACGCATAGAAGGGTCTAAGCCAAAAATGTTAGTTATCATTAAAGAGTTGACTACTAACGTGGTTAATTGCTGGGCTTAATTTTTATACTTAGCTTGGACTACAATCTAACCCTGCAATGGGATGACTGGCCAATGTACGTCACCAGTAGGTGCTGTAAGGTCATCAACTGCAGGGAGCCAGTGCATCAGTACATGTCCTTGTTAATTAGAGAAACAGCCATGCCTGTTTCCAGCTGGAAATGCACCATCACTCTATTAATGTCTAGTTGCAACATGAGCCTCTGCATCTGGCACTGGCAAGGTAGTGAATGGCACACTGATGGCCAAGGTAGACATTCACTAGATGCCTTAATTTGCGACATGCAAAACTGGTGATGTCATGGAAAGGGCAGTGATTGATGATTAGTGGACCAAATCTGAATTTGCACTAACTACAGAATTCCATGTTGCTGGACTACTGGGCAAACAGGTGCTCAGTAAATCAGGTGATGATGTTGATTGGAAGTCATCAGTTGATTGTTGAGCACAATGGCAACTAATACTACTAACAATGTCCACACCAGAAGAATTGTGAAACATAGCTTTTGCTGATTCAGTTAAGTCATGAGCCCTCACAAGTTTAGCACATCACTTAGGATGGAACAGGGGACTGTAAAGCATTTATATTAATTTTTATCAGGAAAAAAATGTATAATAATGTCATGAATTAATGAGCCAATCCTTGCAAGTCAGTTGCCCATGCTGCATATATCTGATTACATTGATAAACAGACTGGCTAAAATTGCACATATGTGGGTTTGCTGGCTGTAATGGGCAGGCAGGAAACTACAAACAACACAAAAGCTTAAACTACTGGGGTTTGAGAGTGAGTGTAGTTTTTGCACCACTTCATGCAGTTTATTAATGGAAGACTGTAATAGGGCATACTGCTGTTCTGGGTCAGTTATTCGACTTGTCTTGCAGTGAAGAACAAACTTATGTAAATGGACCTCCCAACTGTCATCTGCTTCAATGAAGGAAGGGAATGGGATGAGGAAACTACAGCTTTACACTGTTCTTGGTTTTACAGAAATTGTAACAACAAGTTGTGATGTTGCAGCTGAAAGTCCCACTGCTGTTCATGCTGGTGCTATTGCTGCATTTGTTGCTGCTGCTGGCATTCCCACTGTTTTTCCAGCTGTTGCTGTTGCTGCAGTTGTTGTTGCTGCAGATGCAACTGCTGTTGTCACAACTTTAGGAACTTGGTATTCGTGCCTCACAGGGGTAGTTACACAGTGAGAAAGTACTTGTTGCCACTTTTTTATCCTATTCTGCATAGGTAGAATGCAGTGTATGGTCACTCACACTGGTGGTAGTACACAGTCTGGTGGAACAGCAGGTGGTGCCAGACGTCAATGATGGCAGAGTTCACAAAGTAAATGGCTAATCAAAAACAAGTCCAGAATGCAGCAAAGTCATCTTAAGCATATACAACAGTACAGGGAGCAATCCAAATCACAAATATAATACAGACAAGGTAAAATCTCTACTGTTCAATGGTGCATAACTAAAAGCTTTAAAGACTAGCAAGAGGCTCACTAACAAGAGCTGGGCTGCAATATTTACTTGTATTTTCTCAGCAGCAACTGGCTTGGTGCGAAATTTTGGAAGTGGTGGCAGAAATTTGCATGTGAGCATGATGCAATAGGAATATGTAGCCTTAGTATCTTTGCTGTATTCTCCCTATCAATATTTGGACTGTGTAGGGAATTTGAATCACTGTTGCATACTAAACACAGCTTGATGAAAGATGTGACATCCAACTCCAAGCTGATCTCATGTTGCCTGTAGCAAGCCTTTTATCTACCAAAGTCATTCAAATGTGTTTGCTACACCTTCCTCATTACCCGTGACTTGAATATTATGTGCTAAATGCACAAAACATGCAGTCAGAACCACAGTAATAAAAATCTCTCCACACGCAATCTGTTTCAGGCACTCAAATTCATCTTGTACTGCATGCCACTTACGTTATTAAAATTGTGCCTGTCTGCAAATTAACATGCTATTTTTACGGTAAGTAGCAGTCTATCTTCTCCTTACACAGATGACATTTCAACCTGAAGTTTCCATTATTTCATCTTGCTACAATTTAGTCCACATAGTGTCACCAAGTCCCAATCTCGTTTTTAATTAATTCTATTAATTTCTTAGCTTATGGATATTAATGAGCAACATCAAAGAATAGCTGCATGAAAAACTACAAAAAGACTTTTTTCCCTTGTAAGAAACTACTCATGTAGAACTACTAGCTGATATTGGTATGAGCACTTGGTATTTCACATATAGGTGACGGTTTTTAAGCCATAAAAATACATAAAAGGACACAAGTGAACTGTCTCTCTTGTGAATGTCCAGTACTCAGATTCTGAGCAAGTTCCAAAGCAAGTCTGTTCAGGAAGCGAGCACTCACCATAAAATGGGGTAGTCAGATATCACTATGTACTGCAGGGGAGATGCAAATTGTGCTCTGTCTTCAGAGGAATGACAGTCCGATAGGTCTGATGTGCTCTTAGATGTAAGTGTATTTAATTATGTCACATTGTTTATTGTTGGATCAAAAAATAATCTACTTGGTGAAGCCAGGTAAAAATTAAGACATCTTCTCTGGTAACACAAGTTGCCATGGAAAAGAAGAGAGTTGAGCAATGCCCTAGTCTGTGACACCAAAGCATCTGGCACCAATGAAGCAAAACAATGTCATAGGGGAAGCAGTACCATCATTGTGGTGACCATGCAATGTGATGTAGAGTGTAAGACTGCTCATTTAGGAAGCTGACAAAGCAGAAGAAGTTAACCAGCATCTCTGAAGAGGTAGTTTTTGCAATATTACAGCTCTGGCTAGGTTGTTTCAAGAGCTGACTAAATAAGAAGAGCTGAATAAAGGAAGTCATTGCCTCAATGGCAATGCTCAGCTGCTATGCCCTGGCACCTTTCCTGGGCTGGATGTGCTGATGTTGGAGGGGTACTGGCAAATAAGCACTCACAAATAAAATCCCTCATATCAGAACCTCATTCTCATATATTCTCAGATGTGCTCAGTCAACTGACACCTAGCTATGAGGATGTCAGTCTGCCATCTACTCACCTAGCAGTCAGCTCGTATGGAACTGTAAATCCCACCATCGGCACTTGGCTGCTGTTAGCCACAGTGCCACTGTTCGCGCCCAATCCGATGTGACAAACTCAGTGCCTTTCATCCACTGGGCCTCCTGGTGGCTTACACAACCAGTCTGGAAAGGCGCAACTGCTTTTCCACCATCCCAAGGGTGAGCAGACTCCCTGCTGTCCAGTCCTGATTCTGCAGGCAGAATCCACTGCTGGAGGCCATGGTGTCATCTGGTGCACCTCAGCTCAACCCATGCTGAGATATTTGTCTGCCACCAGGCGGTGCACCAGACATACTGGAGGGAATGACCTGCCACCTTAATAGCTGTGCACCACCTCTGACATCATCCAGTAAACACCGACTGCATGCTGATCGTAATAATCCCTGGCTGTGCATGATATGTTTCTGAGCTATGAGAGTATGCATCTGACAGGCATCCACTCCCTTCCTCATTGCTCATCCTCAACCTGGGCTGTTTGTTTGCTGTGTCTTAGGGCACAAAAACAACTTGGGTCATAATGTGCTCTTGTCAGAACCACAGAACATGAAGACAGAAAGAGTTAAAAACAACTACATGTTAAGTCCAAGTGGTGGAAGGAAAGACAGCTAAAAACATGGACTTGGAGAAATGTCCATAAAATACTCCATAGAGGCAACAGAGGACCTGAACTAAAGATTAAATGTCCTTCACCATATTTCTGCAATGGATAAAAAGTAAAATGTGGTCAACAGCCCATGTGTCGTTCACTGCAAAGGCCGATAACTCAGAAGGCAAACATAAATGAGAACATAAGTGGTTAAAAAAAAGGCATTTTATCAGGTAATGCTGAACCATCAAGAGCTGAGGAAAATGAGTGCAAAGTGGTGGGGAGTCAGCACTTAACAAATAGCAATGGCTAACAAGACAGCTTCCAGTATACAACCTAGCTAAAATGATCTCACAGTGAGAGGGCCGAGAGGTTGGCCAAGCCACTGGGAGAGGTTTAATTCACCAGAGCTAGTTCTCATGATTGGAAGACCAGTGGTGATGCCGAAGTGCCAACACCTGCTGACAGAGGGTAACACAGAGATCATCTGAGGGAATGGAAGAACTATGTAAAATACTATCAAGAATGGAAGAACTATGTAAATTATTTGTGGCAACACTACTGGGGACTGAATTTTCAGAAGTTAATTACTGCCTGTTTGATTCTTTGTCTATGAATTTAACAATTTCCTTTTGATATAGAATATTATTTAACAGTAATCAGTCCTCTCACATAATTTTTAATTTTAAAATAAGATATGTCTAATAGCCAAAAAAATTCCATTTTATCCCCTTCAAAGGGATATATTTCTTGCCTGTTATTTGAGATTCTAATTTATAGCCATTTTAAATATAATCAGACTCTCTATTTTAAAATGATTCTATACTACCTGCAACAGCCAGTGCTTAGTTTGTTTTCTGTATCATTTCATAGTTTCAGCCTTTTACTATTTAACATATTATTGACTGATAATCATCAAATGTTTTCAAGCTGGTCTCCTGCCAGGTTGTGTATAAATCTTGTATATAGCCTCGATTTATGTACAACATGTGGAAGAGACTGCTATGACACTATTTGGCATTGCATATTTTGATGATTAAACAGTAGAATAGTATAGAACATAAACCAAAATCTTACAGTTGCAGGTGGAATAGAAGAATTTTTTTTCAAGTCATAACAATTCTGAATCCTGGTCCAAAGAAAATATAAACAGAGGCAGCCAAATTCCCCTTATACATAATATAAATTACATCTAGTTAATTATTGTTTGTTACAACTATACTCTAAAGATTGTCATGGCTGCATATCTATATCAATGACTGAGCAAAATGGCTCAGTGGTTAAGGAACTGTTATTCATATATGAAAGATACTTAGTCTTCAGATTTAATTACCATCTTATAGTAATATCGGCATGTAGCAATAATGGGACTTACCTGTACCGACGCTGCTTTCGTTTTACAGGCCTAATTGGTCCTGTAGTTTCTGTGGAAACTGATGAGAGACCAGCAGATGAACCACTTGCACTGGGAGCCCCTAATGAGCTTGATGATGATCCCAAGAGAGAATCTGTGTAAGCTGAAATACAAGTGCACAAAGAATAAGTGAGTCAGTAATCTGAATTAGACTACTCCACAGTGAAAATTTTCTTAAAATTTAGTCATGTATGAAATTTTTTGTTAAATCAGTTTTTGGAACGCCAATATGATATTTTGAAATGGACCTCACTTTTTCTTGTCTTTTTCTTGTCTTCAATATGAAGTGGATTTTAAAGAATGTGCCTTATTAATTATTTAACTTCTTACTTTCAGTGCAATAAGATACATCATGTTTCATGTTTCATACTTCCTAGAGTTGATAATATAGTTCTGAATATCCTTCTAATATTATTTAAACACATATCCATAGTGCCAGTGTTTTCTTGGCATTAAAGGAATCATAGCAGCACTCTACAGAATTTTTCATATTACTCCTCGGCAATATTCAGAGAAAATTGTATGTCCTCTTGTTTCAGTTGGATTTATACACATTGCTCCAGTATCTTTTCCACAACATTTGTAACTTAACATGGTGTTATACAGGGTAATTTTTTTTCACCATGTACAACCTCTAGGGATTGACTGATGAGAGGAAAAGAAACAAAAAAGATCTGATGAACTTATGTCCAGAAATGCATGGTTTCCATGCTAGAGACCATTTATTCAATCATACTTAGTTACAGAGACTGTGGTCTAACAGGCTCTGTACCATGCAGCCACAGTTACAGTATGCATGGTTTCCTCCTAGAAGCTGGTACTGTTCCTCATACATCATGCCTGTGTGCCCTCTCATGCCATAGTAATTGGTAATGTTGTCTCTGATTCTCTTCTCTCCCTGACTCACCTTGTAGTGGACGTGATACAGAATTTTACACAATGGGTCCACATTCAAATCCAGAGCTTGCCGACATGGTGTTTACTTACAGAAAGGTAAATGGCAACAGGTGGAGGACAGAAAGATTGTGTAAGGAGACCTATTCCTGCCAACAACAACCACAAAATTCAGTGTTTGCAACAGTCTTTCGGCATTTTTCTGAGACATGGTCATTTCAGGAAGCAGGAAATCATGAAGGACATACCTGAAGTGTTCAGACACCAGACTTGGAGGAAAATGTGATTAACACTGTGAAAGGTGATCGCCATGTCAGTACCAGGTAGTTGGACCACCAGCACAAGGCAAGCCAGATGACCGTGTGGAACATTTTCCACGACAACTGTTACAACCCTTATCACTTACAGCGTGTGCAGGGCTTATTAGTGACAGATATTCCACATCAGGAGCAGTTTTGTCATTGGTTTCTTCACCAAGCAACCATGATTCCAGGATCTGTGTCATGTGTGAACACAGGTTGATCAGGATTTTGAATATGGCTCACCAATGCCAAACTTGCCAGATGCAGCAACCTGCACTGCCCCAAGCCTACTAGCCATGATTTATGCCTATCTATTAATGCAATTGGGTGTATGTGAACCTTGTGTCCACACATTTTCTCATTTCAAATATGAGTTTAAAATGCAACAGGCTGTAGTGGAGAATACTAATAAGTCTCTGGCCATTGTTGTTTCTATTGAAGGACCCCAACAAATTCTGGCCACCGATACTGGATTTCTGTTTGCTTCTGCTAATTTTCAATGGTTTTGCACCCAGAATGGCGTCAAGTACACTAGTGTTCAGAGGGGGGGGGGGGGGGGGGGACAAGACATCTTGAATGACTATAGATAGAATGGTCATATTCAATGGACATGTACACTAGTATGTTCTGCAGAAATGATTAACATTTCAGTTACCTCAGTTCAGCGTATGTCCTGTTGCATAGTAGGAACAGGGTCCGCCATGAGTCCTGACAACTTATTCCATGTGTTATGTCATCGACACATATAAGGTGTGAATGGCATCCTGTGGTATAGACCTTCATGCTGCATTCCCCTGGCTCAAAAGTTTATCTGTGGTGGCTGGAACTGGGTCACAGTGCTGCCCCTGTCGTGTCACCATATCCCACACATTTTTGATTGGTGACAAGTCTGATGATCAAGTGAACCAGAGCAAAATGCTAACATTCTGTGACACCAAGAAGGCATGTGTTCATGCAGCAGCATGTGGTCATGCATTGTCTTGCTGAAATATGGCATCTGGGATATTGTGCAGAAAGGGTATGGCTACGGGTCACAGGATATCATTCACATAGGTCAAACTTGTCACAGTGCAATGCACTGGACATACACCAGCTGTGGAGGAGGATCTTAGTGTCTAACGTCCCGTAGACAACGAGGTCATTAGAGACGGAGCGCAAGCTCGGGTGACGGAAGGATGGGGAAGGAAATCGGCCATGCCCTTTCAAAGGAACCATCCCGGCATTTGCCTGAAGTGATTTAGGGAAATCTCGGAAAACCTAAATCAGGATGGCCAGAGACGGGATTGAACCGTCGTCCTCCCGAATGCGAGTCCAGTGTGCTAACCACTGTGCCACCTCGCTCGGGCACCAACTGTGATTTGTCGTTGTACCCAATAGCACCCCACACCATAAGGCCTTGAGTTTGTGCTGTATGTCTTGTGTATATGCTGTCGCTGTGATAATGTTCCCCCTGTCTGTGGTGATTCAAAATGCGGCCATAATTTTCAAACAAACAGAACCTGGATTCATCTGAAAACCCTGTCTGATGCCATTCTTGTCCTCAGTGTTGCTCTGTACACCATTGCCATCTAGTATGTTTCTGCACATTCATCAAAGTTAGGCAGAGAAGTCGATGGCGCACATGTAACCCATGCCATAATACATGGTGTCTGTCATACCTGATAGTGTATGATGTGTTAAACTGTTCCACTGTTGTGCCACAGCCGAGGAGGATACAGATCTGTCCCACAGTGCCATTTGGATAAGGTGTTGATCTTCTCAGGGGATGGTCTGGGTGGTGCAACCTAACCCATGTCATCATGTTCTATGGCCTTATGTGAACCATTCTGCACACACCTGTTGCACTGCCAAAACATTTCGTCCCAATGAGCAGCAATTTCCTGGATGGATGCTTCACATTCTGCCGTGCCCGTAATGCGGTTTCTTTCAAACTCACTGATTTGCGGTATGGTTTGTGCATATGTCTGAGAGGCATGCTGCACATCTGCTCAAGTCACACTGATCCATTACCTTTGGTTTATAGTGACATTCAAGGTGTTCTGTTTCTTCTTAACATGGGTGTATATCACTTCCCTTCCTTTCACCCTGCCTGTAATGGCATGGCTGAACATTTTATGTGAATGTTTAAAATTCAAATGGGAAAACTATTAACATGCAATCCTATCTATGCAGCACTGCTTTAATTTTTTTCTCTTACCTGGTGATTCCAATCCATTATTGAAGTCTGTCAAAACCCTAGCATGATTCATTGTTAGATCTATTGGAGCCTCCATTGGTATAAGAAAAAGCAATCACACGTCAGGTTGGGCATTCTCACCTGCATGCACATATTGGGGCACATGCCCAGCTGGATACATCCCTCCACGACCTCCCAGCAAGGCCACCAGCTGGTCTTAGTGACCACACCTCGAGACACCAGTCTGCAGCACCAGAACCAGCTCCATTTGTACCATCCAGGGCAAGCTTAGCCTCCGTATCTGACATAGTGGTGGGGACAGCCAATTTTGATCACCCCCAGGACTGATAAAAGCACCAGGCACTCCCAGTTTTCCAACCATCATCTACATCTACATCTACAGTTATACTCCGTAAGCCACCCAACGGTGTGTGGCGGAGGGCACTTTATGTGCCACTGTCATTACCTCCCTTTTCTGTTCCAGTCGCATATGGTTCGCGGGAAGAACGACTGTCTGAAAGCCTCCGTGCGCGCTCTAATCTCTCTAATTTTATATTTGTGATCTCCTCGGGAGGTATAAGTAGGGGGAAGCAATATATTCGATACCTCATCCAGAAATGCACCCTCTCGAAACCTGGACAGCAAGCTACACCGCAATGCAGAGTGCCTCTCTTGCAGAGTCTGCCACTTGAGCTTGTTAAACATCTCCGTAACGCTATCACGGTTACCAAATAACCCTGTAATGAAATGCAGCGCATTTCTTTGGATCTTCTCTATCTCCTCTGTCAACCCAACCTGGTACGGATCCCACACTGATGAGAAATACTCAAGTATAGGTTAAACGAGTGTTTTGTAAGCCACCTCCTTTGTTGATGGACTACATTTTCTAAGGACTCTACCAATGAATCTCAACCTGGTACCCGCCTTACCAACAATTAATTTTATATGATCATTCCACTTCAAATCGTTCCGCACGCATACTCCCAGATATTTTACAGAAGTAACTACTACCAGTGTTTGTTCCGCTATCATATAATCATACAGTAAAGGATCCTTCTTTCTATGTATTCGCAATACATTACATTTGTCTATGTTAAGGGTCAGTTGCCACTCCCTGCACCAAGTGCCTATCTGCTGCAGATCTTCCTGCATTTCGCTATAATTTTCTAATGCTGCAACTTCTCTGTATACTACAGCATAATCCGCGAAAAGCTGCATGGGACTTCCGACACTATCTGCTAGGTCATTTATATATTTTGTGAAAAGCAATGGTCCCATAACACTCCCCTGTGGCACGCCAGAGGTTACTTTAACGTCTGTAGACGTCTCTCCATTGATAACAACATGCTGTGTTCTGTTTGCTAAAAACTCTTCAATCCAGCCACACAGCTGGTCTGATATTCCGTAGGCTCTTACTTTGTTTATCAGGCAAAAGTGCGGAACTGTAATGAACGCCTTCCGGAAGTCAAGGAAAATAGCATCTACCTGGGAGCCTGTATCTAATATTTTCTGGGTCTCATGAACAAATAAAGTGAGTTGGGTCTCACACGATCGCTGTTTCTGGAATCCATGTTGATTCCTGCAGAGTAGATTCTGGGTTTCCAAAAACGACATGATACCCGAGCAAAAAACATGTTCTAAAATTCTACAACAGATTGACGTCAGAGATATAGGTCTATAGTTTTGCTCATCTGCTCAACGACCCTTCTTGAGGACTGTGACTATCTGTGCTCTTTTCCAATCATTTGGAACCTTCTGTTCCTCTAGAGACTTGCGGTACAAAGGGGGGCAAGTTCTTTTGCATACTCTGTGTAGAATCAAACTGGTATCCCGCCAGGTCCAATGGACTTTCCTCTGTTGAGTGATTCCAATTGCTTTTCTATTCCTTGGACACTTATTTTGATGTCAGCCATTTTTTCGTTTGTACGAGGATTTAGAGAAGGAACTGCAGTGCGGTCTTCCTTTGAGAAACAGCTTTGGAAAAAGGTGTTTAGTATTTCAGCTTTACGCGTGTCATCCTCTGTTTCAATGCCATCATCATCCGGAGTGTCTGGATATGCTGTTTTGAGCCACTTACTGATTTAACGTAAAACCAGAACTTCCTAAGATTTTCTGCCAAGTCGGTACATAGAATTTTACTTTCGAATTCACTGAACGCTTCTCGCATAGCCCTCCTTACGTTAACTTTGACATCGTTTAGCTTCTGTTTGTTGGAGAGGTTTTGGCTGCATTTAAACTTGGAGTGAAGCTCTCTTTGCTTTCGCAGCAGTTTCCTAACTTTGTTGTTGAACCACAGTGGGTTTTTCCTGTCCCTCACAGTTTTACTCGGCACGTACCTGTCTAAAACACATTTTACAATTGCCTTAAACTTTTTTCATAAACACTCAACATTGTCAGTGTTGGAACAGAAATTTTCGTTTTGATCTGTTAGGTAGTCTGAAATCTGCCTTCTATTACTCTAAACACATAAACATTCCTCCCTTTTTTATATTCCTATTAACTTCCATATTCAGGGATGCTGCAACAGCCTTATGATCACTGAATCCCTGTTCTGCACTTACAGAGTCGAAAAGTTCGACATCTGGTGAGACTGGCAAAATACCCCCAGACTTTAAGAAGAATACAATAATTCCAATTCCAAAAAAAGGAGGTGCTGTCAGGTGTTAATATTACTGAACTATCAGTTGAATAAGATATGGCTGCAAAGTACTAACATGAATTCCATACAGAAGACTGGAAAACACTGGCAGAAGCAAACCTCAAGAAAGATCAGAATGGTTTCTGGACAAATGTAGAAAGATGCAAGGCAATAAAAATGTGTGTGAAATCTTATGGGACTTAACTGCTAAGGTCATCAGTCCCCAAGCTTACACACTACTTAACCTAAATTACACTAAGGAGAAACACACACACCCATGTCTAATCCCACGCGGCTGCAAGGCAATACTGACCCAATGCTTTCTCTTTGAATATGGGTTAATGAAAGGCAAAACTACGTTTATAGTATTTGTAGACTTAGAGAAAGCTTTTGATAATGCTGACTGAAATAGTTTCTTTGAACTTTTGAAGGTAGCAGAGCAAAATACAGGGAGCAAAAGGCTATTTACAACTTGCACAGAAACCAGATGGCAGTTATAAGAGCTGAGGGGCATAGAAGGCATGTAGTGTTTGAGAAGGGAGTGAGACAAGGTGGTGGCCTATCCCTAATGTTATTCA
This sequence comes from Schistocerca gregaria, assembly GCF_023897955.1. Lineage (NCBI taxonomy): Eukaryota > Metazoa > Arthropoda > Insecta > Orthoptera > Acrididae > Schistocerca > Schistocerca gregaria. Next base: position 37,049,706 of record NC_064931.1, on the reverse strand, counting down.
ATCTGTGCAGTAGCTTGTGCAAGCAGTAAAGGAAACAAAAGAAAAACTTAAACTAGGAATTAAAGTTTACAGAGAAGAAATAAAAAGTTTGAGGTTTCCAATGATATTGTAATTCTATCAGACAGAGAAAATGACTTGGAAGAGCAGCTGAATGGAGTGGACAGCACCTTGAAAGGAGAATATAAGACGAACTTCCATAAAAGCAAAGGATAATGAAATGCAGTCAAATTAAATCAGGTGATGATGATGAAATTAAATTAGGAAACAAGACACTTTAAAGTAGTAGATGAGTTTTGTTATTTGAGCAGCAAAATAACTGATATAGCTAAAGTAGAGAGGATATGAAGTGTAGACTGGCAATGATAAGAAAAGTGTTATTGAAGAGGAGAAATTTGTTAACATCGAATATATGTTTAAGTGCAAGGAAGTCTGTTGTGAAGGTATTTGTCTTGACTGTAGCCGAAGGAGAACTTTTGCTGATGGTTTGTTGCACAAACTGCCAATCTGTTGTTTGTATCTTCAGTTTTGTTTACAGTCAAGGCAACATTTGGAAGAGATGGAATAATAAATTTCCACAACCAACACATATGGGCCAATTACAATCCTCATGCTGCAGTAGAGGCTAGAGATCAGCTTCAGTTTAAGCTTAATGTGTGACTTATCCAATATAGGTGACTTGTAGGGAAATACATTCTCCCTGTATATCTTACATGTTCTGCCTACAGGGACTTTATTCAGAACACCCTCCAACACCTACCCCTGCAAATAAAAAGAAACTTGTGGTTTGTGTATGATGGAGCTTGAGCACATTTCAGTCTCAGTGTCTGAAATGCATCGGCTGATATTTTGCCATGAAAAGTACCAGTTTCATGGCCTGCACATACCCTCTAATTCAGTCCTTTGGATTATCATCTCTGGGGCACCTTCAACAATTGGTGCTCTATGTAGCAAACCATGCAGATGCAGAAAATCTTCCGTCATCAGTGTGTCACAGAAGCCTCTGAAATCATTTTAGACCATCAGAGAGTATTTGACAGGGTCTGATAGTCAATGATTCAATGAGTGCATACGTGTTTAAAAGCAAGAGAAGGACATTTTGCACATTTATTATGAGTTCATGTGTTGATGCGCTTCAATAACCTCAATTGGAAACTTTCATTTAAAGCTCAAATACAAAGGAGTTTTGGATATATGTATATATGAGTTTTTCCTTATTTTGGTGTAGGGAACAAGTTCTCAGGTTTGTAAAATAATTTTTGGAGCACCCTGTATACTGCCTGACAAAAACTGAAGCACACAGAAGACATGGTTGGATGTCAATGTAATTTTGTACATGATGTAACAGAGCTGTGCAGTGACCTTCTTTTGTATAGTTTTAATGATATTAATGAACTGATTTTGTACACTTATATCCAAAACATGTGTTTGAGCATGAATCTGGCACAAATGATAAGTGCTCTAACTCTAAAGGCAATAACAAACAAGGTTATGTAAAACCAAAAACCTCTATTAGAGTCACAGCATCACCTGCATAACATAATCAAAACATTACAGTCTGGTAGCATGTACAATAGAAGCTGGCCAGAACTGGTACAAACAGTATTAAGGGTATTCACCACCGCAGGACAAGGCCTTCCTGCTGCAGGCAACTGATATGACATCCATGGTCAGCAGCCTCTGATGAACAGCATGCTGTTCGAATGTGCAGCACACTGTGGCCATAGTGGTGAAGGTGTAGTAATGTGTGGACTACTACACTCCTCTTTCCTTGGGAAGGGGGGGGGGGGGGGGGGGGGAGTGCCCAGATACTATCTCCTCCATGATGCTCTGATAGTTGACACATCCTTGGTGTCTGATGTGGTTGTCCTTGCTGCAAACAGGTCTCAATTTGTGCAAACATGTGCATAGGACCAGAAGTGGTGCAAACACAGACACAAACATCTTCCTCCCCCTTGTGGAGAGCATGTGGAGGACCAGGCAGAGGACTTGTCTTGGACTGGAGTCATTCTATAAGAACTGAGAAAGAACATAAGGGCTTCTTCCACCAGAAATTCTATGACGTTCTTGCCAATCTTCATTTGTTCTGCCTTGCCATTGGATTGCAGGTGAAAAGGCAGTGTTGTAACATGATGGATGCCATTCCACGGGCAAACATCTTTAAAGGATTGAGCCAAAAAATTGTGGACCATTGTCCAAAACCACCATACAAGGAAGACCTTCAATAGATAAAATTGCAGACAGTGCTTTGACCATTGTTTCTGCTGTGATAGACAGACAGCAAACAATGTAAAGAAACATGGAAAAGGCATCAACGGCTAACAGCCAGAAAGTGTCCACAGAAGACCCAGCAAAATATGTAGGGATTTGTTCCCAAGGTAGCGACAGCACCAGCTGAGGGGGAGAAACAGCATACAGTGATGCCTGTTGTCTAGAACACTTATGACAGTCCATGACTAGGCACTCCAACTCACGATCAGTACCAGGCCAGAACACATGCCTACATGCTAATTGTTTAATGCAGGAGGCTTCCCAATGATCTTGATGTAACAGTGTGAGAAACTCCTTGTGCAGTGTCACAGGAATCACAACAAGGGCAGTACCCCCTTCCATCAACAAGAGAATAACACTGTCCAACACAGAAAAATGATGACAGAAGGCATAGAAGTTCTGCAATGGATTGGATGCCTGGACTGGTGGATGGTTAGCCCATCCATATTGAATCATCAGCGCTTGTTTAAGCACTGGGTCTGCAGCTACTACTGATGCAATACTGGAGCTGATAATAGGGAAACCATCAATAACCTGTCTTGCTTCCATGTAAAGTTGAAAACACAACAGTTCTTCCTGATCAAAATGTGGATCAGGCCCCATGGGCAGCTGCAACAAAGTGTCTGCATTTGCGTGCTGTGATGTTAGGATGGAAATGGATCTCATAATTATATCTCAATAAAAATAAGACCCAACACTTAAGGCTTTGTCAGGCAAGGCAGCTGAAATATGAAACAAGGAAATTAAAGGTTTATGATCTGTGACTAAGTGGTATATCATACAGTATAAGAAGGCACAACATTTTTCAATGGTATAAACAATCGCAAGTGCTTCTTTTTTGACTTGCTAATAGTGCTGCTGAGATGCATTGAGCATTTTGGATGCAAAAGCTCCCACCTGATACGGGGTGCATCCATGGCCGAGACTAAAATGTTTACCAAGTTGGAATGCCACAAGGAAAGGCATGCTCACAGGCCAGTGAGCACTGGAAAGGAACATTTTTATGAAGCATTTGATGTAGAGGGTGAACCAAAGTGGCTGCACCTGGAAGAAACCTGTGATAGTATGCTGTTTTGCCACGGAATACCTGCAGTTCCCGCAAACTGGCCAGGTGAGGCAAAGCCATAATAGTGGCAACATGCTGTTTCAGAGGTCAAACACCCTGCCTGGAAAGTTTGTGACAGAGATAAACGATAAAGGGTTGAAAAATTGAATCTTCTTAAGATTACACTTAAGGTCTGTGGTGTGCAAAACAGTAATGAGTCAACAGAAGTTACATAAGCATTCTTCTGTCGTAGTGCTAACAATGGAAATATCATCAATGTAGTTGATGTAGCAAGGAAAATCAGCCATAAGTTTCCTCAAAATCCAATGAAATATGGTCAGGGCACTATCCACAGTAAAAATTAAATGTCAATATTGATAAAGACAAAAATGTGTGTTCACAACAAGCATTTCTTTCCAGGCATCATCTAATGGAACCCGCAGGTAGGCTTCAGCTAAGTCAGTTTTGGAAAATAATTGGACACTCACATGTTTTGCAAGTAACTCATCAGTTTGAGGGAGAGGGTACTGTGCATTTATGGTAACTTGCAAATTACTGCAAAGCTGGAGCTGACTCAACAGTTTTTTCACAATCACTCACAGCATAATGCACTCACTTGCTGAAACCTGTAGAACAACGCCAGGCTGTGTCAACTGATCTAATTCAGACTTAACTTGTTTGGGTAAGGACACAAGTGTGGGCAACGCCCAGAAAAAATGAGGCTGAACTGAAGGTTTAAGTGTGATATATGTCATGAAATTGTTTGCACACTCTAAACCATCAGAAAACAAACTGAAAAATTCAGGGCACAATGAATCCAGGTCTTGATACAGAATGTGCTCTGACACAAGATGCACAGTCAGTAATAAAAAAATTCAAAATCAACAAATTCTCAGTATTCGGATTGTTAACAGCCAAATACTTGATAGAATGGACTACAGATTTATATATTTGCTGTGGCAGCAGTAAATTGACGAAGAACAAGAATGTGCTGTTTATTTGCAGCTTACCAGATGGCAGACTGTGGGAAGCCTAGCCATGCACAAGTTTGAGAGTTGAGGGGTGAAACAGCTGCCCTTATGTCCACTGGGGCAGCAACAATGGTTTGTTCAGCACAGACACTTCAATAAAGGGTTTATTGTGACCTGCAGACAATGATGAAAGGGAATTATTGTCTATGTTTATTTGTTTGAAGTATGGCTTGAGAATGACAAACCAGCATAATGTGGACATTCTTGTGACAATTGTGACACAATGTCTGCTGCCTGGGGCATGCCACCCTCTCATGATGGGCAAAGTGAGAAGGGCATGATTGAAGTGCCACACATTGTCTTTGTTGTTGTGGCTGCTAATGAGGTTTACCACTATGGCCAGAATTCCTGATTTGCATGGCATCAGCTTCATTTTTGCTAAGTGAGATTGTGCTATGTGCTGTTGTGGCTCACTATCAGTAATGGCGATATCCTCCACACTGGTGGCCTACTTAGCAGGAGATGTCAAAAGACTGAGCAAGGATGAATCTTCACATTGGAGGTACGCTTATGATCTTCCTCACTGGGTACAAGGCAGATGATCATGTCACAAACCGTGGAGTTGGCACAGGATTCTTTTGAGGTTTTAGCAATAAAGCAACACTTATGGATCAGACCCATTAGCTCCGCCGCCCAAACCCGATAAGACTAATGTGGCTGCTTGCGGCACTGGTGAAACTCTATGTGAGTGGCAGTAACATACGTAAGTGTGCTTGTGATGATAAGATGACAACAAGCTACAAATTTCATCAAAGGAAAGGGAGACCAATTCCTGCAAAGGGTCAACTAACACAACAACTAATGCACATGAGGAGGAACCCATGACAAAAACAAAGCCTTACAAATGTGCTGGTTTGTTACCCTAAATGCAACAAAGTGCTGGCAGATTCATTTCTCATAAGCTTCTCAATCTTCAGCACAGTCACCATTCAATGGAAACAGCAGTGGATGACATCAGGTGCTAGAGCCTGAACAGACAGCGTAGCATTAGCTTTTCCAGGAAGGTTGCTGAAGAAGCAACCATCGGTTGCGAAAGCTAGTAATTCTGTGTGTGTGTTTTGTTCATGTGCCTGTCTGCCGGCGCCTTCCCACTTGGTAAGTCTTGGAATCTTTGTTTTTAATATATTTTTCCCATGTGGAAGTTTCTTTCTATTTTATTTACATCATCATTAATTATATAAAAATTTATACAATAAATTCTTTGGGCAGCAATACAGAAAAAGAAAATACATATTTTCTTAGAATCATTTAGAATCATTAAAACACTACAGAAAACAGATACAGAGCTCAGGTTAAATAAAATTCTTAGTGGCATTATGTCAACTTGTATTATATAATATTAAAATATTACAATTTATTTAGTTAGAAATTCATCTAGACTGTAAAAAGCTTTATCTAGCAGAAATATTTTTAGTGCTTTCTTAAATTCACTCTTGTTATGAATCTTTGTCTTTATTTCGGGAGGAAGAGCATTGAAGAGTTTTGCTCCAGTGTAGTGGACACCCTTTTGTGCCAAGCTCAAATTTCTGAGTTCACTGTGTATGTCATTCTTCCTTCATGTGTTATGCTCATGATAATTACTGTTTGATTGAAATATCTCTATATTTTTACAAACAAAACACATGAGAGAAAAAATATATTGGCATGTAGTTGTGTATATTTTAAGATTACGAAAACTATTTCTACATGAGTCTCTTGGGTGCAATCCACATATAATTCTTAAAGCTCGCTTCTGTGCAATGAACACTTTCTTTGCTAATGGCTGGTTGCCCGCAAAAATAATTCCATACTCAATGAGAGAATGAAAATAGCCAAAGTATGCCACTTTTGCAGTGTTAGGTTCAACACATGTAGTGACAACCCGTAAAGCATAGGTAGCAGAGCTAAGCCTCTTACAGAGATCAATAATATGTGAAGACCAGTTCATTTTCTTGTCAATGTGCACTCCAAGAAATTTTGTTGTTTCCATTCTAACTATTGGTTGATTACCACATGTCACACTTATCTCTCTCTCTTTTTCTGTTTTTGTACAGAAATGAATACAGCTGGTCTTACTGGAATTTAATGAGAGACCATTCGCCTTGAACCAATTAACCATATCTGAGAGTATGTGATTAATGAGTTCCTCAAGATTGTTGTCTGCTCTACTGCTCATAAAAATTGTGGTATCATCAGCAAATAATGTAAATTTACACAGCTTTAAACAACATCAATGACTAGCTGGACTTTTATATTTATGGATGCAGCAAATATTATCGAGAGGTTTGTTACTGTTTATTTTTATGAGCAGGCACCTTCATTGTATATTAAGATAAACAGGTACTGCAAAGATGTACCAACTACCAAAGAATATAAATTGCTCCTAACATTTCCTATCCTATTGATCAGTGAGTCCAAAGACTAAAAAAAAGTCAGTTGATTGTAACAGGGATTTTTTGGACCAACGCAATTTGACACTTAGACAACTGTCATTCACTCAGGATGGTGTACAAAGCAATAGGCTCTGCCAGAAATATCGACTCTTAGACAATGTGTCTAATAGTGTATTTTAACATGACAGTATACCATCTTAGGCAGTTTATAAGACTTGAAAGTATGCATTACAAATGTAGATTGTTATATGGTTATATCACTTGTCGTGTATTTCACTCTTATTGTCTAACCTGCTTTCAGAAAACACTTGATAATGGTACTTTGAAGCCGAAATCATGATTGTGTAAGTGTAAATGTAACACTGTAAATAAACAACAATCTAATGGAGGTACTGACTTTAAAGAGGGCCATAGTTAATTTGCTGCTGGTAGAGAACTGATTGAAGTACTGGCTCCATGGAGAAATTTCATGAAAAACCAGTCACTGATGTTAAGTACAGGAAAGTTCTTCTCATCACCACTTGTGTTCTAAACACAATATGAAATATGTTTGAGAAAAACCAAGAACCTTTATTTAAGTCACAGAGCGACCTGCATAACACAATCAAAACATTGCAGTTTAGTAGCATGTACAAGAAAGGCTGGTGAGAGCTCGTGCATGACAATATAAAAGGTATTTGCCTACCAGGGGCAGCTGGTTTTCTGCTGCAGGCAACTGAGGTGTCGCCACAGTTGGTGGACTCGTGTGGAAGTGTCTGGAGCTGCTGAATGGTGCACTACTCGAATGTGCCACGTGATGCAGCTGTAGTGCCAGAAGTTTAGTAATGTGTGGGTTACTACAGTAATAATTTTGTTATATCTCCAAGAACTTGATTACTTATTGTTGTATTTATTTTTATATTTAATTATTGAATGTGTAGACTATCTGAAGTTATCAAGATTAAAACTGTCAATTATAAACTTTCAAATCAACTTCAAAGAAAATGTTATCAACAATTAATTCATTTGTTATGTAAAAGATTCATCCTGATAAGTATATCATCTTTGTTCTTGTTAGCTAGTTATGTGAGTTGGCTGTTATATGAAATTGGTGGAAAAAGAATAATGTGAATGTTGGTTTTGTAACACGCACTCACTGCATTGTGTCTGTGATTAATTTATCTGAAGGATAATCACCTGAAAGTGTGAGATAAATGTGATGTTCATGAACCTCAACACCTAAGACTATATTGCTGATACAGTTGTACAGTTCAAGAACCTAATATCTTTCTGTGTCCACTAGAAATCTGAAGTATCTCTAGACCACTGTACCTACAATAAGAAGAACATAAACCTTTGAGAAAACAAGAAAAGTAAAATCAATTATTTTCAATTCTCACATTGGAAATAGCTGTTTAAGACAATTAGTAATATTTTCACCCAAATGAGTACAACATGTAAGAAAAGGTTTGGAAAAACACTTTGAATTTTTGATGATTTTACATATTGTGAGAGGTGGATCACATTAGAATATGGATGCATCAGCTGGGCAGAGAAAGATGTCTTAAAGAAAATTATCAATCACAAAGGTAATAGGGATGCTTTTTTACAGTAAAACATACACTATGTGATCAAAAGTATCTGGACACCTGGCTGAAAATGACTTACAAGCTCATGGCACCCTCCCTGAGTAATGCTGGAATTCAATATGGTGTGAGCCCAACCTTAGCCTTGATTATAACTTCCACTCTCGCAGGTCTAGATTTAATCAGGTGCTGGAAGGTTTCTTGGGGAATCGCAGCCCATTCTTCATGGAGTTCTGCACTGAGGAGAGGTACTGATGTCAGGTGGATAAGCCTGGCATGAAGTCGGTGTTCCAAAACATTCCAAAGGTATTCTATAGGCTTCAGGTCAGGGCTCTGCACAAGCCAGTCCACTACAGGGATATTATTGTCATGTAACCACTCCACCACAGGCTGTGCATTATGAACAAGTGCTTGATCATGTCAAAAGATGCAATCGCCATCCCGGAATTGCTCTTCAACAGTTTGGGTCATTTGTTACATCATCATTTTCTTTTAATGTTATGGTGATGTGTTCATGAGATTGCTGTTTCCCACAATCTTTATAGGTTATTTTCCTGCTGTTTTACTAACAGTGGGAAGCAATAAGGTGCTTAAAACATCAATGTAGACCTGCGCTGTGATAGAGCCATGCAAAACAACAAGGGGTGCAAGCCCCCTTCATGAAAACACGACCACACCATAACACCATCACCTCTAAATTTTACTGCTGGCACTACACACACTGGCAGATGATGTTCACCAGGCATTCGTCATATCCACACCCTGCCATCGGATCACTGCATTGTGTACCTTGATTTGTCACTCCACACAACATTTTTCTGCAGTTCAATCATCCAATGTTTATGCTCCTCGCACCAAGTGAGGTGTTGTTTGGCATTTCCCAGTGCGCTGTGTGCCTTATGAGCAGCCGCTTGATCAGAAATCCAAGTTTTCTCACCTCCCGCCTAACTGACATAGTACTTGCAGTGGATCATGATGCTGTTTGGAATTCCTGTGTGATGGTCTGGATAGATGTCCGCCTATTACACATTACGGCCCTCTACTGAAAAGGGCCTCAGCCATCCTGGATCATGATAGCTTAAGACAAATATACTTCAGAGTGATACATAGACATCTTCAGTATGGTATTGAGATATGGGGTGGGGCACCAGCTGTCTGTACAGATAGGCTCTTCAGACAAAAAAAAAAAAAAAAAAAAAAAAAAAAAAAAAAAAAAAAAAAAAAAAAAAAAGGCTGAAAAGTGGTAGCAAAGGTAAATAGGAGAGAGCCTTGTAGAGAAATCTTCAGAAAATATAAAATAATGACTGTCTGCTCTATGTACATCCTGCAAGGCTGAAAAGTGGTAGCAAAGGTAAATAGGAGAGAGCCTTGTAGAGAAATCTTCAGAAAATATAAAATAATGACTGTCTGCTCTATGTACATCCTGCAGACAATAATTTTTGTGAAACAAAATCCAGAATATAATGTAACCAACAGTAATGTACATATGTATAATACATAGGGAATGGACAATTTTCACACAATTGCAAATAAAAAAAAGGCTGCAGACTGTAGTCCACATACAATGGGAACCATCTTTTATAACAGACTTCCATCTGACCTCAAGCAGCTAATTTAAACACTTAAGCATTTACTAATAGAGAAAAGCTGTTGTTCAGTAGAAGATTTCAAGTTGTAATATCCCTCTGTAAAACAGTGAATATAGCATAAATGTTTGTTTCTGCAACTCAAAAATGATAATTTCTGATCTTCACACAATATAGCAATGTATGCATTTATATTCCAAGTTGTAAAGACTCTCTGTAAAACAGTTTACATATCATAAGCTTGTTTTTGCAACAAAAGATGACAATTTTGACCACCTCGATTTATATCAAAGTGTGCACTTATGTATGTTAACTAAACCTTTGTATATGTGAACTAAAATCTATGACGATGACTAAAAACTTACTGTTATATGGACAGCAAACCAAAAAATAAATAAATATGTATTAATACAATTAAGAGTTGCAGGAACAGAGTGGGCAAGATCTAGCAGACATTGGTGATTTAAACAAGAGGATAAAATGTTTTGAATCAGCAGAACAGAGGGACTCAGATTTGAAAAGTATTTTGTTGGTGCTGTGTTAGAAAGAGAGTGAAGAATGATTTCAAAATATGGAACATTTAATTTAAAAAAATAAATTATCAAATGGCATGGATCAATTAATTATGCCTGTCAGTCAGGCAGTCAGTCATTCATCTTGAACAGTCTATGGGATTGTTATCTAGTGACATTCATAATCTTGAAGAAAAAAAAAAAAAGGCAGACAGTTTGGAAACCAGAGTTTTGGCTGTAAAAACAAAAGAGGAAAAAATAGATTCTAAGCTGAGTAACGAAATCAGATAAGTCAAAGATAAATTAGTTGGCAATGTGGAGAAAATAAAGTTACTTTTGATAGTGTTTGTACTGAAATAAAAAATGTGGACAAAAACTTAAAAACTTGTGTCTCAAATAAAGAAACTAATGTTGAAATACAGGCAGCTATTATTGAAAGTAAATTCAATGAAAAGATTAAAGTAGTTAGTCAAACTGTTAACTCAAATGAAATAGTGAACAACAACAATTTACCAAATTTGGAAAATTGTATTTCTCTGACTATGAAGAAACTCAAGGAGTTGAGTAATGACATGGTTAGTGGAATCTGTTCAATAGCCGATGTACCATGTAGTCTAATATTCTAGTGACAAATTTTTCAGGTGAGCATAGTTTACACCTGACTGACTTTTCACAATATTGCAAAAAAAATATTGTACCTAAAATGAGTGATCACCTGAAAATTAAGTCCGTTAAAAAAATTTAGAATGTGAATTTTGTCATGGGAAGATCAAAATTTTTCTGTAGACCTGTCATATGAAGATTAAAGTAAAAGCTTGTTAACTCAGTTCCTGTCTGAAACTGAACAAGCTAAGATAAAAAGTGAATTTTTGAATGGACTGAAAACTGATGAGGATATTAGTAATTGCAAAAGTTTTGTGGAAATACCCAAGGACATTGCTAAAGATTTAAGTAATATTAATTCCATGGTGACAGGTAGTGAGCCCTATAACTTACCTTCTTGTGAAAACCCATTTGTTGATATTTTAATTACTGAGCATGACAGTGAAGGCAGGCTACCTGAAGAATTCTGAAGAGGTGAATTATTTTTTTATGAACTATGATTGAATAGTGATACTATTAGAAAAAATACGAACATCAGAAAATTAATTATCAGTGAGAGTAAAGTTTTGTATCTCTTCTTCTTCTGTCTATAAATCTATCAATGATTGAATAGTGATACTATTAGAAAAGATACGAACTTCAGAAAATTAACTATCAATGAGAGTAAAGTTTCGTATCTCTTCTTCTTCTGTCTATAAATCTATCAGTGTTATGTCTTTCTACCCATAATATATCTCCATACATCGCTAATCTGAGGCAAAGTTCAAATACAGGTGTGGAGTGTGTCAGAGAAGCAGCACCTACCACCATCACCAATCACAACAGCAGCAAAAAGCCTGCAAATCCATCAAGTGGCAATTTTCCAATGAGAAATAATGTTGAAGACCCAAACATTGCTAGAGTGGCATCTATTACAAATGTAAACAATGAGTGTGTCAGTGAAACTCAACCCTACATTAAAAACAAACTAAATACAGACGTAAACAATCTTTTGGATGAAAACTTTTTGGAAGGCATCAATACAGTCTGGCAAGAAGTGAAAAAAAAGTGAGGAGGTAGAAGAAATTTGACTGTAGTGAAACAAGTAAATGAAGTGGCCAAGACCACTAAAGACACATAAAAAGAAAACAAAACATCTTACAAGACTTTGCTACAGAATGGAAAACCTGGTGAACAAACGTTTGTGAATGCCAGTACTATAAACAGGAATAAAGCCATAATAGGTACTGGCAATGAAAAAGGAATGCCGTATGGTGACAAAAAAAGGCTGATTCCACTGAAGCAAACTAAGAGGTAGCACCACAGTTGAAACTGTAACCAACTTCTTACAGAACACTTTCCCAAATCACAACAATTTTACAGTTGACAAACTGGAAACAAAGGGAATAAATAACAGCTTCAAAATTGGTGTTGATTTTGAGCTAAAAGACAAAATAATGGACAACAGTATATGGCCGAAGAACATTGTGATAAAACTTTTTTATTCCGGAGGATGCCCAGTGCACCAGTGCGATAAACGCCCAAGACCAAGAAAATTCCAGTGAAAAAGGAAATGATATAATTGAAGAAAATGCTGTCTTAGTTATAGCAAGTGTAAATGTGCAATGCCTCAGTACAAAACTTGATACATAATCATTGTTTGTTGATGAAGTGATACTTGATGTATTATGTATATGTGAACACTGGCAAGCTCAACCAGAAACAGAATACTGTATTGAATATTTAGAAATGGTGAATGCATGGTGTAGAGAAACTACTATCCATGGTGGTATGGCTATGTATGTAAGTAGTAAATCCAGTGCCAATAAAATTGACTTAAGTAAATTCTGTGTAGATCTAGACTAGAATTAACTGCTTTGGGACTGTCAGATGCCAACTTAATTGTTGTTTCTGTGTACTGTTCTGCAGATGGAAATTTTGAAAATTTCCTCAACCAGTTAGAAACCTGTCTGTGTCACCTAGTGCACTTAAGGACAAAAATTGCTATATGTGGAGACTTCAACATTCATATTGGAGAAGATAATGATAAAGAAAGAGCTTTCATAAACTTAGTAAGCAGCTATGGGCTATTTATAGGAAACTCTCTACCACCAAGAGGAGCTATTTGTCTTGATACAATTGTGACAAAACTAAAAGTTGGGACTACAAAGTAAGTGTGGTGGACCATACACTAGCAGATCACCAATCTCTGTAAGTGCACAACAAATTCCCAGCTGGCATTCAAATTGTGTATTCAGAAATAGACATATTACAAAGAAAAGCTTAGATTTACATCTACATCTACATCTACATCTGCATCCATACTCCTCAAGCCACCTGACAGTGTATGGTGGAGGGTACATCAATCGGTTGTCCCTTCTATTCCAGTCTCCTACTGTTCGTAGAAAGAAAGATTGTTGGTATGCCTCTGTGTGGGTTCTAATCTCTTTGATTTTATCCTCATGGTCTCTCTGCGAGATATATGTAGGAGGGAGCAATATACTGCTTGACTCCTTGGTAAAGGTATGTTCTCGAAACCTCAACAAAAGCCTGTAACGAGCTACTGGCGTCTCTTTGCAGAGTCTTCCACCAGAGTTTATCTATCATCTCCTTAATACTTTCATGATTACTTAATGATCCTGTAATGAAGTGTGCTGCTCTCTGTTGGATCCCACACCAGTGAGCAGTATTCAAGCAGTGGGTGAACAAGTGTACTGTAACCTACTTCCTTTGTTTTCATACTGCATTTACTTAGGATTCTTCCAAGAATCTCAGTCTGGCATCTGCTTTACCGATGATTAATTTTATATGGTCATTCCATTTTAGATCACTCCTAACGCCTACTCCCAGATAATTTATGGAATTAACTGCTTCCAGTTGCTGACCTGCTATATTGTAGCTAAATGATAAAGGATCTTTCTTTCTGTGTATTCACAGCACATTACACTTGTCTACATTGAGAGTCAATTGCCATTCCCTGCACCTTGCGTCAATTCGCTGCAGATCCTCCTGCATTTCAGTACAATTTTGCATTGTTACAACCTCTCGATGTACTGCAGCATCATCTGCAAAAAGCCTCAGTGAACTTCCGATTTTATTCACAAGGTCATTTATATATATTGTGAATAGCAATGGTCCCACGACACTCCCCTATGGCACACCTGAAATTTCTCTTACTTTGGAAGACTTCTCTCCATTGAGAATGACATGCTGTGTTCTGTTATCTAGGAACTCTTGAATCCAATCACACAATTGGTCTGATAGTCCATATGCTCTTACTTAGTTCATTAAACAACTGTGGGAACTGTATAAAACACCTTGTGGAAGTCAAGAAACATGCCTTCTACCTGGGAACCCATGTCTATGGCTCTCTGAGTCTCGTGATTCCTACAGAGTAGATTTCTAGTCTCCAGAAAAGTCATTATCCTCGAACATAAAACGTGTTCCAAAATTCTACAACTGATCGACATTAGAGATATAGGTCTATAGTTCTGCACATCTGTTCAATGTTCCTTCTTGAAAATGGGGATGACTTGTGCCCTTTTCCAATCTTTTGGAATGCTATGCTCTTCTAGAGACCTATTGTACACCACTGCAAGAAGGGGGGCAAGTTCCTTCATGTACTCTGTATAAAATCGAACTGGTATCCAATCAGGTCCAGCGGCCTTTCCTCTTTTGAGCGATTTTAATTGTTTTTATATCCCTCTGTCATCTATTTCAATATCTACCATTTTGTCATCTGTGCAACAGTCTAGAGAAGGAACTACAGTACAGTCTTCCTCTGTGAAACAGCTTTGGAAAAAGACATTTAGTATTTCGGCCTTTAGTCTGTCATCCTCTGTTTCAGTACCATTTTGGTCACAGAGTGTCTTAACATTTTGTTTTGATCCACCTACCGCTTTGACATAAGAGCAACATTTCTTAAGATTTTCTGCCAAGTCAGTACATAGAACCATACTTTTGAATTCGTTGAACACTTCTCGCATAGCCCTCCTAAGACTGCATTTCACTTCATGTAATTTTTGTTTGTCTGCAGGGCTTTGGCTATGTTTATATTTGCTGTGAAGTTCCCTTTGCTTCCGTAGCAGTTTTCTAACTCGGTTGCTGTGCCACGGTGTCTCTTTTCCATCTCTTACAATCTTGCTTGGCACATACTCATCTAATCCATGTTGTACGATGGTTTTGAACTTTGTCCACTGACGCTCAACACTATCTGTACTGGAGATAAAACTTTTGTGTTGAGTCATCAGGTACTCTGAAATCTACTTTTTGTAACTTTTGCTACACAGAAAATTTTTCCTACCTTTTTTAATATTTCTATTTGTGGCTGAAACCACCAATGCTGTAACTGCTTTATGATCACTGATTCCCTGTTCTGCATTAACTGTTTCAAATAGTTTTAGATCTCCATCAATTTCCTTCGATACTATTGCACTTTTTATCAGTGTAAACAGGCCTCCTCCTTCACTGTTCAGTCTGTCTCTGCGGTATACATTCCAATCAGAGTTTAGAATTTCATTACTGTTTACATCTGGTTTCAGCCAGCTTTCTGTCCCTAGTACTATGTGGGCATTGTAATCATTTATTAATGAGAGCAGTTCTGGGACCTTTCTATAGATGCTCCTGCAGTTTACTATTACCACATTAATATTGTCATTCCCTGTTGCTACCTTGTCGCGTCTCAGGAGGCATCTTGGGCCTAGGGAGGGATGATTACAAAACTACAGTGTCTTCTATAGATTGGCACCAAATAATTGATGAATTGCCACCAAAGTCTGCATTCAATCACATGTTCCAGAACCTTAAAGTGAAATTTGATGAACATTTTCCATTAAAACCCAAGAGATATTCAAATGCTAAATCAAAATGTAGACAAAAAACTACCAAAGTAAAGAGCTGGTATATTCCTAGACTAACCAAAATAAAATGTATTATCCAAATACTAAATGACAAGGTCAAAGCTGCTAAAGATATTGATAGTAAGGATAGACTGTACTCTAGTTATTTACAGACCAAATGATATACAGAAAGGAAGCAGAAAAAGCAAAGAAGGAAAGCAATGCCAGATTTATTGAAGAAGCTCACAATCCTTGTAAAGCAGCATGGGATCTGGTTAATGAGCACAGGAAAAAGCCCACCTCTTGCTTTAATTCTTACAGTCCAGATGAGTTTAATGACTATTTTATAAAAATAGTGGAAAACACAGTAGATGAAATTCCTGACTTTTGAGTAGATCCTACAGCTGCTGTGAAATTTGAGAATAAATGCAGCATGGTAAAGTAGACGAGAGTGTATCCAAAAGAAAAAGAAAAATTGTAAACAGCTACAATTCTTCAGGAAGCACTGATATTTATGGCATGTACTGTACTATGTTAAAACCTATAATCAGTGAAATTGCACAGCCATTAAAAGTAGTAATAAATAATAGTCTCCATTCAGGGGAATTTACAGACTACCTGAAAGTAGCACGCACAGTGCCTGTTTACAAAAAAGGCACTCCACATGAAGTGTCAAGCTACAGGCCCATATCTATAATACCAGTACTAGCAAAGGTGATGAAGTCGATAATGAAAGAATAACTATTAAGTTACTTTGAAGGAAATAGTCTCTTTTATGATGCACAACAAGGCTTTTGGAAGGGCAGGTCAACAACAACAGCTGTACCTGACTTAGTTACAAACATAAGTCATGGTTTTGAAGACAGAGTGTCTATAGCGCTGGTACTCTGTTACCTTAGTAAAGCATTTGACTGCATCCCACATAAAGCACTTCTCAGATACACAAAAACATATAGTACAGGGGGATCTACCCTGCAAACTCTTGAATCCTACCTGAGAAACAGACCACAGATTGTCTCTATGCAAGGAACTGATTCAGGTGAGAAGAAGCTACAGCATGGTGTGCCACAGGTTCAGTAATAGGGCCCCTGCTGTTCCTCATCTTCGTAAATGACATAGGCTCCAATGGGCACACCTTGCAGTTTGCAGATGATACAACCTTGTTATCAAAAGGAGAGAATGTTGTACAGGCAGTCCAACAAGCAGAAATCTTGTTCAGTGAAGATAAGGCCTGGTTTATCATGAACAAAATTAAAATTAATGAAGCAAAAACTCAGAGGATGATATGCAGCCTCAGCAATATAGGAGCACTGGGTAACACAGCAATGTTAAATTTCTGGGCTTTCTCATTGATACCAAATTAACCTGGCAACCGTACACCAAACATGTATACTCCAAACTTTCAGAGGTCCTGTACCTCTTGAGGAATCTGAAAAGTATAGCACCAAAACAGTACCTGCTAACTGTGTACTATGCAATGTTCCACAGCCACATCAGTTATGGGCTATTGTTTTGGGGCCATTCTGCAGGTTGCAAGAATGTGCTTTTACTGCAAAAGAAAGCAATGAGAATCGTTACTTCAAGCAAAAAAAACCACTGTAAACCAATTTTCACCAGGTTAGGAGTTCTGACTGTTTACAGCCAGTATATATTGAACTATCTCTTCCACGTAAAGGGAAACCATGATATCTACAGAAAGAGAAATGAAGTTCACAAATGCAGAACTCGCAACAAAGACAGTATCGACATGTCGATTAGCAAAGACACAAAACAGCTTCCCAATGGCGGCCCTAAAATTGTTTAATGCTCTACCTGATGACAGTCAGTCTTTACCATGGGAGCAGTTCAAAACTACTATTTTGTGTGGGCTAAAAGAGCAACCCTTCTACAATATTGAAGAATTCTTCTCTAGTAATGGCATAGTGTTTACTTGAGCTGCAGCTCAGTTCCATGACTCCAACAGCAACCATTATATTTAATTTCATTATATACTTATATCTATTTTATTGTTGTTATATTATTGTAATATAATTTATAACTTACATATGTCTTGCAGTATTAAATTACTATCACGGTAGAGTTGTATTCCTGTATTTTGATAATGTTGTGTCTTGATGCTTTCTGTCCAGCTGTGGCTGGTGGATGACATAGAACTGGTAATAAAGATAACATACATATCCAACAGTCACAGGCACTGTAGATTACACACTGCTTCCACAAACTGCCTCCATTCTTTCTGTTTTGTGTTTGGTTCCTCCAGGTGTCTTCAAAGCCCAGGACTGCCATGTCCTTCACCGGGTTGTCCATTCAGCACTGCCTTGGTCATCTTACAGAGCACTTGATGTTTACTATCTCTCCAGTATTTGAACAATATTATCACAAATTAATTTAGATATGTTTGCAATATCTTGTATTTTGAACCAATTATCAGTATAGTCATAGAATGATTTTCTTATGACAAGTCCTGGTGTTGATATCTTTTTTCTGTGTGTGTATACACATTTGCATGTTCAATTTTACATCTTTTCAGTACCCAGAGTAGAGTTTTTAACAGTTTTTTTCAGTGACAGGGTTCTTATGCTGATGAAGAGGCATTGCCAGGTTCTATTCCTGGCTGTGTAGGAGATTTTCCCCATTCAGGGACTGGGTTTTGTGTTGTCTTCATCATCATTTCATCCCCATCTGGCATGCAGGTCACCCAATGTGGCATCGAATGTAATAAGACCTGCACCAAGGCAGCCAGACCTGCCACAAAAGGGGCCTCCCAGCCAATGACGCCAAATGATCATTTCCATTTCCATGACCATAATCGTCCATTCTACCAATCTGCATTGTGAATTTATATTGGTGGGTGGTTGCCATTGGATGCTACTCACCTATATTTTTGAGTCCACCTCTTGCATATTCTTACCCTCTTGCCATATTACTGCGGCTATCCTTTATTTCCTCTTCTGCTCAAGACAAGTAGTTTTGGGTAAACTTCCTCCAACAATACCAGATTTTATATCTTTCTTTTCATCCATGAATTTTGAGGCATTGCATTTTCATTGTTAGAGTCCAGTCAATACTATTCTATTGTGTTCTTTTTGTTGGTTGTACATTTTGTATTTCTATATATAATTAGTATTATAACTTTAGGGCTACTTACATTTTATGAACTAATCTTTGTAAGCAAAAGAATTGATACTGCAAAACAATAAAGTCACACACCAAAATGAGAAATGCTTAACTTGTC
The DNA here is from genome assembly GCF_023897955.1 of Schistocerca gregaria. Taxonomy (NCBI): domain Eukaryota; kingdom Metazoa; phylum Arthropoda; class Insecta; order Orthoptera; family Acrididae; genus Schistocerca; species Schistocerca gregaria. Next base: position 37,030,672 of record NC_064931.1, on the reverse strand, counting down.
TCTCACAGTCTACAATTTTTATATACTTAAATAATTTAATTCAAATCTTAATTATATGTAATCAAACTATCTAGAAAGAAATTTTCCGTCTGCAGCAGAGTGTGCACTGATATGAAACTTCCTGAGAGAGTAAGGCTGTATGCTGGCCCAATATTCGAACTCAGGACCTTTGGCTTTTGCAGGCAAGTGCTCTACCAACTCTCTCTCTCTCTCTCTCTCTCTCTCTCTCTCTCACTCTCTCTCTCACACACACACACACACACACACACACACACACACACACACACACACTCTCTCTCTCTCTCTCTCTCTCTCTCTCTCTCTCTCTCTCTCCCACACACACACACACACACACACACACACACACACACACACACACACACACACACACACCACGTTTGCTGAAAGCTCAAATTGTCATCAGATTAACTGAAACAATTTAACTGTGAAACACAACAGTAGCATTATGTATTGTTAGGGAAATGTAATGAACTAAAAAATAGTACTGGACGGATCACTGAAAGTGACACATATTTTTTGACTTTACTATGTTGAATTTTATGAATGATTTTTCTAGTGACTATTTAATGGTGTGTGATTATGTAGAGCTTTAATTGGGAAACACTTTGTGTAATTTGTGGTAGAAGTAATGATTAATTATGAACATTTAATGTTTTTGCTATACTTATGATTTATGACAATTGAATACTACTGAATGATTTACTGATTGAACTATGTAATGGTTTGTCTTAAGAATATTGAAAGCTTTTGTAAAATTTTCATGCTGTGTAGGACATAATGATGACTGGAAGATTTTTTCTGACTGCTCACATGATATAACGACTTGTATATATAATGCAGTGCACAGAGAAAATGTGTTGAAGTATGATTTGCATTATAATGTTTAGAGTTGGTAAATTCCTTAGATTATACCGACTTGTGGATCAGTTATATTATCTGGTCTAACTAATATGCTGTGCTAGTAACTGGTAGATAATATAATTTGTGGAGATAGTTTAATGAAAACTTGTGTTTGGCTTCACAGCTAAAAGTTTAATTATTGCTCTTTCTGAAAGTTGAAATTTTTGTACATTTTGGAATTGCAATTTGTGTCAGATGTTTTGAAATTATATAACGTTTTGAGTAGTTTATGCTTTAGTAAAAGAAAAGACTTATGTTTTGCTTAAGCGAGGAGAGATCTTCTTGCTTTGAAAGGGGAAACTTATTTGTTGGTCACTCTGTTAATATTATGATACAGATATACAAATTTCATTTGCTGTATTTATAACTAATAACCGTTGTGCCAGAAGCATTACAATTATGTTAACCTGAAAAGGGGTTATACACTATAATGAGATATACAGAGACAAATTTAACACAATATGCCAGTTCAATTTAAGTTAATTTTGTCAACTGAATGTCATTGTAGCTACAACACTTACATGTGTTAAGCATGTTTCACTTTCAGAAAATTGTTTTTAGGAAAGTCACTTGTCAAAATTAAACATTGGGAATTCAATTATTGTAGTATCAGAATTTTGCTAGCATTTTCATGCTTGCAGAATTTTTGGGGGGGCTATTGTAAATATACTGGTCGACTGTCCTTCTTTTTGTCACATACTGGAGCTCTCAATGTGTGCTATAAATTCATGACATGATCCAGTAAAGTACAATAATTTGTTCCTGCATTTTGTATAGTTTCAACAATATTAATAAGATTGTTTCGTACACTTAACCCCAAAATATATGTTTGAGCATGACTTTGGTGTAAATGATAAATTTTGTTATTTTTCAAGAAATAAACTATTTATTGTATTTATTTTGAAATCTATTGGTTGAATATTAAGTCTGTTTGAGGTTACTGAGATTAAAATAGTTAATTATAAACTTTCAAATCAACTTCAAAGAAAATATTATCAACAAGTAATTAATTTGATATGCAAAATAATCACTCTGATACGTATATAAACTTTATTCTGGTTAGCCATTAATGTGAGATGGATGTTGTATATGTTTGGCAGAAAAAGTATGATGTGAATGTTGGTTTCGTAATATGTGCTCACTGCATTGTGTCTGTAATTAACTTATCTGAAGGATAATCGTTTGATTGTGTGTAATAAATGCAATATCTGTGAATGTCAACACCTGAGGCTTTTGTTGTTATTATTAAGAAATTCTACAGTTAAAAAAACCTAATATCTTTCTGCACCCATTAGAAATCTACAGTACTTCTAGGCCACTGGGCCTACAGTGAGAAAAAAATACAAGGGTGTGGTGTGCGTACTGTAAGACCTTCTGTACACACACCATCAGATTATTTGACTTGTCGCTCTAACGAAGTAGGCGAGTGTCAGCAATGTGTCTCGTGGTCTTATCGTGGCGTGTTTATCTTCTGCTGTTATGTCTGATGATAGAAATGCCACTTGCATGCTTAGAGTAGCAGATTGACAGTGAGTAACTTTAAACAGAACTTGATTAATTTTCACACACATTTATTAAAATAATAAAAAGCATAGACATTACGTAACTTGATTCTGGATGCTATTTGCAATTTACAATTGGAAGTTCCTTTGGTCTTGGTACGTTAATCTTATTCTCACATATCTCTGATACTTGACAAAGTGTCTATACATTTATCTTCATGGCTATGTACAGGAATATGATAATCTTATTAGGCGCAGACTGAAACTTGCCTATAGACTGGTACAGACTAATGCAGACTGGTACAGACTGGTGCAGACAAATGCAGACTGACTAATCGGAGGTCTGTACACTTTTTATAATACCTCATGCATTCAGGTATCACTGCGCAAGTGTGATCTGCGAGGAGAATAGGTTCTACGTTAGCAGCAATCTCATTGGCTGCATTACATATTAATACGTTGATTGGAGGAAGCAGAATTTGGTCTGTCTCTAAGGCAGTGCCATCCCATAGTGCGGAGATGGACCAGCGCTGCGCCTGCGCTGTTGTGCTTAGTGGGGCGCACTCTAGTGGGAAAGTTGTGTACGCGCTGACTACATGGAACTATGTACACAACAGAGGGTCATTCAATAATTAAAGAGACAAACTGGCCTGGGAAAAAACTGTTAGTAGGGCAATTTTGGAGCTTTTATGGATTTAAGTTGGCATCACCAGAATGAGCCCTGATCAGTTGATGTATCAACATTGTTTTGTTTGTAAGCTCAAAAATACATTTCAAGATGGCGAGTCCACTTGAAATGTCCACATTAGTTAAACAATGTTCTGGTATTCATTTTTTACTTGATGAAGGTGAGAAACCAGTGAATATATACTGTAGAATGTCTAAAGCTTATGGTGAAGGTTGCACAGATTGTGCAAATTTATACAAGTGGATAGAGCAGTTCCAAAATGGTCATGACTCAGTGACTGACAAACACCATTCTGACCGACCAGTTGCAGTTTCAACTCCCTCACTTGAAAGTCAAACTGAATACATTATTCATGCTGACCGCCATGTAACTGTGGAAGTGATAGTTGATAAGGTTAAGTTAGTACTGGTACAGTTCATAACAGTTCTGTAACAAGCTGAAGTACCGCAAAACATGTACATAATCGGTCCCAAAGGAGTTGATGCAGATACACAAGGAAACAAGGTTGAGAGTGTGGACAGAGCTAAAGGAATGTTATGAAAGAGAAGGTGAGCACTTCGTGAACAAAATTTTAACTTGTGATGAAACTTGGGTTCGCTATTATGGGCCAGAATCAAAAAGACAAAGCATGGAGTGGAAGCACACCAGCTCACCTGTCAAGAAAAAATTCAAAACCCAAGCAGCAGTAGGAAAATGTGAAAAAGTCTGTGGGAAATTGGTTCAAACATCAAGATAAAGAGCTCTTTGCAGCCAGAATAAAAAAGCTTGTAGCCTATTGTAACAAGTGCATAAATGTTCAAGGGGATTATGTTTTTTCCTCTCCAAACCAATTTGTCTCTTTAATTATTGAAAGACCCTCATAGATCTTTGAGGAAACAAGATGTTGTTGTGGTCTTCAGTCCTGGGACTGGTTTGATGCAGCTCTCCATGCTACTCTATCCTGTGCAAACTTCTTCATCTCTACACTGCCCTCCAATAGTAAAATGGTGATCCCTTGATGCCTCAGAACATGTCCTACCAACCTATCCCTTCTTCTTGTCAAGTTGTGCCACAAACTTCTCTTCTCCCCAATCCTATTCAATACTTCCTCATTAGTTATGTGATCTACCCATCTAATCTTCAGCATTCTTCTGTAGCACCACATTTCGAAAGCTTCTATTCTCTTCTTGTCCAAACTATTTATCGTCCATGTTTCACTTCCATACATGGCTACACTCCATACAAATACTTTCAGAAATGACTTCCTGACACTTAAATCTATACTCGATGTTAATGAATTTCTCTTCTTCGCAAACGCTTTTCTTGACATTGCCAGTCTACATTTTATATCCTCTCTACTTCGACCATCATCAGTTATTTTGCTCCCCAAATAGCAAAACTCCTTTACTACTTTAAGTGTCTCATTTCCTAATCTAATTCCCTCAGCATCACCCGATTTAATTTGACTACATTCCATTATCCTCATTTTGCTTTTGTTGATGTTCATCTTATATCCTCCTTTCAAGACACTATCCATTCTGTTCAACTGCTCTTCCAAGTCCTTTGCTGTCTCTGACAGAATTACAATGTCATTGGCGAACCTCAAAGTTTTTGTTTCTTCTCCATAGATTTTAATACCTACTCCAAATTTTTCTTTTGTTTCCTTTACTGCTTGCTCAATATACAGATTGAATAACATCGGGGAGAGACTACAACCCTGTCTCACTCCCTTCCCAACCACTGCTTTCCTTTCATGCCCCTCAACTCTTATAACTGCCATCTGGTTTCTGTACAAATTGTAAATAGCCTTTTTATCCCTTTATTTTACCCTGCCACCTTCAGCATTTGAAAGAGAGTATTTCAGTCAATTATATGAAAAGGTTTCTCTAAGTCTACAAATGCTATAAATGTAGGTTCGCCTTCCTTTAATCTATTTTCAAAGGTAAGTCGTAGGGCCAGTATTGCCCCACATGTTCCAACATTTCTACGGAATCCAAACTGATCTTCCCCAAGGTTAGCTTCTACTAGTTTTTCCATTCATCTGTAAAGAATTCATGTTAGTATTTTGCAGCTGTGACTTATTAAACTGATAGTTCGGTACTTTTCACATCTGATAACACCTGCTTTCTTTGGGATTGGAATTATTATATTCTTCTTGAAGTCTGAGGGTATTTCGCATGTCTCATACATCTTGCTCACCAGATGGTAGAGTTTTGTCAGGAATGGCTCTCCCAAGGCCGTCAGTAGTTCCAATGGAATGTTGTCTACTCTGGGGGCCTTGTTTCGACTCAGGTCTTTCAGTGCTCTGTCAAACTCTTCATGCAGTATTGTATCTCTCATTTCATCTTCATCTACATCCTCTTCCATTTCCATAATATTGTCCTCAAGTACATCGCCCTTGTATAGACCCTCTATATACTCCTTCCACCTTTCTGCTTTCCCTTCTTTGCTTAGAACTGGATTTCCATCTGAGCTCTTGATGTTCATACAAGTGGTTCTCTTATCTCCAAAGGTCTCTTTAATTTTCCTCTAGGCAGTATCTATCTTACACCTAGTGAGATAAGCCTCTACATCCTTACATTTGTCCTCTAGCCATCCCTACTTAGCCATTTTGCACTTCCTGTCAATATCATTTTTGAAATGTCTGTATTCCTTTTTGCCTGCTTCATTTACTGCATTTTTATATTTTCTCCTTTCATCAATTAAATTCAATATTTCTTCTGTTACCCAAGGATTTCTACTAGCCCTCGTCTTTTTACCTACTTGATCCTCTGCTGTCTTAACTACTTCATCCCTCAAAGGTACCCATTCTTCTTCTACTGTATTTCTTTCCCCCATTCCTGTCAATTGATCCCTTATGCTCTCCCTGAAACTCTGTACAACCTCTGGTTCTTTTAGTTTATCCATGTCCCATCTCCTTAAATTCCCACTTTTTTTGCAGTTTCTTCAGTATTAATCTACAGGAAACAAGATAAGTAAAGTTAATTAATCTCAATTCTGATATTGGAAATAGTATGAGGAATTCTAATGCTTCATTTCTGTTCTTCAACACTGATGAATATTTTCACCCAAATCAGCTCACTGTGTAAAAAGAGGCTTGGAAGGACATCAAATTTTTGATGATATTTATGTTGAGTGGTGGATCACAAAATGAATGTACATACCATCGGCAGGTATGTAAATGATTAGAGTTGCAGTCTCCATGACAGGTAGAATGGCCACAAGAGTGCATTAGTGTTGTTTTGAATAGTATTGTTACCAGGTCTAGTATGGCACATAAGGGGCATGAACAGCATCAGACATTCAGTGATCACTGTGAAAGACACAAAGATGTCATGTACTCACGTGAGACGGTGTTATCAGCACTTGACAGAATTTGAAAGGGACCTCACTGTGGGTCTCCATTTGGCTGTCTGGTTGAATCATGTAGCATCCAGGTTTGTGGGGCAGTCAGATGCGCCAGTGGCGTGATGGACTGCATGGGAACCTGAGAGCATGTGTACTTATTGTCAAGTTTCCAGTCGATCAAGTCTGACCACTACAAGGAAGAATAACCACATTCTGCTCCAGGCACATCATAAGACTTTCACATCTGTGCTTTCCATCTGAGATCAAGTAATGGACTGCATACAAAATTCTGTGGCATCACGCACCATTTACTGGAGACTAGAAATAGCCGGTCTACAGAATTACCATCCCATGAGTAAGTTGCTGTTAACACCACCACACAAACAGCTGGGAGGCATAGGCTGTTTGTGGATGGAATCACATTGTGTTCAGCAATGGATAACTGTTCTGGACAACCCCAGATGGCAATTGTCAGCAAGTATGGCAACAACCTTGGAAGAGGTCCCATTCTTCCAATGTTTTGGAGAGGCATAACAGCATTACTCCTGGTATTACGGTGTGGGAAGAGATTGTGTATGACTCCAGGTCATGGATGGTAATGACTGAGGGAACTCTTATGGATCAATGGTATGTTGCGGACTTCCTGTGTCCTTCTGCATTACCTCTAATGCAGTGGTATAGTGGTGCATTTTTCAGCAGGTCATTGACATGTAACCCTATAAGCTGTCTGTGTGATGTTGATGTATTCCTATGGCCAGCAATCTCCCTTGACCTGTTCCTGATAGAACATGCATAGGACCAGCTCAGACATCAACCACCTCCCAGTGCCACTATTCAGGATATCATAGACTAGATACAACAGTTGTAGGCTAGTATGCATCGGGACTGTGTACATCAGCTGTATGAAACCCTTCCCAACAGAAACTGCATGAAATGGTGCAGTTGTTAGCATACAGACTCACATTTGGGAGAATGATGGTCTAAATGAGTGTCCAGTCATCCAGATTTAGGTTTTCTGTGCCTTCCCTAAATTGGTCCAGGCAAAGGCCAGGATGTTTCTTTTGAAAGGGTATGGCCCATTCCTTGAAAGAACCAGAGCATCTTCTCAACTGAATCAATGGATCCACCTATACCGAAGGAAAGGAGTGCAATTTCACTTTGATAAGTGGCCTCATACCACTAAGTTCATTGTAAATAAAATAGAAAGAAACTTCCACATGGGAAAAATATATTAAAAACAAAGATTCCAAGACTTACCAAGCGGGAAAGCGCCGGCAGACAGGCACATGAACAAAACACACAAACACACAAACACACACACAGAATTACTAGCTTTCGCAACCGATGGTTGCTTCTTCAGGAAGGAGAGGGAAAGACGAAAGGATGTGGGTTTTAAGGGAGAGGGTAAGGAGTCATTCCAATCCCGGGAGCGGAAAGACTTCCCTTAGGGGAAAAAAAGGACAGGTGTACACTCGCACACACACACACACACACACACACACATATCCATCCGCACATACAAGTATGTAATGCAGCCAATGAGATTGCTGCTAACGTAGAACCTATTCTCCTCGCAGATCACACTTGCGCAGTGATACCTGAATGCGTGACGTATTATAAAAAGTGTACAGACCTCCGATTAGTCAGTCTGCATTTGTCTGCACCAGTCTGTACCAGTCTGCATTAGTCTGTACCAGTCTATAGGCAAGTTTCAGTCTGCGCCTAATAAGATTATCATATTCCTGTACATAGCCATGAAGATAAATGTATAGACACTTTGTCAAGTATCAGAGATATGTGAGACCAAAGGAACTTCCGATTGTAAATTGCAAATAGCATCCAGAATCGCACACACACACACACACACACACACACATATCCATCCGCACATACAAGTATGTGCAGATGGATATATATATATATATATATATGTGTGTGTGTGTGTGTGTGTGTGTGTGTGTGTGTGTGTGTGTGTGTGCGAGTGTACACCTGTCCTTTTTTTCCCCTAAGGGAAGTCTTTCCGCTCCCGGGATTGGAATGACTCCTTACCCTCTCCCTTAAAACCCACATCCTTTCGTCTTTCCCTCTCCTTCCTGAAGAAGCAACCATCGGTTGCGAAAGCTAGTAATTCTGTGTGTGTGTTTGTGTGTTTTGTTCATGTGCCTGTCTGCCGGCGCTTTCCCGCTTGGTAAGTCTTGGAATCTTTGTTTTTAATATAAGTTCATTGTAAATTTGACTCAGTATTGTAATCACTGAAATATCATCACATACTCTCTAAACCCATTAAGTTTCATTTTGTTTCTTCCTCTCCTTATGGGTGCTTCACTTTTTTTTATATGATAACATGCAACAGCTATGGGCAGTATGTTTTTAAATTACATGTTCAATGAAGACATACTAAAGTGAGATATTTGCATGCTGCAGTGACCCAGCTGGAAAGCCAAGCACTTTAAGTGCTTGCTTCTGGGACATGGGAAGATACATTGACTCTGGAGTGGATGCGCCTCATAGGTTAACAACAGGGGCAAGTGTGCTAGCTAGGCTGGATGTTGTTTCCAGGCAGTTATCCACATTCTCCTAGTTAAATACTTGACTGATTCCCATGTCCTGTTTCAACTGCACAATGCACAAGCATTTTCAAAAATGATTCTCATTGGACCATACAGCTGGTTTCCCATGAAATTAGAGAACTAACATACAAGTTCTGGCCCAGCACCAGAAAGGAACGATTTGTGTTATTACAATGAAAGACCCATAATCCAATATGAATTAAAGAGAAATATATGACAAACATATTTAAGGTATGTAGCAATAGGTAGTTGTTAGTTTGTTTTGAGAGTGCATACAAGCTAAGATCATCTGCATACAGACAATAGAAGAAGTACAGTGAGATGTGGGTAATCATGATACAAGGATGATATCAGTTCTGATTTCCCATCTATGACCATGTCATTAGAGATGAAGCACAAGCTCAGATCAGCAAAGTGCAGGGAAGGACACTTTATATGTCTTTTTAAAAAAGAATCATCCTAATATTTACCTTAACTGATTTGAGGAAACCATGGAAAATCTAAATCCAGGTGACTGGATGGGGAATTGAACTCTACTGTCTATGCATATAAGTCCACTGAAAGTGAGTATACAGACCTGTTGCGTGGAATGGCTGAGTTCAAGATAAAATTGGGAAGACAATTTTCACTCATTTCAAAGAGGAGGAATATTTTTTCTCTACAGTTTATTGATGTTTTACAAATTTCAACATGCTGTCTGCAGTAAGAGCCTCAACACATGTCTTTTCATTTGTCGAAAAAATTTGAGGAATGACTTTTAATCAAATGAAGATTAACTCTTAAACCCCTAATAGTATGGTATGTAGATTTCATGAAGATAATCATGTTTATGTTTGAGTGTTTGCTTTTAAGGAGTCTACTAATAGTTGTGAATGGTGAAAACTACTCAACAACCTTCAATTCTCAATGTACATCAATGTGTACTGATGACTGCATCCATGAAATACATTAGTTACAACAGCTATGAACCCTTACATGAAATTAGTGTTGTGTGTGGATATATTGAGGCCACACTTGGCCCTTAATGATTTCAATGTAAAGACACTACATAAAGGACATTATTGTGATATTTATACAGGTTCAATATTAGCTATATCGAGCTGGAGACCTATATAATACACCATCTCAAACAATACATAGGAGTATGTACTCATTCATGAATTAGTTTTAATCATATACTGCAGCTCGTTACTGTATTCTTCTCTTTCAATTTTTAAAGTTATGTCAGAGGTTTTTTAAGGGGGAGGGGGGAAGGAAGGAGGGAAGTTTTGAAATTCTATGGTCTGTGGCGATGTGATCAAATACCCTGTTAAGTTCATTGGGGATGATGGCAAGGTAGTTTTCCTTGTTTAGTTCTGCTAAAAAATAATTAGTGGGATACATTATGGATTATCTGCACAAAAATAATTACAAAAACAGAGCTGCAAGTCTACAGACAAGTTAATGAGTGAGAAGAGGGCTTGTATTCTAACACAATATGCTGCTTGATAAATGTTTGAGATGACTAAAAGAAGTGAGATTAGTCTGTAATTAGGGTTAATTTTTTTCAAGCTAGTGTTAAGGGTTGCTAACACAACTGCATTATCCAGTCTTCCAATCTTAAGCTTAATGCAATAATGAATTACAAAGGTAACTAAAGGAGGGGGTGATGGTACCAAATCCTTTGCTATGTGCACCTTTGTATTCAAAACAATGACAACTCTCAAGCAGTACAAGGATATTTGTAATTTGTTTCGTGGTTTCAGTTTTTAGATTACATGCAAAGGGTGCCTAAGTAACCTAAGGCATCTGAATTTGAGAATTTATTTTCAATCAATAAACAGTTTAGTCTAATAAATTAAACAATTAGCAATGACTATGCTACTGTTACATCAGCAGTCCAGTATATACATTATGATTAAGGGAAACCATATGAACAGTTATACACATGGCTATAAAATTATAAAAACAATTTTCTTGGTTGTTGTAATTTGTCTAAATTTAAAGTTCAGTTCTGTGTTCCAGCATAAAAAAACTGCTGAAACTATTGGCAGACATAAATCAGGAAATTAGGGACATGTTAACATCCAAAAATTAGTTATAACAACAAAAACAATCAATGTTTGCCAATATAATATAATTAGATAGACAAAAAAATCTGCTCACCAAGCAGTTGTAGAATACACACATAAAAGAAGGTTATAACCAGGCAAGCTTTCGGAGCCAGTGGCTCCTTCTTCAGAAGGAAGGGTTGAAGGGGAAGGAAGAGGAGTGAAGGAAGAGGAGTGAAGTAAAAGGACTGGAAAGGTGTAAGAAAAAGGGTAGATTTTTGAAAAGTCACCCAGAACCACAGGTCAGGGGAGACTTACCGCACAGGATCAGAAGGAAAGACTAATTGTTTGGGTCTGCATTGCATGAGATTTGAAAACCTGAGATTTTAAAGGTGTAACACAGGGTAATATGCAAGACAGAGATTACTGCTAAAATATCATGTAGGAGTTAATAAGAGCAAAAAGCTAGGTGCATTGTACATAACCGAGGTGGGAAGGGGACAGTGAACAATAGACAGGTAAGAAAATGAAAGATATGGAAAACTAAAATGGAGTGAAGAAAGGAGTAGCTACTGTGAAGAAATGTTGAAACAGAAGAAATTCATGTAAATTAAGGCCAGGTGGATGACAAGAACCAAGGACATGTTGTAGCATTAGTTCCCACCTGCAGAGTTTGGAGAAACCAGTGTCTGGAGGAAGACTCCAGATGGTGCATGTGGTGAAACAGGCCCTTAGGTCACAACTGTCATGTTATAGAGCATGCTCTGCAACAGGATATTGTGTGTTGCTGGTATACACCATCTGCCTATGACCATTCATTCTAACTGATAATTTAGTGATAGCCATGCTGATGTAGAAGGTTGAACAGTGTTTACATAACAGCTGGTATATGACATGTCGTTTCACAGGTGGCTCTCTCTTTGATTGCATATGTTTTGCCAATTACAGGGCTGGTGTAGGTGGTGGTAGGATGGTGTATAGGGCAAGTCTTGCATCAGGGATAGCCACAGAGGCAGGAGCTGTAGAGTAGGGAGATGAGTGCAGAAGGAGCATAAGGTCTGACAAGAATTTTGTGGACATTGGGACAGTGACGAAAAGCTATTCTAGGCAAAATGTCAGACAGGATGGATCTCATTTCAGGGCATGATTTTAGGAAGTCATGGCCTTGTCAAAGTAGCTGATACATTCCAAACCAGGATAATAGTGAGTGACCAGTGGTGTGCTTTGAAGTTGTTTTTTGGAGGAATCAGCAGTACCAGGATTGGATATGATGGCCTGGGAAATATGTTTTTGAACTAGCCTGGTGGGGTAATTAAGTCCAGTGAAGGCTGAGGTGATAATGGTGATGTAATGCAGTAAAGAGTCTACATCCTAACAAATACATTTCCCCCAAATGCCCATTCTGTATGGGAGCGAACATTTCATATGGAAAGGATGGCAACTGTCTAAATATAAGTACTGTTGTTTGGTAGTGGGTTTTATGTGGATAGAAGTGTGTATCTGACCTTCAGTGATGATGAGATCAATATCAAGGAAATTGGCATGGGATTCATTATAGGACAATGTGAAATTTAACTTGGAGAAGATATTCAGAGATTGCAGGAATTTTAACGGGTTAGCCTCACCATGAGTCCATATGGTAAAGACGTCATCATTGTATCTAAACCAAACCAGGAGCTGAAGACTTATGGATCCCTGGAAATCCTACTCCAAGCAACCCATGAAAAGGTTGGCATAAGAAGGAGCCATCCTGGGTCCCATGGCTGTACCCCTAATCTGTTTGTACATCTGCCTCTCAAAGGTGAAGTAGTCATTGGTAAGTATAAAGTTGATTAAGGTGAGTAGGAAGGATGTCACTGGTCTGGAATCAGGTGGTTGCTGACTGAGAAAATGTTCAGCAGCAGACAGGCCACGCATGTGGAGGATGTTGGTGTAGAGGGAGGTGGCAACAATGGTGACAAGCAAGGTGTATGGTGGGAGTGGTGCGGGCACGGATTTCAGATAATTTAGGAAATGGTTAGTATCTTTATATAGGAGGGTTGCAGGTGCTGATCAACTAAGGCAAATATATGTTCAGTGGGTGCTTTGAAGTCAGCAAATATAGGATGGACAACATGATTGTGTTTGTGGATATTAGGAAGAAGGTAAAAGGAGGGGGTGTGTGGTTTTGTGTGGGGTGAGAAGTTCTGTGTATTGAGGTGTTGGTACTTGTGAGGAACCTGAGGTTTTAAGGAGGGACTGCAGGTCAGTTTGAATCACAGGGATGGGATTCTGATGACAGAGGCTGTATGTAGAGATGTCAGACAGCTGGCATAGATCTTCACTATCATACTTCTTTCAGTCAAGTACCAAAGTGGTAGATTCTTCATCTGCTGGGAGGATAAAGATGGAGTCTTCAGCTTTTAGGGAATGTAGAGTCTGGTTTTCTGCAGAGGACAGGTTAGGGTCATGTTGTAGGGATGTAAGTAAGGAAGGGTTATGAAGCAATGTTGGATGTGAGGAATTCTTGGAAGGCTTGGAAGTTTACATACATTGAATGTAATTTATTGTGGTAGAATCCCTGGTTGAATACAAGTAATGAAAGGTGTAAAAGTAACAACCCACCAAATAGCTGAGCTCTCTCTCTCTCTCTCTCTCTCTCTCTCTCTCTCTCTCTCTCTCCGTGTGTGTGTGTGTGTGTGTGTGTGTGTGTGTGTGTGTGTGTAAATCTTCCTCATAAGCCAGTCCCTCTTAGTAGCTGATCATAAATATGCAGCATAATGTGGTGGGTTGCCGGCCTGCTGCAGAAAACAGTCGTCCTCCATGTAAAAGAAGTTGTATTGTATAAATAAATAAATAAATAAATAAATAAATTCACACAGCACCATTTCTTCCTTTGAGGGTGACCTCAGAATTCCTCTACAACATTGTTACCTCTTGAAGATAAGCTGCTTCCATTACCATAATGTGGACATTTTCAGTGGTACAGCACACACAAATGTGACTGTGTATGTTGCATTTAACTTAGAAATTGCCTCAATATACCAAACAATTGAAGCAGAAAACAGTTTCTGCTATGGAAGATGCCACTAACAAAATAGGATACATCTTTCTATCTCACTTTGATGAAATCAGGGCAAGTAGGGCTGCCACTTCAGTGCATTAAAATGTAATGGATATTTTATTAATTGACACCTGACTCATACCAACAGAATTATTTCACATGCTTGCTGACACTCATTTTACCTTGCACACATTCAAGTACAAACTGTTAAATCTTATTGTATCCTCTGATACTAACATCTTACAGTTCTACGAATGTGAAATTTATTCTATGACATTTTGTGCTCTGGAATGACTCCCAGTGCCTTAAAAGTCATAAGGTACAGTTTTTTATTTCATTTTACCTCAGTAAACATGATTTTAATGTCTTTCAGCTGTGTTTCTGTATACACAAAGTTTGGGTATCTATGTACTTTTAACACTGCATTCTATATACATTGGAACTATTTAATGTACTTCATACATAAATGCTATCTTTCTGTCTACCAGTACCATATAATCTCTTTTATAACAAATATTAAGTGGTATGCTATTTAAAATCTTAACACACCAAACAGGTTTTTTTTTAAAAAAATGGTGTCTCCCTTAACATTAAAAAAAATGCTACGTATGAAATTCTACATGTTAAAGTGAACACCAGCAATAAATATTTTTGCATGAGAAAAAGTTATTGAATAAGGCATGATCTTCAAAAGTTTTGGGTACACATACTTTTTTATGAAATTAAATAGGTAAAAAACATATTCCAGAACTTCTTTGACAGAAACAAACCAGTAAGTTAAGATACTTTGTTTATTTTCATTCAATGATGTTATATAGAATTCTTGGGTGAATAAAGTTTTCACTGATATAAGTAATACATATGCTACTGCCACTGTGCATTGAAAGCTTTGTCAGAAAAATCTTTCTGAGTGTACTTCTATGTCATTTTCTAAAACACTTAAAATACTAAAATGTTTTTCAGTATTTTAAACAAACAAGGAAGAGTTTAAAAATATTTGAATGTGTGTGAATTTCTGAGGGACCAAACTGCTGAGGTCATCAGTCCCTAGACTTACACACTACTTAAACTAACTTGTGCTAAGAACAACACTCACACCCATGCTGAAGGGAGGACTTGAACATCCAGCAGGAGGGGCCATGCAATCCGTGACATGGGGTCTCAAACCATGCAGCCACTATGTGTTGCAGGAAGAGTTTAACAAAATTTATTGCATAGTCATTAAAATAAGGAAAGGTAGTGCCTGTGCTATTAGTGGAGGTACACAAGGCACAGTTAATCCTATAGTTAAGAAAACTGGAGAGTTCTGACAATTATGCCTATGAAGAGCACGAAGTAATAACAAAAATGACAGCAAACAATTAATACCTGCCTAGATTGTATACAGATCACAAATTAGGGAATAAATTATGTTGGTACCAAGGCTCTATTCTGTGATGAAGATACTCCATTTACAAAGTACGAAAACATTCATGATTGCTGTATTTCTTTAAGAAAATTATTTATTTCTTAACACAATCATATTTAACTTTTTTTCATATAGTCATTATCAAACTGTCATCTTCAGGTCAATATGCATCAATAAGGTCTTAAACTTGTTTGGTACCCTGAATTGTCACTATGATCATTTAATTTGTTGTTGGATGCCATGAATTGTCACTATCTTCATTTAATTTGTTTATAGATGAGAAAAGAAAAATATTAAGAAAATAAATGTCTATTCCCTAAAGAGCCTATCTCTCAGAGTCTCTCTCAGTCTATCGTTGCATATGGCATACTAGTACTGTTTTACTTGACATACATACTTTAACAGATTTCTGTAATACAATAAAATTTCTCATAAACTATGAACAATACATTAATTTATTATTCACAATGTTTGTAGTTTTCAGATGCAGGAATACAGTGGGCCGTGTGGAGACAATTTAGAAGAAACGAGGATGGGAAAAGTAGTATTTGTCAGATTTCCATATTTAGGACTTGATTATGAATTTAAGTGGGGGAAAAAACAGATTCACAGCACATCACATAATATTTGTTATGAAAGAGGTTAATTAATTAATGACATCTTCCATGGATCACTTGCACAGTGTACTGTAGTAACACAAAATGAGAAAATTTATAGTATATTAACTTAATTTGTGTATAAATATGGTTATAGGCTGACTATTTATTGTTACGTTCATAAGTAATATTTGGCTTAATAATGGAAGTATGTATGTACCGGTAATACTTTTGCACTAAATGCACCAAAATTTTATAAATCAAGATTCTTTCGCAGAATACAAGAAGTTACCCAGAAAGAACTATCTTATACATTGTTGTAAATATAGGTTTGATATATGTCACACATTTAATATTAGTGGATAAGTGACAGAACATTTTGGCAACAGCATTATTCCCCATTTCTGAGGTAAAGCCAGTTTTATTGAAGAGTAATGATAGTAATTTGTTCTTCTAGTGTTGTATTTGTGGATGTCATTATTTTCTCTGAACTTGAATGGATTATTCACGACAAATTTCATAGCTCCTCAATCTCTTACCTACCAGATGAAGTCAACATATGGTATTTCTTGAAATAAAATGTGTCAATTTCCCATAAATTTGTAGTCTTACTCACACAGCTAGTTTCAGTCCAGCAACAAATCATTATGAATTGTCTCCAGGAATGGAAATATGTGATCCAAACAGTAAAAGTATATGAAAAATACCATAGTGTTGCATTCCAGTTTAAAAAAAAATGGAAACATGTATGGCATACAGTTTCACAGGCTGTATTATATGAATGTGATGTTCTTGGCATAAGCACTTAAGATTAATTTTTGTACCACTTTCTATTTTACATTGCAGTCCACAAACAATATTATACTCATATATGTTGCTCTTGTGATTTACAAACCTATATGGTCACATTTTTTATCCTGTATTTCATTATGCTCCCATGAAAGTAGTATTACTTACATCTAATACTTAACAATGGATGTTTTGGCTGTATGTCATCTTCTCAAAAATCACATGTTGTGTATGTGTATGCCATACACATTTTTTTCTTAATTTGTTATACAACTGTGTAGTTTTGTTCTTGCTACACTGTTACTCATTGGAACAAATACTTCTGCCCCACAGACATTTGGGAATGTAAGTAAAATTACAGTGTATTTGTTCACATTTGCTCTGCTATTAGCAGTGAGTGTCCATGAACTCATAAAATTTGACTACAAAACTATCACTCAATTCCTTCACAGATTTTGTTTCTCAGCTAAATTGGTTTTGACTCTGCAGTCATTTTCAATAGTCCATAATGTTTCTGGGTCAAAATGTGAGTCAGAAGGTGGTAGGAGTTAGCATCTCCTCAAGCCCCCTTCTAGAGAACTGCTAATGTTGGTGTTGTTGATGTTGTTGATGATGATGATGATGATGATGATGATGATGATGATGATGATGGGAAAAGAGAATGGTTGTGTGTTGAGGAGGTGGAGGCATAGGATGGTAGAAGGTCACGGAGCATCATATCTGTGTGGGTTCCACATCACTGCTTACCTGTGAGATGCTTCTCAGTCTTGGTAATTTATATTACCACTGATAAAGGAACAAAAAAAAATGGTGATATGTGCATTCATGGTTTATGAACAGACTTAAAACATGTAGCTCTTCACGTTCCATAAGACTACATTTAGTGTACACTGTCTGTTAGGCATGTATTCTGCAAATATTGCAACTGTCTATTAGTCAAATTTTTGGCAGTTGGTTATAAAAAAGTATTAATAATATATAGTCGGAAAGGCTGGAAGTATTTTCTACAAATCTCCTTCTAATAAAATGCCAATTCTACACTCATATGGTGCAGCCTGTTTCATCACACAGTAAATTCTAATGACTGTGATTAGGAGAACATATTAAACTGTAAGTACCCTTGTAACTGGCAGAGTAAGTCAAATGAAAGCAAAGGTAAGAACAACCACTGGGTTGAAGATCCTCTGCTTAAACTTCTAATGACCAAATGATTTCCAGGGTATGAAGTATGCTTGTATTTGCCTCTTGGCATAAAATTCTGTGACTTGATATTAGAAGATCATACATCAAATTTTATTAGAAACAGAGTTCAGGTGCATCATGTGTGATTTTATATCTCATATTTATGTATAGTGGGCCAATGTCTCAAAAAATACCAAAAGATTGGTGAAGCTTTATTTATAAAAGTCCCCATACAGTTGCATTGATTCAGATAAATCTAAAATCGGCAATTTGGAACTTGCCCAGATTATTACTTTGACATTGATTGCAGAAAGAACCAATTTCAGCAGTCGGCTTTTATCAAAATAACTGCCCTGAACAAGTGAAACAGTGTCTTCAGTTGAATTTTTAGTCAGCCCTACAGCAGATTTGTTGCTGGTGCAGAGTGAAGTGCAGTCTCATAGTCAAGAGAGATCGTATCTTACTGTGGTAATAACCAGTCAAATGAACACAACAGAATACATGATTGCATTTATGAGCCATTAATATGCCATGAAGTAAGATTACTACACTACTGGCCATTAAGATTGCTGCACCATGAAGATGACGTGCTACAGATACGAAATTTAACCGACAGGAAGAAGATGCTGTGATATGCAAATGATTAGCTTTTGAGAGCATTCACACAAGGTTGGTGCCGGTGGTGACACCTACAACATGCCGACATGAGGAAAGTTTCCAACCAGTTTCTCATACACAAACAGTAGTTAACTGGTGTTGCCTGGTTAAACGCTGTTGTGATGCCTCGTGTAAGGAGGAGAAATGCGTACCATCATGTTTCCAACTTTGATAAAGGTCAGATTGTAGCATATCGTGATTGCGGTTCATCGTATCGTGACATTGCTGTTCGCATTGGTCAAGATCCAATGACTGTTAGCAGAATATGGAATCGGTGGGTTCAGGAGGGTAATACGGAACGCCGTGCTGGATCCCAACGGCCTCATATCACTAGCAGTCAAGATGACAGGCATCTTATCCACATGGCAGTAACAGATCATGCAGCCATGTCTTGATCCCTGAGTCAACAGATGGGGACATTTGCAAGACAACAACCATCTGCACGAACAGTTCAACAATGTTTGCAGAAGAGTGGACTATCAGCTCGGACACCATGGCTGCGATTACCATTGATGCTGCATCACAGACAGGAGTGCCTGTAATGGTGTACTCAACAACGAACCTGGGTGCATGAATGGCAAAACATCATTTTTTTTATGAATCCAGGTTCGGTTTACTGTATCACAATGGTCGCATCCGTGTTTTGCGACATCGCAGTGAATGCACATTGGAAGCATGTATTCGTCATCAACATACTGGCGTATCACCAAGTACGATGGTATGGGGTGCCATTGGTTACACGTCCCGGTCACCTCTTGTTCATATTGACGGCACTTTTAACAGTGGCCAGTAGTGTACATACTACTATACTTATCACTCTTTTGAATTTCAGAGTCATTTTGTAGTTTTTTCTCAGTTAAGACTAAATCAAATGACATTAAAACCTTTGCTGTTATATGAACACTTTTGTAAAGGTAGCATCAGAGTAACAGTAACTACAGACTTTCAATGAATATTTGCTTGCTCTGTTCAAAAATTCTAACAAATATGTTCCTAGTGACAAACAAAACAGTAATCATGAAAAAGCAATTGTTAAGAAATTAAATGACTATCACAAGTAATAAAATAAAAAGCTGTACTTGGACAGCAGCAACAAAAGTGTACACAGACGTGCAGGAAACAATGTGATCCACAAGAAAAATGAAGAGACAAGAGAAATTATGGAAAAGAATTTCTGGAAAATGTCTAAATGCTGCATGTTGTAACTAAAGTGGAAGTAATATCAGATGAACTTGTGTCAGTGCCATGTAGATGTAGATGGAACTGCATACAGAAAGTAAATGATGACAGGAAAAATATATTTTCATGGAATTTTATAAACCAACTTAAAATATTCAGATGGTGTTCATTGTCATTTACATATTTATTAAAATAAAAAAATAAGCAAAAAATAATGATGCCAATGGAATTGTATGTAGAAGATAATTTTTCAGGAAATATATTTGACATGTTACTCCTAAGTAGAAAAAACCAGAACTTCTTTTATAGACTGTTGTGCATTTTACATTCTTTAAGACTAAAAAAGCTGAAATTTATTGTCAGAGGTGGTACACTACTGGCCATTAAAATTACTACACCAAGAAGAAATGCAGATGATAAACGGGTATTCATTGGACAAATATATTATACTAGAACGGACATGTGATTACATTTTCATGCAATTTGGGTGCATAGATCCTGAGAAATCAGTACCCAGAACAACCACCTCTCACTGTAATAATGGCCTTGATATGCCTGGGCATTGAGTCAGACACAGCTTGGATGGCATGTACAGGTACAGCTGCCCATCCAGCTTAAACATGATACCACAGTTCATCAAGAGTAGTGACTGGCGTATTGTGATGAGCCAGTTGTTCGGCCACCATTGACCAGACGTTTTCAATTGGTGAGAGATCTGGAGAATGTTCTGGCCAGGGCAGCAGTCAAACATGTTCTGTATCCAGAAAGTCCCCATACAGGACCTGCAACTTGCGGTCGTGCATTATCCTGCTGAAATGTAGGGTTTCACAGGGATCGAATGAAGGGTAGAGCCACAGGTCGTAAGACATCTGAAATGTAACGTCTACTGTTCAAAGTGCCGTCAATGCGAACAAGAGGTGACCGAGACGTGTAACGAATGACACCCCATGCCATCACACCGGGTGATACGCCAGTATGGCGACGACGAATACATGCTTCCAATGGGCGTTCACCGCGATGTCACAAAACTCGGATGCGACCATAATGATGCTGTAAACAGGACCTGGAGTCATCCAAAAAATGACGTTTTGCCATTCGTGCACCTATATTTGTCGTTGAGTACACCATCGCAGGTGCTCCTGTCTGTAGTCTCTGAGCTGATAGTCCATGCTGCTGCAAACATCATCGAACTGTTTGGGAAGAGGGTTGTTGTCTTACAAACATCTCCATCTGTTGACTCAGGGATCGAGATGTGGCTGCATGATCAGTTACTGCCATGTGGATAAGATGCCTGTCATCTCAACTGCTAGGGGTATGAGGCCATTGGGATCCAGCACGGCATTCCGTATCACCCTCCTGAACCCACCGATTCCATATTATGCTAACAGTCATTGGATCTTGACCAATGCGAGCAGCAATGTCGCAATACGATAAACCGCATACATGATAGGCTACAGTCCTACCTTTATCAAAGTCAGAAACGTGATGGTATGCATTTCTCCTCCTTACACGAGGCATGACAACAACATTTCACCAGACAACGTCGGTCAACTGCTGTTTGTGTATGAGAAATCAGTTGAAAACATTCCTCATGTCAGCACGTTGGAGGTGTTGCCACTACCACCAACCTTGTGTGAATGCTCTGAAAAGCTAATCATTTGCATCTTCCTCCTGTCAGTTAAATTTTGCATCTGTAGCACGTCATCTTCTTGGTGTAGCAATTTTAATGGTCAGTAGTGTATGTGTCCCAATGATGGCACTGGCAAATATAAATCACTTGCAGCATCCTGGAGGTGATATTCAAGTAATAAGGGACTACATTAATATTTTTCCCAGTTATGGATGTCATTAGTCTCACTCACATTCTTCTAAGAAGATTAGAGTATTGCAGGAATGTATCATCTCTACCAAGAATTAACCAAAGCCAAAAACTGAAGCATGTTATTGTCAATGACTTGAAACTAAACTTCAACAAAGAAAAGAGTAACACATGTTCATAATTTTACATATTCATGTTAAGCAAGAGGTATAACAATGATATGTGAATATTCAGAGATACAGAGATTAGTGGAGCAATGAACAAAATAAAGAGTGAAGACAAATTAGAAAATTGTCTCACTAGGTAAACAGTATGATAATAGTTACATATTTGTGGTCCACTTTTCATCACCTTAATTTGGAATCTTGATATAATGCCAGAATCTGGTACAACACTTTCCAGCTATGAATACATTCTACACCATGTTTTAACTTCAGTGTTTAACAACTTAGAATCTTCAAATATTATTGTATACCACTTTCTTCACTACTAATACTAATACCTATAAGTTTCCATGATGTGGCTTGTAGGTGTTGTAGTAACATTACAGGCACAGATAATAGTACTCCAAGATTTGTTAAGAATCTGCAAGTGTTGGACCATATTACAAGTAGACTTTACTCTCTACAGATAACATATTGCTACAGTTATTATAATGACCTTAAATTTCTTTCTTTATTGACCTATTCAAATGGATTTTATGATATAGTCATTATCAACTCTTGGCATGCAGCATTTTAGGCACAAATGCAGTAACAAATCTATTTCCTTTTGAGTATCATCAATTATTATCCCAGTAACCAATTCTGCTAGAGGGTGCAGCAAATTATGATAAAATAAATTATGCAACACACAAGTGCAAGTAAATAATTAACTAAGCCATGTGTTTTAAAATATGTTGCAATAAGAGCAACAGGACCAGTTTCAGTAAAATCTTCAAGTGAGTACAGCTTCACAGAAATTTCTTTTTAAGTTTATGCCCATAATATTTGAAATCTATTCAAAAACAGTTAGTAAAGAATGAGTTCATCACTATACACTTTTAAAACTTTTGAGAGGGGCCAAATTCTCACTCATGCACTGCCCCATAGCTATAAAAGTCATATCTCCCAAACCCCATGTCATACAATGATATAATTTTGCAGGTACATTCAGCACTATATATGAATACTATCTGCAAAATTTGGTATCAATAGAGTTTGCAGTAAAGAAGTCATAAATTACAATTTGATGTCTGTGAGACTCGGCTCTGTCTTGAAAATGTTAAAGTGCTTCTTATGAAATGAGAGTGGAGTGATAATTCTTCATTCCTAAAAACAAAAATTAAATTCTGTAGGTGTAATACTTGTTTTCATGATAAGCAGTAAATTAATATCTAACTTGAACAGCACATTGATATCTTCTACAGAAAATTAATTCTAGTTTTCCTCCTAAACTTACTGTTCACTCTTAATACACTTAAAACATCTTTTGCTGTGTTCTCTCAAATTGCAGTTTTTTTTTTGTTTATCACTGTACAAATGAAAGCTGTGATGTTATTATTCAAAGATAAAAGTAAACACTTACTCACATCTTTATAAAGAATGCCATAACATCGAACAGCAATTCACTTACTCTGTAACTAGGTTTTTGGCTATCAGCATAAACATGGAGATGACTTTAGATACACACAACCCTGACACTTGGAATAAAGACTATGTTTACTCAGACACTGTATTCAAAGAAGGAGACACATAATGGGATACAATTGTTTAACAAGCAGACAGCAGACTTCATGGCAGAAGACTGCAAGCACACACTCAATAATAAATCAAGGATACACTTTATGAACTAGCTACTATATAGAAATAACTGCACTTCTGAAATCTGTAATTTGGTATTATTGAAATGCAGCAATGAAGTGTATAATATGATCTCTCTCTCTATTTATCCTCCTCCCATCTAAAAAAATACCAAGACCTTCTTATTGTACATGCTAGTACAGTTAGAATTTTTATATTAATATAAGATATTAGCACCATTTGATTACAACACTAGAAGAAAAACTTGCAGGTATGAAAACTTATAGAATATGTTTAGCTACCAAGACATTCCACATCCCAAAAAGCTGTCCTTTGCATGGGGATCTTTGGAGCACCTGCATGTTCCTAACACCAGTTCCTACACATTTTGAGAGTTTATTTTGATGAACTTATAATGTAGGATAATTACATAATGTATAATACAACATCTACCATTACTGTCCCCCTTGTTTCAGTTAGTTATCAGTCCAACCTTTGCTCTTTCTCTCTCTTACTTCTTTTTTACTCTATGTCATATCAGTAAGGAACTCATAATAATTATCTCACCATTTTTTGATTATACTGCACCAACCAACTTTCTTTGCTCATCCTCTCTTTGTGTCTCAAGTAATAACATTTAGATCTTCTAATTTAAATTTCTTCAGATTTAAAATTCTCTTCACAGATTGTATATAGAAATGAAGAGCATGGACAAATAATAAATTATAGACAAAAATACCTGCTTCATATTAATAAAATTGTATTTCAGGATTTCAAGTTTGAATGAAGATGAGACTTTGCAGTACATCTGTTGAAACTGACTTTATAAAATATTGAAATCAGCTGAAAGGACAAGTGGAATATTTCAGTGTAAGACATATTTGTTATGCACAACAACTGAACTTCTCCTGACAGTGGGCCGGAAAAATTTTTATCTCGAAAGTATATAACATAAAATCCATATGCGCTATTCTGATGCACTTATTTACGCTTCTTAACCACTGATCCTGAATAAATATTGATAATACATTTTACTTGTTGCTAATCTTGCATTTACATTTATATGTATGTAGTGCTGGTTATATTTGCTATCTGTTTTCTAAATTTAAATAATTTGCATTCCTGTACTGTTAATTTCAAATTTATTTGCATTTTATGCAGCATTGTGAAGTCTTATAAACACATCAGATATCACAGAAAATTCAACAAAATGCATTATTAATGCTAAGCAGTAAATTCAAGATGCATTTAGAAAATGAAATTTATTAGACGCAGTGATTAAATGAGAATTGACTTTGTCCTACTATTGATAATTAGCAAGATAAGAGTTTCATTTTATAACTGAAAGCACTGAATAAATTCCTTGGAGATGAACTCTCAATTACAACTTTCAAAATAAGAGCAACATACTCCTTTTATAGTTAGAACTGACATACAGGTAACATTTAAAGTTATGAAGATCAGCAGTGTATTTTCAATGTTTCTGCATTCCTTTGACAGAGGAAGCTTTTAAACAAGGTGAAATAACAATTTCATATGCTAAATAATGCTTACCTGCTTTGAAGTATAGCTTGAGTTTCTTAAGGCCCTCGGTGTACCTAATTACATTACTCAAAATTAAGTTCTACTAACTTTATTTGCATCTAACCAAATAATGTTCAATGGAAGGGAGTGTTTGTTAGCTTATTTAGAAGCAGTGTGCCACATGACAGCAATGTGCAAGCATCTGCAAACTAATTCAAAAATATGTGCCGCTACATACATTACGTACAATAAGTAACTGTGAGTATCAAGTGCATTAGTTAACAATGAATGTAAATTATTTCATAAGACAATACTTTTCCAAATTAACATTTTACTTTCTTTATCCACCCCATGTTTAATAATGCTAATGCAATGAAAGCCAGTACTAACATGTAATACAGTGCTGGAGATAAAACTGTTTGCAGAGCCTTATGAAGTGTAAAAAAAGTCTAGCGTTTGTTAAAATTGGGTTTACAGTTTCTTAAATAAAAGGAAATTAATTAAAATTTTGGAAGACTCAAGGAAATGAGAAACCTTGAACATAATAACTCAATGCAGAGATATGATTTCTGCACAAACTTTCTTACTGTTTGAAGCTATATAATAATACTTTTCCAGAAAATTATTACAAATAGTGTCCTGCCCAGAAAGATATGGAGTTAATGTGGCCAAGATGCAAAAATAAAATTTTCATGTACCAGTATTTAATCTGATACCAAATTTTGCAAATGTGCCTAATAGTTGCTGCACTCTCAAATACTGTTTTTCTCTTATGGTCAACACATTCCCAAGTTATTTGTATAAATAAGAGTGCTTTACTTCAATGAGGGAAACTGGAACAGTTTATATGCTGGCATTGTTAACCCTATCAAATCTTCATATAATTAAGCCAATTTGTACAGTACATTTTACACTTAAATTTCTAATAAATATGTTTGGATAAAATTCTTGTCAGCATAGTTGTGTCAACTTACTGAGTTTAGGGGTTGATCCAAATGGTGCCATTAAAGCTGAAGATGCTGCTATTGGTCCTGTTGACAATAAACCCACAGTAGTTGAAACAAGTGGATCCCCAGTTACACCAGACAGAGAATTGAGGAGACCACTTATAGAATATCCACAGTTGCTGCTTGATGTTCGTAATGTCTGAAGTTCAGTCATATCCACTAACGGTTTTAATTCCATATCGTCTTGTGACATCACTTGCTATTCTCTGTATTTGTACACCATTATATGCATCACAGAATATGTACATAAGATGTTGTTTCTTAAACAGAAAATCATTCTTGTTTATGAATAAATGATCATGTTCAATATATTAAACTTCACTATGTCTGCTTTAAGTTCACTGCCACCACAGATCGAGGAATGTCACATAGTACAGCTGCTGTTATTTCTTACTTGAAGTTAACTGATGTTACAGCCCTCAGCCGTTTCTCATGCTTCCAACTGTGTGTTTTTGTTGGAGTGAGAAAATAAGAAAGAGTGGGTAGGGACGGACAGAAAGAAATAAAGAAAAGAGAGTGAGGGAGTTAAAAGGTAGGGGTAAGAAGGAGAGTTTGCAAGGTGGGAAGGGAAGTTAATATTATTGACTACACTGCGCAGACGTGTTGCTTGTCAAACAGAATGGATTTGAAGCCATATGAATGTCTTCCTCCATTTCACATTTGTAAGCCTGACCTTTTCTTTCATATTTTCCCACAGTTAGACACACACAGCTACCTGATAAAATATTCCCACCTCACATTAAAACAGTCAATGGAGCTGAGAGACTTCATAAAAATTAATTTGAGATAAATAGGACACGTGTTGTTCTCTCTGATAATAAAAAATGTCTTATGCACAAAAGATCGCCATGAGGAAGACAATTCTGGGATAGCTTTTGATTATCTTAACTCATGTCTTTGTTAGTATAATGCCTAAATTTTAATCACAACAAGGAACAAGTTCTGTTCACACAATACAGTACTTTTGAAATATTCTAAAAATATAATTTGTGAGAACATAGTTTTAAAAAAATAGCAATATTTACTAATGCTTCATTTACAGTGCTCTACATTAATCCTGAAACAGATATAAAACACTGTACTGTTATTGCACCTAACACATGAACTGCTTATCACTGAAGTGCACTGATACACTTACTTCAGAACAAATGTAAAAGTTCTACATGCTGCACAAAGTGTTTGCAGAACTGCTGTATTAACCTGAATGTGCATGTTCACAGTGCCTCTCTTAATGTTCATTTCAATGGTGCTAAGCACCTGCAGGGCTTCCCCCTTAGCAGACCCTCAACCTTCGAAATTCCTGCCCCCTTCTGAATAGCCAAGCATGGATTGTATGTCATAAGGCTTCCCTGAACTGAGCCTTTATTTGGAGGAGAGCTTTAATTTCTCTTGCTGGTGACTGCGTAACTTTTCTGTTGCATGTGATAAATAATACCTCCAATTCTCATTACCAGTAACTAAACTTACTGCAGTACTAGAGATTTTACTCAAATAATACTTTGATTTTTTTCTGGAAAACCAGTAGAGTGCTAAAGAAATTTTAAATTTTATAACATAATTAGGTACACTGCAGCAATACTTTCCTTTTAAAACTGTTCTTAAATGACAGTTTCTCACAAAGAATTGTGTTGTTAAAGGATATTTATCTAGCAAGAAAAGTTATTAAAAATAGATAACAAACTAGGCTCTGTTCCAGATTGAAACAAATGTGCAGATATTACATAAAACCAGATAAAATTTTTACACACAGTTCATATTGTTTTAAAGAGGCTAAATGATTCAATGATTCCTTATTACAACATAGAATACAAATTTAAAAATTTCCTGTGTGTAGTGATATTTTAAATATGATGAAGGTAAAAGATACAGGATTTTGCAGGGCAGACTTTTTAAATCTATTTTCTTTCTGATTTATTTAACCCAATCCAAAGTCTTTGCACTGATTTTGTTTTTAGAAAATATGTAGAATGAATGTTTAAATTAATTTTTTGTTAAACTCTCAGTTACAGACTTATATTTTTTAAGATACAAAAGTGCATTTTCTCACAAACCAAGTTATAAACATTTGACTTTTATAAGAATTAAAGAAAAAAAAAAAAAAAACGTTGTCACCTGTGCTTAGAGGAAATGGAAGACAAAATACACAACCAAAAAATACTGCTGATTTCACATTTATTCATTTATTTATTTACTTAGCATACTTGTATATCATCATTATAAAAATTATATAGGATATGTAATACATTGCCTTACATAGACAATATGACATGAAAAGATTTGCAATTATCTGTCCATAAATAAAATCTTATTAAATATTACATGAAACCATATGAGTAACAACATTCATAATACACTAAATTAGAATAATAGATGAATACAATTTAATTTTCTATGAGCATTTTGGGTCATTATGATGAAGGAAATACATTGAATGCTGGTGATTTAAGTATTCCTTGACACTATAAAAACTCTGGCTAATTAAATTTTTTTTAAGTTCTTTTTTGAATATGAGGAATTTTGGTATATTTTTAATTCCCTTTGGTAGTGCACTAAATAAGATTTTTGGCTGATAAAGAACACTTTTTTGACACACAGCTTTTGTGTGACTTTCTCTATGAAAGTCGTCTCTATTTCTCATTTTGTAGTGATGAACTTGACTGTTTAACAAAGAATGTTCCTGGTGTGCCTTCATAAAACATATGCTTTCATAAATATAGATACATGGTAGAGTCATGATTTGTAATTCCTTGAAGACTTTTTTCACATGATTCTCTGTGTGTCATACCTCTGATTATCCTTATTATCCTCTTTTGAAGCACAAACAAGTATTTGGCCAAATTGGTATTCCCCCAAAATATGATACCATATCTTAGTGTGATATGTATGAGTGCAAAGTATGAACATAACGCTGCATACATAACTTATAAAGCAAAGGAAGCATTAAATCATAAATTTACACTGTCTGCATCCAGAAGCAGTACTACTAAAACAGTTACCTTATTTTAATAATGTTACTCAAGCACCAATATGACAACTGCCATTTTGGTAACATTTATTTCATGAAAGCATTTGTAAGGTGTAGCTGCAAACAAATTACGCTTCATTGTACATCTGTACACTCATTTACATGCTGTTTCTGATTACTAGCTCCTTATTTTAGATGAAATAGTAAGTGGGGTAGTAGTTACAAAACTAGTTACAGTTGATTCTGTTTAAATTGTAATTAATTATAAGATGTGGCTAATAAACTATGTCTTGTTTTTAACAATATAATTTGAAATTTTATCTTGCTGAAATAAACACATTTAATGAGAATTATGCTTGATGTTTTGTCACCACCTATGCTAAGAACTATGAAGAATAAAATTATTGTCAGTTGACCATTTCACATCTCAGTCTGATTCCTATAAAGTTGTTTTGGTTTGTCACTTTCACATAATAAAAACTGATTTCACAAGGCCAAAATTTAAAGCTCTAAATTTTAATGCACTGATGAATTCCTTTAAGAATTAAGCACAAATGAAATTAATATTTTCCACCTTATATTTCAATTATTATATTTCATGTGATAAGCTCACTAACAAGAAACAATATTCTAATCATATTTCTATATAATATTGCACTTCTTAATGAACAACAAGAGATAGGGTTTATTCCAATTACTGATTATTGCCAAGCAAATAATCTCTGACATTTACCTTCTCCAAAATCTACATTACTTATTTAATTGCCTCTTTAATTTTATATTATCACAAAAAATTCTCAAAACCATTTTGTTGCAACATAATTGTGTGTGAATAGCATTTATATGTTCTATCTAATGGCAAACTACAACAGACATTATTAATACAGAATTATATCATTTATTTTTGTAGGATTTGCAATAAGTAAGGAAATATTACAATAGCACATAATGTCCTCTTTAGAGACTGTGAGAAGCAAGATAGAGGAAAGTCAGCTCTATTATCCTCAAAGATTCATTCAGATATAACATCTGAAACAGATATTTCTTACTACTGTCATATTTTCTGTCATGTAACATCATTAAGAGCTACAGTGACTTTCTCAAACATTACAGTGTAGTTAATTATTAAGATACAAGACTAGGAAGTGCAGCAGATGTGGATCAGATTCACAAAATGTATAAAGGATTTAAGCTTTTGAAATGACGAGCAGCCAAGATATAAATTTCAGATAGTTTTTGTATGCCTATAAATGGTACATGGGTTGATTCTCTTTAGGCATGTCTATGGTGTATAAAGAAATAATGAGCAAAATTTATTTATTTCATTTGAAGGAGGTGTTCAAGACTCCTACTCCAGTAATGAGATAAAATTCAGCTGCAGCATCAGGAATGACATTTTGCTTCAGAAATCACTTCTATAAAGGCTGCAGTGAGTTCACTGCAGCCTCATATAGGAATCATTGACAGCAAGCACTACTGATATTTTATGTAACATGAGGAAATTTTGCTATGTCAAAAAGACATACCAGAATCCTCTCACAAAATTTTGATCACCAACTTTCTCCTCTGAATGTGAAAACATTTTGTTGATGCCACCTACATAGGGAAAAATGATCATCATAATAAAATATGGGAAATCAGAGTTCACACAGAAAGATATAGGTGTTTGTTTTTTCCATGCACTGTTCGAGATTGGAATAATAGAGAATTATTGTGAAGGTGGTTCGGTGAACCCTCTGCCAGGCACTTAAGTGTGATTTGCCGAATATCCAGGTAGATGTATATCTTGATGTAGATGTATGTACATGTACTGATACATGATCCATGTTTCATCAGATATATACACATAAGAAGCAGATACATTTAGATACCAACATAAATGACAAATAAACACAACATATTACATATATAACACAAACAACAATATTAATAATTACATGGACAAATCAAGACAATAAACAAAATATATCACAATATAGTAATATTGTTACACAATAAACAATATTAATAACTGAGTAGAGGAATCAAGACAATAAATAATATGTGGCACAAAACAGTACCATATCCATACCAACACACAGCCTCCTAGCTAACTAAATAAGTTATCATTACAGCATACATTAATTTTGCAAATTGATGTCAGTTGTGATCTTTGCTACATTTCTATTTAATTTAAATAACATTTGACTGTATAATAACTTTTTAAAGGAGACATGCTTTAATAGTTCTTTTAAAGCTGTCCATTTCAATTTTTTTTTTAATGTCTTGTTCTGGTATCTGATACAATTCCAAGTTCTCATATTGTGTTTTATTTATAGGTGCAAGCACATACTGGTTCTTGTGTTTTGTTTGGGTATACAGCTGTCTGTGGCATAGTGCTGTATATTTTTTCTGATTTACACTAATGTTTGAAAAATATGTTCACATGAGATAATATAGATCTCTAACTCTTTAAATAATTCAAGGCAATGACAACACATATTATTTTTCATTATCCCAAGAAAGCTCTAGTGTTTGCAAATTTTTTTCCTGAGGTCTGTGTCTCTGAGCCCCAGAAGGTTATACCATATCTAATGACTGAGTGAACACATGCATAATACATTACTTTGAGGCATATGTTATTACATAGTGATGCTAGTATCCTTCAGGCACAGCAAGCAGATGCAATTCTTTCTACAATCCTTGTTATATATTCTCTGCAGTTCAGATGGTTGCTTACATTCACCCAAAAAAAATTATTTTCAATAAAGAGTCAAATTAAGGTAAGAAGCGAGATGGAGTTAGAGTAATATTACATGCTTAGTTAATACTGAAGAAACTCCCTATACAGTGATATTTGGGCAGGAAAAGTCCCATATAGTTTCTTCCAGGAGTACTACACTGTACTAAATAAAGTGATGCTCTGAATCCACACTGGAAGCAACTGATAAGTTTCATAATACACTCCTATTAACTACACACTCCAGGGTCTACCACATACAGCTCATGAGGATTATGAGGATACTGGAGATTCACTCCCAGCTTTGAGAGAGGAAATATGACAGTTACTTTCCACAGTGCAGGGTAGTATTAAAACAGTTTAGAAGAATTTCCTTGGTTGTAAAACAAAGTTTTGTTGCAAGATGCCCTAATAAATCCTATCTTGTCCTGAGGTGATGCCCAAGGCACTTAATGCAGCATAACGTTCACATATAAAACAGCCCATTGTAAATCTTATTTTTTTCAAGGGTTAAAATTTAGTTATTTCTCCCTCACTGCTTGGAATTATGTTGAAAATTCTAAGCTATGGCTTTCAGAGAATGTTATGCTGTATAAGTATTTTTCCAACATGCTCCTTGGGTTCTGCTGCCCTAATATAGCAAGCTGCTTTGTGTACTCTGCTCTAACCCAGACAGCTATGCTGGAAGGAGCTCAAACTCCTGGCATAGCCATTCAAGCTAGACAGATATCTTGGACAGGCATCAGATGAAGAGCAGTTGACAACATACAGGGGCAGGGGTCTCTTATGAATACAGAAACCAACACTCTTAGAGGTGACAACCTTGATGAAAAACAGGGAAGGACACCTCACAAAAGTTGACCCATAACTTTAGTAAAGGCAACCCTCTAAGGGGAACAACTGCAAAAGAAAAATAGGTGTGTTGGGATACTTAAAGGTGGCAGCCCAACCACCTAGCTATCCTGGCTACAAGCCAGTGTCCTGTAATAGGGGAATTATAGTATTATTCAGAATCTCCAGAAACAAGCAAGGTGGACAGATAAATTGAAGATGACCTTGGCATACAACAGGAACAAATGACTTGGAATAGGAAGTGTATATAAATAGGCTATTTGGAATTTCTGCAGTTTTAGAAATAAAGAAGTAGAACTGGAACATGAACTAAATTCACAAAATATTGACGTACCACCATAAAAGAAAGCAAAAACAACTCAAGAGGTTCTACAACAATAC
The DNA here is from genome assembly GCF_023897955.1 of Schistocerca gregaria. Classification (NCBI taxonomy): domain Eukaryota; kingdom Metazoa; phylum Arthropoda; class Insecta; order Orthoptera; family Acrididae; genus Schistocerca; species Schistocerca gregaria. The sequence continues at coordinate 36,997,732 of NC_064931.1, read as the reverse complement.
CCAGGTACGACATGAACTACTGCTGTTACCCTGCATACGGATATGCGCTATAACAATATGCTCCTGGAGTGCTAGATTTTCAATAATCGGCAAACACGGTTTGCACGGTCTGGCCACCTACAATGGACCACATGACTTGTGCACACATGGCATCCACCACACAGTCTACTGGAGCCCTCCCCTTTATAAGCACAGTGCAACAGACACTCACACTTGTACTGTGTTCATACTTATTGTCAGCAACTGATTGTATCAGTACCTATATTGTGTCTATGTTTGTGGCTATGTTCTAACTGTTGTTTGCTTGTATGTGGAAGAAGAGTAAACTTTCACTCATTGTGGCAATGCTATTGTTTGTCTCTTACAGTATGACACAATTGGCAATGAAAGAGATGTTCATTTCTGCATACTCTGTCTATTTTGTTGTCTCTTCAGTTCATCTATTTATGGAAGCAGTGCTCCATTCTCTCCTTGAGCAGTAGCAGGCTCTTATGATCACTATCACAAACTTTCAGCCACAATGACTATGCAGGCTTTCGTGCGATCAGTGTGCCCACTGCCCTTTCAGCAGTGGCCAAAGACTGTGATGCAACACTTCTCCACTTTTGGTGTCACTGATGGATTTGTCCTCAGGTCTACCAGTTGCTGTGCCAGTTAGCCCCACTCCAGGAGCCTGCATCCCTTTCATTTGAGGTAATGTGTAACTTGTAGTCTAAATATCACCGTAAATGCATACATGTTGTTGCAGCACGTGTAGAGTTCTATCATTGACCAATCCTACTGGTCTTGGGTGTCACAATTCCACAGACTCAGCCACAAATGTTAGTTTGTTGCTGATGCTTATTATGATTCATATGCTGATTCTATGGTCCATGATACCATTACTTGTTTGACTCCTGAGAAAGAGGTGCATCAATGTGCACTACAATGCGAGACTCCATCTTTGGCTGAAATGCTGAATACTGCTTACCTTTTTGAGGTGTCTCATGCTTTTTTGGTTTGAGCTCGGTGTGATATTGTTGCAATAGCTCCCTTTCCTGGTCATTGGGCACCAGTCAGTTCTCGTGGAGCGGACAATGTGGCAGCCTTACAAATGTTGGCTCTGGGCTGCACTGGACATCCACGTGCCACATCACGACAAGCGCAGCAACAGCAGTGCTCCACACTACCATCTTGCCCATACTAATTTGTGCAAGATAACAGCTCCGTATGATCCGAGTGCTGGGTGACTTGCAGCAGTTGTATGAAAAAAGGACATGCGGCGTCTGTGTGTCATTCCCAGCCCCTTCCTGCAGTTATGGAATGGATGTTAATTGTGTGTCTCCAGTGCTTATGAATCATAACAAACTGTTTTTGAAGTGTGAGTGATGGACAAAATGTTCTGACTACAAGTGGACATGGGTGCATCCATGACTTTCCTGAAATCACAAACTTATGTGGATTTAGAATCTCCAGCATTGTCTCCACTTACTCAATGTTTGGTTATTTACCAAAAGCGGCATATTCCAATTTTGGAGCAATTTATGGCTTTCACTATGTATAAATTTGTGGTTTATTCCTTGACTATCCTGGTAGTGGATAATGCTGGTCCCACAAATTAGTTCAGACTGGATGCTTTCAATGCTTTTGGTTTTTCCATTTTGGATAGGATGCACCTCATTTCCAACCAAGTCCCTTACTGGCATTAAAATTCTATATGTTCTGAGCTCTCATATCTTTTCTTAGGTGGGCTAGGTTGTGCCACTAATTTTGCATCTCACATTACCCTGAAACCTAGAGCACAGCCCCGCTTTTTCCATGTGCGATCTATTCCAGTGGCTTTGCGTAATAAAAGTGAAATCAGAACTGGACAGGCTGACATTGTTTGTAGTCATATGGCCTCTTACATCAAGTGAGTAGTCTGCCCCCTCTGAGAGTGTTGAAAAGCAACTGATCAGCTTCACCTCTGCAGTGACTTTAAAGTTTCAATTAATTCACAGTCAATCATTGATACTGTCTGCACGAGTTATTGGCTAAACTTGCAGGGGACCAGTTTTTTTCCAAAACAGATTTATCTGAAACCTATTTACAGGTTCCATTGGATGAAGATTCTAAGTAGCTTCTTGTGATTAATATGCCCTTCAGGATGTACCAATATCAACACCTTCCGTTTGACGTGGCTAGTGCCCCAGCAATTTTTCAGTGTTTCTTTTTTTTTTTTTTTAACTATTGAAAATGTCCGTTCCAGGGTGCATCAACTATCTTGATGACATAGTTGAGATGGGTGCATCTACAGAATAGAATGTATGTAATTTATGTGCCTTGTTCACAGTCCTACATACTGCAAGGTCACTTGGCCAAGTGATAATTGTCTGAGCCATCTGTTGTGTATTTGAGGTCTGAGGTTTCTTGGGATGGTGATAAGCCTTTATTCCGCACCACCCTTGACCCTCCTCAACCTATCTGGTTCCTCCTCTGCACATTGTAACTGCACCTGAAGGACACAGAGCTTATGCTCCTGCTCCTCTGTCAACTTATTTCTGCAAGAGATTCTGCAGTCCCAGGAGAGGATCTCACTAGAATTCCCACTGGCTTCCCCACTGCATTCCCCCAAATGAAAATACTTTGAACAAATCCCACACCATAACCCACTACTACAAACCTACGACAGAGCCCATACTTCTCACTCATGGTAAAATTTTATTGTTACTGAAAAAAAACTATATGTCTACATTACCAAAGTTCAGTTACATCAGTAGAACTATTTATAGAACTAACAATAGCAGTCTTGAAATTCTCTGTCTACTAAGAAAGCAACTACTTGTATTAATACTACTACACCACACCTAATACCAATACCAACAAAACTTCACAAAATTATTAGCTAAAACCAAAAAATTCAAATGGCCACTGGAACACTAAATGAAGTTAAAACACTGAATGAAAATTTTACTGAAATATTTCACTAGAAAGAATAAGAAGCATCAGTTGAAAACTAAAGCACGAAATTTACTAAACGACTTCCAGGCACAGAAAACTCTAAAAAACACAGTGAGTGAACGTTTCCAACAGTTTATTAAACCATTATTTTGCCACAATTGGCATGAAACACTGCTGAAAACTATTATCTTGTTAGTCTCAAAAATAAAACAAGTAAAAAAAGTGGAAGGTAACTCCTAAACAGAAACAAAACAATGCTGATACAACATGAAGTACATTCATTTCAAGTTGAGAGCATCCAGTTACTATATCAGAAAAGTATATTGAATTTAAAAGTGGATATCATCAACCAGGAATGGAATAATATAACAGAAGCACTAATTAAAGCAGCAATGTAAGTACTTGGTACAAGAAATAAAAGCCGGCCGGGGTGGCCGAGCAGTTCAAGGCGCTACAGTCCGGAACCGAGCGACCACTACAGTCGCAGGTTCGAATCCTGCCTCACGCATGGATGTTTGTGATGTCCTTAGGTTAGTTACATTTAAGTAGTTCTAATTTCTAGGGGACTGATGACCTCAGAAGTTAAGTCTCATAGTGCTCAGAGCCATTTGAACCATTTTTGACCAAGAAAAATAAGGGTGATTTTTTTTTTTTTAATGAGTCTGCAGTACAGGAATGATGAAACACACAGTATAAATGAAAATAAGAAACATGCCTACTTAAAAACTTTAAGCTCTCTGGATGATCAATATTTGAAACTAGATTATAAAAAAAAATCAACTCTAGTGAAAATGGAATTGAGGCAAGTTAGAAACCATAGCTAGGAAAAATTTATTACAGGTATTGAACGTGATGTAAGAGTGAGACAAGACAAAGTACTCAAAATAATGAACCATTTAAACAAAGAAGATAAGACCAATGTAGAAAGGAACACAGTATCAGAAACTACTTGGTTAAAATACTACAAAACACTCTGGGCAGATGTGCAAGATACTCATATGGCTCTGGCTGATGCGGACAGGAGTTAATAATACCAGAGGAACTACAAGATGCAATAATTTCTAGCACAAAAAAAAGGAAAAACTCCAGGATGTGGTAAAACCAATATAGAACAGAAAAATATGCACCAAATACAAAGAAGGGAAAGCAGAAAGGTGGAAGGAGTATATAGAGGGTCTATACAAGGGCAATGTTCTTGAGGACAATATTATGGAAATGGAAGAGGATGAAGATGAAGATGAAATGGGAGATATGACACTGTGTGAAGAGTTTGACAGAGCACTAAAAGACCTGAGTCGAAACAAGGCCCCAGGAGTAGACAACACTCCATTAGAGCTACTGACAACCTTGGGAGAGCCAGCCCTGAAAAAACTCTACCAACTGGTGAGCAAGATGTATGAGACAGGTGAAATACCCTCAGACTTCAAGAAGAATATAATAATTCCAATCCCAAAGAAAGCAGGTGTTGACAGATGTGAAAATTACCAAACTATCAGTTTAAAGAGCTATGGCTGCAAAATACTAACACGAATTCTTTACAGATGAATGGAAAAACTGGTAGAAGCCGCCTCGGTGAAGATCATTTTGGATTCCGTAGAAATGTTGGAACATGTGGGGCAATACTGACCCTATGACTTACCTTTGAAAATAGATTAAAGAAAGGCGAACCTACATTTATAGCATTTGTAGACTTAGAGAAACCTTTTCATATAATTGACTGAAATACTCTCTTTCAAATTCTGAAGGTGGCAGGGTAAAATAAAGGGATAAAAAGGCTATTTACAATTTGTACAGAAACCAGATGGCAGTTATAAGAGTTGAGGGGCATGAAAGGAAAGCAGTGGTTGGGAAGGGAGTGAGACAGGGTTGTAGCCTATCCCCAGTGTTATTCTATCTGTATATTGAGCAAACAGAAAAGGAAACAAAACAAAAATTCAGAGTTGGAATTAAAATCCACAAAGAAACAAAAACTTTGATGTTCACCAGTAACATTGTAATTCTGTCAGAGACAGCAAAGGACCTGGAAGAACAGTTGAACAGAATGGACAGTGTCTTGAAAGGAGGATATAAGATGAATATCACCAAAACCAAAACGAGGATAATGGAATGTAGTAGAATTAAATCGGGTGATGCTGAGGGAATTAGATTAGGAAATGAGACACTTAAAGTAGTAAACGAGTTTTGCTATTTGGGGAGCAAAATACCTGATGGTGGTCGAAGTAGAGAGGATATAAAATGTAGACTGGCAATGGCAAGGAAAGCGTTTCTGAAGAAGAAAAATCTGTTAACATCAAGTATAAATTTAAGTGTCAGGAAGTCGGTTCTGAAAGTATTTCTATGGAGTGTGGCCATATATGGAAATGAAACGTGGACAATAAATAGTTTGGACAAGATGAGAAAGAAGCTTTTGAAATGTAGTGCTACAGAAGAATGCTGAAGATTAGAAGGGTAGATCACATAACTAATGAGGAGGTACTGAATAGAATTGGGGAGAAGAGAAATTTGTGGCACAACTTGACTAGAAGAAGGGATCACTTGGTAGGAAATATTCTGAGGCATCAAGGGATCACCAATTTAGTATTGGAGGGCTGCGTGGAGGGTAAAAATTGTAGAGGGAGACCAAGAGATGAATACACAAAACAGATTCAGAAGGATATAGGTTGCAGTAGGTACTGGGAGATGAAGAAGCTTGCACAGGATAGAGTAGCATGGAGAGCTGCATCAAACCAGTCTCTGTACTGAAGACCACAACATCAACATTGTAAAAATAAGAATACTTGGTTTTATGAATATGTTCTGACTAATTATATTAAAAACAAAGATTCCAAGACTTACCAAGCGGGAAAGCGCCGGCAGACAGGCACATGAACAAAACACACACACAGAATTACTAGCTTTCGCAACCGATGGTTGCTTCTTCAGGAAGGAGAGGGAAAGACGAAAGGATGTGGGTTTTAACGGAGAGGGTAAGGAGTCATTCCAATCCCGGGAGCGGAAAGACTTCCCTTAGGGGAAAAAAAGGACAGGTGTACACTCGCACACACACACATATCCATCCGCACATATGTATGTGCACATGTGTATGTGCGGATGGATATGTATGTGTGTGCGAGTGTACACCTGTCCTTTTTTTCCCCCTAAGGGAAGTCTTTCCGCTCCCGGGATTGGAATGACTCCTTACCCTCTCCCTTAAAACCCACATCCTTTCGTCTTTCCCTCTCCTTCCTGAAGAAGCAACCATCGGTTGCGAAAGCTAGTAGTTCTGTGTGTGTGTTTTGTTCATGTGCCTGTCTGCCAGCGCTTTCCCGCTTGGTAAGTCTTGGAATCTTTGTTTTTAATACACTCCTGGAAATGGAAAAAAGAACACATTGACACCGGTGTGTCAGACCCACCATACTTGCTCCGGACACTGCGAGAGGGCTGTACAAGCAATGATCACACACACGGCACAGCGGACACACCAGGAACCGCGGTGTTGGCCGTCGAATGGCGCTAGCTGCGCAGCAATTGTGCACCGCCGCTGTCAGTGTCAGCCAGTTTGCCATGGCATACGGAGCTTCATCGCAGTCTTTAACACTGGTAGCATGCCGCGACAGCGTGGACGTGAACCGTATGTGCAGTTGACGGACTTTGAGCGAGGGCGTATAGTGGGCATGCGGGAGGCTGGGTGGACGTACTGCCGAATTGCTCTACATGTGGGGCGTGAGGTCTCCACAGTACATCGATGTTGTCGCCAGTGGTCGGCGGAAGGTGCACGTGCCCGTCGACCTGGGACTGGACCGTAGCGACGCACGGATGCACGCCAAAACCGCAGGATCCTACGCAGTGCCGTAGGGGACTGCACCGCCACTTCCCAGAAAATTAGGGACACTGTTGCTCCTGGGGTATCGGCGAGGATCATTCGCAACCGTCTCCATGAAGCTGGTCTACGGTCCCGCACACCGTTAGGTCGTCTTCCGCTCACGCCCCAACATCGTGCATCCCGCCTCCAGTGGTGTCACGACAGGTGTGAATGGAGGGACGAATGGAGACGTGTCGTCTTCTGCGATGAGAGTCGCTTCTGCCTTGGTGCCAATGATGGTCGTATGCGTGTTTGGCGCCGTGCAGGTGAGTGCCACAATCAGGACTGCATACGACCGAGGCACACAGGGCCAACAGCCGGCATCATGGTGTGTGGAGCCACCTCCTACACTGGCCGTACACCTCTGGTGATCGTCGAGGGGACAGTGAATAGTGCATGGTACATCCAAACCGTCATCGAACCCATCGTTCTACCATTCCTAGACCGGCAAGGGAACTTGCTGTTCCAACAGAACAATGCACGTCCGCATGTATCCCGTGCCACCCAACGTGCTCTAGAAGGTGTAAGTCAACTACCCTGGCCAGCAAGATCTCCAGATCTGTCCCCCATTGAGCATGTTTGGGACTGGATGAAGCGTCGTCTCACGCGGTCTCCACGTCCAGCACGAACGCTGGTCCAACTGAGGCGCCAGGTGGAAATGGCATGGCAAGCCGTTCCACAGGACTACATCCAGCATCTCTACGATCGTCTCCATGGGAGAATAGCAGCCTGCATTGCTGCGAAAGGTGGATATACACTGTACTAGTGCCGACATTGTGCATGCTCTGTTGCCTGTGTCTATGTGACTGTGGTTCTGTCAGTGTGATCATGTGATGTATCTGACCCCAGGAATGTGTCAATAAAGTTTCCCCTTCCTGGGACAATGAATTCACGGTGTTCTTATTTCAATTTCCAGGATTGTATATTTTTCCCATGTGGAAGTTTCTTTCTATTTTATTTAAATGTTCTGACTAATTAGTTACCTATATACCTGAAAAATGGAATCCATTCTAGATACGTCCAGTTTAAAAGAAAGGAAATAGACATGAAAGTCAGAATTACAGAGCGTTACAATACATACACTACAATTTTAACAAAACAACTAGCACCAATTGCTGGAACTATATTATCAGATGTCCAATGTGGTTCCCACAAAGGAAGGTTATAGTTAGACCGTATCTTCACTGTGACAGAAGTAATAAAAGAATACTGTGAATTCAATTTACCAACTCTTGCCTTCATTGACTACAAATAAGCATTTGATAAAGTAAACCGGAATAAGTTGTGGGAAATTTTAAGAAACAGAGAGATCCCATCACATCTTTAGGAACTGTACAGGGTTTATATATGACTTACAAAATACAAATAAAAATAGTAGGCAGCAGACATAAGATGACTGAAATAAAACAAGGAGTTAAAGGGTGTCCCGTTTCACTCACTTTTGTGTGCATAAAAACTTGGGTACAGACAATAAAACATTTTAAAACTAACAGTGTTAATGTTAAAAGGCAGAAAACATTTTACAACCATACAAATGGTGGAATAGACTCGTGTAATCAATTATGTAGTAATTAGCATGTTGACAGAAGAATGAGATGACGGCTACTGGCAGTTTTTTTTTCCATTTGGTAAACATGCCTGCTCTGAATTAATATATCCTTTACAAATTGAGCTCTGGATGCTCAAGCTTTATCTCTCATCCACAATAAATATTGCTCAGTTATTCAGTAATAACTTTATTATGCTCACAGAGGATAAACAGAACTAACTATAGATAAACAGTTGTAGATAACAACAGTCACTATGCAAACAGTGGAAAAGATGCTTTTTATAGTCTGCAATGTTTTTGTTCACTTAGTTCATTGAAGTAATTGGTAGTGTTGCTACAAAAGTTACAAGATGTGAATTTTTGAAGAATGTGGCTAAGGACTTAATAACTGACTATATTTTCCAAAGACTGAATGATCCTTATATACATCGAAAACCACAACAAAAATAAAACTTTATCTACCAGAGAGAGGAACTGGTACCAGCACACAAGACTGTGAAAAACACGACCAGCTTGCTTCCATTGCCTAGCATGAGATGAAGGTGTCACATGTGCCAAAGTAGAATGACAACAAGTATTCCACAGAATGAGAGATCTGTTCCAAATATGTACGTAAACAGGACAATAAAGTGATCTGGACAGTCTGTAAAGATGACAAGAATGAACATTTTATACAATTTAAGTGTAAAATACACTCCTGGAAATGGAAAAAAGAACACATTGACACCGGAGTGTCAGACCCACCATACTTGCTCCCGACACTGCGAGAGGGCTGTACAAGCAATGATCACACGCACGGCACAGCGGACACACCAGGAACCGGGGTGTTGGCCGTCGAATGGCGCTAGCTGCGCAGCATTTGTGCACCGCCGCCGTCAGTGTCAGCCAGTTTGCCGTGGCATACTGAGCTCCATCGCAGTCTTTAACACTGGTAGTATGCCGCGACAGCGTGGACGTGAACCGTATGTGCAGTTGACGGCCTTTGAGCGAGGGCGTATAGTGGGCATGCGGGAGGCCAGGTGGACGTACCGCCGAATTGCTCAACACGTGGGGCGTGAGGTCTCCACAGTACATCGATGTTGTCGCCAGTGGTCGGCTGAAGGTGCACGTGCCCGTCAACCTGGGACCGGACCGCAGCGACACACGGATGCACGCCAAGACCGTAGGATCCTACGCAGTGCCGTAGGGGACCGCACCGCCACTTCCCAGCAAATTAGGGACACTGTTGCTCCTGGGGTATCGGCGAGGACCATTCGCAACCGTCTCCATGAAGCTGGGCTACGGTCCCGAACACCGTTTGGCCGTCTTCCGCTCACGCCCCAACATCGTGCAGCCCGCCTCCAGTGGTGTCTCGACAGGCATGAATGGAGGGACGAATGGAGACGTGTCGTCTTCAGCGATGAGAGTCGCTTCTGCCTTGGTGCCAATGATGGTCGTATGCGTGTTTGGCGCCGTGCAGGTGAGCGCCACAATCAGGACTGCATACGACCGAGGCACACAGGGCCAACACCCGGCATCATGGTGTGGGGAGCGATCTCCTACACTGGCCGTACACCTCTGGTGATCGTCGAGGGGACAGTGAATAGTGCATGGTACATCCAAACCGTCATCGAACCCATCGTTCTACCATTCCTAGACCGGCAAGGGAACTTGCTGTTCCAACATGACAATGCACGTCCGCATGTATCCCGTGCCACCCAACGTGCTCTAGAAGGTGTAAGTCAACTACCCTGGCCAGCAAGATCTCCAGATCTGTCCCCCATTGAGCATGTTTGGGACTGGATGAAGCGTCGTCTCACGCGGTCTCCACGTCCAGCACGAACGCTGGTCCAACTGAGGCGCCAGGTGGAAATGGCATGGCAAGCCGTTCCACAGGACTACATCCAGCATCTCTACGATCGTCTCCATGGGAGAATAGCAGCCTGCATTGCTGCGAAAGGTGGATATACACTGTACTAGTGCCGACATTGTGCATGCTCTGTTGCCTGTGTCTATGTGCATGTGGATCTGTCAGTGTGATCATGTGATGTGTCTGACCCCAGGAATGTGTCAATAAAGTTTCCCCTTCCTGGGACAATGAATTCACGGTGTTCTTATTTCATTTTCCAGGAGTGTACTATGCCTCTGTCTTAAAAGGTTACTGAAACTTCGTGTTAAAAAATCAGTTATTTGGAAACAGGCAATCAAAATATCATAGAAATCATCATCATACTTTCAGAAGGGAATAGAAAAGTATATTTTAAATAATTATCTCAAGAAATGATGTATTGTTTTCTTCTTTGTGTTTTAATTTTACATCAAACAGACACAACCGAGTAATTGCACATTGAAATAACATATTTGTATTGAAGGGTTCAGCCTCTTAAAGAACAGCAGTTTTCACGAATCAACCACAGGGCTGATTGTCATTTCCCTTTTTAAGCAGTAAGGTGAAAACAGCAGAAGCTGAGGAAGGTCAAAGAAAGCAGCAATGCTGGAAATTTTCTGTTGCAGCACATTGACAATTTCTAGTAATTATTAACAGTGTAAATAGTTTATGTTATTATTCTTCACATTCCTCTATTAGTACATAAGTGAAGCCAGAATCAGTGGATCCAGCAAATGCTATAAATACCTACAATAGCTCCTATTTGCTATTGTAATCAACAAACTTAATGTGCACTGCTCTACACAGTGTATTTTATATTTACTCTTATAGTTGTGAAGAGAGCCCCCAGATTTTCAGGGATGATAGATAGTTTCTTGCAGTTGAAAACGGTAAAATTGTTGGAAGACTACCAGTAATCCTCACAAATTGGAATTACCTACCAATGAAGATGATCACATCTCAAAACCACTGAGTCAATGTATCAAAAAAACACGACTCAGTCAACACATCTGAATCTATCATAGTCTGACACAGCTGGCAGAAACTGAATCTCAGTGTGTGAATTACACTCTACAAATATTTGGTCATCACCAAGAAAGCATTAACATGACTCTCCATGATGCCCAGATGAAATATGGATTAAGAACTATGGCATAAGTTTAATACAGCCTGGTGAGTCCTCTTTCACTACACTTCCTACAGATCATATTTATCTGCGGCAGACACCCAAAACAGTTTAAACTCTCTGCTGAATGCTTTTTATACCTGAAAATTGATATATGGTTGTGTTTTTCACAGTTTCATGGTGTTCAGTAGACATTTCAGATCAAGGTACAAATAATATTCCTTGACAAGAAAATCTTTAAAGGTGGCAATGCCAAATTCTAACTGCTAGCTCTATCCACACAGGGATTTATGAATGAACTTAAATAATGCCCTCATTCAGCTAATGGGCCAGAATTTTCATGTACCTGAGGTCAGTTTTGAATCAGAGAATCTGACATATTTTCTTACAAGCTGTTCTGTACGATGAGTGCTGCAAAACTTGTGTGGAAAGTGTTTTAGGTGTTACCAGTACCCATGCTGCAACAAATGACAGTCAATTCCATCTACAAAAGTGAAACAAATAGTTCTTTCACTTATGGATTGGGATAATTTATTAAAAATACTCACTATATCTTGTTTCATGAGGCAGATATAAGAGTTGTGTCCATCTTTTTATCAACTGTGACTAAGACAAGACAGAAACTGCTGTTTTTAAACAGCATGTAACGTAAGTTACAGATCTGTTTTTAACAGAAAAATTAGCTTTTCACAATTATGTGGTCCTATCACATGACTGCTAAATTAGTAAATAACATTACATGACTGCGTGGCTTGAGAGCTTCCTAAATACTGCCCATACCTGCACAGAGTATTTGATTCTGAGAAACTCTCCATGTACTAGAGAGGCCATGTATTGACTTCCCGTCTTTACCTTTAGCCACTTTGAAGGCACAAAAATATATGTTATTCTTTGTGCAGAAGGATTTTTTTTTTACTTTTTTTTTTTTGCTGTTGGCCGCTGATCGCACCCACATTGCACTTCCTTGTCCAACTGAAACTGACGTCAATGCATGTCTTTCTTCAGGCCCCCAAAGGTGTGAAAATCACATGTTGAAATATGTGGACTGTACAGAGGATGCTGTAGTGTTTCCTGAGGGGGTGGGGGGGGGCTCCATCCATCAACTTTAGACATTTGATGGTTGGAGGGCTGACACATTATCTGCAAATACAGTAATGCTGGCAACTGATGGGTTATGCACGGGAATCATATCAACCTGTACCGCATCAAAACAGCCTGAAGATGACGCAATGAAACATCGAAACTGGTAGCGACAAAATAAAATAAAATCATAAGGACAGCTGTACGTGTTTTTATTTTTTGTCATGACAGTAAACGGCCGTCGTCCCAGAGACGTCATGCTGAAAGGATGGACATACAAAAACCTGCTGGCAAATGTCTAAGCGTGCAGTACCAGATCTGGTCGTGACCAGGTGCCGTGTCGCAAATCTCTGACAGGGCCGATTCCAGCTCCCAGACGGAGAAGGGAGAGTTGTAACTTTCAGAATCATCGGAACCAAAGTACAATTTACTCATCTCTGTAGTCACACGGTAGCGAAAAAATACCAGATCCTGGCTGGCATTTGCAGTAGTTTCTGCAAAGGTCTCTGCCAGCATCTGAGGAATGTCTCAAGGTGCTGTTTGGAGACATACACGTGTCAGTACTGCAGCTATTGATGAACAACTGCACTTACCAGAAATCCTCCTGATGGCTTACCACACTGTTGTAGAACAAGTGGAATGGTTGACAGAGTCCAGAAACACTTGCCACGATCTTTTCTCGCTCTTTTCAATCACACATAGGGCATTCGCTCTTGGGACTCGAAAGGCTATAAGGTCGTCTACCTCAGGGCGGCCTTTAAATCGTCGAAGAGCTGCACACCCGTTCCAAACGGCACTCGTCTGTCCACCCAGGCACAGGTTGCCTCTGAAGATGGCCTGAGAACTTTGGGATGGATAAGTCGGCAGCATAATGGATCAGTCGTGTGATATGGTCCACCCATTCCCAGATCCTGTCGCAATGTTCAAACAGCCAGACGGCCAAACAGACAGCCAGACGGCCAAACAGACAGCCAGATGGCCAAACAGACAGCCAGACGGCCAAACAGACAGCCAGACGGCCAAACAGACAGCCAGATGGCCAAACAGACAGCCAGACGGCCAAACAGACAGCCAGACGGCCAAACAGACAGCCAGACGGCCAAACAGCGTCCAGTTAGCCCCTCTGACCGACTGTGTCGGTGACTGCTCTTCACTTACAGCACTGTCAAATAGGTGAAGGTAGAGTGGGAAGTGATCACCGGAATGGAGGTCATCAATGACCACCCATCAAACAGAGTCCATAAGGGCCGGATAACAGAAAGAGAGATCGATGGCGGAGAAGGACCCAGTGGCGGTACAAAAGTGAGTGGGAGTACCTGTGTTTAAGATGCACAATTCGTGAGATGTCACAAGGCTCTCCAAAACTCGACCCCGAGGGCAAATAGAGGTCGAGCCTCACAAAACGTGACGAGCATCGAAATCTCTCGGGAGAAGAAAAGGTCGAGGCAGTTCCACGAGAGCTATAACAGCCTCACAGTCGATCACATCTAGTGTAGGGAGATACAGTGAGCAAACAGTGATTCTCCGACACCCACAAATGTCGACAGCAACTGTTTGCAGGTCAGTAACCAGGGGGAGAGCAGAGGAGTGATGCATGTTATTGACAAACACAGAAACACCCCCCTTTGCCCTGTCCCCAGTCAGGTCATATTTCCGGTAAAGGGTATAGCCGAGTAGCACAGGAGAGTCAGTGGCTTTAAAATGTGTATCTTGTAAACACAAGCACAGAGGGCATTCCTCTCGTAGGATGAACCCACTGACATTCCACTGTAATACGGAAGCCGTCTATCGTGGGGATTATACTTTCACCGCGTCTATGCACTGGGGTGAGGAGCACGTAATGGGGTGGGGGCTCAGTCTTTGGGCAAGACAATTGCCCCCACCTGACATCGTGCTCCGTCAGTTCTACTGAGAACTCCAGAGTGACGACAGAGAAGACATCCACGTCATTGGACTGTTTACACTTTGCCTTCAATTTTTTGCCCCGGGTAGGCTTCGGGGCTAAAATCGCAGCGGGGGTAGTGGCAGTGCTGCATGGTGGACCGGACTGAACCTTTGAGGGAGCAGGGAGCTCCACTATGTCAGCAACAACAGATTTGTCCGATATTACGGGAGTGGACTTCAAGGGATTTGCAGCAGCACGAGTGCACTGGCAAATGCAGTGCTGACAGTAGCCACAGCTGTTTGGGTAGCAGCATCGGTCTTCGGAACTGGTTACTTGAGAGGAGACAGAAAGGAGATAGCCTGCATGGCCTTATAGATCCTTTTGGCCTCTCCATATTAAAAACATGTAGTCATTTTCATTTCCTGTATTTTCCACTGTTCAAGGAAGACACGGTAGTCCCTACTCCAGAGAGGGTGATCATCAGAGCAGTTGACACACTCTGTAGAAGATGCACAACTGACACCATCACGGGCGGCCTTACATTTGCCACGGCAGCCCCCTTACAACCCGAGGTGGTGTGTCCAAAGTGCTGGCAGGTCAAACAGTGCATCGGGTTAGGGAAATAAGGCCTCACACTGAGATGGAGGAAACCGGCCTTAATGTGCTCAGGAAGCTTTGTGCTACTGAAAGTCAGTATAAATGAGTCCGACTTCAGGAGGTCACCGTCCACCCATTTCGTAATGTTCTCGACATTGACAATTTCTTATTGGGACCACTCGGCTTTCAGTTCTTCTTGGGGAATGTCAACTAGATCCTTGCGACTCACAACCCCTTTGCTATAGTTTAACGTGTTGTGCAGTTCACTTTCGATTGCATACTCCTCGAGGCACTGAGCTTTCTGGATGTTCTCGACTTGTTGGAAATTGGAAGTTTTGATTGAAAGGGTCCCATTCTGTGTTTGGCAGTTTTTAAAGTTCCAGCAATTCCCTCTAATACTTTTTGAATGTAAAAAGGTGAAATTTTCTCAAAGCTTTCCTCTTTCCGTCTAATTATAAGAAACAAATTCTGACCACAAGTATGTGTTCTGTTACTCATACCTGAGAGAGTGTGTGTGAATCACAAGTACAGAGGACTGCTTACACAAGCCCTCTTTTTTGTTTGGGTGTTGATACCTACCACCAGCCCACTTTTTCTGCTGGGAGGAGGAAAACAAGATTTCGAAGGATCCATCTCGGTCCCACAAGCTGCTAGGGAACTAGAAGTCTAGACAGAGCCCCGTGTGTCTAGGTAAGCCTTATACAACTGAGGTGCGGCAGGTTCCCCAGCGGTTGTCCACTAACGACTGTTCCACCTCGATAGCCGTACATCTCATCAGCATGCAGCACACCTTGAGACTGATGGTTTTTTTTTTAGAGAGGTTTATTCCATCCTAGTGATCCAGGTGCTTGAGCCAAGATGCCCGTTCCCTGTGACACACAACTTTCCACCGTCGCGCCACACGGTGGTCAATGAAGCATGCCAAGAGCATACTGTGGCAGAGGACTGGCGACGCTTCCCAGGCCCCAGCTCAGGAACCCCGGGATCGCCAAGCCCATACTCAGCAAACAAATGCTAAGCCTCTGAGGGGCAAATGCAGTCAGGTGTTGTTCAATGTGCAACGTATCTCCCTGAGCATTAACTTAGGCAGGTTAATTTTGAGATCTACTCTGGCTGGTAGTGGGCCCACATTAAATGGTGTCTACAGATAGTTTGCTTGATTAGTAAGACTTCAAGAAACTGCTTGTTGTGTATACCAGATGTACCGGTATGAAATGAGTATTTTTTTGTGAAAATGGAACACTGATTTTGAATTGAAAAGTAAAAACATTTTATTCAAAGTACTGACCATTGTTTTCTATACATTTTGACCACATACCTGGACACAACACCAATAGAAATGTTCGCTTTTTGAAGCAAACCAATCAGACACCCAATTCTCGACTTCTTTGTAGGAATCCAAGTGTTCCTCAGCCATTGCGTGTCCCATTGATGAAAACAAATGGTAATCGGAAGGGGCCAAGTCTGGTGAATATGGTGGGTGGGGTAGCAGCTCCCAGCCAAGTGTTTTGATTGTATCCTGAACCAGTTTTTCTTTGTGTGCAGGTGCATTGTCATGTAAACAAATTACGTTGCCATGTCTTCTGGCCCATTCTGGTCTTTTTTCGATCAATGCATAGTTCAAATTGATCATTTGTTGTCTGTAGCGATTAGTATTCACAGTTTCACTGGGTTTTAGAAGCTCATGATAAACCACACCTTTCTGAGCCCACAAAACACAGAGCATTGTCTTCTTGCCGAATCGATCTGGTTTTGCAGTCGATGTTGATGGTTGTCCTGGATTAACCCATGATTTTTCCGAATTAGGATTTTTAAAATAAATCCATTTTTCATTGCCAGTAACAATTTGATGCAAAATTGATTTTCTTTCATGTCTCTGTAGCAAAATTTGACAAATGGTTTTTCGGTTTTCCATCTGTCTTTCATTCAATTCATGTGGCACCCATTTTCCACACTTTTGGATCTTACCCATAGCTTTAAAATGGTCAGAAATAGTTTGTTGTGCAACGTTTAGCATTGCTGCCATTTGCTTCTAACTTAAAGTATCATCTTCATCCAATATTGTTTGCAATTTGGCATCTTCGAACTTTCTGGTGGTCTTCCACATTCTTCATTTCTTACACCAAAATCATTATTTCTGAACTGTTGAACCCATCTTTTCCATGTTGCTTCTGATGGAGCATGATCACCATATGTCTCAACAAGCATTCGATGCGACTCTGCAGCACTTTTTTTCAAATGAAAACAAAAAATTAATGCTTTCTGCAAATCATCACTTTCTGGTACAAAATTTGACATTGTTAACAAGATGAAAACATATGATGATGTTTGTTCCATGACTTGATGTATACTAAATATCTTTGACAGATGTCATACCAACCAAACAAAAAAAATTAAGGCTCATTCACAACAAATGTTCCCTATCAACACATTTGTATCTGAACGCTCATTTCATACCAGTACACCTGGTATGATACAGCATTTCAAATCAGTTTCTCTCTCTCTCTCTCTCTCTCTTCTTTCCTGGAGATTGTGCTGTGCTTTTGTGAAGCTCGATGTTGATTCACTCAGTACAATGATCACGTTGGTCACTTGCTGTATTTAGTGTTACTACTGGCTGTCTGGGGTGATTTATAGTATGTTGCTTGCAAGTAATAAGGAACCATTACATGAAGGAAAAGTTAGTTCTGTTGATGTACATGTCCTTCTACATCTATATACATACTCCACAAGCCACCATACGGTGTGTGACATTACCATAGAATTTGACATAATGACAATTTGAAGAGCGATTATATGACGTACATATCTTTTAATTTAATTGTCTTAATCACAAAGGTTTTTGAACACACACACACACACACACACACACACACACACACACACAGTGAACAGCATTTTGTGATCACTTTAAAAATCAAAAACATTAACTAACAGACACATAATACATAGTTTGAATATTTTTCACACCACTCCCAAAAGTAGACATCTCAGCATTTTGGAGGACCATGATATTTTTTACTGTAAGAGACAGTATCCTGACCATATTCTTAGTGAGCAAAGTGATGTGCCATTGAAGGTCAACAGAGGTCAACTGTACTTCAGTGATCTACAGATCATTGTGGATGCATTGCACTTGGGGCAGCATGCCACTAAGTACAGGAATGTTCACAAATTTGAATAACACAAGAACTTTAGCCAAAACGAACTAACATGAATTGCCACTAGAAATTATGCTGTCTCTCATTTAAGTCATTGAAACGTTGTTCAAATGATTCAGATGGCTCTGAGCACTATGGGACTTAACTTCTGAGGTCATCAGTCCCCTAGAACTTAGAACTACTTAAACCTAACTAACCTAAGGACATCAAACACATCCATGCCCGAGGCAGGATTTGAAACTGCGACCGTAGCGGTCGTGTGGTTCCAGACTGTAGCGCCTGGCCGGCTTTGAAATGTTGTAATTTACATATTTCTTGTTACTTCACATTCATTTTATTTCCATCTTAATTTTTGTTACTTATTGGTTTAGTCACAATATATCCTGGAACATGAGGGACAGGCCAACATACACGGTCTTGAAGTTTATTCTATCTTCTTCCTTTATAATACTAATGCTGAAGCTGACACAATGTATCCAATTAATAATTTCAGGAATCACACTTCTAAATTAACCTTCTTTTAATTACTTTGGATAATAATCTGTGCATTATGCATGCATCAGTGACCTCTAAGACAGCCTTACAGCCATTATCTATCAGGTTAAAGCATGCATAGCAGTTTTGACTCCTATTGTTATTACATGGTTATGACTTGTTTCAGTGCAGCAGAATGAGAGATATATCATGTTTATATTATATTTTCTGTCCTTTATTTCTAATCTCTTATTGTAGTAGATAGTAATGTTTTTTCTTTTACTTCTGTTGTACATTTTGAAGATGGCTGTCATAAAGCCAAAACTGGTAACTCTGTGTGTGTGTGTGTGTGTGTGTGTGTGTGTGTGTGTGTGTGTGTGTGTGTGCAAGAAACAGGCAGAAGGCGTAAAAACAAGAGAGCAGATGACCATGGTTGGCTGACCACGAGAATAATAAAGAAAAGCTAGACACTCTGCGACACAATAAAACATCAACCCTAAATGCATTAGAGTGGAGAACACAAAGGGACAAAGGACATGCACTAAAACTTATACAGAATGATAAAACCCACCTTCACGTATAAAATGTTAAACTAAAATAACCGATGAGGCGATGTCAGCTAAAATTAATGGCAATTAGTCTGGTAACTGAAGAGTCCATCACAGGGCAGCCAAAGAACAGCCGGGTGCTGCACTAACACTGAGGTGGGTCATCACGGCGCAGGAGGTAGCCGTGTGTCAACCAAGCATGGCAAATGCGGAGCCGGCAAAGAACCAGAGAGTCCCTGCGAGACACCTGCATGGAGGTCTGCCACACATTCGTAGTCTCCTTAATGGAATGCAGTTTGTTCATGCATGCTGAGGTTGTGCCATTTTGTCTCCCAAAGCCGCAAAATCTTGCGGCGTAGTTCTGAACGCAGGTCAGTTGCAAAGAAGCCGATCTCCAAAAGAGGTTTCCCTGCAGCCTGTATGGCCAGCCTGTTCGCAAGTTCATTCCCTGGGATTCTGACGTGACCAGTGGTCCAGACAAACACCACTGAACGACTGGACCGTTCAGGGCATAGACGGACTCCTGGATGGTTTCTATCAAAGGATGACAACGGTAGCTCTGGTCGGGAGCTTGTAGGCTGCTCAAGGAATCAGTACACAGAAGAAACACCTCCCAAGGGCATGAACGGATGTGCTCAAGACCATAAGATATAGTTACCAGCTCGGCAGTTAAAACACTGCAGCCATCAGGCAAGGAATGCTGTGCAATATGTCCTCCATGGACAACATACGTTAAGCTGACATGAGCATCAGCCATCGAGCCATCGGTGTAAACCACTTCGTGGCCTCGGTACTTGTCAAGAATCGAGAGGAAGTAACAGTGGAGAGCTGCGGAGTTAACTGAGTCCTTGGGGCCATGTTTTAGGTCCAGGCGAAGCTGTGGCCTAGGTGTACACCACAGAGGTGTACGTGAATGGACCTCAACTGTAGGTGGTAAAGGCAAACTCCAGTTCAGGAAGAAAGGATCAAACATGAACTGCAATTGAAAGCCCTGACCTGGGCAGCTGATGTAGAAGATGAATTGCCGTGGGTGGGAAAAGCAGACAGTAATTTGAATGCGCAGGAGAACTACGAATGTGTGCTACATAACTGACCAGCAGTTGTGCATCTCTAACCTGCATCCACAAGGACGTTGGTTACCGGAATTGTCCTAAAACCTCCCGTCACTAGGCGAACACAACAGTGGTGCACTGGGTCGAGTAAACACAATGCTGAGGGCGCCGCCGGCCCATAAACCAAACTCCCATAGTAAAGGTGGAATTGGACAAGGGCCCTGTAGAGCTGCAGCAGCATAGAGCGATCTGCACCTCAGTTGATGTTGCTCAGGCAGTGGAGGGTATTGAGGTGCTGCCAGCACTTCCACTTAAGCTGACGAAGGTGAGGAAGCCAAGTCAATCGGGCATCGAAAACCAGTCCTAAGAATTGATATGTCTCCACTACAGTGGGCGGATTTTCATTACAGTAAAGTTCTGGTTCTGGATGAATGGTACGATGCCGACACAAGTGCATAACACATGACTCTGCAGCTGAAAACTGGAAACCATGGGCTCTAGCCCTGCGCATTGTGGATGGCTCCCTGTAGGTGCTGGTCAGCAATACAAGTACTGGTGGAGCAGTATGAAATGTAGAAGTCGTCTGCATACACAGACACTCATTACAGAGTCCTGCAGGACCCCATTCTCCTGGATATGGGGGGAACTATGGGAGGCACCAACTTGTACACAAAAAGTACGAAGCGAAAGGAAATTCTGGATAAAAATCAGGAGTGGGCCTCGCAGACACCACTCATACAATGTGGCAAGGCCACTCGTACAATGTGGCAAGGCCACTCGTACAATGTGGCAAGGATATGATGTCGTCAGGTCGTGTCACGCACTTTTTGTACATGAAAAAGACAGAAACCAGGTGTTGGCGTCTGGAAAAGACTGTTCGAATGGCAGACTCTAGGGCAAAAGATTATTAGTGGTAGAGTGACCCTTGCAGAAGCCGCCCTGACATGGAGTCAGTAGACCACATGACTCCAGGACCCAACACAACCACCAACACAACATACATTCCAGGAGCTTCCAAAGAACATTGGTGAGGCTGATGGGCCGATAGCTATCCACATCAGGCGGGATTTTACTGAGTTTAAGAACCAGAATGATGGTGCTCTCCTGCCATTGGGATGGAAAGATGCCATCGCACCAGATCTGGTTGAAGATGACAAGGAGATGTCGCTTGTAGTCAGATGAGAGATGTTTAATCATCTGACTGTGGATCTGATCTGGCCCAAGGGCAATGTGCAAGGGCGCTGAGGAGCTCCCACTCTGTAAATGGGGTGTTATAGGGTTCACTGTGGCATGTAGCGAATGAGAGGTCTTTCCTTTACATCCGCCATTTAAGGGTGCAAAATGCTGGGGGGGGGGGGGGGGGAGGGGGAGGGGGAGCAGGTAGTTCTCCAATGCAGAGGCTCGAGCATAGTGCTCAGCAATCACATATGCATCGGTAGACAACATGCCATTGATGTTAATGCCAGCGACACCTGTTGGGGTCTGGTACCCAAAAAGATGTCTGATCTTCGTCCATACTTGGGAAAGTGACGTATGGCATCCAATAGTCCAGATGTATCACTTCCAACACCCCTGCTCCCGTCATTGGTAAGATGGTGAACATGGACACGGAGCTGCTTAAAGGCTACGAGGTGACCCAGGGAAGCATGCCGCTTATGACACTGTAGTGTTCGCTGATGCTCCTTCTTTGCCTCAGCAACTTCTGGCAACCACCAAGGGATCGCATTTCACCAGGGGCACCTGAAAGAGCACAGGATCATGTTTTCTGCCGCATTAATGACTGTTGTAGTCGCCTGCTCAACCATCACATCCATGTTATCGTGTGGGGGAGAGTCGATGGTGACTGCAGAGGTGAAAGTTTCTCAGCCTGCCTTGTTTAAAAGCCCATCTGGTCAAGCGACTGTGGGCCTGACGCCAGGGCAGTGACAGGAAGATGGGGAAGTGGTCACGACCACACAGGTTGTCATGTGCTCTCCAGTGGATAGATGGGAGAAGTCATGGGCTGCAAATTGATAAATAAATGGCCGAGTAACTAACACGAGCCACACTGAAATGTGTGGCGGCCTCAGTATTTAAGAAGCAGAGGTCGGACTGAGACAGTGAAGTCTCGACATCTCTGCTCAGCCACTAAGCACAGTGCCACCCCACATGGGGTTATGGGTGTTAAAATCTCCCAACAGTAGGAAAGGTTTAGGGAGTTGATCAATCAGAGCAGCCAATATGTTGAGGGGTACAGCACCATATGGAGGAAGATATATGTTGCAGACAGTTATTTTCTGTGTCATCCTTATTCTGACAGCCACAGCTTCACGATGGGTTGAAGGGGCACATCTTCACTACAGAATGAGTTTAGGACACAAATGCAAACTACACCTGACACTCGATGATAGTCACTACAATTCCTGTAATATCCCTTATAGTCGCAGAGGGCAGGGGTCCGCATTGCCAGGAACCAGGTTTCCTGGAGGGAAACACAGATAGCATGTGTAAAGCTTAACAGTTGCCGTAGCTCAGCCAGGCGGTGGAAAAAAAAATTGCCATAATTCCACTGGAGGATGACATCGTGCAACTGGGAAGACATGGAACATTCAATGAGGCATTTTACACCTCAGAGTCACTTGCTGCCACCGATTTATTGCAGTCTATATCCATTTTTTCTGAGGGTCTGGCGAGATCTAGGTCATCAGCAGATGCCAGAATCTCCACCTCATCCGCAGACGCAGAGCTTGGAGGTAGCGGTGGTGTGTGTGCCATCACAATACCCTTGGTCTTTGGGGGCCTCCTTTTTGGATTTGTCTCACTGTTCCTTGGGTTTCCGTGGCTGGTAGGACTTCACTGATTCAGTCTTGGGGCCTGAGGATGAGCGTGAAGCCCTGTGACCAACTACTTTTGGGGTCTTCAGCCACTGGCGGGTGTCATCTTTCCCACTAGCAGAAACATGGGAAGGGAGTGACCAAAGGACCTCTTCCTAGCAAGAGCAGGCGAAGAAGTTGTATGCTTCTCTGGCTTGGAAGTGGAGACGGACGTCCCCGATGGTTGGGGGGCGGGGAGGGGAGTGTTGCTCTTGAAGTAGATGGTGCAGGAGCAACAGGGAGGGAAGCGCTCCCCCCCCCCCCCCCCCGCCCCCCCCACCGCCCCATCAAGGGGGCTGGTGTAGCTTTCTGGCTCTGAGAGGTGAGTGGGGTTGGGAGAGCTGATGGTGCTAGAACTGTTGTAGCAGCGGCGTAAGACGATGTCATGCGCACAGGATGTAGGCATTCAAATTTCCTCTTAGCTTCAGTGTAGGTCAGTTGGTCCAGGGTCTTGTACTCCGTGCTTTTCCTTTCTTTCTGGAAAATCCTGCAGTCTGGCGAGCAAGGCGAATGGTGCTCTACGCAGTTGACACAGATGGGAGGCGGGGCACGTGGGGTATTGGGATGTGATGGGCATCCTCAATCTCAACATGTGACACTGGAAGTACAGCGGAAAGACATATGGCCGAACTTTCAGTATTAAAAGCAAAGCATAGGGGGAGGGATATAGGGCCTTACATCACAGAAGTAGACCATCACCTTGACATTCTCGGGTAATGTATCACCCTCGATGACCAAGATGAAGGCACTGGTGGCAACCTGATTATCCCTTGGACCCTGGTGGAGACACTGAACAAAATGTACACCTCGCCATTCTAAATTGGCATGCAGCTCATTGTTGGACTGCAAAAGAAGGTCCCTGTGAAATATGATACCCTGGACAATATTTAAGCTCTTATGGGACGTGATGGTTACAGAAACATCCCCCAGCTTATCACAAGCAAGTAACACCCATGACTGGGCAGAGAATGCTGTTTTGATCAAGACTGACCCAGATCTCATTTTGGACAAGCTCTCCACTTCTCCAAACTTGTCCTCTAAATGCTCAACAAAAAACTGAGGCCTCATCATCGTGAAAGATTCCTGATCAGCTCTCGAACATACAAGTTATCAGGTTGAATAAGAGCTGCTGCCATCCTTAGCCTGACGTTCCTCTCATGGTGTGGCCAGGGAGGGGAATTATTTGGGATTGTACTTCTGTGCACTGAATTGAGACCATGAACACTTAGAGACTGATAGTGTTTGACCACCAGCAAGAGATGATGTACTACCCTTCATCGCATGTCATCCACCCTGATGACACGATCAGGGAACCTCCCCACGGGCACCACCCTGCAACAGCACAGGCAGGATGGTCATTGTCAGGAGTCCCAATACCCCAGGGGGATGGGCACCTACCCCATGGCATACATGGGGAGTTAACGGTGCAGGCATCAGCAGAGCGATCTGTGTGTGGTCAGGGGGCTACAGCCAACAGGGTACATGGCGGCCCCACCACAAAGGACTCGCTACTGTGCTGGATATCAGGTGCAACCAAGCAACCAAGTCCATTATCATCGTCAGCATAGAAAATGATACTGCACAACTGATGGAAAAATACGCACCCAGGAGGGTGACCTCGCCCAACAGTTGGAGAATGAGCAGAAGTGCAGATCAACGTTGGTGAAGGATGCGATAGGTCTCAGCACATGATGGACATGATGCAACATGTAAGGCGACCTTCCCCATTTGGCTCACTCTTTGGAAAAATTTTGAAAAATGGAGTTCAAACCCTACAGGGGTCCATCACAAGGCCGAAACATGTGAGACTCCTTTTAGCCGCCTCTTACGACAGGCAGGAATACCTCAGGCCAATTCTAACCCCTGGACCCGCAGGGAGAACACCATTGAGGAAAAAGTGAAGGTTGATTTCAGTTAATTAAAATCACATTTCTTTATACGTACCATATATCATATGTCGGACCTCTACGGCTACAGTTTATGCGCCAGTGACCAGCTGTGAGTAGTTTAGCTCAGTTCATAATTGCAACAATATTTTTCTGTTCTTAGGGTAGGTATATCTTAAAATAATGTGATGCACTTGTCCAATGTGGTCTCTATTGTTGAAATCAGAAAACTTTAGTATTTTAAACGCAGTTATTAATGCAAGGTTTTGGACAAGATTTGTAATAGTAATAGTTCTGGTATATATTTTGAAAATGACGATCCTGACAATGACATTCAAGAAACATAGCTGGCGGAATCTGAACAAGTAATGTACACACAATGAAAGTACAGTAGTGCCCATACAGTCTCCTGAAATTAAAAGTCAAAGAGATCAAACTCAACAATGTTGGCTCAGTTTAAATGAATATGTAATTTCTAGGTAAATGTAATGTCACTACACATTAAGGAGCATCAGTGATTGTGGAACAACTTACTTAACCCCAGGGACTATATTACCTCGATGTTGCGGATGAAGTATAGTATCCAATAAATAAGACAACTGTACTATGAAAGTCTAGCTTGGTTTGGTTGTTGGTTGGTAACAGGCAACCAAACTAAGTACAGTCTGTAACAAGAGAAGCAGTGTCTGTTCCTGGATTGTGGGGCTATTTCAGGCTTATTGAAGGCTTCAATAGCATTCACAGTGGAAAAAAACTCTTTCGTATGGGGAAAATGGTGAAAGTGGCAACCCATCTCTCTTCACAATAATACAGTAAGAACTATTGCCTTGCTAAGAAGCAAGGACTTCAAAGTCTAAGGAAGCCACCCACTACAGAAATGAGGGTCCAGGACACAGAGGTAGCAGCCCCATCACTGGCCTTGCCTTAACAATGGACTGGTACTCCATAGGAAGGACATTCAGCTTACTTGAAAAACTACAGAAACAATCCTCTGGCAAGGCCATAATATCAATAAAGTGAACAGTTTACATATTCACGAAGTGGGAACTTATGCAATGCTGCTAATAAATGATGATGAATTTTCAAAGAAATATATTACTCCTTTCCTAGAATTTCATCTCATTCTTCACTCATCTGATGCCAACATCAGTTTCCCACGCCAACTCTGTCAGTGATAATTAAGGTTATATTTTAATACATCAAGTGATATTTGACTTATTGAGCTGTGTTGCAGCTCGCGATGGTAGGTTGGCATCGTGTAATAGGGATAGTGGTGTCTCGTTTTCTTCTCACATTACTGGCGCCACTACATTTGCTAGCGTTGTCTGGCCACCAGTGGGAGCAGCAGCAGTTATCGATACCTAGTACCGTAGTGCTATCTTTGGAAGGCCGTCAGGTGTTTTCTGCATCGGAATGTGTCGGATAGTTTGGTAGGGACAGAGCAGCAGTGAGGTCCGGCAGCACGAGACTAGCCGGGACCGCAGACACTGCTGGATCGAGGGCTGTAGTTGCGAAGGCGACAACCTCGTTCTCCACTGGACCCACGATGTTTGAGTTGAGTGAACATTAACCCAGTAGTGAAACCTCCACTATTTTGAGATAACGCTGCTTGTTCGTGTGTTGCTGCTCACAGGGTCACTGAGACAAAGAGCAATTAGTGGAGTGTTTGGAGTTGGTGAAATTAATTAGCCATCCCTCACTTTTTATTATTAATCATTGAATTCCTTGTTTTTATTGATGAAGTTCAACAAGTGGTATTTTTCTGCCTAGTGGCCGTTAACGTCCCAGTTACTTGCCCTGGAGGTTAGCGTATTTTCGCGGCAGTGTACCTTTCCTCGCCTTGCCGCTGCTGTCCGGTAAGGCATGCAGCTGAACAGTCTCCTTGTTTGTGATTCGGATATTTGTTTCTTTTAGACTACTTTGCTCGTAGTGGGTCCTCCTGCTTCTGGATGTTCTAAACACTGGATTCTGAAGACGCAGTGCCATCCACCAGTTCCACCTTGCCTGGGTTATTCCATTGTTGTGTTGGTTATCAGACATTAGGTAGATGTTGGAAGTGTTGGCCTGCATTTAAACCGTCACTAGTTTGAGTTGCCATCCAGTTAAGTGACTACAACTCTTGACCACCTGTCTCATAGCTTATGAAGTTGAGCGACTTTCCCAGATCGATCCTTGGAGCACTGTCTGAGGCCCGCTTCTCTCTTGATTTGGTCAGATTGTGATAATTGTCAATAAAGCCTTCAGCCATGAATGAAATTTGTCTTAAGAATTTTTAAATTAGATATTGTCTCTTAATAGTGAAAATTTGATGATTGTTCCTTTTTTTATTATATTTTATTATCTCTTGGAGAAGTTTAACTCATTCTTAAGAATCTGCTATCTAGGCCTTCAGCCATCAAATTGCTTTTGAGTTATTACTATTGGGGCCTTCAGCTGAAAAATAATTTGAATTTCTTCTCAATAAGGCCTTCAGCTGTGAAGTAAACTTGCTTAAGAAATTGTTTATTGGACATTGTGTCTTAACAGTCAAATTTGATAATTGTTCCTTATTGTCAACCTTATTTGCAATTGTCTTCAAATAAGTGTACAAGATTTAAACAAAAAACTGAGCAACCAACGGTAACTGAGTACAGCCCTGTCCACACTGAATCCTGCCTTTCCCTCAGTACCATGTCTCACTTATACCTTTGGTTTAAAAATTAAATATTGGAAGTCGGGAAAGTAACAACAATAATATGTGATACTTTACCTCCAGAAACAAAGAAATTTATGGACCATTATTTTCACCCGTTCTGAGTTTTCTTCTGTACCATAGAACAATGTAAGATTGTAGATCATTAATGATACCAGAAACACCAAGAGGTATTAGTTTTAAGGCTCCTGTAAACGATCAAATAATATGTCAAACTTTTTTTTGTTTGCCAAATATTTGATGATGTACAGTGCTGCTTGATGTATTTGTCAACATAGAACATGCTTCACGCGTATGAGAGAAAGTTTGATCGGTGGAAAATTTGACAAGATGCCAGTTGTTGTTTGCGTTGATGTTTCGCTGAATATGTTTAGTCAAAACGAGTTTTACTACTATTTATCACAATGTATTGGGAGTTCTCACAACTACAGAAACTACAATCAAGGAGAAAAACACAATAGCACTGAAAATTACCTAAATAGCAGAGGTGTTACATCTTTCCCAGCCATATATTTCATAGGAAGAGAGAAGGGAACCATGTCATATTCTAAGCACATCATCCAAGTGGGAGTGTAATAAATTTAAAAAATTGAAGCTCTCTGGTTCTTCAACAGATGGCATATGCTGTATAAACTCTCATTAAAGGAGCAAGTAGAAAACTTTAGTCTCCTTTTTCAACATGAGGACGGAGTAACTCTAAAGAAATTATTAAAAGTTTTACTTTCCATTCAGAGAAAGTTGATGTAATTATCATGTTCCAGGTGTAACATCTCCTTTAATAGACTTTCATGTGTATATGTATCTCTCTCATTTTAAACAATCCTCTTAACAAGCATCTTCTTCTTCTTTTTCTTCTTCTTTAAACACAGTGTCAGAGTCAATGTTAGAAATGTTTTATCTGCATTTGTAACCACCCCAACTAGTGTTAAAATACAAAAAATTGGAAATTTGTGGTAAGATCTTAGAGGACCAAATTGCTTACGTCATCGGTCCCTAAGCTTACACACTACTTAATCTAACTTAAAGTAACTTATGCTATGGACAAGACACACACCCATGCCCAAGGGAGGTCTTGAACCTATAATGGGGGAAGCCGCACGGACCATAACAAGATGCCTCAGACAGCGCGGCTACCCCGCACAGCTGTTAAAACACCATGTGTGCTTCAGAAGTGAGGTTAAATTGACAAACTTTATTGGTACATGTACAGTCTTGTATGACAAATCAGTGGCTTGAAAGAGCAAATGCGACAAACAAGTTTCACTGTTTATGAGGGCCTTTATGAAAGTTGTAACCAAGAACTGAAAATTAATGCTACTTTAGCCATAAAATATTATGATCATTTCAGCATTTACTTAGCAAGCAACACGAACACTATAGTGTGATTCCCCATCTGATTGCTGTACAGTTCATGTACCGTGTGGTTATAATTAAACGTTTCCTATCTAACATGTTATAACATGGAAATTAATTACCGTATGAGTACCGAAGTTGGTAGCATTAATGTCCAGTGTATAGGGTGCATGACATCCATGCATCGCAGCACCACTGTCCAGTTCCAACTATGACCACCAGGTGCCATGATCGGTCATCGTGACTCATAATCTCTCACACCTGACTAGTGCAGTGCACTTGATGTTTCAACGTGAGCTTGGACAAAAGGAGCAGGGCATTATTGGTGAAGCTCTATTATCAAAACAACAGTAATGCTGCAGCTGCACTTCGAGAATATCGCTGGCTGAAAGGATTATGAAAGGGTCCTCTTTCTCCACCTCCTGTGCAGAGTGTGATGAAGTTTGAATCAACTGGAGAACAGGGTGTCACTCAGGGAAGAGCTTGACAACCGGTTGCACCAAAGATGGCTGATGAACTCGCTGTTGCTACGGCAGACAATGCTGCGCCAATTCCTGCAGACAATGCTGCGTGCAATTCCCGATCCTCAGGCAGTGTGCGTGTTGTGTCACAACAGTTGATCATCCCATGTTCCATTGTACAGAAGTTGTTTGAACCATTCCCAAATGGTATCTGTACAAGATCCATATCGTACAGCAGCTTGCACCACAGGATCCACAACAACTTGTTGACTTTTTTTTCCACTTTCTCACAAGGATTGAACGTGACAAGGGCTGGCCCTGGACCGTCCTATGGACAAACGAAGTTCATTTTTCTCCGATGGGTGAGGTGAACACACAAAATTGCCAAGTGTGGGGATTTTCACCTCCAGTCACTGTGCACGATGTTCCTCTGTGTGGTGAACGTGATACAACTTGCTGTGGTTTCATGGCTAAGTTCATCACTGGTCCATTCTTTCTAGAACAGATTGGCACTCAAGGACCAAATACATGCAGTGTGACTGCCCAGCGGTACTGTGTTTTGCTTAGCCAGCATGTCATATCCACCCTACAGTGGAGAGACGCATTGAACTCAACAGTTTTCATGTAAGACGGGGGCCCACCGCACATTGCTCAGGGAGTTCACCGGCTTCTCCAAAACACATTTGGAAACGATCAAATTATGAGCTGATCATTTACAAATGCTTTGCCAGCACAATCACCTGACCTCACTCCCTGTGATTTCTGGTTGTGGTGCTACCTGAGGGTAGGGCTTACCAAGGGAACAATCACACATGTGCTGATCTGAAGCATAGCATATCAAGAGAGGTAGGCAGCACATTTACGGGACATTCTTTGTTCTCCTGCTCAGAATGCAATCCTGTGCTTTCAGACTCTTCTGGACACTGATGGGTGCTACATTGTGCCCCTTTTGTAGCAGTAATTTACTGAAATATAATGGTATGATGTACCATAGCAGAACATTAGAAGTGGTTCAACTGAACTGAGTCTCCATTATTTCTCTTCCCCATGTCCTTGACACTAATGCTACCAAGCTTGTCCTTGTGCTGTGATTAGCTTCCATCTTATAATATGTTAAATAGGGAAAGTTTAATTATAACCACGTGGTATAGGAGGCAGGGATTGTTATGTAACCATCTGGATCATGTTAGTTGTGATAATTATTAAGCAGTTCAGAAAAGGGTCCATCAACAATAATAAACTACTGCAACAAACAGTATCTGCAAACTAACAAACTCTTGTTGCCTGCAACCACTTCAGTTTAGTACTGAAGTGAACAAATTTAACTTAGGTAAAGTAGGTACAGCCATGATACCTTTATCCATTATAGATATGGAACACTGCAATAGTGATGAATAAAGATTTTCAAGAATAACTGCAACCAATTGCCTTTTGTGATGGTTCAATTTTTAGATCACCATGACCACTTTCATATCATTAAGCAACTTTTAATTAAAAAGTAAGTATCATGTCTTGGTGAGTTGCTAGGCAACTTGAAACCAATCGTGATATATTAAAAACTGAACCATCACAAATGGCTACTGGCTGCAGTTAATTTCTGAAAACCTTTATATAAGCCACAGTTGTTATCAAAAAAATCTGTTATAAGTCTTATATTATTAATACTTATTGTTGATGATGTAACTACATTATAAATAGTTTTTTTGGAAACAGTCAATTTAAAGAAACAATCAAAAGTTTTGAATGTACAAAATGACATTCTCATAAAATTTGTACCTCACTATTAACGATTTGTTTTTAGGACTGATATACTTTATTTGAAAGCCATCATTTCCTTGTTTGTAAAGAACATTTTGTCTCCTTTGAAACATGGAATGTATGGCATAGCTTTACTCCAAATTATTATTGTTATATGAATTCCAGAACGTTGAAATTCGAAACGTCAATCTTTTCCAAACTGCAGTCTTACTGCATTTTAGCCATTTTTTCCTGATACTAAAATGCATAATGTTACTAGGAAAATATTGATTAATGAAATGTTTCAGCTGTATAATTTTCTTTCTAGAAAAATCTTGGCAGGCTTTAAGAGCAACTGTTACTGTTGTTATTGTTGTTTGATGCAGCTCTCCATGCTACCCTATCCTGTGCAAGCTTCTTCACCTCCCAGTACTTACTGCAACCCACATCCTTCTGAATCTGCTTAGTGTATTCATCTCTTGGTCTCCCTCTATGATTTTTACCCTCCACGCTGCCCTCCAATGCTAAATTTGTGATCCCTTGATGCCTCAGAGCATGTCCTACCAACCTGTCCCTTCTTCTTGTCAAGTTGTGTCACAAACTCCTCTTCTCCCCAATTCTATTCAATACTTCATCATTAGTTATGTGATCTACCCATCTAATCTTAAGCATTCTTCTGTAGCACTACATTTCAAAATCTTCTATTCTCTTCTTGTCCAAACTATTTATCATCCATGTTTCACTTCCATACATGGCTACACTCCATACAAATACTTTCAGAAACGACTTCCTGACACTTAAATCTATACTCAATGTTAACAAATTTCTCTTCTTCAGAAACGCTTTCCTTGCCATTGCCAGTCCACATTTTATATCTTCTCTACTTTGACCATCATCAGTTATTTTGCTCTCCAAATGGCAAAACTCCTTTACTACTTTAAGTGTCTCATTTCCTAATCTAATTCCCTCAGCATCACCTGACTTAATTTAACTACATTCCATTATCCTCGTTTTGCTTTTGTTGATGTTCATCTTATATCCTCCTTTCAAGACACTGTCAAGACACTGTCCATTCCGTTCCACTGCTCTTCCAAAGAGCAACTACAAAAATTTTAAGTGCTCAAAACTCCAACTATAAGAATAGAACCCTATTTCAGAGTCATCTATTATACCCATTAGATTATTGATTATTTGATTGCCTATTCTGTACAGTCAGTCTGTGTTCGGCTATATGAACTTCAGGCTCAAAGTTTTTAAAAAACTCAAGAAAGTGTGGCTGCCTGATCACTTACCAAGAACCAGGATGAACCAACCATCCTAGCAACACATTAAAACATTCTCCCTAATAATTTAGGGAGCAAGTCCGATACCTTATCAAATCTTAAAACATACCATGTTTATCTCATTTTCTGCTAAAATAGAGGATATTGGGAGCCTAATCTCATTATACCTGTCTGGATATAAAATATATTCATTTAAAAGGTAGTGCACTGTAAGCGGCATACCACAAGCACCAAACATTTGGGGCACCAGAGTAAGAAGCCATGTGTCATCTGATTGTGCCTTCTCCAAAGGAAAGTAACTATGATTTCATGTTGCCTCAGAAGATGGACCTGCCAAGTAGCTGGTTTCACCAAACTCTCTCTTCTTCCCACCAACATACAACCCTGTAGCTCAAAAGTATACGGCACATAGGGTGCACATCATGTTCAGCCACAGATGTAGTATCAGCTCAAAAAAATTCCAGGGATATTACAGTAGAAGGAGAAACAAAAGAAATCCTCTAAGCAGTGAAAACAAGTCAAGAAAAATCGCTCTGGAAACTAGGCGTTAATGTCAAGTTACTGATGGTCTGCCAGGGCCTTTACACCATTTGTTAGCAGTGTATAACACCATGCCCCTGTCATCTACCAGTCATGCCTTTCCTTTCTCTTTGAGTCATGCCACACTCTCTTCCCTTATATTAACTAATTTTATGTTATGAAGTTCCTTTTTCCCTCCCTCATCCATCCATTCTCTCGTGCCCATCGCTTTTACCACTCATAATTAAAACCTAACTTTCCATAACTTCTAATTATTGTTGTACTTATCGTGCACAAATACGCAAAATGTGCAAGTTTTTCCTTACCTGCAATATTGTAATTTCTAAATATAGTACAACATGCTTATTGTAATATACAGGGGTTGGGCACAAATATGGAAACACTGTGAGAAACGCATTCTCGAACATAAATGCAGATGCTAGCCAGGGCTCTGCTGTTGTATTTGTCAATGAACAGTGTCTCTGCAATGTCATTAATATGTTACAAGTGTCAGTGTAGACAGAACAGTGCTCTGTGTAATTGCGAGTGCATTACGTCTGAGCAAAATGAAGGTGGGGGAAATTGTCGGTGCTTACACGGTGGGTACTTTCGTAAACAAGGCAGCTGAAGTGTTTGGTGTTTCAAGAGGCACCTATCGAAGATTTACACTGCATATGGGGAAGAAACCGGAAAAATATCACCCACTAAGTCACAACACGGACAAAAGTATGTATTGAGGGATTGTGACATATGGTCACTGAAGAGGATTTTGACGAAAAATAGGGGGACGACAGCTGCAAAAATCAGTGCAGAATGAAATGTCATGTTCGTAAATCCTGCCGGCACCAAAACAACATGAAGGGAGCTTCGTAAGCTGGGAACTGCAGAGTGAGCTGGAATTCCAAAACCCGTTATCAGTTATGCAAATGCCTGTAACAGGAGAATGTAGTGAAGAAGCCATCAAATCTGGACTATGGAGCAATGCAAGATAAAAATTTGGTCAGATGAATCTTGTTGCACCCAATTTCCAACTTCTCGTCAAGTTTACATCCCAAGAGGGAAGGATGATAGGGTTTCAGTGGTGATTCGGATAACCATATCACAGTATTTCACGGGTTACTCTGCAAGATCACATTATTACAGAGGATTCTGTGACCATTTTAGCTGATCGGGTCCATCCCGTGACAAAATGTTTGTTCCCCAATGGTGACGCTGTATTCCGAGACAACAGATCAGATCGTCTAGGACTGGTTTTGTGATCACAAGGATGATTTGACTGACCAGCACAATCACCAGATCTCAATATTACTGAGCCTTTGTGGACTACTTTGGAGATAACTATCTACCTCAATCATTGTTACTGGAACTTGTCACTATTTTGCAGGAAGAATGGTATAAGATTCCCTTGAAAACCATACAGGAACGGTATTTATCCATCCCGTGATGACTGGAGGCTGTTTTGAATGACGACAGGTTTCCTACACCATGTTAGGCATAGTAACGTGCTGTGTTGTTGTTGTTTCTACATTTTTGGCCAACCCCTGTATGCAATGTAAAGATGTAGGATAGCATGTGTAGATGCGAGAGAGGGCTCGATGGCCCTAATCTTGCCAGGTTACATAAATAAATGATTAACAGCACAAACTGCATGGGAGGAACCACAGCCTATTGTCAAAATGGAATGGAATGGACTTCATTGAAAAACGAACTTTTCGGAGAGCAATTCAGCAATATAAATATGCCTAACTGGCTGTGAAGTTGAATGTTAAAATACAATCTCAAGAGATTTTTCAAAACACATTTTATCAGTAGGTAAAATGATTGCTCCAACCTATATGGAATGGCAGTTAATATTTCCAAACATCAAATTCACTTTCCCTTATTATTCTTACCTACTCACAAATGAAGTCAATCTTTCTACCTGAATGTGCCATCGGGAACTGGAAGAATAGCTGTTCTTGTTAACAGAATCTTTCGTCGGTTCTTGGTAGAACAACATTATAATAAATTAAAAGCACCAGTTTGCTTTTGTTCTACAATATTACTTTCCTTGTGTTAACCGGTTTTCGTCTAACAAGGCCATCTTCAGACATTTACTGAGTATTGTCACCAAAGAGGTTACAATGTTTGCAAACAACATTGGAAGAGAAGTAACACATCCAGACTGAAACAGAAACATACAGTAAGTAACATCTTTGACAGTGTGGTGGTAATGCAATGAAAAAGTAAAAAATTGGACTGCAAATAAATAACAATGGAGTAGACAGGAACCCTTTAACACAAAATAGGAACAGTATGCCTCCATAACAGTTTCTATTAATAAACCAAACTAATAAAATAAAATTAGTACTAGACAAGGCTACATCACAAGGTATGAAACTTGGAGAGTGATACACAGACCAATTGAAAGAAGAAACAATTATCAATGTAACTACAGCTTCTGTTTTGTACCTCCTGATGTAGCCTTGTCTAGTACCGTCAAACGGGGTGATTTTGGACACCGAGGCAAATTCAGACAGTATGGCTTATTTGCTCTCTGCCACTGCATGGAAACAAATAGTTACTTATTTTGACGTCTGTGCGCCAGTTATTTTAAGCGCAAGATTGCATTTATCACTTTCCACAATTTTTATCTTGCGGCAATTGTTTCCCTAGGTGAATAGCTGATGAACAGTCTCAGTGTTAAAAATCCATGCATTATCGTAAAGTGGAAACTTTATATTGTTGCGCTGAGCGGGAAGTTACTGTAACCGTAATTGTCGATGCGCTCAGTAGCTAACAGCATTGAGACAATTTCTGTACAAATTTGTCGAGTTTCTTGTGCAATGTTATTTTATAACGACGGTTTTTGTAAAACTGTGTACTGTGTGGAGTGATTTTGGACACTGCCAAGAACTTATAAGAGCAGGAGAGGTGCTACAGTAGGGTGTAATTATGACCCAGAACTTTTAGATAAAGCTGTTCGTGATATTCAGAGTTGTAAATTATCGTACAGAAAAGAGTGAGATTTGTATGGTACACCTAAATCAACCCTACAAAATAAAGTGCAGAAAGCACATTCGGAAAAAAAGGGGGAGGACAGCCAGAGCTAAATAATAAAGAAGAAGAACAAGAAGAAGAAGAAGAAGAAGAAGAAGAAGAAGAAGAAATGTTGAAGCAAGGTATCTTGAGGGGTGCACATTGGGGATTTCCGTTCACTAAATTGGATATTTAGTTAAAGGCTACCGTGATAAATCTGGCCGAAAAGAGAAAAAATTTCCTACTAATTTGCCAGTAGAAGAATGGGTGCATTTATTCCTCACACGACAGTCAGAAGATCTTTCTGTTTGCTAAGGCGAAAATATTAAACGAGCTCGTGCAGAACTTATCTGTAACATATAAAAGTCATTATATGATTCCCTATCACTTATTTGTAACAAAGGGCTATCTTAAAATGTGTAAAATGTCACCAAAATCAAATAAAAAGCATGTAGAATTTTAAAAAAAGGCAGTAACTGTCCGAATTCGCCCTATATATACTGTAACTTTGGAGAGATATTTAAAAAACACACATGTCCGAAATCACCCCAATCCAAGGGGTGACTTCGGACACTTTATTTAACTGCCTCAGATAAATATACCTACACATACACGTTCTGGTTCTGGGATATTTTATTCGGTACACATATACCCTGCCACTTCCATAACAATCAATTTAATCTAACAATATACACGAAAGTTACAATCAAAATAACGACAAAACCGTCCGAAATCACCCTGTTTGACGGTACTAATTTCATTTTATTAGTTTTGTTTATTAATAGAAAATGTTATGTAGGCATGCTGTTCCTATCTTGTCTTAAAGGTTTCCCTGTCTACTCCACTGTTATTTATTTACTGTTTAATTTTTTACTTTTTCATTGCATTACCACCACACTGTCAAAGATGATACTTATTGTAGGTTTCTGCTTCAGTTTAAATATGTTACTTCTCTTCCAATGTTGTTTGCAAACATTGAAACTTCTTTGGTAACAATACTCAGTAAATGTCGGAAGATGGCCTTGTAAGCGGAAACTGGTTAACGCAATAAAAGTAATATAGTAGAACAAAAACAAACTTGTGCTTTTCAATTATTAATAGCTGTTCTATTCACAGAGACAACTTTTCAATTTATGTATGGCACATTTTCTGTCATAACTGGCCTTACATTATAGTTGGTATTTGTTAATTCTAATGCACTTTAGCCAATCTAATCCATATATTGTGCAAATCCATAACAAACAACACACATTTTATATGTGAAATGTACACTTTTATTACAACGCAAAAAATATAGTTCTGAATTTACATCAAATTTAAAACACAATATCCAGGTTGATCAGTGTGTCACATTTCACTGTTTGTCAACCGGCAAACTGAGACTATGAGTGTATCACCACTTGTAAACAGGATCCAAGAGTTTTAGTATTTAGGTAGACTAGTTAGTTTACTCTGACACTTGTTGCAATATAATTTTTTATTTTATTTTATTAGCATGTTTTCAGGCTACACTCAAACTCCCATATCCTGAGATTCTATCCAAATTAGAACCTTTGAAACCAAAATCCATGCTTTTACTGTGATGTTTCTTAATGGCCTTTCTAGGCTTCAAAGCACTCTTGATGTCATACTGATGTGGCTCTTCTTTGTAAGAAGGAATTGATTCACTGAAGAAACCTATTGATCTCTGATTATTATTGACACCAGCTCTGTTGTCTGGAGATGATGAACTGACAATCTCAGATGTAATGTTCTCCACTACATCTGATTCATTAAGAGACTGTGAACACATTTTCTTTTTCTTTCTTTTCTTCATTTCAGGGGGCCCTTCATGTCCTTCAGAAATCTGAGTTTTATGTGGCTTACCCACTGTTTTTACCTTGATCTTAGAGCCTCTAGTGCCAGCTTCACTAATCATACTGGCATTTTCAGAATCTTTGTTTCCAATTTCTTCAGCATCTGACATAACTTCCGTAAGTTCTTCTATCAATATTTTACTGCCTTCTTTGTCACTCTCGTGTTCTACCACTGGCTTGTTTTTCTTGTCTTTCTTCTTCTTCTTTTTCTTTTTTTTCTTGTCCTCCTCATTTTTATCCATTTCCTCACCCTCATGGGCCACAGTATCACATTCACTCACTCCAATTTGTGAGTTTGAAATCATGGTCACTGTAAAGACTTGTTGGTTGTTTTGTGAATCTTTTGCACGTTTCCTCTTTCTTTTCAACCTGATCTTTTCTAAAGATTCTGACGAAGAATGACTGGCAGAATTATCTTCCATTTCACTTTTCCACTCCTGAACTATATCCATACCTGTGGCAGAATTTTCATTCACATTTGAAATTTCTTTCAAAATATCATTCTGCTTCTTTTGCTCCTCTTTATCTTCATGCCTGTAAGACCCAGGTTCACCTTTTACCCTATGCTTGAGCAAATGTGAGGATAAACAGTCATCAATAGTTTTTTCTTCACATACATTTAGACTCTGCCCAACAGTATGTTCAGCAGATATCACGCCATCCTCTGAATCAGCTTCGGAGAAGTTTATTGTATTAGTGTGGTATGAATGCTGTGTCTCAGATGATTTACTGTTAGCAGAACTGTACTTCTTTCCAAATATACAAGCCAGGTCGTTAGCACTATATCGACTGACATCCTTTCCCCTTGTAAACTTCTGGTAACTGCAAAGAAAAGAAACAGACTAAGTAATAGCTTCAAATACAGAAATTTATCATTTAACAATCAAACTTCATTTACAAACAATACCATAACATGCTTAATTGTTCCAATACTTTCCAGTTACATGTTTTTACTCTATTCAGTGTTAGTTAATAATATGAACTGTTAATTGTTGCAGGATGGAAAACTTGGTCACAGTAGGCCCTGTGGCACAAGTGACAGATGACATTATTAAAGATTACCAACAAAACGCACTTAAAAAGCAAAAATTGTAGAAGACCAAGAAAAAATATAAGGAGAGAAAGGGATATAACACCCTAGTCTATAGAATTATAAAAGCCTAAAATGAAAAATTTCTCCAAGTTGCATATCATCCTGTAAACCAGAATAATGAAAAAAATAGACTTTTGCATTACAAGTTAATTC
The DNA here is from genome assembly GCF_023897955.1 of Schistocerca gregaria. Taxonomy (NCBI): domain Eukaryota; kingdom Metazoa; phylum Arthropoda; class Insecta; order Orthoptera; family Acrididae; genus Schistocerca; species Schistocerca gregaria. Next base: position 36,958,730 of record NC_064931.1, on the reverse strand, counting down.
CAAAGATAGTTAAAAATCAGATGTGACTTACTCATATCAGACTCTACTGAAGATTCTGTAGCCGAGCTACTACATCGCAAATGGTAGATTTCTATATCAGCACACATTTCAACGATAACAAAATCATCATAGGGTATACAGTGAAATTGTTGCCTTTTTTCTGCTTAACACCAAACACAAGTTACGTCTGAAGCAACAACACATGTAATAACTATGTACATAGGTTACAGATTGGCTGTGTATCATTATCAAATATATTAACAGTCAGTGCATAACTCAGTGGAAGTGGAGAGGTCTTGGCAGTGTTCACCTGGACTGATTTAGGGATGTCACGAAAAGTCTAAATCAATACAGTTGCATAGTGGAACAACGTCCACTGCAGAGAAATATGAGATTAGTTTATGTATCATATTCTCATCATAAAAAAGGTCTTAAAAACAGAACCAATGTCAAACAAATCATCAACAAATCAGCTTATACTAGCACAGAGGTGTACTGTTTATCTGTTTATTTTAACCCTTTTGCAGGCACATTTTTTGTAGCGACTCAGTGAAGTTAATAATAATAATTTAAAAAATTCATTTCTTGGATAATTTTATTTTTTGTGATTTAGAACAAAAAACTATGGTGGCATGTTTATCCCCCACAGCTCTTTTGTGAGCTGTTATTTTGGTGATAAATGTAACAATTTCCCATTGTACAAATGAAGCAATCTTTTCTGACTTCACAAGTGACAACAGTAGTGAGCTCATGACAATCAGAAACTGACTGTTGTAGTAGTTTTTATACACACGATACAGCGAATTATTACAAGATGTCAGGCACATTCAGAGGAGGTAAGACATATTCCCAAAGGTGTTGAAAAACCATTAAATTGGTGGTAAGTATGCTTCCCAAGATCCACAAAAGACACACAAATTTTGTGGCAGGAATATCTTCCAAGCCTCTTGGAGAAACTATTTTGATGGTAACCATATTTCTCAAGGGCCTTTAAAACAACGTTGTTTGGTGGGATTTATAATTCCCACAACCATAAGAGCTGTATATAGTAGCAAACAGAAACTACAACTGGTGCAGCAGATTACTGCTAGTTGCCAGGAGTGTACAGAAGTGATACGACATATTCTCATAAATGCAGTAAAGAAATACAGTTAGTAGTAAGTATAACCCCAAGGGTCCACGAAAGGATTAAAAAGTTGTGGTGTCAAATGCAGCAGTGTTAGTTGTATTAGATGTCAGAACTGTGTATCAACCATTATACGCAATGGTACATTGAGATGAGACTATCATTCTGTACTGCATCACATGATAAAAGTCATAGTGTTCAGTAACAAATATATTTATCATTCCTGTGAACCTGGATTGTTTCCAAGTTAAATATTTCAGACTGTTCAATTTTTAATAAAGTGATCTAATATTTTGAGTTTGTTGTTGTATCCTCCAGAAATAGAGCAAGGTTTGCTAGGAACAACTACAGTAGCCTCTGCTCTGGCAGATGCCACAGTTTGAGTATTCTCATAATAGGTGGTTGTTGTTGTTGTTGTTATTGTTGTTGAGGTCTTTAATCCAAAAACTGGTTTGATGCAGCTCTTCATGCTACTCTACCCAGTACAAGACTCTTCCATCTCCAAGTAATTACTGCAACCTACATCCATTTGAATCTGCTTACTGTATTCATCTCTCGGTCTCCTTCTATGATTTTCACCCCACACACTTCCCTCCAGTACTAAATTGGTGATCCCTTGATGCCTCAGAATGTGTCCTACTAATCGATCCCTTCTTTTGGTCAGGTTGAACAACAAATTTCTCCTCTCTCCATTTCTATTAAGTACCACCTCATTAGTTACTTGATCTGCCCATCTAATCTTCAGCATTTTTCTGTAGCATCACATTTCAAAATTTTCTATTCTCTTCTTGTCTAAGCTGTTTATCATCCATGTTTCACGTCCATACGTGGCTGCACTCCATACAAACACTTTCAGGAAGGACTTACCGACAGTGAAATCTATACTTGATGCTAACAAATTTCTCTTCTTCTGAAATGCTTTTCTTGCCACTGCCAGTCTAAATTTTATATCCTCCTTACCTCAACCACCAACAGTTATTTTGCTTCCCAAATAGTGTCTCATTTCCTAATCTAATTCTCCCAGGATCACCTGATTTAATTTGACTACATTCCATTATCGTTGTTTCGCTTTTGTTGATGTTCATCTTATATCTTCTTTTCAAATTACTGTCCATTCCATTCAACTGTTCTTCCAAGTCCTGTGATGTCTGTGACAAAATTGCAATGTCATCAGCAAACCTCAAAGTTTTTATGTCTCCTCCCTGGACTTCAACTCCTATTCCAAATTTTTCTTCTGTTTCCTTTACTGCTTGCTCAATATACACACTGAATAATATCAGGGATAGGCTACAACTCTGTCTCACTCCTGTCTCAACCACTGCTTCCCTTTGGTGCTCCTCGACTCTTACAACTGCCATCTGGTTTCTGTACAAATTTTAAATAACCTTTTGCTCCCTATATTTTAACCCTGCCACCTTTTGAATTTGAAAGAGAGTATTTCAGTCAACATTGTCAAAAGCTTTCTACAAATGCTATAAACATTAGGTTTGCCTTTCCTTCACCTATCTTCTATCAGAAGTTGTAGGGTCAGTATTGCCTTGCATGTTCCTATATTTCTCCACAATCCAAACTGATATTCTCCAAGGTCAGCTTCTACGAGATTTTCCATTCTTCTATAAAGGCTTCATGTAAGTATTTAGCAGCCATGACTTACTAAACTAATAATATGGTAATTTTCACACCTGTCAGCACCTGCTTTCTTTGGAATTGGGATTATTATATTCTTCTTGAAGTCTGAGGGTATTCTGCGTGTCGCATAAATCTTGCTCACAAGATGAAAGAGTTTTGTCATGGCTGGCTCTCCCAAGTAGCTCTAACGGAATGTCATCTACTCCCAGGGCCTTGTTTTGACTCAGGTCTTTCAGTGATTTGTCAAATTCTTCACTCACTATCATCTGCCTTCTCATCTTCCTCTACATCCTCTTCCATTTCGATAATATTGCCCTCAAGTTCATCTCTCTTGTATCGACCCTTTATATACTCCTTCCACCTTTCTTCTGAGTGAAATGCACTGACCTAAAATGTTACACTGTTCTACAAAAAAAAAACCTTTTTTTCTATTTCTGATAAAAAATATTGTGATCCTAGTTGTATTTTGAGTGCTGAACTGAAAACTGTTTTTGGTTTTTTTCTGTCAGGGATAGTTTATGAGTAATCGCAATTTTATTTCTCTTTTCAGTTTCTGATATAGTGCAGCAAACGTGAGGTGAAATTCAACAAAGAAATGCACATCTTTATGATGTTATAAGTTCATCACATTAATGGAGGGTGGGATCTAACATATAACACAGTAACCTTTGTGTATACACTTTGAAGCATTTATTTGACATGGGAAATAACAGAAAATTGACAAACAATGAGCCATTGCCTTGTAATGCACATCACTTTTTTCTCTTGTATTGTGAATCTTTTCTCTCAAATGATACTCCAGCAATAATCTGCTAACATAGGAGGTACCCATTTCCCTACATAGCGCCTTTCTATGGTAGAAATGTCGTTATGGAATCTTTCCCCATGTTCATCCGATACGTCACTACAACTCTCTGTGAAGTAGTCCAGATGAGAGTCCATCATATGTACCTTCAAAGACATATTGCACCCCAAATCCTGATATGGTTTGATCATATCCTTCACCATTGCTTTGTAGTTAGTAGCTCTTCTTCTTCCGAGGAGGTTTTCCGACACCATCTTGAAACAGACCCATGCGGGTTTTTCTTTATCAGTTAAACATACTTTAAAATTTGCATCTTCCTGCAGCTCCCTGATTTGTGGGCCCACAAATACACCTTCCTTTATGTTTGCAGCTGAAAGACAGGGGAATCTGGTAGCTAGATATGAAAACCCACAACCTGTTGGATCCATGGCCTTCACGAATTGTTTCATCAGGCCAAGTTTGATGTGAAGCGGTGGAAGTAGTATATATTCAGGAGCTACCAGACTTTCACGTTGTACATTATTTTCGCCAACTTTCCATCTTTGCCTAGGCCATTTCCTTTTCACGTAGTGAGAATTTCGGTCTCGACTATCCCACTTGCAAAGAAAACAGGCATACTTTGTGTAGCCTTGTTGCATTCCCAGTACCATTGCAATTACCTTGAAATCTGCACATATTTTCCATTTGTGTTCATTGTATTTTATTGAATTTAGCATCCTTTGTACAAACTATTGTAACCTACTGGACCAGAGGGTATTTTATTTCCGTTATGGAGCAAAACACCCTTCAGACTTGTTTTCGATGCATCTATGAAAAGTCTCCACTTCAGCACTTTTATCAGGCGAGCAATGTCATTGCAAAATGTCAGTGCTTCGTCAGTTGAAAAATAAGAAATAAAGACATGTTCTCTGTGCCTGAACACACTGATTTTAGTACTTTGGTGCAGTAGATTATACTCCTGTAATCTTCAACCAAGCAGCTGTGCCTTTTGTTTACTTAGGCAGATTTAAATGATTTAGTATGTGATCTAGGACTGTGTTAACAACTGTGGTGATGACTCACTTGTGCAGTGATATAACGAATCATCATCTGTGATTTCTTCAGTACTGCTTATTTTACTGTCACTCTGAATTTGACCTCGAGCTCTTGAAGGTACTGGAAGGTTGTCGGATTACACTGGCATTCTCGCTGAAGGCAGATCTGGGTAAACAATGTGCCTCTTCGACTTTTTGTTTGCAAAACCCTGAATTTCTGTTAGACAGAAATAACAATCAGTAACATGGTCCTTAGGCTCCCTCCACACCATGGGAACAGCAAACAACGCCACATTCTCTTTACCTTTCCACCACTGAATTAGTTTGCATGTAACATGTAGCACAACAGAAATGTGGTGCCCATTCTTTATCTTGGTCTCCTACCTCTACTCCAAAGTAATGTTTGGATGTTTGCTTTATGACTGAAGAAATTTTCTTCCTATTTCTGGCAAAAGGGAACTTCCCACAGATGTAGCAGAAGTTGTCCGGCTAATATCGGCATCCACGACAATGTGGCATTTCTGCAAATTTAAAAATACCACTTTGGTAATACACCTGTATTAAATTAATAGTAGGTAACTAGAGGAACACTGATGTGTAAAAACAAGCAGTCATTTTACCTTCAGTACCAGGCTCTATCAGTTTACACAAAGGAACCAAAAAATTCAACCGTACTCGGAAATATGACAGACAGTTACTTGTTAGCCAAAACACCCACTCGTTAAGACTGACACAAATTGCGGCTAACACCACTCGATGCACCTGCCCCTAGGAGGCGTGAAGCTTTACTGCAGAGGCAGCGACCGGCTGTCACCGTTCGACTTAATGAGAGGTTTCAGGTGGTCTTAATGACATAGAAGTGGCGGGGGATAACCTAATGGTGTCTTATTCTTCCCCCCTGCTGTTGCACAAGAAATTATCACGTTCTATCACTACTGGATGCGGCAACATACCCGTATTTCTCTATAACATCTCTGTGTTTGCCATGAATTGTGAATATACATATATATTCATATCACATAAAAAGTATGCCTGACAACAATATTTTGTTTTCATATTTGAATTTCCCACGGTAAAATGGTTTAGAAGCACATACTTTAATATCAGAAATAGAACCCATGTCAACAGTGGTTATCACTATTGGTATTTATACCATACTGCAATCTGCAACATGATTTATTATTTTTGAAGAATCATGTCCCTTTGGTGATAATGAAAACACGAGTATAATGTAAACAAAAGGTGAAAACTTCTTGGCCTGGTGCAGAGGTAGGATTCGTTTCAAACATTCCCCCATCCTCACAGTGTAGAGTAACACAAGCAGGTATCAACTTGAGCTGCAGAACAGTTTTGTTCGTGCAGCTTTTTTAAACAGCCATGTGGCATGTGTTTGTTTCAAACAGCTAAACTGGAACGCTATTTTGGCAAAGTTCTTAGCATCAGCAATGGAAATTCAGTCAAATCTAATGACAATCTACATCCTACATCTACATCCTAATGGTCAACAGTTGTGAAATCACAGATGAAAATATTAATACTGTGCTGAACATGGTAGTGGACAATTAGCAGTTAATGGTGTTTGAAAGAGCTCACACCATAGGTACATATGAACAAGATGTATTTCAGATTTTATATAAAAAATTAATTATGAGAAAATGTTATACAAAATTGGTTCTACTTTTGTTCACTGATGGTCTAAAGCAAATGTGAAGACTAATTTCTCAACAGTGTTTGAGACCATTTAAAAGGAATCTGACTGGTTTTGTACATTCATTTGTTACTGTGCAAGAGACATGAATCAACGCATGATAACAGTAAGGAAACAGCAATCAAAGCAGTGGGTGTAAACTAGTCACTCTGCATTATAAAAGGCAATTGCCAGCATTTTCTGGAAGGTGAAAGGGATTTTTCTTATTGATTACCTTGCAATAAATGGTGAATACTAAGGCTTTCAATTATCAGGACAGTGTATCTGCCCCAAAAGATGCCGTGTAAATGGTAAAGCGGATTTGAAATATTGATTGTTGGAACATCCACTCCATTCACCAGACAAACATCACTTCTCTTTCAGTTATTTCTAAATCTACAGAAATTTGCGACTGGAAAACATTGAGGCAAACGAAGAGATAATGGTAGCCATAGACTGGTAATTGCTAGACCTTCCAGAACTGCATTGCAGGGATGACTGAAATGCACTGACCTAAAATGTTATTAGTAAAACAAATAAATAAAATAGAGAGGCATTTTAATAACAAAAATAGTCTTTCATTGCCATGCTGCTAACTTTTCACCTTGCCTTCATATTTTGTCCAAACTAATTATACTAACACGGTAATAATAATACCAACTGGTTACATACGAGAATCGAGCAAGCTTGATAAAGGAGCATTTTGTAGCAACCCGAGTGTCATGAAAGTCAGTTTCAAAGAGCTGGAAACTGAATCCATAAAAATGTATGTTATTGGAAATGTCAGAACTTACAATGGAACATCTAAAGATCCTGCAGATAGTCCTCATGACAAAATCTTGAAGAATGAAATTTCAATGAAATCCAGACCATTAGCTGCTTACAGGTGTTGGTAAATATCAATGGGGACAGTTGAAAATGTGTGCCCTGACGGACTCGAACCCAGGATCTCCTACTTACATGGCAGACACTCTATCCAACTGAGCCATCGAGGACACAGAGGACAGTGAAACTGCAGGGACTTATCTCTGACATGCTTCCTGTGAGACCCACACTTTCAACTTATTGCTCCTACCCACTATACTCATTACTCGTGGCAGTCAGTCTACCAATTCCCATAAGAGTTTGAGCAATGTGAGTGCATCCATACTGAAAAAGATCATTGGCTGGTAAACCTTATCTGTATGAAGATGGTATCTGTTCTTTCGGACATGTCCAAAAGAATAGATACCATTGGCAATCTTGCAGCTCTCGAACAATGAAATTACAATGAAATCCAGACCATTAGCTGCTTACAGGCGTTGATAAATACCAATGCACTCACATTGCTCAAACTCTTACGGGAATTGGTAGATTGACTGCAGGGGCACTGTAAATGTAGTGTGTGGACAGTAAGTTGGAAGTGTTGGTCTCACGGAGGAGCATGCGAGAGATAAGTCCCTGCAGTCGCACTATCCTGAGTGTCCTCGATGGCTCAGTCGGATAGTATGCCTGCCGTGTTAGCAGGAGACCCTGGGTTCAAGTCCCGATCGGAGCACACATTTTCAACTGTCCCCGTTGGTATTTAACAATGCCTGTAAGCAGCTGATGCTCTGAATTTCATTATAATTTCATTTTTCAAGAGCAGCAAGATCACCAGTGCTATCTGTGGTTTCGGACATGTCCAAAAGAACAGACACCATCTTCATATAATATCTTAATATCTTAAAGAGGTTGCATCAGAATTCCAGTACGCATTTGCCAATTAACAATGGCAACACTTTATTCTTGAACATCAACAAAGATGTAACCATGCATTTTTCACTCTTATTGTTTCTTCTGTCTGTGGTCTCTAAAGTGATTCAGATTTACCATCCAACTGGAGTATCGATAGGGAGAACACGTCAGAGATACTTGGGCTACATACTTTGGCCACAGCTTGCTCCCTTGCAAAGTGCTGCTGCAGCCACAAGCATGTCATGGAGAGTTAGCCACTGATGTGAGTATGCCAGTAAATACTAAAGTCCGGCTCTTGCTACTTCGTCTCTCGCTAGTCTTTGAAGTCTTTAATAATGTGGTATTGAACAGCAGTTTTGATCTTGCCTCATGTTTGTGACTTGGATTGCTCCCTGGACTTTTGTACATGCTTAAGGTGCCTTTGTTAGGCACTGGACTTGTTTTTAGTTATCCTTTCACTTTGTGGGTTCTGCTGTCATTGAGCTCAAGAATCACCTGTTTGTTCTGCAGGTCTCTGCTTTACCACTAGCGCAATGATCATAAACTGTGTTCTACCTGTGCTGAGTAGGATAGAAAAGTGGCAACAAGTGCTTTCCCATTGTGCAACTATCACAGTGACACATGGATAACGAGTTTATAAAGTTATGGCAACAGCAGTTGCAGCTACATCTGTGGCAACGGCAGCAACAACAGCTCGAAAAACAGTGGGAGCAATAATAGCAGCATGAATAATGGTGGGAATTCCAATAACAGCAGCAAAAATAGCTATTGAGACTACTGCAAAACCAAGAACAGTCTGCAACTGGAATTTCCTGGCTTCCCCCTGTGCAGTTTGCTTGCTACAACGTGGCACATGAGATCTGGGAAGTCTATTTATGTGGTTTTGTTCTTCACTACAAGGCAGGTCAAGTGAATGACCCATAATGTGAGACTGCACATTGTCTTCTAGTTATAAGATGTATTAAGTAGTGCAAAAACTATGCCCATTCTCGAACACCATTACAAGGAGCTTTTCTGATATTTGTGGTTTGCTGGCTAACTTCTATGGTCACCAAACCCATGCAGTTGCAGCTAGGCTTAAAATTAATCAGTGTGTTAAGCAATGTCTGCAAACATTCACAGCATGGGCTGCTAACTTGCAAGGCTTTCCACACAAGTGTAAAATTTCCTGAAAACCTTATTTTAAACTCTGATGTTGTTATCTGACAGAGAAATTAGACTTGACTGATGGAGAAATTAGAGTGAAATTTGATACCACCTCAAGTGATGTGTTAATGACTGCCAAAGCTCACAAAGAAACTGCATCAGTGCAAACTGTTTTACGATTCCTCTGGTGTCGACATTGTTGGTAGTATTAGTTGCCGTTGTGCTCTACAATCAACTGATAACTTCTAATCCACATCATCATGTGACTCACTGAGCACCCATTCATCCAGTAACATGGGATTCAGTAGTTAGCGATCCACCTCCCTTAAATCATCAGTAGACACACAAAAACAGAAGCACTCAGTTCACTATCACTGCGCCCCAAAGTGAGTGGAGGCTCAGCAACGATTTCTCCCTATTGTTGCCAAAGTGTCCCAGGAAAGTTCATGGCAGATTGTGGCTCACAGCATAAATGGTGTCACTGCCATTTCTGTGACATCACCTGTTTTGCATGCCACAAAGTGGGGCAACTAGTGAGTGTCTGTCTCATCCGACATGTGTCAACAACATTGGCTACAAGCACCTGCATGCTATCTTGCCAGTGCCTGCAGTAACAGCAGCTGGGATGTAGAGGCTCATGTTGCCACTGGACATTAATGGAGTGATCGCAGACTTCCAGATGGATACAGGTGCAGCAACATCTCTCATTAATGAGAACACATACAAACACACTGGCTCCCCACAGCTGAGGCCCCTCAGCACAGAGTGGTGACTTATGATGGCAAGTCAGTACTGTTATGGGATCAGATCAAAGTCCAATCTAAGTATAGAAATTAGTCCAGCAACTAATCCTGCTAGTAGTCAACTCTTGGACGAAAACTATCATTTTTGGCTTATATGATTTTGCAGTTTTTGGGTTTCAAATTCAGGTGAATTTCATTTCAACTGCAATACTATTCACAGAACTTGATATGTCATGTGTATAATTTAAGCAACTGTTTGAATCTACATTAAGTTGTGTAACAGGGTTCCAGGCTCATGTATCCTTAAAGCAATCGGCAATACCTATGTTTTGTAGAGCTTGTTCAGTGCCTTTTCCCATGCGTGAACAAGTTAAAACAGAACTAGATATGTTGCCAAGTATGGGAGTTATATCAGCAGTATTGTCTAGACAGTGGGTCACTTAAGAAACCAAATGGATTACTCAGAATTTGTGGTGATTGTAAGTCCACCATTAATACTCAACCAAATTTCTATCTGTATCCAATTTCTAGGCTGGAGGATTATTGGCAAAATTGGCTGAAGGGTCATTAATTTTCAAAGGTAGATCTCACTGACAAAGCAGTTCTAGATATTAACAAATCATTTGTCATATGTCCATGTGTCGCTATAACAGGTTGCCATTTGGGGTCACAAGCACTCCTATGTTCCACAGGTACCTTGAGTAAATCCTCCAAAGTATTCTCAATGGTAATAACTATATAGATGACTTGCTAATTACTAGGGATAGGTGGGAAAAGTACCTATGCAACATACTGATGTTGCTCGAGTGGCTCAAAGCCAGTAGTCTGCATTGTTGTCTCGACAAATGTAGTTTCTTTGATCTGAATGTCAAAGCACATGGGACAACCCTTAACAACTCCAGTCAGACCTCAGCAAAGTAAATTACAACAAAAGATTCTCACAACGCTTTCAAGCAACTCAAAAAGCACCTTCGGTCAGCCCCTTGTTTCGCAGTGTCCATCTGGGCAAATTCTTGCCACTGTTGTGTCAGGTTATGACACTGGTGCAGTTCTATCCCACGAATAAGCTGACAGCACAGAACAGTCCATTGTGTCTGTCTCTAAAACATTAAATGTGACACAGACTAATTATTTTCAAATTGGGGAAAAGGCACAGGCCATCATACATGACGAAAAGAAATTTTAAGTCTATTTATATAGCACTAAGTTTCACCTAATAACTGATCACAAGCCTCTCATTTCATTATATATCCCCAATTCAAAATTTCCTAATAAGATAGCACAGCAGCTGCAATGGTGGCCATTATTCCTTATTATCTATACCTACGAGATCCATTATCAGCCCACCACACAGCACTCCAATATAGACGCACTTTCCCCCTTGCTGTGTGGCAATGTAACTGATAGTTGTCAGTGTTCTTTTTAACTTTCTCTGTGTCACATGGATGGCTACCATCACCATCACAGCAGCTACAATCCATGCCCTATCCATCATCTTTGCAATAGAGGGTCACCTTCCATCGTGGTTTCCAACACTGGCCCTCAGTTCACAGTGTCTGCATTCCAGGGCTTTTGTCAATGCAATGGGATCAAGCACCTGACTGCCACTTTCCATTCTGCATCCAATTTGGGATCCCAGCAGATGGTCAGGACGTTCAAAACACAAAATGATGAGGACAGCTGACTCCAAGAAAGCATTCAACAGCTTCCTCGCCACTTATCAATCCACTCCTATAACTGACAAAATTTTACATGGGCAGAGACCCTGCAGCCTCATTGACATGCTGTGCCCACCGCCCATGCACCTTGGTAATAGGGGGTGGCACTGGAATCAGCTTCATCCACAATGTGACATACCCCATTCCATTTCCATTCAATTGCCGACTGAACATGACCTCTGCAACCATGCCAGATACAGGCCTGCCCACCAGCCTATCTGCTACCACTATAATATCCACCCTCATGTTATGTGCGACGGATTCAACAATGACTAGTGATGAGAGAGCCACTTCCAGCTCCCACCACCACTACTACCGGCCTCCTCACCACATCATCGATGGAGGTTGAGTGCTTTCAGACTGAGGTGCCTGTGGAGGCAAAACCATCGTTCCCATCTCCATCACGGCTGGTACCCGCTCCCCTGGAGGCTGGCCCAAGATGTACCCTGGAACCCACCGATCAGCCAGGACTCCTACAGACAGTACCGCCGTCTTCTGGCCCAGCTGATCAACGTTGAGGAAGTACCGTGGGAGCCACCGGCATGGATATATCATGTCTCCCACCCCCCCTTGATGGTGTCAGCACATGCTGGGCCATTTATGGCTACACAGGCATTGACCTCCATCTGTGCGAATGCGCACCGGTTGCCTGAACTCTTACGGGAATCGTCACCTCAGTTAGTGCGAGTAATGAGTGGATGGACAAATATCTATTAGGAACATTGCGAATGTAGATCATGGACAGTTGGGAATGTGGGTCTCACAGGAAGTGTGCAAGGGATAAATCCCTCCAGTCGCACTATTCATCTGTATCCTTGGTGGCTCAGATGGATAGAGCGTCTGCCATGTAAGCAGGAGATCCCGGGTTCGAGTTCTGGTCGGGGCACACAATTTCATCTGTCCCCATTGAGGTATATCAACAACACCTGTCGGTAGCTGAGGGTTTCAATTAATCATCATTCACTACTCATTGTTTCTGCTTAGTCACCTAAATGTTTGGTAATGGACGATAACTTGTGCGAACACCTTCTCTTCGACGTGAAACCACACTGGCGGTATGCAACATCAAACGGTGCACAAGCATCAGTCTCTCTACCAACAGATGGTGCTACCATACCAACAGTTACGTGGTGCCACCTTACGTGTAAGGCAAAAGTAGACAGACTGACCAGGTTTCATTTGAATGAACCTCGTACATAAATGGAATACAATTATTTCTTTTCCCCTTGCAGCCAAAGGTATTGCTCAAGCACACTCTATTCAGAAGCATTTTGCATTTCACTTTTTTTTTTTAAAAATAATTATTATATCATCTCCTTGGAAAAAATACATACCAGAATATCATACCTGATAATGTAGAACTACACATTTGACAACTTTCTGGTGTACCTTCTGTAATGACGCGTGATTGTGTGTCTATAAAGCTCAGAGGCCTGCTTATAGAAGTCACCTGGGTCCCTGGCACACTCTGGTGAGCCGCCAAAGAAACAGTATTATTTAAATGATCACAAACGAGTGCTTAGTCTATTCTGTAGCCTGTATTACTGTTGTCCACTCAACATGTCCAATGCTATGCACAACACATACTCCATTGTATCTTACGTATTGCTCTATAAAGAACTTTGTTCCATAAATCTTGTTTGTTCTTGCTACAGCAAACTTGGCAACGAGTGATGGTTATGCTTTCTCCACATGTTGGTGTCAGTATTAAGTCACGTGCCAATAATCTCAATGGAAGAAATACTCTAACATATCACTGCTCAATAACAAGCTTTCATGGAACAGCAGTAGGCTCTCACCACCACTCTCAATCAAATGGCACCTGCTTGTTCACAGCAGGTCATTCACCCATCGGTGTACCCATTGCCCTTTCTAGCATATTACAAATTGGCTGAAGACTGAACTCCTATAAGACATGGTTACACTAACATTTCCAGGTTTTTCACGTGGGAGATGCAAACCTGTGTAGGGATTCTTTCTTTCCTGGCTTTTGTCGTGCCTTTATCAGTTGTGCCAACTTGTGCCTTTGCAACAACCGCCAGCTTATCATTCGATGAAATGTGCAAGCTTCTCTGAACCCATTACTGTGAGAGAATGCATGTCATTGAAACGTGTGTAGAATTTTACTATTGTCAGAAATGTCCAAACAAATCTTACAAAGCCTAGGCTTCAGAATTACGTGGGTTGAACTATCTTTGTGAATTTGTCACTAGTACCCATCATGAATCCTATGCTGATCACACGGTTTGTGACATTATTATTCGCCTGCCCCCAGAAAGGGAAATCTGCAAAAAAGCACTTCAATGTGAAAATCCAACACTTACAGGTGTGCCCAATATAGCATATTGTGATCAGATTGTTGCACGGGGGGAAGGTACTGGAAGTTGCTCAGTCAACCATTGTTAGGCATGCTGCAAGTGTTCAGGATAACAGGGAATCCATTGTAGAAGTACAAACTTCAACTCAGCATCACATGGGGCATCAGTTATGGCCACAGCAGCAAGAGGCCATGTCACAACAGTGGCTGCATGACCCCCTCCCCCCACCCACCCATTCCGACTTGCCCATACAGGTTCATCCAACATCAGCAAGCTGTGTGACCGACCTAAGTGTTGGGCTGTTTGCAACTGTTGAAAGAAAGGCCACATTGCATTGGTGTGTAACTCCTCTTAAAACATGCCAGACACAGTAGTACCAATGGACATACATTGTATCTCTACAATGACTGTCTTCCCAAACAAATTGTTTATTAACTTGTGTGTTGGCACGGTGTTGGCACACAAATACACAGGCAGGTCATTCAGACCCATTGCTTATGCTTCTAAGACTTAACTCCCACTCAGCAGCAATATTCTCAGACTGAAAAGGATGCTTGAGCGATTGTGTTTGCGCTCAAGAAATTTCAAGTCTTCTTGTATGGTTCTAAATTCCATTTAGATAGGATCCAAAAGCCCTTGATTGCTCTTTTTAACCCTTCAGCTCCTGTGGCAGACAAGGCAGCACATCATTTGCAGCAGTGGGCTCTCTTCCTCTCCTGTTATTATCAGGCCCATTATGGTGCAACATGTCAACGCCAATGCCTTACCTCACCTGCCAATTGGACCAAACCCATTGTGTGATCTTGATGAGTTGCTTTGTTTCTATTTAGATATTGACAACCAGAATGTGGTCAATGGTTTTCCTATCACCAGTGTCACAATAGCATCGGCTGTCACTGTGGATCCTGTACTTAGTCAGGTCCGCTCTTTTGTGCAGCACAGTTGTCCAGAAAACCCCCAGGCCATGCCTCGGATCGATGCATAATTACATCTCCGTCCAGCACTGCCTTTCTGTGTTTGATGGGTTTCTTTAGTTAGCTATGGAGGATGCTCCTCCCAAGGTTATGATTCCCGCCTCCCTACACCATGATTTACTGTGGCTTCTGCATGTCAGTCATTGGGGGACCTCTCACACCAAAGCTGTGGCCCACTGGCATGTGTATTGGCTGGACATAGATGGGGACATTACACAGCTTTTTGCTACTTGCACTCACTGTGTTCACAGTGTTGCCACAAGTTTCCCCAAGTGAAATCCCTGATTTCCAGACAACTTTTAGCATTTTTCCCTGACAAATTTTGAGATGTAAAAGGTAAGTAAAGACATAAGTTGACAAAAAACATGTAAGCTCTTCTGTATTTCTGTGAGCTTAAATCTTAGTAACATAAACATCTTTTGTAATGAACTGTTTTTAGATGGAGAAAACAATCCAAATGATATGTGTGTTTCAATAAGAGCACTGTTGTTATTTTATTTGAATAGCACAAAATATGCATTTCCTTGGAGTCGCAAGACAAATTTAAAATGTCTTCACTGATTTCAGAAATAACCTCAGAAAAAAGTAGGCCTCTTGAAAGAAGTGTATAAGGCACGGAAGAGTTGTGTAAACCAACACCATAGGTGGCCACCAATAAAATGTTGGTTCTACTATGTTTCTTATTGTCGATTATTACCCACTGTGTTATGCCTATTATTTTACAGGTACTGTGTAATTTTTCTTTCGAGAAATACGTGAGTATGTTGCATATAAACTGCCACAGTTTGCTTCTTCTTATCATCCATACTTTCTAATATGTAAACTACTTTCGAAGTGCCAAAATCTATTTCTATACATAAAATGTCTATAAAACACCGCACTGTACAATGTACTTGTGGTGAGACATTCACAATTCCTGAAATCCATCAACTGTGGTCTCTGGCCTGCAGGGGAGCACATCAGACCAGGGTCCATTGATGATCAGCCACGAAAATCTGCAACATTATGCCATACACAAACAGACCCAGCCTGGGGGCTGATCGGTGAGACTAGGTTTGACAGGCAGGGCCTGCATTTGTGGGAAACGATGGGCTTCAGATCAGCAGAGATGGCCTGCAGTTTTGACCTGTCGCAGGAATCCACTCATGCGGCCAGCTATTCACATGTCACACATGCCATGTTGATGAAATGAGACTGTGGTGGTCAATACATGCAACAGATAACTTGCGCAAATACTCTGACAATTAGTACTGATGAGGACAGGTAGCATTTCACTGTAAATATGATCGCTGAGCTACAGACAGGCATGTAGGAAAGACAATTACATTCTCACAACTAAATTTTCGGCCATAGCCTTTGCCAGAAAATGAGAGCACACACATTCAGTCAGTCAGACACAACTCGTGCACACATGACCACTGGACTCCACCCACTGTATAAACAGTCTCTGAGAATCTGATCCAAACAAGCCTCTCATCAGCAGCTGCAAGGCTAGCGGCAAGAAATGGTGGCAACACTGACTGCAAGCTGAGGGGATTGGTAGGAAAGGGAGAAGCAGTAAGAATGGGGGCGTAGGGAAGTGGTGCACATTCTCAGCTGCACCCAGCCAGCGAAAATGCACGAAATCTCAGTAAACAAACCATTTCATCTACTAAGACAAAAAATGAGATTTTTCCAGTGTGTTTTTTTTTTCCAAATTTACCTGATATGTTTGAAATTCCTTGATTTCCAGAACTTAGGGCAACCTTGGTTCAGTAACAGGGGGCCCCACAGGTATCTTTTTCCCCCGGCTAACACCGTAGTATCCGTGAGCAGTGTGTACATATCAATTTTGCTGGGCCCTTCCTAAATCACCTGTGGCTCAATGTAGTCAACGCCTATTCCTTACCTACATGGAGTACTGTCTGTCCACGTCCGTGGAGACATCTATTTCAAACCTGTCCAAGATTTTTGCACTTGAATGAATTCCATATACCATGGTTACTGACAACAGTCCCCAGTTTGTTTCTCGACAATTTGCATCTTTTTGTCAGGTTAGCAGAGTTCGCCACCTCACAGATCTGCCGTTTCATCCTCGATCTAATGGTGACACCAAACTCACAGTTTGGAAATTTAAAACTCAGGAGCAGAAGTATGTATCTGGCAGATTTTCCCAAGTTGCTTTAGACTGTTCTTCGAGTCTGTACAATTTCACTGCGGTGGGGAACAAGAGCCGAGCAGTGCTGCTACACGGATGGCAATCAAGAACCCTCCCCCACCTCCTGCACATGACACCGAATCTGCCATCATCGCTGGCTCTGTGACAATTCCAGCCATGTATGCCTGTTTGGGCTTGTGCTTTCGGACACCGGATTAACTCAGTTCCTGCCGTCAATGAGCACTGCCGGGGCCACCATCTGTGTGTCATCTACACTCCCGACAGGCAGATGTGCGGTCCCTTCGACCAGCTGCAGGTGCGCATGTCGGGGTCTGTTCCGGAGGGCTACTGCCTCCCCCGCCCCCCCCCCCCCCCCCCCGCAATACCAATACCAATACCAATGCCTGTTCCTATGTTGCAGACGGTCCGGTTTGCGACGCAGTGGGGGTGCTGCCTGGCACATCACTGCCTGAGGTTCCCGCCTCCACCCCCACTTCTGGACTGTCATCGCCAGTGCAGCCTCCACTGCGCCTGATGCTGCAGCCGCCGCTGCCTCTGGCAGAGGCATTACACCGTCATCTCCGACGACCCCATTGACACCTCGGATGTCAACTGCTGACCTCGACGAGCTCATCGCTGAGGAGATATCGGTGCCCAGTCCTGCCCTACAGCCTTTCACGAGAAGGGGGATGGCATGCCAACCTGTTCCGTCATCAGCTCCTCAGCTACTCGACAATGTCTGCCTGCCACATGCTGCAGCAGCCGTCATCGTCATCAGGCAATGAAATGGATTGCCAAATAAGCAGCAACCAGTAGCTATTTTGCATATCAATTTCAACTGATTAGCAGCCATCATCGGTTATTACTCAGGGGACGTACACATCGAAAGCACCAATGATGGCTGTTAATCAGCTGAAATCAATATGTAAAATTAAATAAAGAAAACATGATCTTGCAACTGGTTGCTGCTTATTTGGCAATTTTATGGTTTACGGCCGCTGCACAACTTGGGAACCATATGGAGCCCCCCCATTCAGATGAAATCCTTTTTTCCTGTTCCGTGCACTTTCTTTTCCTGTTCATATGCATTTTTTTCCCTGTTCATATGCATTTTTTTCCCTGTTCATATGCATTTTTTTCCTGTTCATATGCATTTTTTTCCTGTTCATATGCATTTTTTCCTGTTCATATGCATTTTTTTCCTGTTCATATGCATTTTTTTCCTGTTCATATGCATTTTTTCCTGTTCATATGCATTTTTTCCTGTTCATATGCATTTTTTTCCTGTTCATGCGTTTTTTTCCAGTTCATGCGTTTTTTTCCAGTTCATGCGTTTTTTTCCAGTTCATGCGTTTTTTTCCAGTTCATGCGTTTTTTTTCCAGTTCATATTCTTTTCTGTGCCTAGTGTCTTTATGTATTCATGTTTCCCATCCTACAGAAGGGAGGAGTGATGTACATTCACTCATGACATGTTCCCCTTCAGAGATCAGACGTCTATATAGTCTACAGGCTCGCTTATAGAGGCTACCTGGGTCGGGCCCCTGGCACGCTCTAGTGAGCCACCAGATAAACAGTATTATACTATGTAGACAAGTGGTTAGTAAATTACTCTAAATTTACTGTTTTTGAATCAATCTTGGTGCGTATCCTTGTGTAAGGTGGCTTCCTAGTGAATATTCCCACCCCCAAAAGCTCTACATCACGTCACTAAGTTTAGATTGGTGCATTCTAGTTTACATAGTTATCTCATGCAGTAGCTTTTGATGATGATGATGATGATGATGATGATGATGATGATGATGATGGGTTTGTGGGACACTCAGCTGCACAGTCATTAGTGCCCTTACAAAGTCATGGTCCAATGTTAGCCACTTTGATGAATGATGAATGATGATGATGATGATGATGATGAAATGATGAGGACAGATGAGGACAACACAAACACCCAGTCCCCGGGTAGAGAAAATCAGTAGCTTTGGGTAAGAAGAGTTTGTAGTAACAGGTAACTGTAGATACAGCCACTGCAGCAGTGAAATTTATTTCTGTTTAAGAGTTTGCCATTTCAGGGTATAGTGAGAGATCTACATAGTAGTTTTTAGTGTTTCTTTATTCTCCTCATTACATTTCGCATCATTCCAAAATCAGTAGTGCCGTTTGAGATCTTAAGTCTATTTATTATGCAATATGATATGCAAGCTACATTGGCTACCACTGACATGCTTCTGGCTAATGCTCAACATTGTGGCAATGTCAGGGCACTGATGGCGAGACATGCGACACCTTTGGTACTGTTGGGATCCCCTGCTGACCCGGGTGTTGCTGCACCTTCTGATATGTAACATCCATCCTCACTCAACAGTGAGTAGCAGAAACTGGTAGGTTTAT
Source organism: Schistocerca gregaria (assembly GCF_023897955.1). Lineage (NCBI taxonomy): Eukaryota > Metazoa > Arthropoda > Insecta > Orthoptera > Acrididae > Schistocerca > Schistocerca gregaria. The sequence goes on along the minus strand of NC_064931.1, from coordinate 36,939,311 downwards.
GTGTCGCTGAGCAGAAGGCGAAAGTGGGAGCAGGTAGCGTGGCTCGCTCCCCACACTTTAGCAACAGATACAAGGTGCTGATAACTCTGAGCCAGCACAGGATGCCTCTCCTGTTGGGCCAGCAGCCAATTTGCCAGCCCTGCAGGACAAGTGCAGAGGGTGAGTATGCTTGTCAATGGGAGCTCCAATGTTAGGCAGGGAAATAGCAGATATGGTAGGAAAGAATGCCAGCGTGCACTCAGTATGTTTGCTGAGGGGTCTCCATGGAGGAGGCCCTGCCGGCGGCTATCGAGGGCACTGGAAGCAACTGGCTGCTTATAGTGGCATATTTAGGCTCATGTGACTCCTGCTGCTTGTGTTTTGAGGGCATTCTTGGCTTCTTTCGGTGGATGGCTGATTTGATGAAGGCATTTAGCATTGCACGCAGGGTGCAGGCTAAGCCGTCTATTTGTATCATTGTATACAGGGTTGGTTGCAGTCCTCTGGTTTGGAGCAGACAGTAAAATCTCAACCAGAGGCTCAGACAACTCTGCCATGATATCGGACATGAATTTCTTGATCTTCGCTATCGTAGGATCCCCCTTAATAGCTCAGGCATGCACTACACATACAAAGCGGCTACTACGGTAGTGGCATATGTGTGGTGTGCACATGGGGTGTTTTTAGGTTAGAGGAACCCTCCCTTGGGATCAAAGGCAATTTGCTGATAAATTAGCCACAATGTCCTCAGAGAATGTTCGTCATTGCAGATCAGAGATAGCAAAGTTTAATATGATACTAGTTAACTACACGAGCACCAAAGGGAAGGTCCGAGAATTAGTATCGTTTACTGGAGGTTATGATGCACAGATTGTACTAGGAGCAGAAAGTTGGTTGAAACCGGACGTTAATGACAATGAAATCCTAAATTCAGATTGAAATATTTACAGTAAGGATAGGTTAGTGACCAATTGTGGCGGTATGTTTATTGCAGTAAGGAATTCAACAAAATCTAACTAATGAGATTGTCACAGATTCCAAACGTGAATTAATCTGGGCGAAGTTAAGTATCAAAGATCAGTCAAAAATGAAAAATGGATGCTTTTACAGACTGCCTGGGTTAAGAGCTCTAGTGGTTGAGCGCGTCAGACAGAACTTGCAGAATATCTTTAATAATTTTCCTGATCATACTGTTGTAATAGGGGGAGACTTCAACTTGCCACATATAGACTGGGAATGTCATGCTATCAAAACTGGTGCCAGAGACAGGGATTTGTGTGACATTGATCTGGACGTCTTGTCTGAAAATTACTTTGAGCAGAGTGTTACAGAACCAACTTGTGATGGTAATGTCTTAGACCTCCTGGCAACAAACAGGTATGAACTTATTGAAACAGTTAAAGTCGAGAAAGGTATCAGTGATTATACGGCTGTGATAGCATCCATGACAATGGGTCCTGAAAATAATGTTAAGAAAGGTAAGAAGATATTTTTGCTTAGCAAGAGTGGCAGAATACAAATTTCAGAATATCTGAGCGGTCAGCATCAAATATTTGATGATGAGGATGAAGATGTGGAGAACAAATGGAAAAAAAATTCAAAGGCATCATGTAATATGCCCTAGACAAGTACATTTCGAGTAAGGTCTTAAGGGGTGGGAAAGACCCATCCTGGTTTAATAGCAATGTTAGAAAACTGCTATGTAAACAAAGAGAACTTCATCTCGGATTCAAGGGAAGAAAAAACATAGCTCACAAACAAAAGCTGAATGAAGTGAAAATGAGCATACGGAGAGCAATGAGAGCAGTGTTCAATGACATTGAACGTAAAAATCTGTCAACTGATCTGAGTAAAAACCCTAAGAGATATGTGTCAAATGTAAAATCAGTAAGTGGTTCAAAATAATCTATTCATTCACTCAGTCGACATAATGGCAATGAAATGCAAGATACCAGAGAGAAGGCCGAAATAATGAATTCAGTCTTCCAAATTTGTTTTACCACAGAAGATCATAACACGTTCCCTCCTTACAATCATCGTATGAACATCAAAATGGCAGGCATTGAGATAATCGATTGTGGAATAGAAAAAAACTACAATTGCCTAGTAGTGGAAAGACATTAGAGCCAGATGAGACACCTGTACGATTCTACACAGATTATGCAAAAAACATGCTCCACTTCCAGTAGTAATTTATCATAGGTTGACGAAGGGTACTTAGTAACTGGAAGAGACAACAGGTCTTTCCCATCTTTAAGAAGGGCCGTAGGAAAGATGCACACAATTATAGACCTATATCATTGATGACAATCTGTTGCAGAATTATGGAACACATTTTATTCTCACGATTATGACATTTTTGGAGAATGAAAATCTCCTCTATAAAATCAACATGGATTCCACATAGAGAGATCCTGCAAAACTCACTCTGTTGGTCTACAAGATCCACAGCACTGTAGACAACAGCACTCAGGATGATGCCATTTTCCTCGACTTCAGGAAGGCATTACATACTGTCCCACACTGCAGTTGCTCGAGTTTATTCAAAGTCTTCACGTATGCCTCTGAATTGATGGTTGACCCCTTGGCATCACATACATGAGAATGACATCATCACAATCCCATAAGACTGTCACCATGACTTTTACGGCAGATGGGGTTGTCTTGAATTTCTCCTTTTGTGGTGAATGAGGAGGATGCCACGACCCCATGGACTGCCTTTTTGTTCCCGGTGCAAAGTGGTGCACCCAACTTTCATTCCCCAAAAGAATCCGTTATGGGAAGGCCTCTCCATATGTCTCAAAACACTCAAACAATTAAGATGAAATGGCCTTTCTTTGAATCTTGTGGTCTGCTGTGAGCGTTTGTGGTACCCATCATGAGCACCTCTTTGAACATCTGTGAGTCTCGATCATTGCAGACGCACTTCCACTGCTGACAACAACTGTAGAGCCAAATGTCGAGTTGTGATGCGTCGGTCGGCATGAATAACGGCATCCGCACGATTCAGCATGTCTGGAGCAGTGGCTGTGAAAGGATGTACTGAGTGTGGCTGATCAAGGTGCTCTGTTTCTGCATTTCCTGAAGCTGTAACTTTCCCGACCTATCACTCAACTGTACTCCTATCAACTGCAGCATCATCATACACTGCACACAAATGTTTCGGATGTTTACCACAGTTTCTTTTTCTGCAACAAGAATTCAATAACAGCAAGCTTCTTGTAACATGAGTTGTATGTAGACACCATTTTGATGCTGCACTGTGGCTCTCCCATCTGCCAGAATGGTTCAAAACTTCACTGGCACACAGAACAAACATCAAATGTGAAGCACCAACAAGGACGTTTGTCTGTGTATATTAAGGGCTTTTTAAAAAAATGTGGGGCATTACTTACTGACTGACCCTCATATTACCTGTGTGTGAACATGAAAGCTGTAGACATTTGTAGTGAACTTCATGCAGTGTGTGGAGAGAACATCGCATTTATGTACATCTGCTTGAGGCTTATCATATTCACTCTTGCATGAAACTTTGCACTTACGAAAAATCGAGCAAAGTGGCGCAGTGTTTAGCACAATGGACTCTAATTCGGGAAGACGACAGTTCAAACCCGTGTCCAGCCATCCTGATTTAGGTTTTCCATGATTCCCTTGAATCGCTTCAGGCAAATGCCCATCCTTCCCTAATCCGCTGGGACTGATGACATCCTGTTTGGTCCCATCCCCCAAATCAACCAACCAACTTATGCAAAATGGTATGAAATTTCTCTCATTAATAAACATTTGTTAAGTATAAAAACATAGCTTTAAACACCAAATGAAAAGCAGTTACTATAGAATTAATGGTGCCATGGAAAATGGATGGATGGCTCTTGTCTTTTGGTCCTACAGAGTATGTGAAAGCAGTTTTTGTCTTTATTAGAACATAAGTTTACCTTGCACTTCTCACACAGCTTTTGCAGCTAGGACATTTGTACACTTTTCTCTTTCCATTCTACACTGACCAGTCCTTCAAGGGATCTAATCTTATATCCTTTGGAGGTAACAATGATCCCTTGTATTTACACCTGTTGGTCTCTATCTGACCTTTGCTAGCTGGTCTACCTCTTTTCTCACTCCAGGACCAGCCTGGTGAAGAGTTTGAGCCAATTCAGTTCTAAACTCATTCTGGTTTGTTGACGTGACTGCTAGTTCTTCACGACCCCCCTCCCTCGTCCTCCCTCCCAGTTATAACCTGTAGAGGATCCAGGAATTTATTACAATTATGTCAATTAGATGGAAAAACAAACTTAAATTCCACCTTTTGGATCTAACCTTTATATAGCATCTGTCAATGTTGCTGTCTAATAAATCTACATTTTCCATATATGAGCTACAAACAGAAACAACAAGACCTGCTACCATTCTGTGTTCTCTTTTCTTCTTGTCAAACATTTTCACTTCAGATTTTGGCAGCTCACCGACAAAAGTAAACAGGAAATGGACAATAGTATTGTCTATATACAAAATGGAGGAAATGACCATTCTGTCAACAGTAGTAATGTATTCCTCAATACTCACATACTTCTTTCTTCAGTTCCTTTTCATTCGGAAATTTATAGTTTGGTGTACTATTCCTTTGGAACCTACTCACTGAATGCCTTGCTTGAATTGGTAAACATCTAGATCTATAGAGGTATAATATCTGACAGAACAGATCTTGTAGATCTGGTCCCTTGGAGCTTCCCTTCTACTACAATGTTTCCTGATGCTACTATATCTGGTTCATGATCTAATCTGAATTTTGGATTATTTTCTTGCCCATTGTAGATTTAAATTTGCAAATACCAATTTTTTCACTCAAAAAGATAAGTTTATACCCTCTTTATGCGGTTTCTCTTTCATTGGCAGGAATATATCTGGTAGACGCACATCCACGAAGCTCTTGCTAAGTTAAGTTATTAATATTTAAATAAAAGCTAATTTAGTTAATATTACATTTTAGACTAGTGCATTTACTCCTTCTCTGGGCTATCTAGTGAAGATTTTGCTTTTCTGTATTTAGATAAAAAAGAAAGTATTTGAGAAAGGCCGGTATTCATTAGTTTTGTTTGCATTTTAGGTGTAAATTTCATGTGAGTGCAGATCTCTATTTTTTATTAGACTTGGTGGTTCAAAATCAAATTAATTCATGTCTGTCAAAGAGTTTAGATAGTTAATTAAACTTTCGAAAGTAAGTTTAAAAGTTTGTTGGCATCAGCATTTAGTTACGTATTAGTACAGGTTGCAAAATTTCAGTGCTCTTGTGCCAAGTTATTCTCTGCTTTTGTATAAATGTTTCTATCAAACCATCTGTGACAAATGTGGTGGTTGCCATAGAAATCTGAAGGAAGAGGTGTTGTGTGAAGACTGTAGGTTATGGTTTCATTAGGGCGAATGTAGCGGCGAGGAAACAGGGGTAGATAGTGAGGCTCTTCTATGGCAGTGTAGGTTACGGAGAAAGCGCATAAAAATCACTGAACTGGAGGAAAACATTTGTGCCCTTAAGGCTGAATTAGAAAATGTGAACTTGGAATTATGTAGGCTAATGGAGGAAAAAGAGGCAGGATGCTCAGAAAAGGCAGCAAGCAAAGAGTGAAAAAAGGAAACCGTTGGAAAAAAAAAACTTTCAAAATTCAGTTAGTAAATCAGTTTGCTTGCTATCTGAAGTGGTGGTGGAAGGGCCTCATTCAGATGTAGTTGAATGTACATTGAAGCAGAATATTAGCTGAAAGAAAAATGTTGGGATCAAATCAGAATAGGAAAGGAGAATTATGCTTCTAGGTAACAGTCATGGGAGGTGTGTAGGCCAGCAGCTTCAGGAGAAATTAAGTGCAGAGTACCATGTCACAAGTTTTGTGAATCCAAGTACTAGTCTTCTGCTGTCTGTCAGACAAAAAAAAAATGATGATCTGTGGTGATTTCGATGTAAACTTTCTATGCAATTCTGATAGGAATAGTGCAATAGAAGTTATTAATGACATATAACTTAGAATCAGTGACCGATTTCCCTACCCGTATAGCTCAAGACAGTAGCACTCTAGCAGATGATGTATTTGTGCATCAAGAGGATGTAAAACTAACATATGCTTTCCCTGTGTTAAATGGATTATCAGACCAAGATGCACAATTGATTAACTTACAAAATATAGCAGGGAGTACAGTTTAGAAAGCATTAAGTAAAAGTGTAAGGTTGCTCAAACCAGCATCTACAGAGCACTTCAGAAAAAGTTTAACAAATGTTAATTGGAGAGAGTTATGTAATGAGACAAATGCTAATGATAAATGCCACATATTTCTTGATAAACTTACATCCCACTTTGCAAATTGTTTCCCAAAATAACTACTAAAAGTAATACCAAACTGTTTTCAAAGAAACCTTGGATTATTAAAAGTGTTAAAGTGTCTTCAGAAAGAGAAAGAGAACTGTATGAGACATCAAGAATTAGTTAAGATACAGAAGTGATTTTACACTATAAAAATTATTGTAAGCTACTGAGAAAAGTTGTCAGAAAATCAAGAATATGTATGTTAGAGATGATATTAACAACTTGGGTAATACAATCAAATCAATATGGAATGTTTTTAGATGGGAGACAGGAAAAGTAACCACTGGGGTAGGTAGTATCAATATTAAAGAGGATGAGACCATCTTAACCAATAGTACACAAGTAGCTAATGTATTTAACAAACATTTCTTAAGGGCTAGGTGAAGAAATTGACAAGAATCATTCAAAAGAAAAATCCAAGCAGTACATGGAAGAGTCAGTTTTGAGAAATATTAGATTTATTTTCACCTAACAACCTCTTGTTAAATAAGGAAAATCATTACACCTTTGAAAAATAAATGTTCTGCTGGAGTATATGACATCTCTAACAAGATATTACAACAAAATGGAGCAATTACAGCTGATGTTCTGAGTCACATATGTAATTCATCACTAACTCATGGTATTTTCCCAGACTGGTTAAAATATGTCATAGTCAAGCCTCTCTACAAAAAAGGGAACACCACAGATGTCAATAATTACCGGCCTGTATCCTTGCTTGCAGCATTTTCAAAAATAGTCGAGACAGTAGAATACTCAGTACTGGTTAGCCATCTCAACAGTAATGGGATACTTAGTAAATCAGAGTTCAGACTTAAAAAATTCTGTTTTACTCAGACATATATATATATATATATATATATATATATATAAAACAGAAAGAAACTTCCACATGGGAAAAATATATTAAAAACAAAGATTCCAAGACTTACCAAGCGGGAAAGCGCCGGCAGACAGGCACATGAACAAAACACACAAACACACACACAGAATTACGAGCTTTCGCAACTGCCAGTTGCGAAAGCTCGTAATTCTGTGTGTGTGTTTGTGTGTTTTGTTCATGTGCCTGTCTGCCGGCGCTTTCCCGCTTGGTAAGTATATATATATATATATATATATATATATATATATATATATATATATGGCTTGTGTCTGTGTATGTGCGGATGGATATGTGTGTGTGTGTGTGTGTGTGTGTGTGTGTGTGTGTGTGTGTGTGTGTGTGTGTGTGTGTGTGTGTGTGCGCGCGCGCGAGTGTACACCTGTCCTCTTTTTCCCCTAAGGGAAGTCTTTCCGCTCCCGGGATTGGAATGACTCCTTACCCTCTCCCTTAAAACCCACATCCTTTCGTCTTTCCCTCTCCTTCCTGAAGAAGCAACCATCGGTTGCGAAAGCTAGTAATTCTGTGTGTGTGTTTGTCTGTTTTGCTCATGTGCCTGTCTGCCGACGCTTTCCCGCTTGGTAAGTCTTGGAATCTATGTTTTTAATATATAGGGGGCATTCAAATGAAACCGGGTCACTAGTGTAAAGTAATGGTAATGACTATATTAACTCAAAAATGTAGTTATACACAGTACACATACTCAAAAATATTCGCCAAAACTGTTGGCACATTTATACCATTGCTAGACTAGTCGGTCGATTCCATCCTTGAGGAAACTAGTGGGCTACTTTCGGTTCCAGGCCTGGACCCAGTCACACACTTCATCATCCATTGCAAATCGATGTCTGCAAATCGCTTGTTTTAGAGGTCCAAACACATGAAAGTCACATAGTGAACGGTCGGGAATGTACGGTGGATGTTGCAGCGTTTCCCACCGAAACTGCTGCAATGACATCTTCACCGCATTGGCCATGTGTGGGAAGGCATTATCATACAGCAGGATAAGGCCATTGGACAACATGCCTTGGCATTTCAACTTGATGGCTCATCTAAGGTTCTGTAAAGTGGCTTGATAATGCTGGGCATTGATGGTGGTTCCCCATTCCAGAAACTCTGCAAGTAGTGGGCTCTTGTGGTCAAAATAGGACATCATGACCTCACCAAAACTGGTGTGCATGGCCTGTGATTTCTTTGGAGAGGGTGAAGACGCATGTTTCCACTGCTTGCTCAGATGCTTGCTTTCCAGTTCAAAATGGTGACACCATGTTTTGTCACCTGTGACAATATGCAACAGAAAGCCATATTCCTCCTCATGATAACATTGCAAATGACTCAAAGACAGCACCATTCATGTATTGCACTGTTAGGTGATCAGTTGGTGGCGAACCTACTGCACACAGATTTTTCAGAAGTTCAAGTGTTGATGCATTATGGTGTGGGCAGTGCCCAAGCTAATACTCAGTAACAGATGATCTCGTCCATGGTGATTCTGCAGTTGTCCAAGACTAAAGCATTCACTTCCACAACCATTTCTAGTGTGAGCCTGTCCAGGACAAGCATCATCTTCCAGTGATTAACACACCTCAAGGAATTATTTGCACCATCCCACAACACTTTAACACCTTCATCAATCAATACATTTCACAGTCTCCAACTCCCTCCGCCACCAAAAATTGAATCACTCCTCGTTGTTCCTGCTTACTCGCCTGCATGTTCAGTAGTGGACAATAACTTGTCTGACCACCTTCTCTTCAATGTGAAAACACACTGGTGATTTGCAACATCAAGCGGTGCACACGCATCAGTCTCTCTACTAATATATGGCGCAGTTATGTGATGCAACCTTACATGCAACGCAAAGGTAGACGCACTGACCAGGTTTAATTTGAATGAACCTCGTAAAATTTCACTGTCCACATAATAGAATCTTTAAATAGCAAAACATCCCCAATAGGAATTTTCTGCGACCTATGCAAAGCATTTGATTGTGTGTACCATGACATTATGTTATAGAAATTACAATTCTATGGCATACATGGAACAGCATATGGGTGGTTTATGTCATATCTACAGAACAAGAAGCAAAAAGTTTCTTCACATGGTTTAAGTGATATAAGGAAGTTTGCTACGTCATCTAACTGGGGTGAAATTACATTATGTGTTCCACAGGGTTCGATCATGGATCCCCTTGTGTTCTTGATATACGTGAATGACCCTTCTTATCAGAAACAAGAAACTAAACTGACACTGTTTGCTGATGATACAAGCATCATTAATTCATTAAAAGGAAACTCCAACAGAAAATGATACAAATTAGGGGAGGGGATGAACCTCATCTAGCTGTAGGTCACAGCAGGATGCAGCAAACTTCCAGTGAAGAAACTCAGTGTAGGTCAGTAACAAAAAGAGAGTGAGAAGAAAGGAGTCTTGCTCCATAGTAGTGTAGGCCAGATACTACAAGACATATAAGGAACAGGGTACCAGGTCACAAGTATTGTGAAGATAATTGCTAGCCTTAACCAGGTGACAGAAGACATAGGGAATTTGGGCAAAGAGGATCATGCTATTATACAATGAAGAGCTAAAAAAACAGGTGTACCTGCCTAATACCGTGTAGGGCCCTCACGAGCACACAGAAGTGCCGCAACACGATTTGGCATGGACTCGACTTATGCCTGAAGTATTGTTGGATGGAACTAACACCATGAATCCTGCAGAGCTGTCCTTAAATCCATACGATTACGAGGGGTTGGAAATCTCTTCTGAACAACATGTTGAAAGACGTCCCAGATATGTTCAATAATGTTCATGTCTGAGGAGTTTGGTGGGCAGTGGAAGACTTTTAAACTCAGAAGAGTGTTTCTGGAGCCACTCTGTGGCAATTCTGGGCATGGGGGGTTTCACATTGTCCTGCTGGAATTGCCCAACTCCATCGGAATGCACAATGGCCACGAATGGATGCAGGTGATCAGACAGGATGCTCAAGTATGCGTCACCAGTCAGAGTCATATCTATATGGATCAGGGATCCCATATCACTCCAACTGCACACACCCCACACCATCACAGACCCTCCACCAGCTTGAACAGTCCCTTGCTGACATGCAGGGTCCATGGATTCATGAGTTGTCTCCATACCTGTAGAAGTCCATCCGCTCGATACAATTTGAAATGAGACTCGTCCAACCAGGAAACATGTTTCCAGTCATCAACAGTCCAATGTCAGTGTTGATGGGCCCAGGCGAGGCATAAAGCTCTGTGTTGTGCAGTAATCAAGGGTACACGAGTGGTCCTTCAGCTCCAAAAGCCCATATCGACAATACTTTGTTGAATGGTTCACATTCTGACTCTTTTTGAGACCCCAGCTCTGAAATTTGCAGCAGTTTGCAGAAGTGCTGCACTTCTGTCACGTTGAACGATTCTCTTCAGTCGCCGTTGGTCGTGTTCTCACAGGAGCTTTTCCAGCTGCAGCAATGTCGGAAATCTGATGTTTTACTGGGTTCCTGATATTCAAGGTACACTCGTGAAATGGTGATACAGGAAAATCCCCACTTCATCGCTATCTCGGAGATGGTGTGTCCCATCACTCATGTGCTAACTATAACACCACATTCAAACTCACTTAAATCTTAATAAACTGCCATTGTAGCAGCAGTAACTGATCTAAGAACTGCATCAACACTTGTTGTCTTATGTAGGCATTGCCAACCACAATGCCATATTCTGCCTGTTACATATCTTTGTATTTGAATACGCATGTCTATACCAGTTTCTTTGGCACTTCAGTGTAGTAGGTGGAGCAGGGAACAGCCTGGCTAAAGGCAATAGTTACAGCATTTGGTGTGACCTCGATGAAACAGGTGTAGCAACTACATGCACAAATATGAGTTTTGTGGAGGTCCTGCTGCGCCATGACCAGCCCTGTGCTATGACTGATTTGAGCCATGTGAACAATAAGCTGAGGAGCTGCTACTGGCTGAAATGAAATATATGAGTGTGGTGCTGGTTGCACTAATTGGGAGATGGGGATATACTCAGGGCCGCCACAAGTTTCCCCAAGTGAAATTCCCTGGTATTTCCCTGATTTCCTGACTCATTTTATCATTTTTCCTGACAATTTTTGAGATCTCAAGAGCAAGTTAAGATGTAAGTTGACAATCTGTCATTGAAGCTACAGTACAAGAAACAATAGTGCAAACAAGCAAATATCTAAAAAAAAAAAAATTACAAGCAGATGGCGTTTCCTGGTGTGAGCAAAATATCAACATCTTTTGTAATGAACTGTTTTTAGATGGAGAAAGCAATCCAAATGGTGTGTGTGTGTGTGTGTGTGTGTGTGTGTGTGTGTGTGTGTGTGTTTCATTATGGCCACTGATATCATTTTATTTCAATGAAACAAAACACATTTGGTGACAAAAATACGCATTTCCTTGGAGTTGCAGGACAGATTTAAAATACCTCCACTGATTTCAGAAATAAACTCAGAAAAAGTAAGCCTCTCGAAAGAAGTGTATAAGGTGGGGAAGAATTTTGTAAACCAATACTGTAGGTGACCGCCAATAAGATGTTGGTTCTACTATATTCATGATTGTTGGTTATTACTCGCTGTGTTATATCTATTATTTTACAGGTATTGTGCAATTTTTCTTTCGGGAAATATGAGTACATAGCATTCAAACCGCCAGCAACTGACAATTTTCTTCTTCTTTTTGTCCATACATTCTAACATATAAACTAATTTTTAAGTGCCAAAATGTACTAGAACAAATGAAATGTCTATAAAATGCCACACTTTACAACATACTCGCAGTTAGACAGTCGCAATTTCTGAAATCCATCGCCCATGGCCTCTGGCCTACTGAGGAGCACCACAGTCCTGGGTCCACGATAAACTATGAAAGTCTGTTGCATTACACCACACACAAACAGATCTGGCCTGCAAACAGATCAGTGAGACTATATCCGACGGGCAGGACCTGCATTAGTGGGAAATTGTGTGCTTCAGATCGGCAGAGATACCTGCAGAAATGGCCTGTGGTTTTGGCCCGTCACGGGAATGCACTCATGTGGCCAGCTATTCACGTGTCACACATGCCATGTTGATGAAATGAGACTGCGGTGATCAATCCATGCAACAGATAACTTGCACAAATACTTTGAGAATTAGTACTGATGAGGATAGGTAGCATTTCACTGTAACTATGATCGCTGAGCTATAGGCAGGCACGTAGAAAAAACAATCACACTCTCACAACTAAATTTTCGGCCATAGCCTTTGCCAGAAAATGAGAGCACACACACATTCACACAAACACTTAGACAAAACTCATGCACACATGACCACTGACTCCAGCCACTGCACCAACAGTCTCTGAGAATCCGATCCACACAAGCCTCTCGTCAGCAGCTACTAGACTAGCAGCAAGAAATCTTAGCAGCACTCCCACTATTTCCCTGATGTGTTTGAAATTCCCTGATTTCCATGATTTCCAGAACCTGTGGAAACACTGACACTAGACATAGCCTACACCTGAATAGAAGAGGGAAATATATGTTGGTTGAGATTCTTGCAGATAATACATGGGTGCCCACAAGCATAGACAGCACAATCCCTGTGCCTACTGATATCAAAGTAGTAGGTTTTTTAGGTTGGAATTAGGATTCAAGCACCCTGTTTTAAAAGAAGTCAAAATAACAGAACAACCATATAAATTGCTTAAGAGCGCATAGAGAAGTAAGATTAGCTTATTTCATCAAAATAGTAGTAGGTAGAAGAGTTTCTTGTCTGTTTGGAAAGTTTAGAGAGCTCTGAAAAGACAGACTTCCTATGTCTATCAGAGTAGCAGATAACTAAAGGGATAGATAAGTTACATTTTAAAAAATTACACTCTAGCAGCTTACTCATGCAGAATTAATAGGGAAAAGGAGGAGTTATATACGAGTACATATTAAGACAAAATACAAGCTCAAAAATATTGAAACATGTAGTTTCTGTATTGATCAGCACACAGAATTATGCGCTTGTGAATTAAAACTGAAAACTAGTTCATTTTTAATTGTAACTCTATATAGATCTCCACAGGGAAATTTTGAACTGTTTATGAGGAATCTGGATCCTGTACTGTGCTACCTGACAGACAGCAGCAAGCAGTAAATGGTCTGTGGTGACTTCAAAATAGGTTTTCCTAAGGACTGTGATACGAAAAATGATCTGTAAATCTTATTTGAATCCTACAATTTGATCTCACTAATTAACTTTCCAAAATGGGAGGATAAAGACAGTAGGAATTTAATTTATAATGTTTTCTTTGGTGACACTGAAAGCAGAAAAATAACTGTTTAACCAGTAACAAATGAACTCTCTGATTATGATGTACAGTTAGTTAGGATAAATAACATAGTGCTTTACAGTATGGGCATTCCTCTGTGGAAATCAGAATCATTAATGCCTCTATAACAAATGTTTTCAAAAATAGTTTACAAGACATGACCTGGGACGAAACTTATGTTGAACCAAATGCTATAAAATGTAATCTATTCAATGATAAATTTATATCATTGTTTGAAAATAGTTTTCTGCATAAGCTAATCAGAAAGGACATCAGACAGCCACGCAAAAAATCATACACCACTAGAGGGATAAAAGAATCTTGTGAAAAGGAAAAGGGGAATGTATCCATTGGCAAAAATGAATAGAAGCCCTACAGTAGCTGCACACTATCAAAATTACTGGGAAAGCTTATTAAAAATTCAAGCAACATGCATATATTGTCATAAATCAGTAATTCTAACAACTGACTCAAGACTATATGGAATGTAGCGAAGTGAGACAGGAGAACGAAACACAGAACAGAGTGACATCACTATTGAACTGAAGGGAAGGATGCAAAGCAGCCAAAGGAGGACAGCTTAACAGTATGAGTTACAGGTAGCAAATATATTCAATAACCAGTAGAAAGTATAGGGACAAACAGTTCAAGAGAAAAATCATTGCAATATGTTGAAAAAACAACGCTCATAAAATTCAATCATATCCCTTCAATCATATCTCCTTCTGAGATTAGGAAGATTATACATCCTCTCAAGCATAGAAGCTCATCTAGCTCTGGTGGTGTTTCCAATAGAGAGCTAAATATTTGTTCCCATACAATATGCCCAGTCTTATCTGAAATGTGTAACACATCATTAACTCAAAACATTTTGCCATTGTTCAACCCCTCTTAAAAGAAAGGTGATAAAAGAGATAACTACCGACTTGTTTCACTGCCGACATTTTTTCCAAAAGCTTTGAGAAGGTGATGTACTCAAGACTAGTATATCACTTTAACACCAATAGTATCCTCAGCAACTCACAGTTTGGGTTTCAGAATAGTTGCTCTACTGAAAATGCCATTTACATGTTCACTCACCAAATTTTACAATAAAACAGCGGTGGTTGGAATTTTCTGTGACCTATCTAAGGTGTTTGACTGTGTGAGTCTGAATAATTCAACCAATGTAGTCGGTGGACATAGTTCTGATAGGAGAAATCACAAGTGGAGTTAGTTGGATGTGGTTGGTTTAAAGGGAGGGGGGAGGGGGGGGGGGGGGGGACCAAACTGCTAGATCAAAGGTCCCTTGTTCCAATTACAACAATTCCACAAGGGTGAGAGTAAAACAAATGAGACATACAACACAAAGCTGGAAGAAACGAAAAACCACAAGAACAACAAAAGGGCAACCAACACTACAAGGAACAAAGTAGGACAACAGTACCATAGAGAGATGTAAAAAAAAACAGACAGGTAGAAGAGTTTAAAACAAGAGAGGAGATTACTATGGCTGGCTGATCACGAGAATAAAAAGGATAAGCCAGCCACTACGCGACACATTAAAACCTCCAACCTAAAAGCAGAAGGGGGGAGAAAACAGAGGGACAGAGGAGGGGCGCTAAAACTTATATATAAAAAAAACCGCACTCATAAAACTTAAAACCAGATAAGCTTATAAGGCATTGTCTGCTAAAATCAGCTGCAACGAGTCCGGTAAATGGAGATTATGATGCAGGGCAGCAAAGAAGGACTGCTTAACAGTATATGGACCACTGTCAACTGCACCGGCACTGAGGTGGCTCATCACAGTGCAGGAGGTAGCCGTGTGTCACCCAAGTGAGGTCAATGCGGAACCGGCAGAGAACCACCGATTCCAAGTGAGAGGCCCGCATGGAGAACTGCCACACATTCATAGACACGCAGTTTTTTGTACATACTGAGACCATGCAATTCCATCTCCCAAAGCCAAAGATCCTGGCAGCATAATAATGAATGCAGGTCAGTGAGGGGGATTCTGAACCCCTAGAAATAGTTTCCATGTAGTTTGTTTGTCCAGCCTGTCGACAAGTTCATTTCCTGGGATTCCGACATAACCTGGAGCCCAGACAAAAACCACTGAATGACTGGACCGTTCCAGGGCATAGGTGGACTCCTAGATGATTGCTAACAAAGGATGGCGACAGTAGCACTGGTCGATAGCTTGTAAGCTGCTCAGGGAGTCAATACAGAGAAGGAACAACTCATCAGAGCATGAACAGATGTACTCAAGTGCACGAGATATGGCCACCAGCTCTGCAGTGAATAAACTGCAGCCATCGGGCAAGCACTGCTGTTCAATATGGCGTCTATGGACGCATGCAAAGCCAACGTGACTATCAGCGATCGAGCCATCGGTGTAAACCACTTCAGAGTCCTGGAACACATCAAGAATTGAGAGGAAGTGACAGTGGAGAGCTGCTGAGTTAACCGAGTCCTTAAGGCCATGCGAAAGGTCCAGGCAAAGCTTCGGTCTAGGTTTACACCATGGAGGTGTACGTGAATGGACCTCCAGTAGAGGTGGTAAAGGGAAGTACTCCAGTTCAGACAGAAGGGATTGCACATGAACCACAATCTTACGCCCTGATCTGGGCCACTGATGTGGGAGATGAACTGCAGTGGTTGGGAAAATGAGACGGTAATTCGGATGATTATGAGAACTATGAATGTGTGCAACATAACTGGCGAGCAGTTGTGTATGCCTAACCTTCAATGGAGGGACACCGGCCTCCACCAGGATGCTGGTCACCGGTCTGGCACAAAAAGCTCCCGTCACAAGTCAAATGGCACAGTGATGCACAGGGTCAAGTAAAGGCCATGCAGAGGGCGCCGCCGAACCATAAACCAAACTCTCATAGTCAAAGCAGAATTGAATAAGGGTTCTGTAGAGTTGCAGCAGCGTAGAGCGATCTGCACCCCAGTTGGTGTTGCTCAGGCAGCGGAAGGCATTGAGGTGCTTCGAGCACTTCCGCTTAAGCTGGCGAATGTAAGGAAGCCAAGTCAATCGGGAATTGAAAACTAGTCCTAAGAAACGATATGTCTACACTACAGTGAATGGATCATTAAGGTAAAGTTCTGGTTCCAGGTGACCAGTATGATGCCAACAGAAGTTCATGACACATGATTTCGCAGCTGAAAACTGGATGCTGTATGCTAGAGCCCATGACTGCGCCTTGTGGATGGCTCCCTGTAGGCACCGCTCAGCAACATCAGCACTGGACTAGCAGTATGAAATGCAGAAGTCGTCCGCATACAGAGAAGGTGAGACCGATGGCCCTACAGCTACTGCTAGACAGTTAATGGCCACTAAAAACAGAGATACACTCAATACAGAACACTTCGGGACCCCCATTTTCCTGGATATGGGGGGAATTATGGAAGGTAGCAACTTGGACACAGAAAGTAAAGAGCGACAGAAAATTTTGGATAAAAATCGGGAGCGGGCCCCGGAGACACCACTCGTATAATGTGGCAAGGATATGGTGTCGCCAGCTCGTGTCATAAGCTTTCCTTAAATCAAAAAAGATGGCAACCAGATTTTGGCATCTGGAAAAGGCTGTTCGAATGGCAGACTCAAGGGACACAAGATTATCAGTCATAGAGCAACCCTGGCGGAAACCGCCCTGGGACAGAGTAAGTAGGCCACGTGACTCTGGGATCCAACATAACTGCTGACATTTTAACAGTTTACAAAGAACATTGGTGATGCTGATGGGCAGATAGCTATCCACATCAAGCGGGTTTTTACCGCGTTTGAACACAGGAATGATAGCGCTCTCCCGCCACTGCAATGGAAAGACACAATTGCCGCCGATCCGGTTGAAGATGATGAGGAGATGTCGCTTGTAGTCGGACAAGAGATGTTTAATCATCTGACTGTGGATGCAATCTGGCCCAGCAGCTATGTCAGGGCAATGTGAAAGGACGCTGAGGAGATTCCACTCTGTAAATGGGGCATTATAGGGTTCACTGTGGTGTGTAGAGAACGAGAGGTCTTTCCCTTCCATCCACCTTTTGAGAGTGCGAAATTCTCTGATGCAGAAGCTAGAGCATAGTCCTCAGCAAAGTGTTCGGAATTCGCATTTGCATTGGTAGATAACACGCCATTGATGTTACTGCCAGGGACACCTGTTGGGGTCTGGTACCCACAAACACGTCAGATCTTCGTCCAGACTTGGGAAGGTGATGTATGGTAGCCAATGGTCAAGACATACCTCTCCCAACACTCCTGTTTGCATCTTTGTATAAGCTTGCTAACACGGGCATGGAGCCATTTAAAAGCTCTTAGATGCTCTAGGGAAGGGTGCCACTTGTATCGCTATAGAGCTCGCCGACACACTTTAATTGCCTCGGCAATTTCCGGCAATTACCAAGGTACTAACTTTTGCCCGGGGCACCCTAAAGAACAAGGGATCGCATTTTCTGCCGCACAAACAACTGTTATAGTGACCCGCTCAACCACCACATTGTTGATACCATTTGGCGGAGATTCAATGGTGACAGCAGAGGTGAAAGCTTCACAGTCTGCCTTGTTTATGCCCATCTGGGAAGACGCATCTGGGGGATTGGCACCGGGGGAGTGATCGGAAGATGGGAAAGTGGCCACTACGACACAAGTCGTCATGGGCTCTCCAGTGGACAGATGGGAGAAGTTCTGGGCTGCTGAGAGATAAATCAATGACCGAGTAAGTACCACGAGCCACACTGAAACGTGAGGGGGCCCCAGTATTTAAGAGGCAGAGGTCGAACTGAGACAGTAAATTTTCGACATCTCTACCTCAGCCACTAAGCACGGTGTCACCCCACAAGGGGTCATGGGTGTTAAAATCTCCCAAAAGTAGGAAAGGTTTAGGGAGTTGATGAATCTGTGCAGCCAATACGTTGAGGGGTATAGCACCATACCGAGGAAGACATATGTTGCACACAGTTATTTCCTCGGTCGTCCTTATCCTGACAGCCACAGTTTCAACAGGGGTTTGAAGGGGGCACAGTTTCACTACAGACTGAGTTCAGGACATAGATGCAAACTCCACCTGACACACTAATATAGTCACTACAGTTCTTGTAATATCCCCTATAGCCGCGGAGGGCTGGGGTCCGCATTGCTGGGAACCAGGTTTCCCACGGAGCAATGCCGAAAACAGATGTAAAGCTTAACAGTTGCTGTAGCTTAGACCGGCTGTGGAAAAAACAGCTGCAATTCCGGAGGATGACGCGATCTTGAGGCTCGGAAGGCATGAATGCTCAAGGAGGCAGTTTACGCCTCAGTGTCACCTGCTGCCACCGACTGAGTACCTATACGACCAATATCCATTGTGTCTGAGGGTTAGGCGAGCTCTAAGTCCTCAGCGGATGCCAGAATCTCCACTTCATCCTCAGACGCAGAGTTCGTAGGTAGTGGCAGTGTGGGTGCCACCGCAATTTCCATGTTCTTGGGGGTGTTCTTTTTGGATTTCTCTCGCTGCTCCTTGGGTTTCCCTGGCTGGGAGGACTTCACTGGCTTAGTCTCCAGGACTGAAGAGGATCGTGAAGCCATATGACCAGCTGCTTTTGAGCACTTCAGCTACTTGGAGGGGTCATCCTTCCCAGGGGGCAACAGGGAGAGAAGTGCCCCCCACCATTAAGGTGGCAGGTGTAGTCTTACGGCTCTGAGAGGTGACTGGAATTGAAACAATGGATGGGGCTAGAATCGTTCTTGTATCGGGGGCATAAGAATATGTCGTAGGTACAGGATGTAGGTGTTCAAATTTCCTCTTAGCCTTACTGTAGGTCAGTCGGTCCAGGGTATTGTATTCCATTATTTTCTGTTCCTTCTTGAGAATCCTGCAGTCGAGTGACCAAAAAGAATAGTGCTTTCTGCAGCTGACACAATGAGAGGCGGGGCAAATGAAGTATTGGGATGTGATGGATGTCCACAGTCACGGCATATGATGCTGGTAGTATAGTGGGAATACATATGCCAGAAAAGCACTGCATCAGGGGAGTCTCAGGGAATGTATCACCCACAAAGGCCAAGATGAAGGCACCGATGGCTATTTGATTTTGCTTTTGACCCCTATGTACGCGCCGGCTGAAATGAACAACTTGTTGCTCTAAGTTGGCGCACAGCTCATCATCAGACTGCAAAAGAAGATCCCTGTGAAATATAATACCCTGGGCCATATTTAAGCTCTTATGGGGCGTGATTGTTACAGGAACATCTCCCAGCTTGTCACAAGCGAGTAACTCGCGTGACTGGGCAGAGGATGCTGTTTTGATCAAAACTCAACCAGATCTCATTTTGAACAAGTCCTCCACCTTCCCAAACTTGTCCTCTAAATGCTCAACAAAAAACAGGCTTCATTGTCATGAGAGATTCCCCATCAGCTCTCGAACATTCAAGGTACAGAGGTGAATAAGAGCCACTGCCATCCTTGGCCTGACGTTCCTCCCATGGTGTGGGCAGGGAGGGGAACAATTTGGGATAGTACTTATGTGCGTTGAATTGAACTTGTGATCGCTTAGAGACTGCTGGTGTTTCACCACCAGCAAGAGATGATGGTCTATGGTTCATGGCGTGTCAACCCCCTGGTGCCACCCACTCCGACCAGGGGCCCTCCTCACGGGCGCCACCCATCTGCAGCAAAGGCCACCTCGCAGGTTGGCCATTGCTGGGAGTCCCGATGCCCCATGGGGATGGGCATCTACCTCTTGGCATACGTGGGGAGTTAACGGTGCAAGCATCAGCAGAGCGATCCCTGTGTGGTCAGAGGGCTGCAACCAACAGGGTACATGGCCGCCCCACCACAACAGACTGGCTACCGTGCTGGATATCAGGTGCTAAGAAGTCCACAGTCATTGTTGATGCAGAAATCGACACTGCGTAGTGCATGGTGGAAAACACTCCGAGGAAGGTGTCCTTGCCCAAGTGATGGAGAATTGGCAGGACTGCAATTTGACAACGAGAAAGTGGGCTAAAGATCTCAATGCACGATGGACACAATGTACTTTGTAAGGCGCCTCCCCCAATTGGCTCGCTCTTCGGGAAAATTTTGAAGAATGGCAGGTCAAACCCAACAGGGGACCATCACAAAAGCTGAAACGTGTGGGACTCCTTTTAGTCACCTCTTATGACAAGCAGGAAAACCTCGAGCCTACATATGGAGTTCCCCAAAGCTCAATCTGAGGTCCACTACTGTTCTTCATATATGTAAATGATCTTCCAACAAATATACAACAAGCAGAATTAGTTCTTTTTGCGAGATGACACTAATATCATAATGAATCCAAGCATGCATACAGAAACAGAAGAAATAGAAACAATGTCCTTAAAAGTATCATCGACTGGTTTTATGTGAACAGTATCATCATCAATTTTAAGAAGACACAACATATTCAATTCTGCACATCTAGGGGTACTATACTAATGACATGTGTAACATATGACAAGAAAATAATAAATAGGGTGAAAACTTTAAAATTCTTAGGTGTTCATACTGATGAGAGTTTAAACACGAAAAAAGCAAATTTTGGAACTTCTAAAACAACTTCGTTCAGCCACATTTGCACTTATAATCATTGTGAATCTTGTCAGTTAACATATTTCGCATATTTATGTTCAGTAACGGTGTATGGCAGTGGTTCCCAACAGGTGATCCATGGACCCCAGGGGTCTGCGAGCTATGTCAGAGGGGTCCGCAAGATGCTATTAGAATAAGAAATATATTAAATATATTTCGTATGATAACAGATTTTTTGTTTTGGCTGCTCAATATTTTTTAAAAAATGACTGTATGTTTTTTCTAAGTACCAAAAATAGAAAACGTATAACAAGACTCTTAATTTGGCTTTTTTTAGGTACTTGATACTGCGATATGACAAGGTACCAATCATGCTCAATGAGGGGGTCCTCGAGAAAATTTTGTTGAGAACCCCCGGAGTATGGGATCATGGTCTGGAGTAACTCATCTTTAAGAAATGTAGTCTTCATTGCTCAAAAAAGTACAATCAGAATAACATGTGGTGCTGACCCACTACCATCTTGTAGACATCTGTTTAAGGAGTTGGACATTCTGATTGCTGCTTCACAGAATGTTTATTCCCACACAAAGTGCTTTTTTCTTTCTTTTTTGTTGTTGTAAATAACCCATTACAGTACAAAAGAAACTATGAGCTACAAAATTACAATACCAGAAGAAAAACTGACAATCATTACTCTACATTAAGGTTGGCTTTAGCACAAAGAAATGCACAATGCTGCAACAAAAAACATTGATCACTTACCCAGTCAGATAAGGTGTCTGATACAAACAGTAAAGTAAAATTTGAAAACAAACTGAAAAAGTTTCTCCTTGACAACTACTCCCATTAAGTAGAAGTAGGTCTGTTATTGTAATGTGTAAAAGGTGGTGGGTAGGAATTACTAACTCACATCTGTATATTTAAAAAATTAAAAAAATAGCAACGAAATTATAAATGTTCTGCATGTAGCCGCATTTACAAATTAATTTGCGATGTGAATGTAAAATGACTCATTCCACATCATTACAATTTATTGTGCAAATGGATCCATGGAACGTGAAACTGACTAACAAACAAAAACATTGGAGTGTCAATTGATGATGCATTACTGGGGCAACATAAAAATTCTCTCTTTAATATCACATAACATATACCTTAAATAAAGACATTAAGATGCCTACCTGTGCCGTAAAAGGAAAGATAAGGCTTGAGAGAGGCAACAAATATATTTCAGGAAACATCTGGCAGGTTGATCACTAAATGAAATAGATGACCCGCAACACTACAACATACAAAAATTCCCAATGGAAGTGCATTTGTTGGAGTCCAGATACCTAAAAACTTCTATTTCACACTCACCTTACCATAAGCCAAAATAGAGAACAGATCAACACAAACTAACAGCGTAACAGAATTTTAACATAATTTAACCCTTTAACTGCTCCTGACGTGTTAACGTGCACACCTTTGTACCTGTCCGTGTGTGCTCTGAACGTGTTTAGTGCGCCACCAGTCCTCCTATCTGGTACTCCAAACATGTCTATGCGTCTTCCTATACTGACGTGACATTCCACCCCCAACAGCTATATGA